>NC_058082.1:376012011-376684248 GCF_014858855.1 Bufo gargarizans | reverse complement strand
GGATTTACCTACATGTTGCTGCCTTTTGCAGCCCTCTAGCTCTTTCCTGGGCTGTTTTACAGCCTTTTTAGTGCCGAAAAGTTCGGGTCCCCATTGACTTCAATGGGGTTCGGGTTCGGGACGAAGTTCGGATCGGGTTCGGATCCCGAACCCGAACATTTCCGGGATGTTCGGCCGAACTTCTCGAACCCGAACATCCAGGTGTTCGCTCAACTCTAATTATGGACTATCCTGGTATAATTGTTCCGCTGTGCCAGGTCAGCGCCCCTGTTCATCAGTCTCAAGAGGGAAGAAACAACACCCCTTTTCACTTGTTTATAACAATTTTTTATGTTTGCCTGATATATCTTTTCATATCTCAAGAAAGAGTATTGATATGGGTTATGGTACTATTCTTCATGCCTGCAGGATTGTTCTCTTTTTGTATCTTTCAGGACACCTTCATCTTCGTGTCGAGGCCGACACGGGTTAAACAAGGGAGTATGCAGTGTCCCACTACCCTCGTGGGTACTGCAATGTTGTTGTATTATGCTTTGCATTTCTTATATAGCCTGTTTTTATGCTGCAATGCATCTTTATGTATAATCCCTGCTTATAGGTGTATTTAGTTGCATTACACTGAGCCTACCACTAGGGGGAGGTAACACCTCCCATATATATAGTCAAGCTCAGGCTTAGCGAGTGCAGTCGGATTCCAGTTCAGTGCAGTCTAGCAGTGTGTGGTGTGTGCAGTCTGCAATCTTGAGCTCTCAGCCAGTTTTCAGCCCAGAGCTGAAGTGCTCCATTTACTCAGAAAATACTAAAGAAAGAGACCCCCAAATGGTTATGGCCATTTTCTACTAGTGCCTTAGGACCTTTGGATTCCCAAGTGAAGAAGTTATCAGCCTCTGGCAACTTCACAAGCCTGCACTAGGTTCACCAGGACCAGCCCAGAAGTCTTCTACCAGTAAGGCTACAAATTCATTGCATCTAATAGCTAGAGAGAGACATTACACCAAGAGACTGTTTAATACTTTGGATGTACTGTTATCAGGAGTTATCTTCAGTAAAGTTTCACCCTGGATTTCATCCTCCTTGTCTCAGTTTCAAGTTCCTCAATTAACACTACGGTAAATGGTTGTACCTCCATACAAAAGGTACTGGCGTCACGACTACAAGGGACCTTGCCATAGGCACATTAATACAGACTATCAAGGGCACCTAGAACCACCATCTGGCCAGTGTGCCTTACACCAGAGGGTGCCCCAGAGAATCCTTGTGTCGTTCTCCTCTTCACTTATGCAAGCCTGCCCAGGTACAACGTAACCGTGAGTAACCAGAACTGTATTTACCTCAGCTCAACTATTGCTCACACCGTGACCTCACGCATAATTCCCCTGCTAGGTCTGGAATACCGCATATACATCTGATGCTCATGCCAAAAAGTATTCCCCTAACGTACAGTAAAATGCCTTGATAAAAGTAAAGAGGTCAGCATGTCAGTTCAACATAGGGAGAATTATATAATCAGATCAGTGTCTAAACTATGTAAGTCCTATAGGGAAATGGTTGGCCACTGGACATGTGGAACACCGGAGATTGGGATCGGAGAACTGAACATTATTGATGCCACTCTAGACTATATTAAGTCATGCATGAACAACTAATTCAGTAATGCTCAACAATCCCCACATCTGGAGGTAGGGCAACCTTTCCAAGTCAATCTAGACTTTGCTCAGACAATAATCAATAATGTTCAATATGCATTCATCACATGGCGGTTTAACATTTCCCTATGATTAATAAAATCCTATTATCCAATATGTTCAGGGTAGACTCAAAATCAAGTGCTTTACCTCTATCAATGGCTTATGCCAAGGAATACAAAAACCCCAATAAAATACCAACCTGGCCTAACCAATGCAAAGGGATACCTTCAGCGCAATATTGGGTGGTATGGGAACCGAGATGGTTTTGATTTAATGAAGCTGACATTGGCATTCTGAGAACCAAACTTGCATCCAAAAGCAAGAGGGGATTTGAAGTACAGAGAGAAATAAATTATATTATAGACAATTTACAGCAACGTCACATATACATTGACATTGGGTTAGCAGCTGATTTCATTAAATACTTCAAGGGATTGGTTGAAAATATGCAGTACAGGGGAAGGAATTTATCCTGGGCTCTAGCCTTTACGCAATGGCAGATGGAACTATCCACTAATATTAAATTGCCAATTCAGTCTACCGTATATATGATGGGCAATGGCCATTTGAGTTGATATCTCAGGCCACTGCTATTCTAACTGAGCTCCTCACATTTACTCATGCCAAGTGGTGGGTGAGCGCATGGATAGGATGTATCATTAATAATTATGAGATGTGTTACATTGTACCGAACTTTGGTTTTTTTTGGACCCCGGACCCGAACTTGAAATTTTCAGTAAAAGTTTGGGTTTGGGTTCGGTGAGTTAATGGCACTTTTAGAAAGGCTGCAGAGCAGCCAATCAACAAGCGTTTAACTCGTGTGCCCTTAGTAGCCATCAAAGCCATAAAGCCATGTCTACTAATGGCATTGCTGTGATTGGCCTGTGCAGCATATGACCCAGCCTCTGTATAAGCTAGATTCACGTAGAGCTACACGTCACTCTGCTTTTATTAGTGTAGGGATAGGATGCTGCTGCTGTGAGGGAGAGAATAGGAAAAAATCTTATATCAGAAGTGCTTGTTTAACTCAGCGATCTACAGTTATTTTGTTGTGTGGGTGCAGTGCACATTTTTTTTACCCTGCCCTGAGCCCAGTGACACGGAAAAAGAACTTTTATCCGTCTGTTAGGTGGGCGTCGGCGGCCAATTTATGCAAATTCAACGTATGTGCTTTTGTGACAGTGAAATACAAACTTGAAATGCTGCAATTATATTCTGTTATTTAAAAAAATCACATATTTTTGGCAATACCCTACATCTGGGGCCAGAGGCGTAGCTATAAAGGGTGCAGAGGTAGCAGTCACTACCGGGCCCAGGACCCTGAGGGGGGCCAAAGAACCCTTGTGCCAAATAAGACACTGTCATTATAGAAAGTGCATGCTGGTCAATTTACACCTCTGGCTGGAGGGAAGGGGTTAGGTCAAGAATTTAGATTGATGCCCTTTCGATGTTTGCTTCTGGCAACAGGAAGTCTATGTGCTCCCTTGCCAACAAGGAAAGGGGGGCCCAAGCTAAACTCTTGCTCCAGAGCCCGTGAGCCTTTAGCTACGCCCCTGTCTAAGGCCTTTGCTGCATTTGTCAGTGTGAAATACAAGCTTGAAATACTGCCATAATAGTCTGTTATAAAAAAAACACCCATTTTAGGCAAGATCCTAAATTTGCGGAGAATGAGGAGAGCGTCAAAAAAGGGATGTGGCTCCAGTCGTGGTGCTGCTGGTTGAGCTCCTGTTGCAGGGAGAGGACGTGGTCGATCTGTGCCAGCTACACACACAAGTGAAAACCCTTCCTCAGGTGCGATTAGGCGACAGAACCTTTAGCGTTATTTGGTCGGGCCTAATGGGGCTCTACGAATGGTGACGCCATAAAAAGTACAGGCAATGATAGATTGGGTTGCTGACAGTGCCTCTAGTTCCTTCACATTGTCTCCCACCCAGTCTCCTGCTGTAAGGTCAGAGTTGGCACCTGCAGCCGATGTCCATCAGTCTTTCACCATACCCCCTTGCAAATCAGCCAAGCAGTCTGAGCCCCAAGTTATGCAGCAGTCTCTTGTGCACAGGTGCCAACTGATATGGCTTTCTACAGTGTGCAGACCGACAAGGAGGCCAGGGGTGAAGACTGGGTGGAAGATGATGTGGACGACAATGAGGTCCTCGACCCCACATGGAATCAAGGTCATGCGAGTGACCTGTCTAGTTCGGAGGAAGAGGCGGTGGTCGCACAGAGCCACCAGCACAGCAGAAGAGGGAGCAGGGTGCAAAAGCGGAGCGACCGTCCCCTAGACAGTATGCCTGCTACTGCCCACCACAGCAAGGGACCGAGCACACCAAAGCCAGCTCCAAGGAGTTCCCTAGACTGGCAGTTCTTCGGACAATGTGCTGACAACAAGACACGAGTGGTTTGCACGCTGTGCAATCAGAGCCTAAAGAGAGGCATAAACATTTTCAACCTGAGCACAACCTGCATGACCAGGCATCTAAGTGCAAAGCACAAGCTGCAGTGGAGTAGACACCTCAAATTCCAAGAAAGGTCTCTGGCTCCTCCTGCTTCCCCTTCTGCTGCAGTCTTGGCCTCTTCATCCACCTCTGGAGTGACAGTGGCACCTGCCACCTTGCAAACAAAGGATCTGCCAGCAACACCACCACCTGGGTCACCAAGCATCTCCACAATGTCCCATGGAAGTGTTCAGCTCTCTATCTCCCAAAAACCGGAGCGGAAGAGGAAGTACTCCCCTACCCACCCGAGATCCCTCGCCCTGAATGACATCATTTTAAAATTACTGGCCTTTGAAATGCTATCATTCCGTCTGGTGGAGACGGAGAGTTTTAAAAGCCTTATGGCGGTGGCTGTCTCACTACCTTTTCCAGGATGGACAAAATCAGGTGCACTGCGCAACACCATCTGTGGCAAGGTCCACCTAACTACGGATACATGGACCAGTAAGCACAGTCAGGGCCGTTATATCTCCCTAACAGCACACTGGGTAAATGCAGTGGCGGCTAGGCCTGAGGTGGGTAGCAGTTTGGCGCATGTCCTTCATCCACCGAGGATTGCAGGGTGCTTCAGTTTGCCTGCTGTTGCTTCCTCCTCCTACTCCGCTTCCTCATCCTCTACCACCTCCTCATCCGGTCAGCGTAAGGCCCCTTTCACACGGGCGAGTTTTCCGTGCGGGTGCGATCCGTGCGGCGAACGTATGGCACCCGCACTAAATCCTGACCCATTCATTTCTATGGGGCTGTGCACATGAGCGATGTTTTTAACGCATCACTTGTGCGTTCAGTGCAAATCGCAGCATGCTCTATATTTTCCGATTTTGACGTGACGCAGGCCCCATAGAAGTGAATGGGGTGTGTGAAAATCGGATGGCATCCGCAAGCAAGTACGGATGCCGTGCGATTTGCACGCATGGTTGCTAGGAGACCATCGGGATGGAGACCCGATCATTATTATTTTCCCTTATAGCATGGTTATAAGGGAAAATAATAGCATTCTGAATACAGAATGCATAGTAAACCAGCGCTAGAGGGGTTAAAAAAAAATAAAAAAGAATTTAACTCACCTTAGTCCACTTGCTCGCGAAGCCCGGCATCTCCTTGTGTCTCCGCTGCTGATGAACAGGACCTGGGGTGAGCTACTCCATTAAATAGAGCTTAAGGACCTTCGATGACGTCACTCCGGTCATCACATGATCTTTTACCATGGTGAATCACCATGGTAAAAGATCATGTGACGTACCATGTGATGACCGGAGTGACGTCATCGAAGGTCCTTAACCTGTATTTAATGGAGCTGCTCACCCCAGGTCCTGTTCATCAGCAGCGGAGACACAAGGAGATGCCAGCTTCGCGAGCAAGTGGACTAAGGTGAGTTAACATTTTTTTAATTTTTTTTTTAACCCCTCTAGCGCTGGTTTACTATGCATTCTGTATTCAGAATGCTATTATTTTCCCTTATAACCATGTTATAAGGGAAAATAATACAATCTTCAGAACATCAATCCCAAGCCCGAACTTCTATGAAGAAGTTTGGGTTTGGGTACCAAACATGCGCGATTTTTCTCACGCGAGTGCAACGCATGACAATGTTTTGCACTTGCGCAGAAAAAATCGCGCATTTTCCCGCAACGCACCCGGCTCTTATCCGGGCAAAAAAAATGACGCCCGTGTGAAAGAGGCCTAACACCTTCACCACCAACCGATATGTCAGAGCTGCTGCAGAAACTGTGGGCCGTCTGTGCGCACTTTCAGTGTTCTCACCCTGCTGCTGCTCAGTGCTGTCAGTGCTGCAGCGTAACTTCGGCCTTCCCACTCACCGCCTCATATGCGATGTGCCCACAAGGTGGAACTCCACCTTGCACATGCTTGCCAGACTGTGCGAGCAGCAGCAGGCGATTAGTGGAGTTTCAGCTGCGAAACAGCACCACTTCACCACCAATGAGTGAGCCTCCATGTGAGACCTGTGTGCCTTGTTGCGCTGTTTTGAGTACTCCACCAACATGGCCAATGCCGATGACGTCGGTCTCAGTGTTACTAACGCTTCTATGCTCCTTGAAAAAACGCTTTGTGCGATGATGGAAGACAATGTGGCATAAGAGGAGGAGTAGGAAGAGGGATTATTTCATAGTATTTCCAGCCAGTCATTCACAAGTGGCTCCGAGGGTGGGTTCCTGCACCTACAAATGCCAGGTACACAATTGTCCAGCCAGGGCACAGTTCTGGGGGATGGCTAGGAGGAGGAACCTTGTTCACAGCAGGGTGGCACCCAGACCAGCTCATGGCCTCACTGGTGCGTGGCTGGGGGGATACAGAAGACACAGACTGTGAGGTACGGTGCTTCCTTACTAAGGATATTCCCAGGACCTACACCTATGTAGTGATGTCCCAAACTATTCGCCGGCAAATAGTTCCTGGCGAACATAGCTTGTTCGCGTTCGCCGCCTATACATCATCATTGAGTAAACTTTGACCCTGTACCTCACAGTCAGCAGACACATTCCAGCCAATCAGCAGCAGACCCTCCCTCCCAGACCCTCCCACCTCCTGGACAGCATCCATTTTAGATTCATTCGGAAAAAGCATTCACAGTGAGAGGAGGGAGAGTGTAGCTGCTGCTGATTCAATAGGGAAAGCGTTAGCTAGGGCATTGTTCTGTGTCCACAGACTCATCTGCTGTAAGGGCAGCATCCAGACAGCACCCAAAAAAGCCCTTTTCAGGGCTGGTACATCAGTCTTCTTTTATTTTATTTTTTTCATATATATATATATATATATATATATATATTGCAGTTGCCTGGCTTCCCGTGTGTAAGAGGCTGCAGGCTCAGTCATAGACAGCACTGTGTGCACAGTGCACACCATTCATACAGGGTGTGACAGAAAATACCTTGCAGATAAAAAAAAATTATATTTAATATTTTTCTGTGACATAATCACATGTGTCAGGCCCACACATACTGTATACTGCTAATGGCTAGGCCTGCACTCATACCGTTACAGGGTGTCATTCACTCAAATACCTTGCAGAAAAAAGAAATTCTATTTAAAAAATTTCTGTGATCTAATCACATTTGCAAGCCCATGTGTGTCAGGCCCACACATACTGTATTGTGCCCACTGGCTAGTGGCTAGGCCTGCACTCATACCGTTACAGGGTGTCATTCACTCAAATACCTTGCAGGGAAAAAAAAAATCTATTTAACATTTTTCTGTGATCTAATCACATTTGCAAGCCTGTGGGTGTCAGGCCAACACATACTGTATTGTGCCCACTGGCTAGTGGCTAGGCCTGCACTTATACCGTTACAGGGTGTCATTCACCCAAATACCTTGCAGGAAAAAATAAATTATGCAGTGACCGTGGCGTGGATTCAAACAAAGGGGAGGGAGCCAGCGTTTTTTTAACCATCTCCCCGTTCTAAAAATCCATTTAATAAATGGACCCCAGATTAGGGACGTAACAGGGATTAAACTGATGAGAAGAGAGAACTATAGAAAATAGCACTCATATCGGGTGGGACAGTAAATTGCACGGAACAGATGCAGTGACCGTGGATTCAAACAAAGGGGAGGGAGCCAGCGTTTTTTTTAACCATCTCCCCATTCGAAAAATCTATTCAATTCACCTTTCGGGGACCCTTGGTGTTGTACGTGGCTGGGTGGAGGAAGAAACTTTCAATGACATCAACGGGACATGGCTAGCTTGGTATCCAACCTTGTGCAAATGGGAAGTTTGCGGTTTGGCAAATGGACTGTTTGCGGTTGTTTGCGGTGCATTAAAAGGGGAGTTTGGTCTGTCAATGTCTGTGAAGCGGGCGTAACCCTTACACTACCTGATCGATACAACATCATACCTGATTGTATACACACACTGGATGTTTTAAACCACGTTGTTCAAATAAAAATTTGATTGTTAGGTGATTTATTCCCTTTATGGATTAAAATCCAACTCTGCGTCAACTATGTAATTTTCCATGGGAGTTTTGCCATGGATCCCCCTCCGGCATGCCACAGTCCAGGTGTTAGTCCCCTTGAAACAACTTTTCCATCACTATTGTGGCCAGAAAGAGTCCCTGTGGGTTTTAAAATTCGCCTGCCTATTGAAGTCAATGGCGGTTCGCACGTTCGCGAACATTTGTAGAAATTCGCGTGCGCTGTTCGCGAACGGAAAATTTTATGTTCGCGACATCTCTACACCTGTGTTGAAAGAGACAACTATTTTCCTACAGGAGTTATCAGGCACACCCCTTGAGATACTGGCATGGTCATGTGAAATGTACGACAGCTGCCTCATACCCAAGTAACTTATTCAGAGTAGAAAGATGCCACCCTAAGGAAAGAGAAGGTCAGTGCAATAAGAATCTATAAGTCTGATAGACACAACAGGTTCTATAGGTAGAAGCCAATTTTTCTCACTTTAGGGGAAAAAAATTCCTTCCCGATTATAATTAGGCAATCAGAATAACTCCCTGGATCAATGACCCTTTTCTAATAACTATAACCTGTAATATTATTACACTCCAGAAATACATCCAGGGATGAACTTTTAGTGAATTCACCATCACCACCTCCATAGTCTCACTGCTCTTTTCTGTTTGTGTAAAAACCTTCTTTCCTCCAGACGCAGAGGATGTCTCCTCGTCACAGTCACAGTCCTGGAAATAAATAGATGATGGGATAGCTGTCTGTACTGACCCCTAATAAATTTATACATAGTTATTAGATCTTCCCTTATTAGGCTACTTTCACACTGGCGTTTCAGGGTCCGCCTGTGAGATCTGTTTCAGGGTTCTCACAAGTGGCCCAAAACAGATCAGTTTAGTCCCAATGCATTCTGAATGGATAAGGATAAGTTCAGAATGCATCAGTTTGCCTCCGTTAAGCCTCCATTCCGCTCTGGAGGCGGACACCAAAACGTTGCTTTCTGTCAATGTAAGTCAATGGGGATGGATCAGTTTACATTGACACAAATATGGTGCAATTGTAAACGGATCCGTCCCCCATTGACTTTCAATGTCAGGACGGATCCTTTGACTTACACTTAGATTTTTATTTATTTTTACTAAGTTATGCATACGGATCCGAACGGAGGCAAACTGATGCATTCTGAACAGATGCTTATCCATTCAGAATGCATTGGGGCTAAACGCCAGTGTGAAAGTAGCCTTAGTCGTCTTTTTTTCTAAAGTGAATAACCCTAATTTTGATAATCTTTCAGGGTACTGTAGGTGCCCCATTCCAGTTATTACTTTAGTTGCCCTCCTCTGTACCCTCTCCAGGTCTGCTATGTCTGCCTTGTTCACAGGAGCCCAGAACTGTACACAGTACTCCATGTGTGGTCTGACTAGCGATTTGTAAGGTGGCAGGACTATGTTCTCATCACGGGCATCTAAGCCTTTTTTGATCCAACCCATTATCTTATTTGCCTTGGCAGCAGCTGCCTGACACTGGTTTCTACAGCTTATTTGCTGTTCACCAAAAGTCCATTTCCATGTCAGTGTTACCCAGTGTTTTACCATTCAGTATTTACCGGTCACATGTATTTTTCCTTCTCATATGCATACCCTTACATTTGTCAGTGTTAAACCTTATCTTCCACTTCTCTCCCCAAGCCTCTAATCTATCCAGATCCCTCTGTAGTAGTATACTGTCCTCTTCCGTGTTATTTACTTTACACAGTTTAGTGTCCTTTGCATTAATTCATATTTTACTGTGCAAGCCTTCTACAAGATCATGAATAAATATATTGAAGAGAATAGGGCCCAATACTGACCCCTGAGGTACCCCACTAGTGACAGTGACCCAATCTGAGTATTTACCATTAATAACCACCCTCTGTTTTCTATCATTGAGCCAGTTACTTACCCACATACAGATGTTTTCTCCCAGTCCGAGCATTCTCATTTCATATACTAACCTTTTATGTGGTACAGTGTCAAATGCTTTGGAGAAGTCCAGATACACGACATCCATTGATTCGGCGTGGTCAAGTCTATAACTTAACTCCTAATAGAAACTGATTAAATTAGCCGATGACCGATCCCTCATGAAGCCATGCTGATATGGCATGATTTGCCTATTTTCATTGAAGTATTCCAAGATAGCAACATTTTTTAGAATACAATATAAAGTAGTATGGCACACCACCACTTGATACCACACGGAGAATTAGTATAAAAATATTTATTCCTGATCGTTGTGACATATAATATTGTTAAACATACTAAAATACATAAAATTATTACTTTAAAATTCCTAAAACATAAGTCATCAAATAGTGTAATTGACTAGATTTTGAACGAAGTATTGCATGAAGCAGTCTCTCCTGAGGGTTAATTAATAATTTTTTAGAATACCTTCAGTTTTTCCACGACAAATGTTAAACTTACCGGCCTATAGTTTCCAGGCTCTGTTTTTGAACCACTTTTGAATATTGGCACCACATTTGCTATGCGCCAATCTTGTGGAATCCTGTTAATATAGAGCCCTTAAATATCAGAAATAAGGGTCTGGCTATGACATTACTTAATGCTCTTGGTATATGGGGTAACAAATATGTTTTCCTAAAATGGTGACTGCATTTGTTAGAAAGTGAAAGTAAGTGTAGAGGAGACAAGTCTGGGAATGCGAGATCACCCATAATGATGTGCAGCCAGCCAATCCACAGAGCCCTGATCCCATGCACTCACCACCAATTTCCTGTGAGCTAAGCATAGGGAGAGATGTGACAAGATGCTCATTCACTAGGGACAGTATTAGTGAAAACTGTTAACAGAGAGTGCAGGGAGACTTCAGGGAGAGTGCATCACTGTGCAGTGCACCGCCATTCAGAGCTAATCCATTCTGTTAGCAAAACAGTCACTGTGCGTCAGTATTGAAGGCACGTCTAATATATCATCGTGTGCATCACTGTGCAGTGCACTGACATTCATAGCTAATCCATTTTGTTAGCAAAGCATTTACTGTGCCTCACTATTAAAGGCATTTGATAATATTATCTTGTTCAGTGCACCAGCATTTATAGCTAATCCATTCTGTTATCGAAACAGTTACTGTGTGTCACAATTAAAGGCAGGCGATAATATATTGCCGTGTGCGTCACTGTGCAGTGCACTGACATTCAGAGATAATCAGTTCTGTTGGCAAAAGTCAGGAGGAGTCAGGACAGGAGGTGGGATGGGCCAGGGGTGGATAGTGGGCGGAGTTAGGGGGCCCAATTCAGATTCTTGCTATGGGGCCCGGTGATTTCTATGTACGCCCCTGGGCAGGTGTAATACATTGCCACGTGCCAGACTGTGCAGTGCTTAAAAATTCATAGCTAATCCCAGGGGCTTAAGTATCGTGGAAGCAGGGGAAGCGACTGCTTTGGGGACGAACTCAGAAGGGGCCCACCCAGGATGAGTACTAAAAGATTTTGTTGTCAAGGCCCCAACAGTATTATACAATAACATCATATACAGTGACACTGTAGGAAAAGGACAGAGAAGCTGCTGGGCCTTCTCAGAGAGAGTGATCTTGACTAGCCACAGGATTGGAGGTTGCACGGGAGGAGGGGGTTGCAAAGAAATTGCTGAGGGGGGGCTCCATTCAAAAATTCCCTGTGGGGCCCAGTTATTTCTAGATATGCAACTATCCATTCTGTTAGCTAAACAGTTACTGTGTGTCACTAGTAAAGGCATGTCTAATATATCACCATACACATCACTATGCAGTGTACCAACATTCAGAGCTAATCCATTCAGTAAGCAAAACAGTGACTGTGCATCAGTATTAACCCCTTCACACATTTGGACGTTATTGTACATCCAAATTGAAAGTGACTTACTGCATTTTGACGTAAAGTAACGTCCAAACTACTTACCAGGGTTGTGACACTATAAAGTGTCACAGCCCCGGAGTCTCCGCTCTCCCCAGAGTGGTCCCTTGCTGGTAAGCGCTCCGATTGGTTAGTCTGACGAGACTAACCAATCGGAGAGCTTTAGTGTTAAAATACTGGTTTCAGGCTGTGATCTCTAGTGTGGAGCATAAAATCAGGTAAGACCGATCATGTCTCTGGCGCCCCCAATGCCTCTGATAATGCCCCCAATATGCCTCCAGATGCCCCCATTGCCCCATATAGCCGGCTTCACTGTGATGGCAGCGGCTCAGGAATGGAGCCGCTGCCATCAGCAGGAAGTGTTAGCTATAAATTACAGCTAACACTCTGCTGCAATGGCCAAAATAAGTGCTGGCACCTATCTCAGCTGTTTAACCCTATAGATGTCGTGGTCATCATGGGATTGAGAGGGAGCTCCCTCTCTTCCATCGGGCCACCGCTGCTGTGATGGCAGCAGCCCAATGGTTAATCAGACGCCTCAAAGTACATGCACCTATATATAATTATGCTCAGTGCTGTTACTGTATATAAAATTATACTCAGTCTCATGCAGCATCCATACATGTCACTATATATATTAAAATACATGATTGGCAATCAAATGTGGGAAAGTGTACAGGTGTATTACAGAAATAGATCAATTAAAATGTTAAAAACCTTTGAATAGATCACATTAGGCCAAAGAAACCTGGTGGGAACTGTTGGCCTCCGGAAAGGCAGTCGGCGCATGCACCGCGCCATCTGCTATGGCAAGACTCACAGCAATACTAGGGAACATAAGGACCACAACAAAGATGGCCGCTATTGACCATAGCAATAGGGCGCATGCGCGTACCAGCACAGCCGCCCATGTTAAATTGACAGACACATCTAAAGTGTCAAAAGCGCCACAGTACAAAGCAGACAAAAGCTAATCCATACATAGAGGATCGACGGGTGAGCGCCAGCCCTCAAATGGAATGTCTGTATCAGTAGGGCTGTACGATCATCAAACCGCAGGCACCCCGCTGTCCAGACTTGACAGCATATCCGCTCCGTGACACAATCCACCACATACTGGATAGGGTCCACAAAACTGTGAGCTCACTGCTCCTGTAAGTGGGGAGGTCACAGATACACTGCATCGGAGCCCATGATATAAATATTACACATGACAGCAACACCCGTCAGTGAACAGTGTCACCCGAGTCCCATAGGGGGCTGGAGTGGCACCGAAGCACAGACAGGGGCTGTCACTAAAGAAATAGCTCAACATGATAAACTAATAAAAAACATATAAATGGATCGCTGACACAGTTCCTCCAGTCTTCGCCATACGCGAGCAGTCATGATATACATTCCAAAAGTAGTATCCTACAAAACAGGGGGAACATAGTTTAGTATATAGCACATGTTGTTTTCCACACATAGAATCAAAGTGGAAAGCACAAACACAACCGATGACTAGACAGCCCTAAATTCTACATTTAAGCCCTGTGGCTTCAAAGTACCTAATGTATAGATCCAATAGAGATCACGTCTCTTCAATAGTTTAGTTCTATCACCACCTCACCTTGAGGGGGATATTTGCTCCAGAATTCTAAAGCGTAAATCATTTTGTGTATGTTTAGCCTCAGTAAAGTGTTTTGATACAGGAAGATCCATTTTTTGTTTTCTGATAGAATATTGATGTTGGTTGAGACAGGTTTTGACGTCCCAAGTGGTCTCACCTATGTATAAAAGGTGGCAGGGACACATCAACAAATAAATAACATAAGACGAATCGCATGTTAAGTATTGTTTGATTTTGACCCTTAGTCCAGAGACCAGGTGAACAAATGAGTCACCTCTCAACATCAAATTGCAGTTTACACAATTATAGCATGGAAAACAACCCTTGTGGGTAGAACCAAAATGTCACGGCGGACAGGATCTCAGATACACGGACAACCAAATACACAAGTGTCTAGGCTAGATGCTGAGGAAAGGTCACCTCCTAGCACATCCCTGACTCCTCTCCCTATGCTGGTAAGCCCACATTCAGACCTTGATGGTAGGAATGAAGTGTCCTCGTGCCTGGACTGCAAACACCCTAGAATCCCTGAGATGGTGAAATGGGAGAAGGGGCAGAAGACACACAAATAGCCTAGACCGCAAACAACACAAACAAAAAACAAACTTATCTGAGCTGGAACAGACAATCCTTCCTTCCTTGAATCCAAGGCCAGACTGAATTGTATAACCCGCACGGTCCTCTGGGAGTGAAGGCAATTTAAGCCAATGACCCCACCCAGAGCACCTGAAGCAAGGCGGATTCAGCATGATTCCAAAACAAACAAAAGGTTAGACACGTGCTGCCAATCTGACAGACCTCCACACACCGTCCGAGCAGGGCATGACAGTACCCCCCCTTCTACGGGTGACCAACCTTATCCGTGTGGGCTCTATGAAAAGCCCTAACCAGTCTGCTGGCGTTGACCTCCAGTGCCGGAACCCACATCCTCTCCTCTGAGCCATATCCCCTCCAGTGTACCAGGTACTGAAGGAAAACCCAAAGAACTCTAGAGTCCAGAATCCTGGAGATCTCGAACTCTAAATTTCCATCGACCAGAACAGGAGGAGGGGGGAATGGCGATGGTTCCACTGGTCTCACATATTTTTCAATAAAGATCAATGGAACACAATATGGATCCTCCAAGTCTGCGGAAGATCCAGCCAAAACGCTACTGGATTGATCAGCGTAGATATTTTGTACGGGCCGATAAATCTTGGACCCAGTTTCCAAGATGGCACTCTCAATTTAATATTTTTAGTGGACAACCCCACCAGATCACCCACACACAGGTCCGGACCAGTCACACGTCTCCTGTCAGCCATTCGCTCGTCTCCAAATTCACTTGTATCCTCCGCCAGATAGAGGATAAGGTAGAAGAAAACCTTTCCTCTTCTGGCATCCCAAGTAGGCCTCCAGGTTCTGATTAGTACGCTCCGTCTGTCCATTCGACTGCGGATGTAAAGCCGCTAAAACGATCAACTACCACCAAAATTACTGTCTTCTCCGAGGAATTCGGCAGATCCGTAATAAAGTCCATGGACAAGTGCATCCATGGACAAGTGCGACGAGATGGAATAGATAAAGGAAGGAGTGAACCAGCCGGTCGAGTATGAGCAACCTTAGATCGTGCACAGGTCTCACAAGCTGCCTTGTAATCTTCAATGCTCCTACATAACCCGGGCCACCAGAACCTCCGGGACACAAGGTCAAAGGTGGACTTACCACCAGGATGTGCGGCAAGGACAGTATCGTGATGTTCCTTGAAAACCTTGTATCGCAGTTCTTCGGGAATAAACAACCTCCCTGGGGGACAGGAACCAGGAGCCCCCTCCTGGGCTCCCAACACCTCCATCTCCAGTTCGGGATACTAAGCGGAAACCACAACCCCGTCGGCCAAAATCGGAGCAGGATCCTCTGAATCACCTTCCCCAGGAAAACTGCGAGACAACGCATCCGCCTTGATGTTTTTGACCCCCAGACGAAAAGTAACAACAAAATTGAACCTGGTAAAAAACCAGACCATCTGGCCTGTCTAGGGTTCAGACGCTTGGCAGATTGCAGGTAAGCCAAATTCTTATGATCCATATAAACAGTAACGGGATTAGAAGCCTCTTCCAACCAGTGATGCCATTCCTCAAAGGCCAACTTTATAGCCAGCAACTCTCTATCTCCCACATCATAGTTCCTCTCGGCGACCGAGAGCTTCTTGGAAAGGAAAGCACACGGGACCCATTTGCCAGGAGAAGAACCCTGCGACAGCAATGCTCCCATCCCCACTTTTGATGCATCCACCTCCACCACGAATGGTTGAGACACATCTGGCTGCACCAGAATGGGAGCAGACGCTAAACACTCCTTAATAGTCAAAAAGGCCTGCAATGCCTCCTCCGACCAAACGGAGACGTCAGTGCCCTTCTTTGTCATATCAGTCAGAGGTTTAACAATGGTGGAATAGTTTAGAATACATTTCCTATAATAGTTAGTAAACCCCAAACACCACATCAAAACTTTCTGATTCTCTGGTCGGTCCCATTCCAGAACCGCCCGACCTTTTCGGGGTCCATACGAAAACCAGAGTCGGAAAGCAGATATCCCAAAAACGGAAGCTCCTGCACAGAAAATACACATTTTTCCAATTTGGCATATAACTTATTCTCCTGAAGGATCGGCAAAACCTGTCTCACATGATCCTAATGGGTCTTCAGATCAGGAGAGTAAATTAAAATGTCATCTAAGTAAACTACCACGAACCTCCTCACCAAGTGATGAAAAATGTCATTGACGAATCGCTGAAATACCGCTGGCGCATTCGTCAACCCAAATGGCATAACCAGATTCTCAAAATGACCCTCGTGCGTGTTGAAGGCAGTCTTCCACTCATCCCCTTCCTTGATTCTGATCAGATTGTAGGCCCCTCTCAAATCCAACTTGGAGAACACCCTGGCACCAACAATCTGATCAAAAAGGTCGGAGATCAAAGGAAGTGTCATGGGACCATGAACCAGACGTACAACAAGAGATTAGTGGAAATAAGAAGGCTTTATTGAAAACCAAGCTGTAAGGCAAAAGTCCAAACGGATGGCTAAACCGAAGCAGGGTCTTGCGAACCCAGAGGTCAGGAACCAGAAGGGTGGTCAGACGAAGCCTGGATCAGGAACCAGCAGGGTAGTCAGACGAAGCCTGGATCAGGAACCAGCAGGGTAGTCAGACGAAGCCAGGATCAGGAACCAGAAGCAGCAGCAGTCTTAGAAGCATGTGAACACAGGAGGACCAAGCAAGGAACTGAAGCCACAGACCTCCTATATATATGAGCTAGGCATCCAGCTCCTCCCAGTGGGAAGGAGAAGCCGCAGGGTGGGAGGCTACAAGAAACCCAGAAACCAAGATGGCCGCCAGCACATGTCAAACGAAGGAGAACAGCAAGAAGGTAAGACCATGACAGGAAGGGGATACGGATTCCCGAAAATCCAAACACGGTCTCAGTGATCCATCCTTTTTCTTGACAAAGAAAAAACCTACTGCCACCGGAGAGTTAGATGGCCTAATATGACCTTTTGCCAAACTCTCGGCGATATACTTCCGCATGACCTCTTTTTCAGGTTGGGAAAGATTGTAAGGGCGAGACTTTGGCAACTTAGCTCCTGGGATGAGATTAACTGGACAATCATAGTCACGATGAGGGGGCAATTCCTGGGTCCCACCTTCCGAAAAGACATCCGCAAAGTCTGAGAGATATTGAGGTAGAACCGCAGTGGACACCCCAGAGATAGATGTGCCAAGACAATTCTCCGAACAAAATTCTCCCCAACCAATAATTTGTCTTGTCTGCCAATCAATATTTGGATTATGTTTTGTCAACTACGGTAAACCTAGGACTATAGGAGCAGGCAAATCCCTCATGACAAAACAAGATATAAACTCTACATGTGAATCACCCACCCTCAACTGAATACCATGTGCAATATGAGTGAGAGTCCTTTGAGAAAGAGGTGAAGAATCTATTGCAAACACCGGAATCTTCCTTTCTAAAGTGCACGTACTTAGACCGAGATTTTGAAGAAAAAGAAAGTCAATAAGGTTTAACCCAGCACCACAGTCAATGAATACCTCAATAGAAAATTTTCTTGAGTCTAGCGCCACCATAGCTGGAAGGAGAAAACGAGAATTACAGGGAGCTTGCTTGTTCCACTACTCCATTCACGCTACCAAGAGTCAGGACGTTTTTTTTTTCTTTCATATAATCATGCGGTTTAACAAAAGGACAAGCAAAAGCAAAATGGTCACTTTTTCCACAGTAGTAACATAGTTTATGTAATCTCCTAAAGTTTTTACTACCAGAACGAAAAGATATTTGATCCAACTGCATGGTTTCCTCCCCTACCCCAAAGCTATAAGTAATATAACCCCGTCAGCAGGTGAGAGGAAACCACACGCAAAAGGGATCCCTTGCACGGAGGGACCCTTACACCTCTCTCTGATACGTCTATCCAACCGTATAGCCACAGACATAGCGTTCTCTAAAGTATCCGGGTACTCATGAAAAGCCATGGCATCTTTCAAACTCTCCCATAACCCCTGACAAAACTGACTACGTAACGCAGGGTCGTTCCACCCTGACTCAGTAGCCCATCTCCTAAACTCTACGCAGTAAACCTCTGCAGTATGTTCACCCTGTAATAAGTAACGCAATTTAGATTCTGCCATCAAGACCCGATCTGGGTCATCGTAAATCAATCCCAGGGCTTTGAAAAATTCCTCCACCGACCGGAGGGCCAGAGAACCGGACGGCAGAGAAAAAGCCCAGGATTGTGCGTCCCCTTTAAGCAGAGACATGATTATACCAACCCTCTGACTTTCATCACCTGACGAAAATGGACGCAGTCGAAAATACAATTTGCATGATTCTTTAAAGCGGATAAAATCATCCGCACCCCCTGTAAATTTCTCGGGAAGAGCGACTTTAGGCTCCCCACCAATTTGACCTGCACCCGAAGCCCGAACACTCTGACACCGTGTGACCGAACCACGCAGATCCGCAACCTCTAGGGATAATCCCTGTATGCGGTCAACCAGTGCATCAATTGACACCATCACAAAACCGCTGAGTAATGGCAGTCACAGTAGGGCGGGTTATAATGTCACGGCGGACAGGATCTCAGATACACAGACAACCAAATACACAAGTGTCTAGGCTAGATGCTGGGGAAAGGTCACCTCCTAGCACATCCCTGACTTCTCTCCCTATGCTGCTAAGCCCACATTCAGACATTGATGGTAGGAATGAAGTGTCCTTGTGCCTGGACTGCGAACACCCTAGAATCCCTGATATGGTTACAGGGGAGAAGGGGCAGAAGACACACAAATAGCCTAGACCGCAAACAACACAATCTGAGCTGGAACAGACAATCCTTCCTTCCTTGAATCCAAGGCCAGACTGAATTGTATAACCCGCACGGCCCTCTGGGAGTGAAGGCAATTTAAGCCAATGACCCCACCCACAGCACCTGAAGCAAGGTGGATCCAGCATGATTCCAAAACAAGCAAAAGGTTAGACACGTGCTGCCAGTCTGACAGACCTCCGCACACTGTCCGAGCAGGGCATGACACAAAATATGTCTCACACGTCTCCCTGGAAGAGCCAATATCAGATTTGACCAATCTATCGCCTAAATTGCGACTACGTCGGTATGAACATAAAGGTAAAGATTTAAATTCCTCCACATTCTTAAAATTACTGGTTAAGATTCTCCAATGTTTTTTGATTATAGCAGCAACACTATTACTATTGGTACTGAACTCCGACACAAAAGGGATCCGGGCTTGGGAACGTTTAGTGTCACCTAGTCCAGAAACGTGGATACCCCAAAAAACCTTTCTGAGAACACTTGAGCAGAATTAAACCTCTTACCAAAGAGACCATTAGGGAGGGACTAGGTGACACTAAACGTTCCCAAGCCCAGATCCCTTTTGTGTCGGAGTTCAGTACCAATAGTGATAGTGTTGCTGCTTTAATCAAAAAACATTGGAGAAACTTAACCAGTAATTTTGAGAAGGTGGAGGAATTTAAATCTTTACCTTTATGTTCATAACGACGTAGTCGCAATTTAGGCGATAGATTGGTCAAATCTGATATTGGCTCTTCCAGGGAGACGTGTGAGACATATTTTGGTTTTCAATGCTATAATTGTGTAAATTGCAATTTGATGTTGAGAGGTGACTCATTTGTTCACCCGGTCTCTGGACTAAGGGTCAAAATCAAACAATACTTAACATGCGATTCGTCTTATGTTATTTATTTGTTGATGTGTCCCTGCCACCTTTTATACATAGGTGAGATGTCATGGTCTTACCTTCTTGCTGTTCTCCTTCGTTTGACATGTGCTGGCGGCCATCTTGGTTTCTGGGTTTCTTGTAGCCTCCCACCCTGCGGCTTCTCCTTCCCACTGGGAGGAGCTGGATGCCTAGCTCATATATATAGGAGGTCTGTGGCTTCAGTTCCTTGCTTGGTCCTCCTGTGTTCACATGCTTCTAAGACTGCTGCTGCTTCTGGTTCCTGATCCTGGCTTCGTCTGATTACCCTGCTGGTTCCTGATCCAGGCTTCATCTGACTACCCTGCTGGTTCCCGATCCAGGCTTCGTCTGACTACCCTGCTGGTTCCCGATCCAGGCTTCGTCTGACTACCCTTCTGGTTCCTGACCTCTGGCTTCGCAAGACCCTGCTTCGGTTTAGCCATCCGTTTGGACTTTTGCCTTACAGCTTGATTTTCAATAAAGCCTTCTTATTTCCACTTATCTCTTGTTGTACGTCTGGTTCATGGTTCCATGACATTAGGACCAAGCCATGAATTCTGACGGTACAGGGCCATCCTCGCTACCTACGCTGGTTGCCAGACTTGATCAGCAGGATCACCTGTTGGGTCGGTTCGCTGTGGCGTTGCAAACCCTGCTTGAACGCACAGCTCATTTAGCTTCCGTTGCCGATGGGTCGGTTGTCGCTCCTGGGCCCGCTCCTACTGCCACTCCGGTTGTTGCGCCAGAGTCTACCCCGACACCTGTTGCTGCGCCTGCGGTGTTTCGGGGTATGACCGGTTCTGCCCCCCTTCCACAGCGCTTTGGGGGAGAGCCAACTCAGTGCCGAGGTTTCCTTAACCAGGTGGGCATTTATTTCGAGTTGCTGCCACATGCCTTTCCTACTGAGAGATCAAAGGTGGGCTTCTTGATCTCGCTGCTCTCGGACAAGGCCTTGGCCTGGCCCAGCCCTTTATGGGAGAACAACAATCCGGTGGTTGCCGAGTTTTCCGGTTTTGTTGCTTCTCTTTGGAAGGTATTCGATGTGCCGGCTCGTGCTGCCTCTGCTGCGAAGCTCCTTATGTCCATCAGACAGGGTTCACGATCCGTAGCTGAATACGCCATTGAGTTTCGTACCCTGGCAGCAGAGGTGGGCTGGAATAATGAGGCTCTGGTCGCTGCTTTCTCTCATGGTCTCTCGGATACCTTGAAGGATGAGGTTGCAGCTAAGGACCTACCAGTGGAGCTCGAGTCTCTTATTTCTTTCCTGATTTTGATTGACATCAGACTCAGGGAGAGACCTTCCTTTAAGGAGAGCCTGCGGAGGTCTTCTAACAGATTGGCGCCTACGTTTGCTGTCCCACCCGTGCCTCCCTCTCCTCCCACGCCTCCTGGGGATGACTTGTCTGGGGGTGAACCCATGCAGCTGGGGTTTGCTCGCCTGTCCGAGGGGGAGAGGGTACTCCGGAGACGCGAGGGCCGATGCATGTACTGTGGTCTCGGTGGGCATTTTCGGTTGGCATGCCCGAACCGTCCGGGAAACGCTCGCACCTGAGATCCTGTCGGGGGCAGATCTTGGGTGGAGTCTCCTCGTCCCCGGTTTCCCGTGTTGACAAACCACTGATTACTGTTGTCCTCTCCTGGGTCGGGGGCTCGGTGACGACCCAGGCGTTGGTGGACTCTGGTGCTGGTGGTTTGTTCATTGATAGTGTGTTCGCTGCCGCCAATTCCATTCCTCTGCAGCCTCGAGGTTCCCCACTGGCTCTTGAGGCGATAGACGGCCACACGTGACTCAGGAGACCCTTCCAGTGGGGATGGCCATTGGTGCCGTTCACAGAGAGTCGGTCTGTCTCCAGGTTATTTCATCTCCACACTACTCGGTGGTCTTGGGCTACCCCTGGCTCCAGAAGCATAATCCGACTTTCGATTGGAGATCGGCCGAGATCCTCTCGTGGTCACCGCAGTGTGGGGCTAGTTGCATCCATGGGCCTGTCAAGTTGATGTGTACTTCCTCGGACTCTCTGTTGCCTCCTGAATACGAGGAGTACCGGGATGTATTCGATAAGGTGCGTGCGGTTGCCCTACCTCCGCACCGCCCATACGATTGTGCCATAGAGTTACAACCTGGTGCCGTTCCTCCTCGTGGCAAAGTCTATCCACTGTCGGTAGCGGAGAATGATGCCATGGAGGAGTACGTCAGGGAGGCGCTTTCACGCGGACACATTCGCAAATCCTCGTCCCCGGCAGGGGCTGGATTTTTCTTTGTGAAAAAGAAGGGCGGTGAGTTGAGGCCTTGCATCGACTACAGGGGTCTCAATCGCATCACGATCAAGAACGCTTACCCGATACCCTTGTTTTCCGAACTGTTCGATCGCCTCAAAGGGGCCACGGTCTTTACCAAACTCGACCTGAGGGCGGCATATAACCTGGTAAGGATCAAGGCGGGCGATGAGTGGAAGACCGCGTTTAACACCAGGACCGGTCATTATGAATCCTTGGTTATGCCCTTTGGGTTGTGCAATGCGCCCACAGTCTTCCAGGAATTCATCAACGATGTTTTCCGTGACCTGTTGCAGCAGTGTGTGGTGGTCTATTTGGATGACATCTTGGTATATTCTGAATCCATGGAGGCCCACATTCTGGATGTCAGACGAGTGTTGCAACGGTTACGAGAGAACAAGCTGTTCGGTAAGCTTGAGAAATGCGAATTTCACCGATCCCAGGTAACCTTCTTAGGTTACATCATTTCCGCTGAGGGGTTCTCCATGGATCCTGAGAAGGTTTCGGCTGTCTTACAGTGGCCCCAGCCCAGTGGTCTTCGTGCCCTGCAGCGCTTTTTGGGCTTCGCCAATTATTATCGGAAGTTCATCAGGGACTTTTCCATGCTAGCCAAGCCTCTCACGGATCTGACCAGGAAGGGCAGTAATCCCCAGGTCTGGCCGCTCGAGGCCATCCGAGCTTTTGAGGCTCTAAAGTCCGCCTTTGTGTCGGCTCCGATTCTGTCGCATCCCAACCCTGGGTTGCCTTTTGTCCTCGAGGTGGACGCGTCTGAGACGGGAGTAGGCGCCCTTCTGTCTCAGCGTAGAACACCAGAGGGTCCTCTGCTTCCTTGTGGGTTTTACTCCCGGAAACTGTCTTCCGCGGAGTGCAACTATCAGATTGGTGACAGGGAGTTATTGGCCATCGTGCAGGCCCTTAAAGAATGGAGGCACTTGCTCGAGGGCTCGGTGGTTCCGGTTCTCATCCTGACGGACCACAAGAATCTGACCTACCTCTCTGAGGCCAAGAGATTGACACCACGTCAGGCCAGATGGGCTCTGTTCTTGTCACGTTTTAATTACGTGGTCCCCTACCTACCCGGTTCCAAGAACATCAGAGCGGATGCCTTATCACGGCAGTACTCCGAGCTGTCCGGGGAGGAGTCGATTCCGACTTCGGTCATACCTCCGAATCAGATCCTGGCCGCCATTCGCACCAGCCTGACCTCTCCCCTGGGTGAGCAGATTTTGGCGGCTCAATCTGGTGCTCCCTCTGGGAGACCCAACGGCAGATGTTTTGTGCCTGAGGAGTTGCGCACTCGGTTGTTGCGAACCTACCATAACTCCAAGGCCGCGGGGCATCCTGGAAAGAATCAGCTGTCCTGGGCTGTTTCACGTCTGTTCTGGTGGCCTTCTCTACGTTCCGACATCGCCGCATATGTAGCGGCATGCTCCGTTTGTGCCCAGAGTAAGTCCCCTCGGCACCTTCCGTTGGGCCTTTTGCAACCCATAGCCACCGGGGAGCGTCCATGGTCACACCTGGGGATGGATTTCATTGTGGACCTCCCTGCATCCCGAGGCCATACGGTCATTCTCATGATTGTGGATCGGTTTTCCAAAATGTGCCACTGTGTTCCTCTCAAGAAGTTACCCTCTGCACAAGAGTTGGCCACGATTTTTGCCAGGGAGGTCTTCCGGTTGCACGGTTTGCCCAAGGAGATTGTGTCGGATCGGGGGAGTCAGTTTGTGTCCAGGTTCTGGCGCGCCTTTTGCTCCCAGTTGGGGATTCATCTCTCTTTCTCCTCGGCCTACCACCCTCAGTCCAATGGGGCCGCAGAACGATCCAATCAGGCCTTGGAGCAATTCCTTCGATGCTATGTCTCCGATCACCAAGACAATTGGGTTGACCTCCTGCCTTGGGCTGAGTTTGCCAGGAACACGGCGGTGAACTCTTCCTCTGGGACGTCTCCCTTCATGGCCAATTATGGGTTCCAACCTGCCGTGTTACCGGAGGTATTCTCTCCCCAGGATATTCCGGCTGTGGAGGATCACCTTTCCGTCCTACGTGCTTCTTGGGTACAGAACCAGAGGTCCCTTGAGGTCTCTGCGCAGCGCCAGAGACTCCAGGCTGATCGCAGACGAGCGCCCGCTCCTTCCTACCAGGTCGGAGACCGCGTATGGTTGTCCACCCGCAACCTCAACCTTCGAGTGCCCACTCCCAAGCTGGCGCCTCGCTTTGTTGGTCCCTTCCGAGTGCTTCGCAGGGTAAACCCGGTAGCCTATGCCCTTGCGCTTCCTCCTGGCATGCGGATCTCCAACGTGTTTCATGTCTCCCTGTTGAAGCCACTGGTGTGTAATCGTTTCACTTCCTCGGTTCCTCGGCCTCGTCCGGTCCAAGTGGGCAATCGTGAGGAGTATGAGGTGAGCAATATCCTGGACTCACGCCTGGTCCGCGGTCGGGTGCAGTTTTTGGTTCATTGGCGTGGTTATGGTCCAGAGGAGCGTTCCTGGGTTCCCTCCGCAGATGTCCATGCTCCTGCCTTGCTCCGAGCCTTCCACGCACGCTTCCCTCAGAAACCGCTCTTTACTCCGCGGAGGAGGGGCCCTTGAGGGGGAGGTACTGTCATGGTCTTACCTTCTTGCTGTTCTCCTTCGTTTGACATGTGCTGGCGGCCATCTTGGTTTCTGGGTTTCTTGTAGCCTCCCACCCTGCGGCTTCTCCTTCCCACTGGGAGGAGCTGGATGCCTAGCTCATATATATAGGAGGTCTGTGGCTTCAGTTCCTTGCTTGGTCCTCCTGTGTTCACATGCTTCTAAGACTGCTGCTGCTTCTGGTTCCTGATCCTGGCTTCGTCTGACTACCCTGCTGGTTCCTGATCCAGGCTTCATCTGACTACCCTGCTGGTTCCCGATCCAGGCTTCGTCTGACTACCCTTCTGGTTCCTGACCTCTGGCTTCGCAAGACCCTGCTTCGGTTTAGCCATCCGTTTGGACTTTTGCCTTACAGCTTGATTTTCAATAAAGCCTTCTTATTTCCACTTATCTCTTGTTGTACGTCTGGTTCATGGTTCCATGACATGAGACCACTTGGGACGTCAAAACCCGTCTCAATCAACATCGATATTCTATCAGAAAACAAAAAATGGATCGTCCCTTATCAAGACACTTTACTGAGGCTAAACATACACAAAATGATTTACGCTTTAGAATTCTGGAGCAAATATCCCCCTCAAGGCGAGGTGGTGATAGAACTAAACTATTGAAGAGACGTGAGCTCTATTGGATCTATACATTAGGTACTTTGAAGCCACAGAGCTTAAATGTAGAATTAGGGTTGTCTAGTCATCGGTTGTGTTTGTGCTTTCTACTTTGATTCTATGTGTGGAAAACAACATGTGCTATATACTAAACTATGCTCCCCCTGTTTTGTAGGATACTACTTTTGGAATGTATATCATGACTGCTCACGTATGGCGAAGACTGGAGGAACTGTGCCGGCGATCCATTTATATGTTTTTTATTAGTTTATCATGTTGAGCTATTTCTTTAGTGACAGCCCCTGTATGTGCTTTGGTGCCACTCCAGCCCCCTATGGGACTCAGGTGACACTGTTCACTGACGGGTGTTGCTGTCATGTGTAATATTTATATCATGGGCTCCGATGCAGTGTATCTGTGACCTCCCCACTAACAGGAGTACTGGCCAATCATTCGGCAGGCACTCTGTACCAATACCCAGGGGGGTCTTGCGACCCCCCCCCCCCCCCCCGATGTCGGCGTTCGCAGAAAACCGCAGGTCAATTCAGACCTGCGGTTTTCTGCGTTTTGCGGGTTATTCGGGTATTTGATGGCCCGATAAGCCGGAAAGGACGGTGATCAGTGGTGTAATGCACCACCAATCACCGTCATGCGATCCTGTGAGGTGGCGATCACACCACCTCTCAGGATCGCCTGTGATTGGTCCCCATGCGGTTTGTGGGTGGAACACGGCAAGTTTGATCTCCTCGCTCATTCCGGTCCGTGGAGCGGGAAGAGCAGCAGGAGATCGCGCTGCCCACCAACATTGGTGCCATCAGGCACCTTAGGAGGCAGGGGCAGGCAGGTAGTGGGAGGTGTAGGCAGGAAAGTTAGGGCAAATTTAGGATTAGATTAGATAACTAAAAAATTAAAATTATTTTTTTGGTCTGTGAGCCTCCTGATCGGGTGTCTGGGGGTGCTGCAGTTTGACCCCTTCCGCCCACACACACACTTTTTTGGGGTGCAAGGTTTGTTTTTTCTTTTTTCTTTGCGCTATCTGTGGCCACATCGCCCACCTCGCCCCCACAGCGCATTTGTATATATATTTTTTCTTCTTTTTACACTTTTACTTTTTATAGCCCCACACACACGCACACCTAATAAAGTTTTCCATACACACACACAAGCAGACACACACTCCCCGATGGCCCGCCGGACATTCTCGGCCGAGGAGGCATACGCCCTCCTTGCCTACGAGTCCGAGAGCCCCAGTGAGGATGACCCCACGTTCCTGTTTAGAGTTGAGCGAACACCTGGATGTTCGGGTTCGAGAAGTTCGGCCGAACATCCCGGAAATGTTCGGGTTCGGGATCCGAACCCGATCCGAACTTCGTCCCGAACCCGAACCCCATTGAAGTCAATGGGGACCCGAACTTTTCGGCACTAAAAAGGCTGTAAAACAGCCCAGGAAAGAGCTAGAGGGCTGCAAAAGGCAGCAACATGTAGGTAAATCCCCTGCAAACAAATGTGGATAGGGAAATGAATTAAAATAAAAATTAAATAAATAAAAATTAACCAAAATCAATTGGAGAGAGGTTCCATAGCAGAGAATCTGGCTTCCCGTCACCCACCACTGGAACAGTCCATTCTCAGATATTTAGGCCCCGGCACCCAGGCAGAGGAGAGAGGTCCCGTAACAGAGAATCTGTCTTCATGTCAGCAGAGAATTAGTCTGCATGTCATAGCAGAGAATGAGGCTTCACGTCAGCCACCACTGCAACAGTCCATTGGCATATATTTAGGCCCAGCACCCAGGCAGAGGAGGGAGGTCCCGTAACAGAGAATCTGTCTTCATGTCAGCAGAGAATTAGTCTGCATGTCATAGCAGAGAATGAGGCTTCACGTCAGCCACCACTGCAACAGTCCATTGGCATATATTTAGGCCCAGCACACACACAGGCAGAGGAGAGAGGTCCCGTAACAGAGAATCTGGCTTCATGTCAGCAGAGAATCAGTCTGCATGTCATAGCAGAGAATGAGGCTTCACGTCAGCCACCACTGCAACAGTCCATTGGCATATATTTAGGCCCAGCACACACACAGGCAGAGGAGAGAGGTCCCGTAACAGAGAATCTGGCTTCATGTCAGCAGAGAATCAGTCTGCATGTCATAGCAGAGAATGAGGCTTCACGTCAGCCACTACTGCAACAGTCCATTGGCATATATTTAGGCCCAGCACCCAGGCAGAGGAGGGAGGTCCCGTAACAGAGAATCTGTCTTCATGTCAGCAGAGAATTAGTCTGCATGTCATAGCAGAGAATGAGGCTTCACGTCAGCCACCACTGCAACAGTCCATTGGCATATATTTAGGCCCAGCACACACACAGGCAGAGGAGAGAGGTCCCGTAACAGAGAATCTGGCTTCATGTCAGCAGAGAATCAGTCTGCATGTCATAGCAGAGAATGAGGCTTCACGTCAGCCACCACTGCAACAGTCCATTGGCATATATTTAGGCCCAGCACACACACAGGCAGAGGAGAGAGGTCCCGTAACAGAGAATCTGGCTTCATGTCAGCAGAGAATCAGTCTGCATGTCATAGCAGAGAATGAGGCTTCACGTCAGCCACCACTGCAACAGTCCATTGGCATATATTTAGGCCCAGCACCCAGGCAGAGGAGGGAGGTCCCGTAACAGAGAATCTGTCTTCATGTCAGCAGAGAATTAGTCTGCATGTCATAGCAGAGAATGAGGCTTCACGTCAGCCACCACTGCAACAGTCCATTGGCATATATTTAGGCCCAGCACCCAGGCAGAGGAGGGAGGTCCCGTAACAGAGAATCTGTCTTCATGTCAGCAGAGAATTAGTCTGCATGTCATAGCAGAGAATGAGGCTTCACGTCAGCCACCACTGGAACAGTCCATTCTCAGATATTTAGGCCCCGGCACCCAGGCAGAGGAGAGAGGTCCCGTAACAGAGAATCTGTCTTCATGTCAGCAGAGAATTAGTCTGCATGTCATAGCAGAGAATGAGGCTTCACGTCAGCCACCACTGCAACAGTCCATTGGCATATATTTAGGCCCAGCACCCAGGCAGAGGAGAGAGGTCCCGTAACAGACAATCTGGCTTCATGTCAGCAGAGAATCAGTCTTCATATCATAGCAGAGAATCAGGCTTCACGTCACCCACCACTGTAAGAGTCAATTTTCATAAATTTAGGCCCAGAACCCAGGCAGAGGAGAAAGGTCCCGTAACAGACAATCTGGCTTCATGTCAGCAGAGAATCAGTCTTCATATCATAGCAGAGAATCAGGCTTCACGTCACCCACCACTGTAAGAGTCAATTTTCATAAATTTAGGCCCAGAACCCAGGCAGAGGAGAAAGGTCCCGTAACAGACAATCTGGCTTCATGTCAGCAGAGAATCAGTCTTCATATCATAGCAGAGAATCAGGCTTCACGTCACCCACCACTGTAAGAGTCAATTTTCATAAATTTAGGCCCAGAACCCAGGCAGAGGAGAAAGGTCCCGTAACAGACAATCTGGCTTCATGTCAGCAGAGAATCAGTCTTCATATCATAGCAGAGAATCAGGCTTCACGTCACCCACCACTGTAAGAGTCAATTTTCATAAATTTAGGCCCAGAACCCAGGCAGAGGAGAAAGGTCCCGTAACAGACAATCTGGCTTCATGTCAGCAGAGAATCAGTCTTCATATCATAGCAGAGAATCAGGCTTCACGTCACCCACCACTGTAAGAGTCAATTTTCATAAATTTAGGCCCAGAACCCAGGCAGAGGAGAAAGGTCCCGTAACAGACAATCTGGCTTCATGTCAGCAGAGAATCAGTCTTCATATCATAGCAGAGAATCAGGCTTCACGTCACCCACCACTGTAAGAGTCAATTTTCATAAATTTAGGCCCAGAACCCAGGTAGAGGAGAAAGGTCCCGTAACAGACAATCTGGCTTCATGACAGCAGAGAATCAGTCTGCATGTCATAGCAGAGAATCAGGCTTCACGTCAGCCACCACTGCAACAGTCCATTGTCATAAATTTAGGCCCAGCACCCAGGCAGAGGAGAGAGGTCCCGTAACAGACAATCTGGCTTCATGTCAGCAGAGAATTAGTCTGCATGTCATAGCAGAGAATCAGGCTTCATGTCAGCCACCACTGCAACAGTCCATTGGCATATATTTAGGCCTAGCACACAGGCAGAGGAGAGGTTCATTCAACTTTGGGTAGCATCGCAATATAATGGTAAAATGAAAATAAAAATAGGATTGAATGAGGAAGTGCCCTGGAGTCCAATAATATATGGTTATGGGGAGGTAGTTAATGTCTAATCTGGACAAGGGACGGACAGGTCCTGTGGGATCCATGCCTGGTTCATTTTTATGAACGTCAGCTTGTCCACATTGGCTGTAGACAGGCGGCTGCGTTTGTCTGTAATGACGCCCCCTGCCGTGCTGAATACACGTTCAGACAAAACGCTGGCTGCCGGGCAGGCCAGCACCTCCAAGGCATAAAAGGCTAGCTCTGGCCACGTGGACAATTTAGAGACCCAGAAGTTGAATGGGGCCGAACCATCAGTCAGTACGTGGAGGGGTGTGCACACGTACTGTTCCACCATGTTAGTAAAATGTTGCCTCCTGCTAACACGTTGCGTATCAGGTGGTGGTGCAGTTAGCTGTGGCGTGTTGACAAAAGTTTTCCACATCTCTGCCATGCTAACCCTGCCCTCAGAGGAGCTGGCCGTGACACAGCTGCCTTGGCGACCTCTTGCTCCTCCTCTGCCTTGGCCTTGGGCTTCCACTTGTTCCCCTGTGACATTTGGGAATGCTCTCAGTAGCGCGTCTACCAACGTGCGCTTGTACTCGCGCATCTTCCTATCACGCTCCAGTGCAGGAAGTAAGGTGGGCACATTGTCTTTGTAGCGTGGATCCAGCAGGGTGGCAACCCAGTAGTCCGCACAGGTTAAAATGTGGGCAACTCTGCTGTCGTTGCGCAGGCACTGCAGCATGTAGTCGCTCATGTGTGCCAGGCTGCCCAGGGGTAAGGACAAGCTGTCCTCTGTGGGAGGCGTATCGTCATCGTCCTGCCTTTCCCCCCAGCCACGCACCAGTGATGGACCCGAGCTGCGTTGGGTGCCACCCCGCTGTGACCATGCTTCATCCTCATCCTCCTCCACCTCCTCCTCATCCTCGTCCTCCTCGTCCTCCAGTAGTGGGCCCTGGCTGGCCACATTTGTACCTGGCCTCTGCTGTTGCAAAAAACCTCCCTCTGAGTCACTTCGAAGAGACTGGCCTGAAAGTGCTAAAAATGACCCCTCTTCCTCATCCTCCTCCTCCTCCTCCTGGGCCACCTCCTGTTCCATCATCGCCCTAAGTGTTTTCTCAAGGAGACATAGAAGTGGTATTGTAACGCTGATAACGGTGTCATCGCCACTGGCCATGTTGGTGGAGTACTCGAAACAGCGCAACAGGGCACACAGGTCTCGCATGGAGGCCCAGTCATTGGTGGTGAAGTGGTGCTGTTCTGTAGTGCGACTGACCCGTGCGTGCTGCAGCTGAAACTCCACTATGGCCTGCTGCTGCTCGCACAGTCTGTCCAGCATGTGCAAGGTGGAGTTCCACCTGGTGGGCACGTCGCATATGAGGCGGTGAGCGGGAAGGCCGAAGTTACGCTGTAGCGCAGACAGGCGAGCAGCAGCAGGATGTGAACGCCGGAAGCGCGAACAGACGGCCCGCACTTTATGCAGCAGCTCTGACATGTCGGGGTAGTTGTGAATGAACTTCTGCACCACCAAATTCAGCACATGCGCCAAGCAAGGGATGTGCGTCAAATTGGCTAGTCCCAGAGCTGCAACGAGATTTCGCCCATTATCACACACCACCAGGCCGGGCTTGAGGCTCACCGGCAGCAACCACTCGTCGGTCTGTTGTTCTATACCCCGCCACAACTCCTGTGCGGTGTGGGGCCTGTCCCCCAAACATATGAGTTTCAGAATGGCCTGCTGACGTTTACCCCGGGCTGTGCTGAAGTTGGTGGTGAAGGTGTGTGGCTGACTGGATGAGCAGGTGGAAGAAGAGGAGGAGGAAGCCGAGAAGGAGGAGGTGGCAACAGGAGGCAAAGAATGTTGCCCTGCGATCCTTGGCGGCGGAAGGACGTGCGCCAAACAGCTCTCCGCCTGGGGCCCAGCTGCCACTACATTTACCCAGTGTGCAGTTAGGGAGATATAGCGTCCCTGGCCGTGCTTACTGGTCCACGTATCTGTGGTTAGGTGGACCTTGCTACAGATGGCGTTGCGCAGTGCACACTTGATTTTATCGGATACTTGGTTGTGCAGGGAAGGCACGGCTCTCTTGGAGAAGTAGTGCCGGCTGGGAACAACATACTGTGGGACAGCAAGCGACATGAGCTGTTTGAAGCTGTCTGTGTCCACCAGCCTAAATGACAGCATTTCATAGGCCAGTAGTTTAGAAATGCTGGCATTCAGGGCCAGGGATCGAGGGTGGCTAGGTGGGAATTTACGCTTTCTATCAAATGTTTGTGAGATGGAGAGCTGAACGCTGGCGTGTGACATGGTTGAGACGCTTGGTGACGGAGGTGGTGGTGGTGGTGTTGGTGGTACATCCCCTGTTTGCTGGGCGGCAGGTGCCAACGTTCCTCCAGAGGCGGAGGAAGAGGCCGAGGCGGCAGCAGCAGAATAGGCCGAGGCGGCAGCAGCAGAAGAGGTAGCAGGGGGAGCCTGAGTGACTTCCTTGGTTTTAAGGTGTTTACTCCACTGCAGTTCATGCTTTGCATGCAGGTGCCTGGTCATGCAGGTTGTGCTCAGGTTCAGAACGTTAATGCCTCGCTTCAGGCTCTGATGGCACAGCGTGCAAACCACTCGGGTCTTGTCGTCAGCACATTGTTTGAAGAAGTGCCATGCCAGGGAACTCCTTGAAGCTGCCTTTGGGGTGCTCGGTCCCAGATGGCGGCGGTCAGTAGCAGGCGGAGTCTCTTGGCGGCGGGTGTTCTGCTTTTGCCCACTGCTCCCTCTTTTGCTACGCTGTTGGCTCGGTCTCACCACTGCCTCTTCCTCCGAACTGTGAAAGTCAGTGGCACGACCTTCATTCCATGTGGGGTCTAGGACCTCATCGTCCCCTGCATCGTCTTCCACCCAGTCTTGATCCCTGACCTCCTGTTCAGTCTGCACACTGCAGAAAGACGCAGCAGTTGGCACCTGTGTTTCGTCATCATCAGAGACATGCTGAGGTGGTATTCCCATGTCCTCATCATCAGGAAACATAAGTGGTTGTGCGTCAGTGCATTCTATGTCTTTCACCGCTGGGGAAGGGCTAGGTGGATGCCCTTGGGAAACCCTGCCAGCGGAGTCTTCAAACAGCATAAGAGACTGCTGCATAACTTGAGGCTGAGACAGTTTCCCTGGTATGCATGGGGGTGATGTGACAGACTGATGGGGTTGGTTTTCAGGCGCCATCTGTGCGCTTTCTGCAGAAGACTGGGTGGGAGATAATGTGAACGTGCTGGATCCACTGTCGGCCACCCAATTGACTAATGCCTGTACCTGCTCAGGCCTTACCATCCTTAGAACGGCATTGGGCCCCACCATATATCGCTGTAAATTCTGGCGGCTACTGGGACCTGAAGTAGTTGGTACACTAGGACGTGTGGATGTGGCAGAACGGCCACGTCCTCTCCCAGCACCAGAGGGTCCACTAACACCACCACGACCATGTCCACGTCCGCGTCCCTTACTAGATGTTTTTCTCATTGTTATGGTTCACCACAACAACAAATATATTATTTGGCCCAATGTATTGTATTCAAATTCAGCGGGATATAAATTTGAGGCCTAGTATTTAGGCGCTGGGTGACCGGTATGGATTTAGTGACAGAATTAGACTTGGAAATGCACAGAAGCGTGTGTGTGTGAAGTTATTCTGAATGACCCAATGTGCACCTTGAATATTATATACCCTTTTAGGGATAGATTTCAAATAGCTCTGATATAGCAGAAACCACTAAATTATGAAATTGCTAAATTGGGAATTGTACTTCAACCCAGAACAAAAAATGTGCTTTGACGGACACTAAATATCTTGCCCAGCAACAACAGTACAACGGTGGGTAACGAGAGATTTAGAGGGAATTAAATTTGAGGCCTAGTATTTAGGCGCTGGGTCACCGGTATGGATTTAGTGACAGAATTAGACTTGGAAATACACAGTAGCGGGTGTGTGTGAAGTTATTCTGAATGACCCTATGTGCACCTTCAATATTATATACCCTTTTAGGGATAGATTTCAAATAGCTCTGATATAGCAGAAACCACTAAATTATGAAATTGCTAAATTGGGAATTGTACTTCAACCCAGAACAAAAAATGTGCTTTGACGGACACTAAATATCTTGCCCAGCAACAACAGTACAGCGGTGGGTAACGAGAGATTTAGAGGGAATTAAATTTGAGGCCTAGTATTTAGGCGCTGGGTCACCGGTATGGATTTAGTGACAGAATTAGACTTGGAAATGCACAGAAGCGTGTGTGTGAAGTTATTCTGAATGACCCAATGTGCACCTTCAATATTATATACCCTTTTTGGGATAGATTTCAAATAGCTCTGATATAGCAGGAACCACTAAATTATGAAATTGCTAAATTGGGAATTGTACTTCAACCCAGAACAAAAAATGTGCTTTGACGGGCACTAAATAACTTTCCCAGCTACAACAGGACAACGGTAACGAGAGATTTAGAGGGATTTAAATTTGAGGCCTAGTATTTAGGCGCTGGGTGACAGGTATGGGTTTAGTGACAGAATTAGACTTGGAAATACACAGTAGCGGGTGTGTGTGAAGTTATTCTGAATGACCCTATGTGCACCTTCAATATTATATACCCTTTTAGGGATAGATTTCAAATAGCTCTGATATAGCAGAAACCACTAAATTATGAAATTGCTAAATTGGGAATTGTACTTCAACCCAGAACAAAAAATGTGCTTTGACGGACACTAAATATCTTGCCCAGCAACAACAGTACACCGGTGGGTAACGAGAGATTTAGAGGGAATTAAATTTGAGGCCTAGTATTTAGGCGCTGGGTCACCGGTATGGATTTAGTGACAGAATTAGACTTGGAAATACACAGTAGCGGGTGTGTGTGAAGTTATTCTGAATGACCCTATGTGCACCTTCAATATTATATACCCTTTTTGGGATAGATTTCAAATAGCTCTGATATAGCAGGAACCACTAAATTATGAAATTGCTAAATTGGGAATTGTACTTCAACCCAGAACAAAAAATGTGCTTTGACGGGCACTAAATAACTTTCCCAGCTACAACAGGACAACGGTAACGAGAGATTTAGAGGGATTTAAATTTGAGGCCTAGTATTTAGGCGCTGGGTGACAGGTATGGGTTTAGTGACAGAATTAGACTTGGAAATACACAGTAGCGGGTGTGTGTGAAGTTATTCTGAATGACCCTATGTGCACCTTCAATATTATATACCCTTTTTGGGATAGATTTCAAATAGCTCTGATATAGCAGAAACCACTAAATTATGAAATTGCTAAATTGGGAATTGTACTTCAACCCAGAACAAAAAATGTGCTTTGACGGACACTAAATATCTTGCCCAGCAACAACAGTACAGCGGTGGGTAACGAGAGATTTAGAGGGAATTAAATTTGAGGCCTAGTATTTAGGCGCTGGGTCACCGGTATGGATTTAGTGACAGAATTAGACTTGGAAATACACAGTAGCGGGTGTGTGTGAAGTTACTCTGAATGACCCTATGTGCACCTTCAATATTATATACCCTTTTTGGGATAGATTTCAAAGAGCTCTGATATAGCAGGAACCACTAAATTATGAAATTGCTAAATTGGGAATTGTATTTCAACCCAGAACAAGAAATGTGCTTGAACGGACACTAAATAACTCGCCCAGCTACAGCACTAGGGACAGATTTAGCTGGATATAAATTTGAGGCCTAGTATTTAGGCGCTGGGTGACAGGTATGGGTTTAGTGACAGAATTAGACTTGGAAATACACAGTAGCGGGTGTGTGTGAAGTTATTCTGAATGACCCTATGTGCACCTTCAATATTATATACCCTTTTAGGGATAGATTTCAAATAGCTCTGATATAGCAGAAACCACTAAATTATGAAATTGCTAAATTGGGAATTGTACTTCAACCCAGAACAAAAAATGTGCTTTGACGGACACTAAATATCTTGCCCAGCAACAACAGTACAGCGGTGGGTAACGAGAGATTTAGAGGGAATTAAATTTGAGGCCTAGTATTTAGGCGCTGGGTCACCGGTATGGATTTAGTGACAGAATTAGACTTGGAAATACACAGTAGCGGGTGTGTGTGAAGTTATTCTGAATGACCCTATGTGCACCTTCAATATTATATACCCTTTTTGGGATAGATTTCAAATAGCTCTGATATAGCAGGAACCACTAAATTATGAAATTGCTAAATTGGGAATTGTACTTCAACCCAGAACAAAAAATGTGCTTTGACGGGCACTAAATAACTTTCCCAGCTACAACAGGACAACGGTAACGAGAGATTTAGAGGGATTTAAATTTGAGGCCTAGTATTTAGGCGCTGGGTGACAGGTATGGGTTTAGTGACAGAATTAGACTTGGAAATACACAGTAGCGGGTGTGTGTGAAGTTATTCTGAATGACCCTATGTGCACCTTCAATATTATATACCCTTTTTGGGATAGATTTCAAATAGCTCTGATATAGCAGAAACCACTAAATTATGAAATTGCTAAATTGGGAATTGTACTTCAACCCAGAACAAAAAATGTGCTTTGACGGACACTAAATATCTTGCCCAGCAACAACAGTACACCGGTGGGTAACGAGAGATTTAGAGGGAATTAAATTTGAGGCCTAGTATTTAGGCGCTGGGTCACCGGTATGGATTTAGTGACAGAATTAGACTTGGAAATACACAGTAGCGGGTGTGTGTGAAGTTATTCTGAATGACCCTATGTGCACCTTCAATATTATATACCCTTTTTGGGATAGATTTCAAATAGCTCTGATATAGCAGGAACCACTAAATTATGAAATTGCTAAATTGGGAATTGTACTTCAACCCAGAACAAAAAATGTGCTTTGACGGGCACTAAATAACTTTCCCAGCTACAACAGGACAACGGTAACGAGAGATTTAGAGGGATTTAAATTTGAGGCCTAGTATTTAGGCGCTGGGTGACAGGTATGGGTTTAGTGACAGAATTAGACTTGGAAATACACAGTAGCGGGTGTGTGTGAAGTTATTCTGAATGACCCTATGTGCACCTTCAATATTATATACCCTTTTTGGGATAGATTTCAAATAGCTCTGATATAGCAGAAACCACTAAATTATGAAATTGCTAAATTGGGAATTGTACTTCAACCCAGAACAAAAAATGTGCTTTGACGGACACTAAATATCTTGCCCAGCAACAACAGTACAGCGGTGGGTAACGAGAGATTTAGAGGGAATTAAATTTGAGGCCTAGTATTTAGGCGCTGGGTCACCGGTATGGATTTAGTGACAGAATTAGACTTGGAAATACACAGTAGCGGGTGTGTGTGAAGTTACTCTGAATGACCCTATGTGCACCTTCAATATTATATACCCTTTTTGGGATAGATTTCAAAGAGCTCTGATATAGCAGGAACCACTAAATTATGAAATTGCTAAATTGGGAATTGTATTTCAACCCAGAACAAGAAATGTGCTTGAACGGACACTAAATAACTCGCCCAGCTACAGCACTAGGGACAGATTTAGCTGGATATAAATTTGAGGCCTAGTATTTAGGCGCTGGGTGACCGGTATGGATTTAGTGACAGAATTAGACTGGGATATGGCCAAAAAATGAACAGACTATTGCTGGTTAAATGCACTTGGTGTGACAGCTTCACCCTGATGTAGGCTTTAGCCAAAAAACAACCACACCATTGAGGGTTAAATGCACTTGGTGACAGGCGCAGCTTGCCCCTGATTTTGTATATGGCCAAAAAATGAACAGACTATTGCTGGTTAAATGCACTTGGTGTGACAGCTTCACCCTGATGTAGGCTTTAGCCAAAAAACAACCACACCATTGAGGGTTAAATGCACTTGGTGACAGGCGCAGCTTGCCCCTGATTTTGTATATGGCCAAAAAATGAACAGACTATTGCTGGTTAAATGCACTTGGTGTGACAGCTTCACCCTGATGTAGGCTTTAGCCAAAAAACAACCACACCATTGAGGGTTAAATGCACTTGGTGACAGGCGCAGCTTGCCCCTGATTTTGTATATGGCCAAAAAATGAACAGACTATTGCTGGTTAAATGCACTTGGTGTCACAGCTTCACCCTGATGTAGGCTTTAGCCAAAAAACAACCACACCATTGAGGGTTAAATGCACTTGGTCGCAGCTTGTGCTGGCGCACCACAAGACACAAAATGGCCGCCGATCACCCCAGAAAAATGAGACTGACAAACGGTCTGTGCAGCCTAAAAACAGTGAGCAATTGAGGATCAGCAGCTCAATGATCCACAGCTGCAGATCGATCAGTTAATCAAGTCCTTTGGAGGAGTTAATCTGCCTAATCTCGCCCTACTGTCGCAGCCGCAACCTCTCCCTACGCTAATCAGAGCAGAGTGACGGGCGGCGCTATGTGACTCCAGCTTAAATAGAGGCTGGGTCACATGGTGCTCTGGCCAATCACAGCCATGCCAATAGTAGGCATGGCTGTGATGGCCTCTTGGGGCAAGTAGTATGACGCTTGTTGATTGGCTGCTTTGCAGCCTTTCAAAAAGCGCCAAGAAAGCGTCACAAAAGCGCGAAGAAAGCGACGAACACCGAACCCGAACCCGGACTTTTACGAAAATGTCCGGGTTCGGGTCCGTGTCACGGACACCCCAAAATTCGGTACGAACCCGAACTATACAGTTCGAGTTCGCTCATCCCTATTCCTGTTGTCATACGCATCCTCCTCATCATCAAGCGATGATGAGCCCCAAAGGCGGCGGAGACGCCGCCAGGCGGATCGAGGGGACCCCCATGCTAGGGACCCTGTTAGGACCCCCATGATAGGGAGCTCTGGGGCTCGTACTAATTTTCTGGCCCACCAGGTCAGTCCACCCTGCAGGTGGACTTGTCTGGTGTACCCCAGAGAACTTTGAGCCTGTGATTCCTGATTTTGTTGGTGAATCAGGAATCCAGATTTACACAGTGGGCTTCACTGAATACGACTTTTTCAATCTTTTTTTTTCCAGTGAGGAACTGGTAAATCTGATGGTGAAGCAGACGAACCTGTACGCCCAACAGTTCGTCGCTGAACACCCAGACTCGTTTTTGGCTAGGCCCGGTGGCTGGACCCCGGTTAGTGCAGCCGAGATGAGGACATTTTAGGCCTCGTGCTGCATATTGGCCTAGTCAAAAAGCCCAGTGTCAGACTGTACTGGAGTGGGGACATCCTCTACCAGACCCCACTCTACGGTATGGCCATGACACGTTCCCGATTTGAGGCCATCCGGAAATTCCTGCATTATGCAGATAATGCAGCATGTCCCCCCCAAGGTGATCCTGCCTATGACCGCCTGTACAAAATCAGGCCGGTCATCAATCACTTCGGGGCCAATGTCATGGAGGCCTATGTGCCTGGAAGGGAGGTCGCGGTTGATGAGTCTCTCATTGCGTTCAAGGGGAGACTCATTTTCCGCCAGTATGTTCCCTCAAAGCGGGCGAGGTATGGCGTGAAGCTGTACAAACTTTGTGAGAGTACCTCAGGGTACACTTACAAGTTTCGTGTGTACGAGTGGCGAGATTCCCGTATTCAACCCCCAGAATGTCCCCCCACTCTGGGTGTTTGCGGGAAACTTGTGTGAGACCTTATGCACCCACTGCTAGATAAGGGTTACCACCTATACGTGTTACCATTTATACTAGTATCCCCTTGTTCCAGTCCCTCGCTGCCAGATCTATGTTCGCTTGTGGGACCGTGCAGAAAAATCAGTGCGGCCTCCCTACCTACCCCCTCCAGGTACCTATCCCCAGGGGTGAGACCCGTGCCCTTACCAGTGGAAACCTGCTGCTGGTCAGATATAAGGACAAGAGGGATGTCCTTGTACTGTCTACAATTTACGGTAACGGCATCACCCCTTCCCTGTGCGAGGTACCACGGCAAATGTCCTCAAGCCCGATTGTATCGTCGACTACAATCGGTATATAGGAGGAGTTGGTCTCTCTGATCAAGTCCTCAAGCCATATAATGCGCAAAACCAAGGCATGGTATAAAAAAGTTGCAGTCTACTTGGTGCAGGTTGCCATGTACAACTTTATTGTACTGTTCCAGAGCGCTGGCAACACAGGGACATTCCTCCAGTTCTATGAGGCACTCCTCAAGACCCTGATCTTTTCTGACTGGGAAAGAGCAGGTGGGAGTACTTTGAGAATTGGAGGCACCAGGATCGTCCCTGGCCAACAATTTCCAGGAGTGGTCCCTCATACTGGAAAGAAGGGACGAAACCCAAAAAAATGCAGAGTGTGTCGCAGGAGGGGGATACGGAAGGACACCACTACTCAGTGTGACACGTGCCCCGATCATCTGCACTATTGGTTGCTTCAGGGAGTACCACACTTCCATGGAGTTCTAAATTTATAATCCCCTTCACCAACTTAGCCACTGACTATTCAAAAAGACTATGGTTCTCAGACTTGAGACACCCCAAAAAAATGTTTTGTAGAACCAACATTTTTTTAAGTAGACTTACTAGGTAGCGCCGAGTCGGTAATAATCTCCTCTGTAAATATACCCCTAACCCTCCAGATTAACACTGTAAAGCAAAAAACTAAAAAACTAAAAAGAAATTTAAAAATTAAAGTGAAATGGCAAGAGATCAAAAAGTCATATAGCCCCTAAAATAGTGCCAATAAAACCGTCCCCTCATCCCGCAAAAATTGAGCCCCTACCCAATACAATCGGCAATTTTTTTTTAAAATAATGACTCTTAGACTATAAAGATACAAAAAAACCCTTAAAAGATAACATAGTCTAAAACGTCAATAATTGTAAAAAAAATTGACTTATTAGTAGGGATGAGCGAACTCGAACTGTATAGTTCGGATTCGTACCGAATTTTGGGGTGTCCGTGACACGGACCCGAACCCGGACATTTTCGTAAAAGTCCGGGTTCGGTGTTCGTCGCTTTCTTGGCGCTTTTGTGACGCTTTCTTGGCGCTTTTTGAAAGGCTGCAAAGCAGCCAATCAACAAGCGTCATACTACTTGCCCCAAGAGGCCATCACAGCCATGCCTACTATTGGCATGGCTGTGATTGGCCAGAGCACCATGTGACCCAGCCTCTATTTAAGCTGGAGTCACATAGCGCCGCCCGTCACTCTGCTCTGATTAGCGTAGGGAGAGGTTGCGGCTGCGACAGTAGGGCGAGATTAGGCAGATTAACTCCTCCAAAGGACTTGATTATTGATCGATCTGCAGCTGTGGGTCATTGAGCTGCTGATACTCAATTGCTCACTGTTTTTAGGCTGCCCAGACCGTTTGTCAGTCACATTTTTCTGGGGTGATCGGCGGCCATTTTGTGTCTTGTGGTGCGCCAGCACAAGCTGCGACCAAGTGCATTTAACCCTCAATGGTGTGGTTGTTTTTTGGCTAAAGCCTACATCAGGGTGAAGCTGTCACACCAAGTGCATTTAACCAGCAATAGTCTGTTTATTTTTTGGCCATATACTACATCAGGGGCAAGCTGCGCCTGTCACCAAGTGCATTTAACCCTCAATGGTGTGGTTGTTTTTTGGCTAAAGCCTACATCAGGGTGAAGCTGTCACACCAAGTGCATTTAACCAGCAATAGTCTGTTTATTTTTTGGCCATATACTACATCAGGGGCAAGCTGCGCCCGTCACCAAGTGCATTTAACCCTCAGTAGTGTGGTTGGTCAAGCTATCACACCAAGTGCATTTAACCAGCAATAGTCTGTTAATTTTTTGGCCATATACTAAATCAGGGGCAAGCTGCGCCCGTCACCAAGTGCATTTAACCAGCAATAGTGTGGTTATTTTTTGGCCATATCCCAGTCTAATTCTGTCACTAAATCCATACCGGTCACCCAGCGCCTAAATACTAGGCCTCAAATTTATATCCCGCTAAATCTCTCGTTACCGCTGTACTGTTGTGGCTGGGCAAGTTATTTAGTGTCCGTCAAAGCACATTTTTTTGTTCAGGGTTGAAATACAATTCCCAATTTAGCAATTTCATAATTTTGTGGTTCCTGCTATATCAGAGCTATTTGAAATCTATCCCTAAAAGGGTATATAATATTCAAGGTGCACATAGGGTCATTCAGAATAACTTCACACACACGCTACTGTGCATTTCCAAGTCTAATTATGTTAGTAAATCCATACCGGTCACCCAGCGCCTAAATACTAGGCCTCAAATTTATATCCCGCTAAATCTCTTGTTACCGCTGTCCTGTTGTGGCTGGGAAAGTTATTTAGTGTCCGTCAAAGCACATTTTTCGTTCTGGGTTGAAATACAATTCCCAATTTAGCAATTTCATAATTTAGTGGTTCCTGCTATATCAGAGCTATTTGAAATCTATCCCTAAAAGGGTATATAATATTCAAGGTGCACATAGGGTCATTCAGAATAACTTCACACACACGCTACTGTGCATTTCCAAGTCTAATTCTGTCACTAAATCCATACCGGTCACACAGCGCCTAAATACTAGGCCTCAAATTTATATCCCGCTAAATCTCTCGTTACCGCTGTACTGTTGTGGCTGGAAAGTTATTTAGTGTCCGTCAAAGCACATTTTTTGTTCTGGGTTCAAATACAATTCCCAATTTAGCAATTTCATAATTTAGTGGTTTCTGCTATATCAGAGCTATTTGAAATCTATCCCTAAAAGGGTATATAATATTCAAGGTGCACATAGGGTCATTCAGAATAACTTCACACACATGCTACTGTGCATTTCCAAGTCTAATTCTGTTAGTAAATCCATACCGGTCACCCAGCGCCTAAATACTAGGCCTCAAATTTATATCCCGCTAAATCTCTCGTTACCGCTGTCCTGTTGTGGCTGGGAAAGTTATTTAGTGTCCGTCAAAGCACATTTTTCGTTCTGGGTTGAAATACAATTCCCAATTTAGCAATTTCATAATTTAGTGGTTCCTGCTATATCAGAGCTATTTGAAATCTATCCCTAAAAGGGTATATAATATTCAAGGTGCACATAGGGTCATTCAGAATAACTTCACACACACGCTACTGTCCATTTCCAAGTCTAATTCTGTTAGTAAATCCATACCGGTCACCCAGCGCCTAAATACTAGGCCTCAAATTTATATCCCGCTAAATCTCTCGTTACCGCTGTCCTGTTGTGGCTGGGAAAGTTATTTAGTGTCCGTCAAAGCACATTTTTTGTTCTGGGTTGAAATACAATTCCCAATTTAGCAATTTCATAATTTAGTGGTTCCTGCTATATCAGAGCTATTTGAAATCTATCCCTAAAAGGGTATATAATATTCAAGGTGCACATAGGGTCATTCAGAATAACTTCACACACACGCTACTGTGCATTTCCAAGTCTAATTCTGTTAGTAAATCCATAACGGTCACCCAGCGCCTAAATACTAGGCCTCAAATTTATATCCCGCTGAATTTGAATACAATACATTGGGCCAAATAATATTTTTGTTGTTGTGGTGAACCATAACAATGAGGAAAACATCTAGTAAGGGACGCGGACGTGGACATGGTCGTGGTGGTGTTAGTGGACCCTCTGGTGCTGGGAGAGGACGTGGCCGTTCTGCCACATCCACACGTCCTAGTGTACCAACTACCTCAGGTCCCAGTAGCCGCCAGAATTTACAGCGATATATGGTGGGGCCCAATGCCGTTCTAAGGATGGTAAGGCCTGAGCAGGTACAGGCATTAGTCAATTGGGTGGCCGACAGTGGATCCAGCACGTTCACATTATCTCCCACCCAGTCTTCTGCAGAAAGCGCACAGATGGCGCCTGAAAACCAACCCCATCAGTCTGTCACATCACCCCCATACATACCAGGGAAACTGTCTCAGCCTCAAGTTATGCAGCAGTCTCTTATGCTGTTTGAAGACTCCGCTGGCAGGGTTTCCCAAGGGCATCCACCTAGCCCTTCCCCAGCGGTGGAAGACATAGACTGCACTGACGCACAACCACTTATGTTTCCTGATGATGAGGACATGGGAATACCACCTCAGCATGTCTCTGATGATGACGAAACACAGGTGCCAACTGCTGCGTCTTTCTGCAGTGTGCAGACTGAACAGGAGGTCAGGGATCAAGACTGGGTGGAAGACGATGCAGGGGACGATGAGGTCCCTGACCCCACATGGAATGAAGGTCGTGCCACTGACTTTCACAGTTCGGAGGAAGAGGCAGTGGTGAGACCGAGCCAACAGCGTAGCAAAAGAGGGAGCAGTGGGCAAAAGCAGAACACCCGCCGCCAAGAGACTCCGCCTGCTACTGACCGCCGCCATCTGGGACCGAGCACCCCAAAGGCAGCTTCAAGGGGTTCCCTGGCATGGCACTTCTTCAAACAATGTGCTGACGACAAGACCCGAGTGGTTTGCACGCTGTGCCATCAGAGCCTGAAGCGAGGCATTAACGTTCTGAACCTGAGCACAACCTGCATGACCAGGCACCTGCATGCAAAGCATGAACTGCAGTGGAGTAAACACCTTAAAACCAAGGAAGTCACTCAGGCTCCCCCTGCTACCTCTTCTGCTGCTGCCGCCTCGGCCTATTCTGCTGCTGCCGCCTCGGCCTCTTCCTCCGCCTCTGGAGGAACGTTGGCACCTGCCGCCCAGCAAACAGGGGATGTACCACCAACACCACCACCACCACCTCCGTCACCAAGCGTCTCAACCATGTCACACGCCAGCGTTCAGCTCTCCATCTCACAAACATTTGATAGAAAGCGTAAATTCCCACCTAGCCACCCTCGATCCCTGGCCCTGAATGCCAGCATTTCTAAACTACTGGCCTATGAAATGCTGTCATTTAGGCTGGTGGACACAGACAGCTTCAAACAGCTCATGTCGCTTGCTGTCCCACAGTATGTTGTTCCCAGCCGGCACTACTTCTCCAAGAGAGCCGTGCCTTCCCTGCACAACCAAGTATCCGATAAAATCAAGTGTGCACTGCGCAACGCCATCTGTAGCAAGGTCCACCTAACCACAGATACGTGGACCAGTAAGCACGGCCAGGGACGCACACTGGGTAAATGTAGTGGCAGCTGGGCCCCAGGCGGAGAGCTGTTTGGCACACGTCCTTCCGCCGCCAAGGATCGCAGGGCAACATTCTTTGCCTCCTGTTGCCACCTCCTCCTTCTCGGCTTCCTCCTCCTCTTCTTCCACCTGCTCATCCAGTCAGCAACACACCTTCACCACCAACTTCAGCACAGCCCGGGGTAAACGTCAGCAGGCCATTCTGAAACTCATATGTTTGGGGGACAGGCCCCACACCGCACAGGAGTTGTGGCGGGGTATAGAACAACAGACCGACGTGTGGTTGCTGCCGGTGAGCCTCAAGCCCGGCCTGGTGGTGTGTGATAATGGGCGAAATCTCGTTGCAGCTCTGGGACTAGCCAATTTGACGCACATCCCTTGCTTGGCACATGGGCTGAATTTGGTGGTGCAGAAGTTCATTCACAACTACCTCGACATGTCAGAGCTGCTGCATAAAGTGCGGGCCGTCTGTTCGCGCTTCCGGCGTTCACATCCTGCTGCTGCTCGCCTGTCTGCGCTACAGCGTAACTTCGGCCTTCCCGCTCACAGCCTCATATGCGACGTGCCCACCAGGTGGAACTCCACCTTGCACATGCTGGACAGACTGTGCGAGCAGCAGCAGGCCATAGTGGAGTTTCAGCTGCAGCACGCACGGGTCAGTCGCACTACAGAACAGCACCACTTCACCACCAATGACTGGGCCTCCATGTGAGACCTGTGTGCCCTGTTGCGCTGTTTTGAGTACTCCACCAACATGGCTAGTGGCGATGACGCCGTTATCAGCGTTACAATACCACTTCTATGTCTCCTTGAGAAAACACTTAGGACGATGATGGAAGAGGAGGTGGCCCAGGAGGAGGAGGAGGAGGAAGAGGGGTCATTTTTAGCACTTTCAGGCCAGTCTCTTCGAAGTGACTCAGAGGGAGGTTTTTGGCAACAGCAGAGGCCAGGTACAAATGTGGCCAGCCAGGGCCCACTACTGGAGGACGAGGAGGACGAGGATGAGGAGGAGGTGGAGGAGGATGAGGATGAAGCATGGTCACAGCGGGGTGGCACCCAACGCAGCTCGGGTGGATCACTGGTGCATGGCTGGGGGGAAAGGCAGGACGATGACGATACGCCTCCCACAGAGGACAGCTTGTCCTTACCCCTGGGCAGCCTGGTACACATGAGCGACTACATGCTGCAGTGCCTGCGCAACGACAGCAGAGTTGCCCACATTTTAACCTGTGCGGACTACTGGGTTGCCACCCTGCTGGATCCACGCTACAAAGACAATGTGCCCACCTTACTTCCTGCACTGGAGCGTGATAGGAAGATGCGCGAGTACAAGCGCACGTTGTTAGACGCGCTACTGAGAACATTCCCAAATGTCACAGGGGAACAAGTGGAAGCCTAAGGCCAAGGCAGAGGAGGAGCAAGAGGTCGCCAAGGCAGCTGTGTCACGGCCAGCTCCTCTGAGGGCAGGGTTAGCATGGCAGAGATGTGGAAAACTTTTGTCAACACGCCACAGCTAACTGCACCACCACCTGATACGCAACGTGTTAGCAGGAGGCAACATTTCACTAACATGGTGGAACAGTACATGTGCACACCCCTCCACGTACTGACTGATGGTTCGGCCCCATTCAACTTCTGGGTCTCTAAATTGTCCACGTGGCCAGAGCTAGCCTTTTATGCCTTGGAGGTGCTGGCCTGCCCGGCGGCCAGCGTTTTGTCTGAACGTGTATTCAGCACGGCAGGGGGCGTCATTACAGACAAACGCAGCCGCCTGTCTACAGCCAATGTGGACAAGCTGACGTTCATAAAAATGAACCAGGCATGGATCCCACAGGATCTGTCCGTCCCTTGTCCAGATTAGACATTAACTACCTCCCCTTAACCATATATTATTGGACTCCAGGGCACTTCCTCATTCAATCCTATTTTATTTTCATTTTACCATTATATTGCGAGGCTACCCAAAGTTGAATGAACCTCTCCTCTGTCTGGGTGTCGGGGCCTAAATATATGCCAATGGACTGTTCCAATGTTGGGTGACGTGAAGCCTGATTCTCTGCTATGACATGCAGACTGATTCTCTGCTGACATGAAGCCAGATCCTCTGTTACGGGACCTCTCTCCTCTTCCTGGGTGCTGGGCCTAAATTTATGACAATGGACTGTTGCAGTGGTGGGTGACGTGAAGCCTGATTCTCTGCTATGACATGAAGACTGATTCTCTGCTGACATGAAGCCAGATTGTCTGTTATGGGACCTCTCTCCTCTGCCTGGGTGCTGGGCCTAAATTTATGACAAAGGACTGTTGCAGTGGTGGGTGACGTGAAGCCTGATTCTCTGCTATGACATGAAGACTGATTCTCTGCTGACATGAAGCCAGATTGTCTGTTACGGGACCTCTCTCCTCTGCCTGGGTGCTGGGCCTAAATATATGCCAATGGACTGTTGCAGTGGTGGCTGACGTGAAGTCCTCATTCTCTGCTATGACATGCAGACTAATTCTCTGCTGACATGAAGCCAGATTGTCTGTTACGGGACCTCTCTCCTCTGCCTGGGTGCTGGGCCTAAATATATGCCAATGGACTGTTGCAGTGGTGGCTGACGTGAAGCCTCATTCTCTGCTATGACATGCAGACTAATTCTCTGCTGACATGAAGCCAGATTTTCTGTTACGGGACCTCTCTCCTCTGCCTGGGTGCTGGGCCTAAATTTATGACAATGGACTGTTGCAGTGGTGGGTGACGTGAAGCCTGATTCTCTGCTATGACATGAAGACTGATTCTCTGCTGACATGAAGCCAGATTGTCTGTTACGGGACCTCTCTCCTCTGCCTGGGTGCTGGGCCTAAATATATGCCAATGGACTGTTGCAGTGGTGGCTGATGTGAAGCCTCATTCTCTGCTATGACATGCAGACTAATTCTCTGCTGACATGAAGCCAGATTTTCTGTTACGGGACCTCTCTCCTCTGCCTGGGTGCTGGGCCTAAATTTATGACAATGGACTGTTGCAGTGGTGGGTGACGTGAAGCCTGATTCTCTGCTATGACATGCAGACCGATTCTTTGCTGACATGAAGCCAGATCCTCTGTTACGGGACCTCTCTCCTCTGCCTGGGTACTGGGCCTAAATTTATGAAAATGGACTCTTACAGTGGTGGGTGACGTGAAGCCTGATTCTCTGCTATGACATGAAGACTGATTCTCTGCTGACATGAAGCCAGATTGTCTGTTACGGGACCTCTCTCCTCTGCCTGGGTGCTGGGCCTAAATATATGCCAATGGACTGTTGCAGTGGTGGCTGACGTGAAGCCTCATTCTCTGCTATGACATGCAGACTAATTCTCTGCTGACATGAAGCCAGATTGTCTGTTACGGGACCTCTCTCCTCTGCCTGGGTGCTAGGCCTAAATATATGCCAATGGACTGTTGCAGTGGTGGCTGACGTGAAGCCTCATTCTCTGCTATGACATGCAGACTAATTCTCTGCTGACATGAAGCCAGATTTTCTGTTACGGGACCTCTCTCCTCTGCCTGGGTGCTGGGCCTAAATTTATGACAATGGACTGTTGCAGTGGTGGGTGACGTGAAGCCTGATTCTCTGCTATGACATGAAGACTGATTCTCTGCTGACATGAAGCCAGATTGTCTGTTACGGGACCTCTCTCCTCTGCCTGGGTGCTGGGCCTAAATATATGCCAATGGACTGTTGCAGTGGTGGCTGATGTGAAGCCTCATTCTCTGCTATGACATGCAGACTAATTCTCTGCTGACATGAAGCCAGATTTTCTGTTACGGGACCTCTCTCCTCTGCCTGGGTGCTGGGCCTAAATTTATGACAATGGACTGTTGCAGTGGTGGGTGACGTGAAGCCTGATTCTCTGCTATGACATGCAGACTGATTCTTTGCTGACATGAAGCCAGATCCTCTGTTACGGGACCTCTCTCCTCTGCCTGGGTACTGGGCCTAAATTTATGAAAATGGACTCTTACAGTGGTGGGTGACGTGAAGCCTGATTCTCTGCTATGACATGAAGACTGATTCTCTGCTGACATGAAGCCAGATTGTCTGTTACGGGACCTCTCTCCTCTGCCTGGGTGCTGGGCCTAAATATATGCCAATGGACTGTTGCAGTGGTGGCTGACGTGAAGCCTCATTCTCTGCTATGACATGCAGACTAATTCTCTGCTGACAGAGAAGATGCGCGAGTACAAGCGCACGTTGTTAGACGCGCTACTGAGAACATTCCCAAATGTCACAGGGGAACAAGTGGAAGCCTAAGGCCAAGGCAGAGGAGGAGCAAGAGGTCGCCAAGGCAGCTGTGTCACGGCCAGCTCCTCTGAGGGCAGGGTTAGCATGGCAGAGATGTGGAAAACTTTTGTCAACACGCCACAGCTAACTGCACCACCACCTGATACGCAACGTGTTAGCAGGAGGCAACATTTCACTAACATGGTGGAACAGTACATGTGCACACCCCTCCACGTACTGACTGATGGTTCGGCCCCATTCAACTTCTGGGTCTCTAAATTGTCCACGTGGCCAGAGCTAGCCTTTTATGCCTTGGAGGTGCTGGCCTGCCCGGCGGCCAGCGTTTTGTCTGAACGTGTATTCAGCACGGCAGGGGGCGTCATTACAGACAAACGCAGCCGCCTGTCTACAGCCAATGTGGACAAGCTGACGTTCATAAAAATGAACCAGGCATGGATCCCACAGGATCTGTCCGTCCCTTGTCCAGATTAGACATTAACTACCTCCCCTTAACCATATATTATTGGACTCCAGGGCACTTCCTCATTCAATCCTATTTTATTTTCATTTTACCATTATATTGCGAGGCTACCCAAAGTTGAATGAACCTCTCCTCTGTCTGGGTGTCGGGGCCTAAATATATGCCAATGGACTGTTCCAATGTTGGGTGACGTGAAGCCTGATTCTCTGCTATGACATGCAGACTGATTCTCTGCTGACATGAAGCCAGATCCTCTGTTACGGGACCTCTCTCCTCTTCCTGGGTGCTGGGCCTAAATTTATGACAATGGACTGTTGCAGTGGTGGGTGACGTGAAGCCTGATTCTCTGCTATGACATGAAGACTGATTCTCTGCTGACATGAAGCCAGATTGTCTGTTATGGGACCTCTCTCCTCTGCCTGGGTGCTGGGCCTAAATTTATGACAAAGGACTGTTGCAGTGGTGGGTGACGTGAAGCCTGATTCTCTGCTATGACATGAAGACTGATTCTCTGCTGACATGAAGCCAGATTTTCTGTTACGGGACCTCTCTCCTCTGCCTGGGTGCTGGGCCTAAATTTATGACAATGGACTGTTGCAGTGGTGGGTGACGTGAAGCCTGATTCTCTGCTATGACATGAAGACTGATTCTCTGCTGACATGAAGCCAGATTGTCTGTTACGGGACCTCTCTCCTCTGCCTGGGTGCTGGGCCTAAATATATGCCAATGGACTGTTGCAGTGGTGGCTGACGTGAAGCCTCATTCTCTGCTATGACATGCAGACTAATTCTCTGCTGACATGAAGCCAGATTTTCTGTTACGGGACCTCTCTCCTCTGCCTGGGTGCTGGGCCTAAATTTATGACAATGGACTGTTGCAGTGGTGGGTGACGTGAAGCCTGATTCTCTGCTATGACATGCAGACTGATTCTTTGCTGACATGAAGCCAGATCCTCTGTTACGGGACCTCTCTCCTCTGCCTGGGTACTGGGCCTAAATTTATGAAAATGGACTCTTACAGTGGTGGGTGACGTGAAGCCTGATTCTCTGCTATGACATGAAGACTGATTCTCTGCTGACATGAAGCCAGATTGTCTGTTACGGGACCTCTCTCCTCTGCCTGGGTGCTGGGCCTAAATATATGCCAATGGACTGTTGCAGTGGTGGCTGACGTGAAGCCTCATTCTCTGCTATGACATGCAGACTAATTCTCTGCTGACATGAAGCCAGATTGTCTGTTACGGGACCTCTCTCCTCTGCCTGGGTGCTGGGCCTAAATATATGCCAATGGACTGTTGCAGTGGTGGCTCACGTGAAGCCTCATTCTCTGCTATGACATGCAGACTAATTCTCTGCTGACATGAAGCCAGATTTTCTGTTACGGGACCTCTCTCCTCTGCCTGGGTGCTGGGCCTAAATTTATGACAATGGACTGTTGCAGTGGTGGGTGACGTGAAGCCTGATTCTCTGCTATGACATGAAGACTGATTCTCTGCTGACATGAAGCCAGATTGTCTGTTACGGGACCTCTCTCCTCTGCCTGGGTGCTGGGCCTAAATATATGCCAATGGACTGTTGCAGTGGTGGCTGATGTGAAGCCTCATTCTCTGCTATGACATGCAGACTAATTCTCTGCTGACATGAAGCCAGATTTTCTGTTACGGGACCTCTCTCCTCTGCCTGGGTGCTGGGCCTAAATTTATGACAATGGACTGTTGCAGTGGTGGGTGACGTGAAGCCTGATTCTCTGCTATGACATGCAGACTGATTCTTTGCTGACATGAAGCCAGATCCTCTGTTACGGGACCTCTCTCCTCTGCCTGGGTACTGGGCCTAAATTTATGAAAATGGACTCTTACAGTGGTGGGTGACGTGAAGCCTGATTCTCTGCTATGACATGAAGACTGATTCTCTGCTGACATGAAGCCAGATTGTCTGTTACGGGACCTCTCTCCTCTGCCTGGGTGCTGGGCCTAAATATATGCCAATGGACTGTTGCAGTGGTGGCTGACGTGAAGCCTCATTCTCTGCTATGACATGCAGACTAATTCTCTGCTGACATGAAGCCAGATCCTCTGTGACGGGACCTCTCTCCTCTGCCTGTGTGCTGGGCCTAAATATATGCCAATGGACTGTTGCACTGGTGGCTGACGTGAAGCCTGATTCTCTGCTATGATATGAAGACTGATTCTCTGCTGACATGAAGCCAGATTGTCTGTTACGGGACCTCTCTCCTCTGCCTGGGTGCTGGGCCTAAATTTATGACAATGGACTGTTGCAGTGGTGGCTGACGTGAAGCCTGATTCTCTGCTATGACATGCAGACTGATTCTCTGCTGACATGAAGCCAGATCCTCTGTTACGGGACCTCTCTCCTCTGCCTGGGTGCTGGGCCTAAATTTATTAAAATGGACTGTTGCAGTGGTGGGTGACGTGAAGCCTGATTCTCTGCTATGATATGAAGACTGATTCTCTGCTGACATGAAGCCAGATTCTCTGTTACGGGACCTCTCTCCTCTGCCTGGGTGCCGGGGCCTAAATATCTGAGAATGGACTGTTCCAGTGTTGGGTGACGAGAAGCCAGATTCTCTGCTATGGGACCTCTCTCCAATTGATTTTGGTTAATTTTTATTTATTTAATTTTTATTTTTATTCATTTCCCTATCCACATTTGTTTGCAGGGGATTTACCTACATGTTGCTGCCTTTTGCAGCCCTCTAGCCCTTTCCTGGGCTGTTTTACAGCCGTTTTAGTGGCGAAAAGTTCGGGTCCCCATTGACTTCAATGGGGTTCGGGTTCGGGACGAAGTTCGGCCGAACTTCTCGAACCCGAACATCCAGGTGTTCGCTCAACTCTACTTATTAGGTATCGCCGCGTCCATAATAATCGCCTGTAAAAATTCCCATGACCCAACCCCCTAGATTAACACTGTCCAGAAAAAAAATGTTTAAATGGTGCCAAAACTTCTATTTTTGGCACTTTTCCATTTTAATCCGTCGTTTCAGGTAAAAAGCAAGGGTTAACAGCCAAACAAAACGTAATATTTATTACCCTGATACTGCAGTTTACAGAAACGCCACATTTGTGGTCGTAAACTGTTGTATCATTAAAAGGGAGGCGCAAAAGGAAAGGACTGACATGACTGGTTTCTGGAAGGCAGATTTTGATTGCCTTTTTTATTGACACCATGTCCCTTTAGAAGCCACCCTGATGCCCCCCTAGAGTAGAAACTCCCTAAAAGTGACCCCATCTAAGAAACTACACCCCTTAAGGTATTCAAAACTGATTTTACAAACTTTATTAACCTTTTAGGCAAATGGAGATGAATTTTCAGAATTTCAATTTTTGATAACCTTACCTCACAAAAATGTAATATAGAATAACCAAAAAACATATGTACACTAAAAATAGTCCCCAAACAAAGCCACCTTATCCCGTAGTTTCCATAATGGGGTCACTTTTAGGGAGTTTCTACTGTAGGGGTCAGGGCAATAAAGAAATAAAGATACAGTCTTGTTTGACTGTTAATCCTTGATTTTTTAGTGGAAAAATTTGGTTAAAATGGAAAAATTGGCAAAAAAATGAAATTCTGAAATTTCATCTCCATTTGCAAATAACTCTTGCGGAGCACCTAAAGGGTTAACATAGTTTGTGAGATCAGTTTTGAATACCTTGAGGGGTGTAGTTTCTTAGATGGGGTCACTTTTAGGGAGTTTCTACTGTAGGGGTGCATCAGGGGGTCTTGAAATAGGACACGGTGTAAATAAACCAGTCCATAACAATCAGCCTTCCAAAACCCACACGGCGCTCCTTTCCCTCTACACCCTGCCGTGTGGCCGTAGAGTAGTGTACGACCACATATGGGGTGTTTCTGTAAACGGCAGAGTCAGGGCAATAAAGATACAGTCTTGTTTGGCAATTACCCTGGCTTTGTTAGTGGAAAAAATGGGTTAAAATGAAAAAATGGGCAAAAAAATGAAATTCTGAAATTTCATCTTCATTTGCCAATAACTCTTGTGGAGAACCTAAAGGGTTAACAATGTTTGTAAAATCAGTTTTGAATACCTTGAGGGGTGTAGTTTCTAAAATGGGGTAATTTTTGGGTGGTTTCTATTATGTAAGCCTCACAAAGTGACTTCAAACCTTGAGGGGTGTAGTTTCTAAAATGGGGTCATTTTTGGGTGGTTTCTATTATGTAAGCCTCACAAAGTGACTTCAAACCAACACTGGTTCATTAAAAAAATGGGTTTTTGAAAATTTCCAAGATTTGCTTCTAAACTTCTAAGCCTTGTAACGTCCCCACAAAATAAAATAGCATTCCCCAAATGATTCAAACATGAAGTAGACATATGGGGTATGCAAATTAATAACAATTTTTCGAGTTATTACTATGTATTGTAGAAGTAGAGAAATTGAAAGTTAGAAATTTGCAAATTTTTCAAAAATTTAGTACATTTGGTATTTTTTTTATAAATACAAATTTTTTTTTTACTTAATTTTACCAGTGTCATGAAGTAGAATATGTGACGAAAGAACAATCTCAGAATGGCCTGGCTAAGTAAAAGCATTTTAAAGTTGTCACCACATAAAGTGACACTGGTCAGATTTGCAAAAAATGGCTTGGTCCTTAAGGTGAAATAAGGCTGTGTCCTGAAAGGGTTAATGTCGGTGTTCATCCAGACAGAAAATGCATGCTGCAGCATTTTTAGCCTGGACAATGGCCAGCATTCATGCCAGAGCAGCTGCTTTACTGCCATAGTTAATGGATTACAAAATTGCCAGAATTGCTGCTTTTTGTTTATTTGCCACCAAAAAAGGGAATAAAAAGCAATCAAAAAGTGCTATGTACCCCAAAATGAATGAATAGCTCCATTCTATTCTACAGAAGTGACCTAAGCTGCAATACCAGGCAAAACCCATGGACAGACAAAACCTTTTCTGGTAAAAAAACTAACAAAAAACATGTGGTTCTTTCTATTCCTAGACAATTGCTGCTTTCATAGAACACTGTGAACAGTGGTGGCTACTGAGCTGTGTATGCTATGCAACATTGTTTAAGTCAGTGTTATTTGATGTTGGGATGGGGCGCTTTTTTAATATTCGCCCTGTTAGTAAAATTCCATAGAAACTGCCCTGTGTACAACAGATAAATCATTTAATTAGAAATCAATTAATCAGCAGGAGAATTTTTGTGAACTCTTGTCCCAGTCATCTGTCTTTATGCTTTACTTCCCCAATGACATTATCTTAATTAATTACTGGGCATCACCATTTCTCACTTTTACTCATTCAGCTTATCTGGTGACTTTCTTTACTTTCCTTACATTTACTGATTGTTAGCCTCTCTAACTCCTCATTTAATCATATCTCTCCTCTTAGAAAAAATTGTGCTTTGTCTCTGAGATGCACATTAACATTTTATAAACACTCTGAGGTAAATAAACAGACAGATAGATAGATAGATTTTATATTGCCCTAAAAGTATTATCAATAGCTGATTGTGTAGCAGTGGCTGTTGATCTATTAAGTAAATGCAACTTGTACCTCCAGGTGCCAGCCAGTCTAAAAACTAGGTGAGACGCTCCTCCTTCTCAGAGGAAGCTCTAGTTAACACTGGCCTGCTAATTACAAGCTATTTGGGCACACTAATGAAGACCTGGAAGGGAGATATTAAAAATAGGGAGCAACCCCAGACATGTTGTCTGCTAGACCATCGGGTGGTCTAACCTATTCAATAGATGAATGAAATAATATAAGAAACCATAACTCCGACCTCATAACATCCACATCCTCAGAACCCTAATAATTGTGTTCAGCCTGACATGGGCTTCGGGCAGAGTCTATACATGTCATACTGAACATGAGGCATTTCTCTGTATTCAGGATCTGGCCTTCTGGAAATCATAACTCGATCATATTTGGTGTCTGTATGACCGGGACGAAGCGACTCAGATTATAGGATCATACCTGTACCCGCAGTCCCTGTCATACTGCGAGGAATCGCCGTGATTTATATTGTGACATCGGTCAGCCTTGTGGGAAAGTGGGGCAAAAACCTGAATAGTATCAGACGTCCCAGAGGCCGGACTGAAAGGAGGGAGGTTCCCTCACAGCCCACCCTTTGGCTGAGGGGGGATAAAAATGGGTGTTTGGGAAGGGAACAGGTAATTGTCAGCCATTTTGGAGATACACATCGTTTGGAGTGACTGCCCACATCTTCAGCTGTCCCCACAGACGGAATATAACTGCTGCATCTCAGTAAGCCAATATTCTGTATTTTATCCCTTTTATTTTATCTATTTTACTGCACTTTTATTGTATGTATATTTTTATCTTTTATCTGACACTTTCCTTTTGTATTGCACTGCACTATTGTGTATTAAATAAGTCCCTTGCTTGTGGTCTTAATGAACTTGCTCTTTTGGAGGGAATAACGTTACCAGTAGTGTTCCAGAGGATTTTAGGTCCCATATGGATAACTTGTGTTACTGTGTTAAATTTGGATTGACAGATTGAATATCTGAGTATAGGCCCCCATTGCCTTATAGTATAGGTGGAGGCAGCTATTGTGATAGAAAATATTGGGGTGTTAGAATCTAAGAGAGTAAGTTAGAATAATTCTGTCATCTAGAATAGGTGGGTGGGAATTTCTGTGGTAACTTGAACCCCAGTGACGTGACCCGAGAGTAGAGATCGTGAAAGATTGGTGGCAGCTGTGGGATAGTATTCTTATTTTTACATTGTTAAATATACTTAAGGGCTGGAGTATCCCTGGGAAGGATACGACAGTTCACAAGGAAGGACTCATACATAGAAGTGCATACTAATTGTCAGTTAACATACATATGTGCAGAACAGACCTCCCTCCCTTCTCTTGTTTTCTTTTCTGTCTTTTATTTGAGAAAACCACTGCTAGGATGGCAGATGTGTATAGGGACAGGACCAAAGCTGATCTGCTGGTCCTCTGTGCAGAGAGATGGCTGAACACAACAAACCAGACCAAAGCGGAGCTGATACAAGCATTGATGACATTTGAAACAGTCCCATTGTTCTGTGGAACCAGAGCAGGGACCTTCAGCCTCTGAGGAACAGACAGAAGATCCTATTCAAGAACTGGCTAGGCAGGACAGTAACAGTGCTCAAAGCGGTATGGAATCTTCTCTTCCTATTATTCTCCAGTAGATTGGAGCCTGTGATCCTAATATGAGGGCGCAGCTGTGGTTGCAAGAGTGACAAGCAGAGTGAGAAGCTGCAGAACACCAAGCAGAGTGAGAATCTGCAGAACGCCAGGCAGAGCGGGAGTACCAGCTAAGGTTGACACAAATGCAGCTACAAAATGCTTCATCGTCACCCCACTGACACTGTATCCCTTATACCTCATCTAGATCGCTTCCCTGTCATGGAGAAAGACAGTGATCTAGATGTTTTTGTCAAAAGTTTTGAAAAGGTCAGCAGGCAATCCCAGCTCCCCCCTGCAGAATGGGTTAAGTATCTGACTCCAGAGCTAAGAGGCAAAGCACTGGAGGTGTGTGCAGCATTGCCCACGACTATGGATCAAGATTATGAGGCTATTAAAAAGGCCTTAATCCAATGGGTTAGCCTCACCCCAGAGGTATACCAAAAACGGTTTAGGACTTTGCAGCTCACAGGACAGCTACTCAGAACTGGCTGGTGGACTAAGGACCCATTTCAGTCAGTGGACCCAGGGATAGGGTGTTACCACTTTGGAAGACCTGGAGGATCTGATGCTTCTGGACCAGTTCCTCCACACCTGTTCTATGGAAGTGAGACAGCTTATTCTGGAACGGGAGCCCAGGACCCTGGATAAAGCTGCCCAGTTTAGATGTATACACTCCCATTCGAGTGCCAAAGGCACGGAAGCCTGCTGTGCCAGGTTGGGAGGGGGGAAAAAACCCTGTTAACACCTTTACCCCTGCTTGCAGATCTCCAGGAGTTACCCCTGCCCAAGTACCCAGGCCTGCTGTGGATAACCGCACTCCTTCCACAGAAAAGAGGAAAACCACCCCTTTGCCCAAACCATCTATTTTATACCCAGCAGTTTTGTTTGTGGTTGGGAAACAGAGGGCATCTTGTGACAATTTACAAGCGGTCACTGTGGGCAACACAGTCACCATGGGACTGAGGGACACTGGTGCGGAGATGACCCTCGTGTACCCAGAGCTTGTCCACTCAGAAGACCTTATCCCCGGAAGAACTCTAACAGTTGCTGGAGTTGGAGGTCGAACCCTGCTTTACCCATGGCCCGAGTTTACCTGGGTTGGGGGGCGGGAAGAGGGATGATGGTAGTGGGGGTGACTGATAAGATTCCCACTAATGTGCTACTAGGAGCTGATCTGAGACGTTTAGTCTCCAGGTATATTCCCTCAGACATTGAGGAGGATGCCGGCGGGCATGCAGCACCATGTGAGTTGGCACCAGTCACATATGGTGATATTGAGACCGTGCCTACTAAATGTGATAACTCTGTGTATACCAATGTGCTAGAATTGCATAATGACACTGTTCCTAGTGATAACCTAAACATAGTATCCAATGCATTGGGTGAAGTTTGCATAACTAACAATAATGTACAGTCGTGGCCAAAAGTTTTGAGAATGACAGAAATATTAGTTTTCACAAAGTTTGCTGCTAAACTGCTTTTAGATCTTTGTTTCAGTTGTTTCTGTGATGTAGTGAAATATAATTACACGCACTTCATATGTTTCAAAGGCTTTTATCGACAATTACATGACATTTATGCAAAGAGTCAGTATTTGCAGTGTTGGCCCTTCTTTTTCAGGACCTCTGCAATTCGACTGGGCATGCTCTCAATCAACTTCTGGGCCAATTCCTAACTGATAGCAACCGATTCTTTCATAATCACTTCTTGGAGTTTGTCAGAATTAGTGGGTTTTTGTTTGTCCACCCGCCTCTTGAGGATTGACCACAAGTTCTCAATGGGATTAAGATTTGGGGAGTTTCTAGGCCATGGACCCAAAATGTCAACGTTTTGGTCCCCGAGCCACTTAGTTATCAGTTTTGCCTTATGGCACGGTGCTCCATCGTGCTGGAAAATGTATCGTTCTTCACCAAACTGTTGTTGGATTGTTGGAAGAAGTTGCTGTTGGAGGGTGTTTTGGTACCATTCTTTATTCATGGCTGTGTTTTTGGTCAAAATTGTGAGTGAGCCCACTCCCTTGGATGAGAAGCAACCCCACACATGAATGGTCTCAGGATGCTTTACTGTTGGCATGATACAGGACTGATGGTAGCGCTCACCTTTTCTTCTCCGAACAAGCCTTTTTCCTGATGCCCCAAACAATTGGAAAGAGGCTTCATTGGAGAATATAACTCTGCCCCAATCCTCAGCAGTCCATTCACCATATTTTCTGCAGAAGATCAATCTGTCCCTGATGTTTTTTTTGGGGGAGAAGTGGCTTCTTTGCTTCCCTTCTTGACACCAGGCCATCTTCCAAAAGTCTTTGTCTCACTGTGCGTGCAGATGCGCTCACAGCTGCCTGCTGCCATTCCTGAGCAAGCTCTGCACTGGTGGCACTCCGATCCCACAGCTGAATCCTCTTTAGGAGACGATCCTGGCGCTTGCTGGACTTTCTTGGACGCCCTAAAGCCTTCTTAACAAGAATTGAACCTCTTTCCTTGAAGTTCTTGATGATCCTATAAATTGCTGATTGAGGTGCAATCTTAGTAGCCACAATATCCTTGCCTGTGAAGCCATTGTTATGCAACGCAATGATGGCTGCACGCGTTTCTTTGCAGGTCACCATAGTTAACAATGAAAGAACAATGATTTCAAGCATCACCCTCCTTTTAACAGGTCAAGTCTGCCATTTTAACCCAATCAGCCTGACATAATGACCTCCAGCCTTGTGCTCGTCAACAGTCTCACCTGAGTTAACAAGACGATTACTGAAATAATCTCAGCAGGTCCTTTAATGATAGCAATGAAATGCAGTGGAAAGTTTTTTGGGGGGGATTTAGTTAATTTGCATGGCAAACAAGGACTATGCAATTCATCTGATCACTCTTCATAACATTCTGGAGTATATGCAAATTGCTATTATAAAAACTTAAACAGCAACCTTTCCAGTTTCCAATATTTATGTAATTCTCAAAACTTTTGGCCACAACTGTAGAAGGTGATATGTGCCAATCAAAAGATAATGGCTTGTGATGCATGAAGTTCCTGTCACATTCACATCCACCCTCCTCCACCGAGAGAGAATGGTGTGTCCATTTCTTCTGTAACCTGCAGTCAGGGTGCCCAGGAGGTCAATTCAGGTCTGGGTTCGAGGCCCCCTACTGTCTGGGCTATAGAAGAAACGGAGCGAGCTGGCAGTCCACAGCCAGGGGCTGGGCTTAGTCAGAATGTGGTGTTATCCACCAGGACAGACGCAGACCGTTGCTTGTTTCAGACTGCCCTTCACACTGATGACAGTCTGCAGAAGCTGCGGAAGATGGCTGGTTGGACCCCTGAGGGGGAAGACAAAGAAATCATAACCTGGGACCAGGGGAGGCTGTATAGGCAAAGTATTTCCATTGGCCCCCAACAACATATCTTTAAAGACAAGACGGGCAACTAGTGGTACCTCGGCAGTTCCGGGAGCAACTCCTAAGGATTGCCCACGAGATACCCCTAGCTGGTCACCTAGGGATAAGTAAAACAAAAAGCTGTTTAAAACATAAATTTTACTGGCCCGGTTTGGGTAATGATGTGGCAGATTACTGCCGTTTTCCTGTATTGTGTGCCAAAAGATGGAGAAGGCAGGACCTGTGCATCGGGCCTCCCTCATCCCTTTGCCAATCATTGAGGAGCCTTTCCAGAGGATTGCTGTGGATATTGTGGGGCCCTTGGCCATACCCAGCAGCTCGGAAAAATGCTTCATCTTGACGGTCATGGATTATGCCACGCGTTACCCAGAGGCCGTCACATTTCATCCATCAGTGCTGACAAGGTGGCAGATGCACTTCTCACCATCTTTTCCCGTGTGAGATTCCCTAGAGAGATCCTCACAGATCAGGGGACCCAGTTTATGTCCCCTGGGGACCAGGAGAGATCTGCCTTCATCACTCCTTTTGAGCTCTATGAGTTCAAGGTCATTACCTTTGGCATAAAGAAATCCCCTGCCACATTTCAGCACTTGAATAAAAATAAAGGGATGGCACTCAAGACAGTTGGGGTGTATGGAAAAGTGTATTTAATATGGAATAGACGAATAAGCTAAAAATATGCTAAAAGTAGTGGCATACAATGAAAAAATAAAAAATCATAGATATAAAAGAATACAATATTAATATCAAGATAAAAAAGCCATAGTGATATATTGTAGAAAAGGTAAGTCAATTTGGTGACATCCTGTTGGAGACCAAGAAGTCAGTCTTATGAGCCTGTTGGAGGATAGTCCAATCTAATATTGTGTTGACCAAATGACCAATAATAAAAGTAACTGTTAATATCTAGATACAATAGGGTAACAATTCTATAAATTAGATAAAATCTTGCTGAAAAAAAGGAGAAGGATCCTGCTGGAAGAAGGGAAAGAAAGTCTTGTGAGCCTGTTGGGAAAAAGGAAGGCCAGTCTCATATCATGGTATCTGATGAGGAATTAAGGTGTCCTGATATGGACTAAAGGTTGATGACTTTCAGTAAGGGGTGAATCAATCGAACCCCAATAAATGTGCTAGGTGGCAGCATTCAAATCTGATTGTGTTCTTGGTGGTAATTCGCAGGGTCAATTATCATAGGCTGTGGGATAAAAGCTGCTTTGTAAGCAGGTACATTACCCTCCTGGCGGCTGTTGGTGAGCTGGTCAGCGACTCCTGCCTTGGGGGCAGCGTCCACGTGTGCCGTTTCCCGCTCGCTGTAAGCTCCGGCCGTTGCTTGCTGATGTTCTCGTCACTTCAGGTGACGTCACGTGCGTTCCTAGATTCTCCCGCTCACTGCTGTTAAGGCTTGCCACGTGGAGGAGGATGCGGGAAATAGCGCTTACAGCTTCTCAGGGGCTAGCTCCGGAGCTAATCTGCAGTTGTAGGATCCTTATGGTTGTTGCTAGCTAGTTAGAGTAGGCTTACTCAGTGCCCCATATGCGTTTCGGAGCGTACTGCTCCTTCTTCAGTGGGAATGAGTAGCCTATTTCTTTTAGAGAATATATATGAGTCTAATTGAGTCCAATTAGTGATTGTAGGAGTGGTCACAGTTTTTTTTTCTTTTTTTGGAGTTGGATAAATTGTGTGCCGGATTTTCAGAAGCAGAAGTGGAATGGGTCATAATGGATAATATACTATGTCTTTCATATATTACATAAAATACAAAATTGAAGATATAATAAAAATATGGAGATGCAATAAAGATATATATATATATATATATAATATATATATATATATATATATATATACAGTCATGTGAAAAAATTAGGACACCCTTTGAAAGCATGTGGTTTTTTGTAACATTTTTAATAAAAGGTTATTTCATCTCCGTTTCAACAATACAGAGAGATTAAAGTAATCCAACTAAACAAAGAAAACTGAAGAAAAGTCTTTTCAAGATCTTCTGTAAATGTCATTCTACAAAAATGCCTATTCTAACTGAGGAAAAAGATAGGACACCCTCACATGTATTCCCTCTTAAATTGGCTCAGATCTCACACAGGTATATCACACCAGGTGCACATAATTAGTAGATCGTTACTCTGCATGTTGAATGAGGCTTGCCCTATTTAAACCTCAGACATTTAGTTTGGTGTGCTCCTGACTGTTGAAGTGAGAGTGAGCACCATGGTGAGAGCAAAAGAGCTGTCAGAGGACTTCAGAAAAAAGATTGTAGCAGCCTATGAGTCTGGGAAGGGATTTAAAAAGATCTCAAAAGATTTTGAAATCAGCCATTCCACTGTCCGGAAGATAGTCTACAAGTGGAGGGCTTTCAAAACAACTGCCAACATGCCCAGGACTGGTCGCCCCAGCAAGTTCACCCCAAGAGCAGACCGCAAGATGCTAAAAGAGGTCTCCAAAAACCCTAAAGTGTCATCTCGAGAACTACAGCAGGCTCTGGCTACTGTTGATGTAGAAGTACATGCCTCTACAATCAGAAAGAGACTGTACAAGTTTAACTTGCATGGGAGGTGTGCAAGGAGGAAACCTTTGCTTTCCAAGAGAAACATCGAGGCCAGACTGACATTTGCCAGAGATAAAGTTGACAAAGACCAGGACTTCTGGAATAATGTTCTTTGGACAGATGAGTCCAAAATTGAATTATTTGGACACAACAGCAGAGGACATGTTTGGCGTAAACCAAACACAGCATTCCAAGAAAAGAACCTCATACCAACTGTGAAGCATGGAGGTGGAAGTGTCATGGTTTGGGGCTGCTTTGCTGCAGCAGGACCTGGTCAGCTCACCATCATAGAATCCACGATGAATTCTACTGTGTATCAGAAGGTGCTTGAAGAACATGTGAGACCATCAGTTAGAAAATTAAAGCTGAAGCGGAACTGGACCATGCAACATGACAATGACCCAAAACATACTAGTAAATCAACCAAAGATTGGCTGAAAAAGAAGAAATGGAGAGTCCTGGAATGGCCAAGTCAAAGTCCAGATTTGAATCCCATTGAGATGCTGTGGGGTGACTTGAAAAGGGCTGTACGTGCAAGAAACCCCTCAAACATCTCACAGCTGAAAAAGTTCTGCATTGAGGAGTGGGATAAAATTTCCTCAGACCGATGTCGAAGACTGGTAGATGGCTACAAGAACCGTCTCACTGCAGTTATTTCAGCCAAAGGAGGTAACACTCGCTATTAGGGGCAAGGGTGTCCTATCTTTTTCCTCAGTTAGAATAGGCATTTTTGTAGAATGACATTTACAGAAGATCTTGAAAAGACTTTTCTTCAGTTTTCTTTGTTTAGTTGGATTACTTTAATCTCTCTGTATTGTTGAAACGGAGATGAAATAACCTTTTATTAAAAATGTTACAAAAAACCACATGCTTTCAAAGGGTGTCCTAATTTTTTCACATGACTGTATATATATCAATAATAGTAACAGTATAAAGTAATAAACATTCAAGGTGGATATAATAAATTGGCTGATTATAGTAGGATAAATGGATAGATACGTCCAATGGATAAGCATATATCTGATTATGAATAAAGGGGTGATCTGGCAATGTAAGTGATAGTGATCTAAGAACAATAGATAGATGGGGATGGAATATATCATCTTTATAATTGGCGGTAAATTATTGAGAGATAGTGGTATATCTGTCTGGATATGTCCTACTGTATTCTAAAGAGGAGGGGTAGTAGATGTGGGGAGGGGCCCACATGGGAGGAGGGGTCGGAGTGCTGGTAAACAGCCTGAATACGACCCCAATTCTCGAGGGGGGCACCCCACCAAGTGAACATTCTTTGCTTTTATAGAAAGCCTAAGATTTCCATCTCCGCGTTGAGGCCTTTCGGGATCAGTGTGTTAAATTCAAATATTTTCCTTGATTCAGACCTGGACATGGCGGCTATATGATTGCCGCCTCTCCATGAACGTGTGATTTTTATGGCTACATAGGTGAGTGATGTTGGATCGCAATTATGGTGTTCTTTATAAAATCTGAAAACGGAATGCAGCTCGTAGCCCTTTTTGATATTTGAGATATGTTCAGATATTCTCGTTTTGAGTAATCTCTTTGTGCACCCTACACATTGTTTAAGACATGGGCATTGTAGGACGTAGATGACATTATTAGAATGGCAGGAAAGGTGTTCTTGGATCTCATGCTTGTATGTACTATTGGTTGAATGGACTGTCATTGTCTTTTTAGGGAAGTTTGGGATTTTGCAGTTGTTGCATTTCCCGCACCTGAAGAAACCCTGTAGTGACAGCCAACTTTGATTTGGTTTGGTCATATTTCTTTTGGTTGTTGGTGCTATGCGTAAGCCTAAATTGGGGGCTCTAGTATAGGTGATCTGTGGTTTGTCTGGTAGCAGTTGGCCTATAATTTTGTCACTAAGAATGTGATACCAATGTTTATGAATACTGGTCTCTAATTTTTTGTAATGTGCATTGTATGGTAGAATTAGTCGAGGGGCTTCTTCTTTAGTCGTAATTGTGGTAGTTTCTTTACTATTGTCGAAAAACTTTGTTCTGTCCATTGAACGTACTTTATTGAGAGATCTGTCTATTACTGTCATCGGATAGTCCTTTGCTAGAAATTGTTTCTTAAGGTTCTCCGCTTATATTTCAAATTGACTGTCCAATGTGCAGTTTCTTTTTAAGCGTCTGAACTGGCTGGTTGGGATGTTTAGTAGCCAGCTGGGAAAATGGCAGCTCGAGTATAGGATAAAGTTGTTTTTCATCACTGGCTTCTGATACATACTGCATTGTAGTTTATTGTCAGTTTTTTTGATTAGTAGGTCTAGAAATTCCACTTGTGTTTGGCTAATATTGGCTGTGAATGTTATGTTTTTATCATTTGTATTAATGTTCTCCAGAAATGTATCCAAACTTTCCCTCGTGTCATTCCAGATAAAAAAGATATCATCTATGTATCTCCACCATAGTACCAGGCTTGTCTCCAGTAGTGGGGTGATGGTTTTGTGTTCCCACTGAGCCATAAAAATGTTGGCATAACTGGGGGCGAACCTGGTACCCATGGCGGTCCCTCGTTGTTGCAGATAGAATGTTGAATCAAATGAAAAATAATTGTGGGTTAGAATAAAAGAAACTCCCTCTATTACAAAATCTATGTGGTCTGTGTGTAAAGTCTGGTGGTGGTTCAATTGTTCCCTTAGGGCGGCAGTGCCGTGGTTATGATTGATAATAGTGTAAAGGGAGTTGACATCCATCGTACATAGTAGCCAATGGTTTTCACATTCCGTCTGCTCGATTGTCCTTACAATATCTGTGGTGTCTTTAACATATGATGGTATTAGTTTGACTGTGGGCTGCAATAGTCTATCTATGTACTGGGAGAGATTGGATGTGAGGGATCCAATTCCTGAAATAATTGGTCTGCCTGGTGGATGGGTTTGATTTTTGTGAATCTTTGGTAAACACTAAAATACCGGAATTCTATTTTGGGGACTTGTGATGAATGTGAATTCCTGTTCGTTAAGGATACCCTTTTCTTTACCAGTTTGTGTCAGAGTAACTAGTTCTCTGTAGAAATCTTCAGTAGGATCTTTTTTAAGGATGGTATATGTATGTGAGTCGGTTAATTGTCTCCTACATTCCGACATATAGTCTTCTGTGTTTTGTAGGATGATTGCTCCACCTTTATCGGCTGGTCTTATGGTTAAGTTTAAGGTCGATTGTATCTGTTTGATTGCATGTATCTCTCTTCTGGTTATGTTGTAATGTGTTTTATTTAGATTCATTCTCCTAATGTCGGACTCTATACATTTGCGAAATGTATCTATGTTGTCTCCCATTTCTTGTTTTGGGTATTTGGTTGATTTGATTTTCAGATCCGTATGGTTGTATAGAGAAGAACCAGGGTTGTCTCTGGATATTGGGCTCTTGATGAAATATTTTCAGGCAGAGTTTCCTCACAAATTTCTCTATTCCTAAATAGGCGTTAAACTTATCCATTTTAGCTGTGGGTGAGAATTTCAGTCCCTTACTGAGTAATTTCTGTTGTGTCTCATTAAGGCTGGTATTGCTTAGATTAACAATAATATTCGTTGAATTGTCTAGGGCCTGTGGTGTCTGTTCTGTTTTCTTCTTATGTCTACCCCTTCTTGTCTTCTTTGTGCTCTGTAATCCACTGATCTGGGTGGGTTTTCTCTTTGTGGATCTATCATTGTTTGGTGATTCATGTGATAGTGTTGGTGATGTGGGGTGTGTGTTGGTACCTCTTCTCGGTGTTCCCTGGAATATTGGGGAGGGTTCTTTGGTGTCCTTTCTCGGTGTGATCTGGGTAGATTCTCTCTGTGTGTTTCGTTCCTGTCTCTTAGGTTGTATTTGTGTGTCGGGGTTGGTGCTCTCTTGTGTCTTTGTGGGGAACGTGGGTGGTGTCGTGTCCTTGTTCTGTGATGGGGCGGGGTTTGGTCTAAAAAATGAGGTGAAGTGAGGGATTCGAAATGATTGCTAGTTGGAATATTGTAGGGGTCTTGTATATTTTTCCTGATTTGTTTCTCTCCCTGTCTCTCAAAGGGATCTTCCATTTCATTAGTAGTAACATAGGGTGTATTTTGTCTATGGTGAGTCTGATTGCTTGGTCTATTATAGATATGACTCTGTTGTGTGTTATGTTTTAATTTTTTTGTTTTTTCTAGTTATAATTGTTTTTTCTAGGTTATCTAGACTTGTGCAGATTCTTTCTTGCCATATATTGAAGGAATCATCTTTTGGTATTTTGTCTATTATTTCTTTCAGTTTTGTAATTTGTGCTATAGTGTCCTCTAGAATCTGAGAACGTCTTTTAATTATCAGTTGTATTAATATACCTGATTGTGCTTGTAGGAACTCGTCCCATTCTTGTTTAAATTCCTTGCCTTGTCATCTGCTGGATCTTTTGTTAGCATTAATCCTTTTGGTATTAATCCTTTTAATAAGTATTGGTTTAATGATTTGATCTCCCATTCTTGTCTAAGTTGTTTGTGTAGGAGTTTCTCCAATTCTCTAAATATCTCAGAGCTGGATCTATTTATGGTGTTAATGGGGATAAGATCGTCCGTTAGGTCAAATGTGTAGGTTTCAATTGTCTTAGATTTTTTCTCCATACAGTCCCAAATGTCCATCTTAATGATAATAGGAGCTCTGCCAGATGGGTAAATTGAATTTTATGAAAAGCAACGGTGAGGCGGCTCTCTATTATCAAGAGGATGGAATATGGTGCTCAATCCTAACAGAGCGTACCCAATGCTTGTAGTGGGGGATAAATGAATAAAAATAAAGGGATGGCATCCAAGACAGTTGGGGTGTATGGAAAAGTGTATTTAATATGGAATAGACGAATAAGCTAAAAATATGCTAAAAATAGTGGCATACAATGAAAAAATTAAAAATCATAGATATAAAAGAATACAATATTAATATCAAGATAAAAAAGCCATAGTGATATATTGTAGAAAAGGTAAGTCAATTTGGTGACATCCTGTTGGAGACCAAGAAGTCAGTCTTATGAGCCTGTTGGAGGATAGTCCAATCTAATATTGTGTTGACCAAATGACCAATAATAAAAGTAACTGTTAATATCTAGATACAATAGGGTAACAATTCTATAAATTAGATAAAATCTTGCTGAAAAAAAGGAGAAGGATCCTGCTGGAAGAAGGGAAAGAAAGTCTTGTGAGCCTGTTGGGAAAAAGGAAGGCCAGTCTCATATCATGGTATCTGATGAGGAATTAAGGTGTCCTGATATGGACTAAAGGTTGATGACTTTCAGTAAGGGGTGAATCAATCGAACCCCAATAAATGTGCTAGGTGGCAGCATTCAAATCTGATTGTGTTCTTGGTGGTAATTCGCAGGGTCAATTATCATAGGCTGTGGGATAAAAGCTGCTTTGTAAGCAGGTACATTACCCTCCTGGCGGCTGTTGGTGAGCTGGTCAGCGACTCCTGCCTTGGGGGCAGCGTCCACGTGTGCCGTTTCCCGCTCGCTGTAAGCTCCGGCCGTTGCTTGCTGATGTTCTCGTCACTTCAGGTGACGTCACGTGCGTTCCTAGATTCTCCCGCTCACTGCTGTTAAGGCTTGCCACGTGGAGGAGGATGCGGGAAATAGCGCTTACAGCTTCTCAGGGGCTAGCTCCGGAGCTAATCTGCAGTTGTAGGATCCTTATGGTTGTTGCTAGCTAGTTAGAGTAGGCTTACTCAGTGCCCCATATGCGTTTCGGAGCGTACTGCTCCTTCTTCAGTGGGAATGAGTAGCCTATTTCTTTTAGAGAATATATATGAGTCTAATTGAGTCCAATTAGTGATTGTAGGAGTGGTCACAGTTTTTTTTTCTTTTTTTGGAGTTGGATAAATTGTGTGCCGGATTTTCAGAAGCAGAAGTGGAATGGGTCATAATGGATAATATACTATGTCTTTCATATATTACATAAAATACAAAATTGAAGATATAATAAAAATATGGAGATGCAATAAAGATATATATATATATATATATATATAAATATATATATATATATATATATATATACAGTCATGTGAAAAAATTAGGACACCCTTTGAAAGCATGTGGTTTTTTGTAACATTTTTAATAAAAGGTTATTTCATCTCCGTTTCAACAATACAGAGAGATTAAAGTAATCCAACTAAACAAAGAAAACTGAAGAAAAGTCTTTTCAAGATCTTCTGTAAATGTCATTCTACAAAAATGCCTATTCTAACTGAGGAAAAAGATAGGACACCCTCACATGTATTCCCTCTTAAATTGGCTCAGATCTCACACAGGTATATCACACCAGGTGCACATAATTAGTAGATCGTTACTCTGCATGTTGAATGAGGCTTGCCCTATTTAAACCTCAGACATTTAGTTTGGTGTGCTCCTGACTGTTGAAGTGAGAGTGAGCACCATGGTGAGAGCAAAAGAGCTGTCAGAGGACTTCAGAAAAAAGATTGTAGCAGCCTATGAGTCTGGGAAGGGATTTAAAAAGATCTCAAAAGATTTTGAAATCAGCCATTCCACTGTCCGGAAGATAGTCTACAAGTGGAGGGCTTTCAAAACAACTGCCAACATGCCCAGGACTGGTCGCCCCAGCAAGTTCACCCCAAGAGCAGACCGCAAGATGCTAAAAGAGGTCTCCAAAAACCCTAAAGTGTCATCTCGAGAACTACAGCAGGCTCTGGCTACTGTTGATGTAGAAGTACATGCCTCTACAATCAGAAAGAGACTGTACAAGTTTAACTTGCATGGGAGGTGTGCAAGGAGGAAACCTTTGCTTTCCAAGAGAAACATCGAGGCCAGACTGACATTTGCCAGAGATAAAGTTGACAAAGACCAGGACTTCTGGAATAATGTTCTTTGGACAGATGAGTCCAAAATTGAATTATTTGGACACAACAGCAGAGGACATGTTTGGCGTAAACCAAACACAGCATTCCAAGAAAAGAACCTCATACCAACTGTGAAGCATGGAGGTGGAAGTGTCATGGTTTGGGGCTGCTTTGCTGCAGCAGGACCTGGTCAGCTCACCATCATAGAATCCACGATGAATTCTACTGTGTATCAGAAGGTGCTTGAAGAACATGTGAGACCATCAGTTAGAAAATTAAAGCTGAAGCGGAACTGGACCATGCAACATGACAATGACCCAAAACATACTAGTAAATCAACCAAAGATTGGCTGAAAAAGAAGAAATGGAGAGTCCTGGAATGGCCAAGTCAAAGTCCAGATTTGAATCCCATTGAGATGCTGTGGGGTGACTTGAAAAGGGCTGTACGTGCAAGAAACCCCTCAAACATCTCACAGCTGAAAAAGTTCTGCATTGAGGAGTGGGATAAAATTTCCTCAGACCGATGTCGAAGACTGGTAGATGGCTACAAGAACCGTCTCACTGCAGTTATTTCAGCCAAAGGAGGTAACACTCGCTATTAGGGGCAAGGGTGTCCTATCTTTTTCCTCAGTTAGAATAGGCATTTTTGTAGAATGACATTTACAGAAGATCTTGAAAAGACTTTTCTTCAGTTTTCTTTGTTTAGTTGGATTACTTTAATCTCTCTGTATTGTTGAAACGGAGATGAAATAACCTTTTATTAAAAATGTTACAAAAAACCACATGCTTTCAAAGGGTGTCCTAATTTTTTCACATGACTGTATATATATATCAATAATAGTAACAGTATAAAGTAATAAACATTCAAGGTGGATATAATAAATTGGCTGATTATAGTAGGATAAATGGATAGATACGTCCAATGGATAAGCATATATCTGATTATGAATAAAGGGGTGATCTGGCAATGTAAGTGATAGTGATCTAAGAACAATAGATAGATGGGGATGGAATATATCATCTTTATAATTGGCGGTAAATTATTGAGAGATAGTGGTATATCTGTCTGGATATGTCCTACTGTATTCTAAAGAGGAGGGGTAGTAGATGTGGGGAGGGGCCCACATGGGAGGAGGGGTCGGAGTGCTGGTAAACAGCCTGAATACGACCCCAATTCTCGAGGGGGGCACCCCACCAAGTGAACATTCTTTGCTTTTATAGAAAGCCTAAGATTTCCATCTCCGCGTTGAGGCCTTTCGGGATCAGTGTGTTAAATTCAAATATTTTCCTTGATTCAGACCTGGACATGGCGGCTATATGATTGCCGCCTCTCCATGAACGTGTGATTTTTATGGCTACATAGGTGAGTGATGTTGGATCGCAATTATGGTGTTCTTTATAAAATCTGAAAACGGAATGCAGCTCGTAGCCCTTTTTGATATTTGAGATATGTTCAGATATTCTCGTTTTGAGTAATCTCTTTGTGCACCCTACACATTGTTTAAGACATGGGCATTGTAGGACGTAGATGACATTATTAGAATGGCAGGAAAGGTGTTCTTGGATCTCATGCTTGTATGTACTATTGGTTGAATGGACTGTCATTGTCTTTTTAGGGAAGTTTGGGATTTTGCAGTTGTTGCATTTCCCGCACCTGAAGAAACCCTGTAGTGACAGCCAACTTTGATTTGGTTTGGTCATATTTCTTTTGGTTGTTGGTGCTATGCGTAAGCCTAAATTGGGGGCTCTAGTATAGGTGATCTGTGGTTTGTCTGGTAGCAGTTGGCCTATAATTTTGTCACTAAGAATGTGATACCAATGTTTATGAATACTGGTCTCTAATTTTTTGTAATGTGCATTGTATGGTAGAATTAGTCGAGGGGCTTCTTCTTTAGTCGTAATTGTGGTAGTTTCTTTACTATTGTCGAAAAACTTTGTTCTGTCCATTGAACGTACTTTATTGAGAGATCTGTCTATTACTGTCATCGGATAGTCCTTTGCTAGAAATTGTTTCTTAAGGTTCTCCGCTTATATTTCAAATTGACTGTCCAATGTGCAGTTTCTTTTTAAGCGTCTGAACTGGCTGGTTGGGATGTTTAGTAGCCAGCTGGGAAAATGGCAGCTCGAGTATAGGATAAAGTTGTTTTTCATCACTGGCTTCTGATACATACTGCATTGTAGTTTATTGTCAGTTTTTTTGATTAGTAGGTCTAGAAATTCCACTTGTGTTTGGCTAATATTGGCTGTGAATGTTATGTTTTTATCATTTGTATTAATGTTCTCCAGAAATGTATCCAAACTTTCCCTCGTGTCATTCCAGATAAAAAAGATATCATCTATGTATCTCCACCATAGTACCAGGCTTGTCTCCAGTAGTGGGGTGATGGTTTTGTGTTCCCACTGAGCCATAAAAATGTTGGCATAACTGGGGGCGAACCTGGTACCCATGGCGGTCCCTCGTTGTTGCAGATAGAATGTTGAATCAAATGAAAAATAATTGTGGGTTAGAATAAAAGAAACTCCCTCTATTACAAAATCTATGTGGTCTGTGTGTAAAGTCTGGTGGTGGTTCAATTGTTCCCTTAGGGCGGCAGTGCCGTGGTTATGATTGATAATAGTGTAAAGGGAGTTGACATCCATCGTACATAGTAGCCAATGGTTTTCACATTCCGTCTGCTCGATTGTCCTTACAATATCTGTGGTGTCTTTAACATATGATGGTATTAGTTTGACTGTGGGCTGCAATAGTCTATCTATGTACTGGGAGAGATTGGATGTGAGGGATCCAATTCCTGAAATAATTGGTCTGCCTGGTGGATGGGTTTGATTTTTGTGAATCTTTGGTAAACACTAAAATACCGGAATTCTATTTTGGGGACTTGTGATGAATGTGAATTCCTGTTCGTTAAGGATACCCTTTTCTTTACCAGTTTGTGTCAGAGTAACTAGTTCTCTGTAGAAATCTTCAGTAGGATCTTTTTTAAGGATGGTATATGTATGTGAGTCGGTTAATTGTCTCCTACATTCCGACATATAGTCTTCTGTGTTTTGTAGGATGATTGCTCCACCTTTATCGGCTGGTCTTATGGTTAAGTTTAAGGTCGATTGTATCTGTTTGATTGCATGTATCTCTCTTCTGGTTATGTTGTAATGTGTTTTATTTAGATTCATTCTCCTAATGTCGGACTCTATACATTTGCGAAATGTATCTATGTTGTCTCCCATTTCTTGTTTTGGGTATTTGGTTGATTTGATTTTCAGATCCGTATGGTTGTATAGAGAAGAACCAGGGTTGTCTCTGGATATTGGGCTCTTGATGAAATATTTTCAGGCAGAGTTTCCTCACAAATTTCTCTATTCCTAAATAGGCGTTAAACTTATCCATTTTAGCTGTGGGTGAGAATTTCAGTCCCTTACTGAGTAATTTCTGTTGTGTCTCATTAAGGCTGGTATTGCTTAGATTAACAATAATATTCGTTGAATTGTCTAGGGCCTGTGGTGTCTGTTCTGTTTTCTTCTTATGTCTACCCCTTCTTGTCTTCTTTGTGCTCTGTAATCCACTGATCTGGGTGGGTTTTCTCTTTGTGGATCTATCATTGTTTGGTGATTCATGTGATAGTGTTGGTGATGTGGGGTGTGTGTTGGTACCTCTTCTCGGTGTTCCCTGGAATATTGGGGAGGGTTCTTTGGTGTCCTTTCTCGGTGTGATCTGGGTAGATTCTCTCTGTGTGTTTCGTTCCTGTCTCTTAGGTTGTATTTGTGTGTCGGGGTTGGTGCTCTCTTGTGTCTTTGTGGGGAACGTGGGTGGTGTCGTGTCCTTGTTCTGTGATGGGGCGGGGTTTGGTCTAAAAAATGAGGTGAAGTGAGGGATTCGAAATGATTGCTAGTTGGAATATTGTAGGGGTCTTGTATATTTTTCCTGATTTGTTTCTCTCCCTGTCTCTCAAAGGGATCTTCCATTTCATTAGTAGTAACATAGGGTGTATTTTGTCTATGGTGAGTCTGATTGCTTGGTCTATTATAGATATGACTCTGTTGTGTGTTATGTTTTAATTTTTTTGTTTTTTCTAGTTATAATTGTTTTTTCTAGGTTATCTAGACTTGTGCAGATTCTTTCTTGCCATATATTGAAGGAATCATCTTTTGGTATTTTGTCTATTATTTCTTTCAGTTTTGTAATTTGTGCTATAGTGTCCTCTAGAATCTGAGAACGTCTTTTAATTATCAGTTGTATTAATATACCTGATTGTGCTTGTAGGAACTCGTCCCATTCTTGTTTAAATTCCTTGCCTTGTCATCTGCTGGATCTTTTGTTAGCATTAATCCTTTTGGTATTAATCCTTTTAATAAGTATTGGTTTAATGATTTGATCTCCCATTCTTGTCTAAGTTGTTTGTGTAGGAGTTTCTCCAATTCTCTAAATATCTCAGAGCTGGATCTATTTATGGTGTTAATGGGGATAAGATCGTCCGTTAGGTCAAATGTGTAGGTTTCAATTGTCTTTGATTTTTTCTCCATACAGTCCCAAATGTCCATCTTAATGATAATAGGAGCTCTGCCAGATGGGTAAATTGAATTTTATGAAAAGCAACGGTGAGGCGGCTCTCTATTATCAAGAGGATGGAATATGGTGCTCAATCCTAACAGAGCGTACCCAATGCTTGTAGTGGGGGATAAATGAATAAAAATAAAGGGATGGCATCCAAGACAGTTGGGGTGTATGGAAAAGTGTATTTAATATGGAATAGACGAATAAGCTAAAAATATGCTAAAAATAGTGGCATACAATGAAAAAATTAAAAATCATAGATATAAAAGAATACAATATTAATATCAAGATAAAAAAGCCATAGTGATATATTGTAGAAAAGGTAAGTCAATTTGGTGACATCCTGTTGGAGACCAAGAAGTCAGTCTTATGAGCCTGTTGGAGGATAGTCCAATCTAATATTGTGTTGACCAAATGACCAATAATAAAAGTAACTGTTAATATCTAGATACAATAGGGTAACAATTCTATAAATTAGATAAAATCTTGCTGAAAAAAAGGAGAAGGATCCTGCTGGAAGAAGGGAAAGAAAGTCTTGTGAGCCTGTTGGGAAAAAGGAAGGCCAGTCTCATATCATGGTATCCGATGAGGAATTAAGGTGTCCTGATATGGACTAAAGGTTGATGACTTTCAGTAAGGGGTGAATAAATAGAACCCCAATAAATGTGCTAGGTGGCAGCATTCAAATCCGATTGTGTTCTTGGTGGTAATTCGCAGGTTCAATTATCATAGGCTGTGGGATAAAAGCTGCTTTAGAATACAGTAGGACATATCCAGACAGATATACCACTATCTCTCAATAATTTACCGCCAATTATAAAGATGATATATTCCATCCCCATCTATCTATTGTTCTTAGATCACTATCACTTACATTGCCAGATCACCCCTTTATTCATAATCAGATATATGCTTATCCATTGGACGTATCTATCCATTTATCCTACTATAATTAGCCAATTTATTATATCCACCTTGAATGTTTATTACTTTATACTGTTACTATTATTGATATATATATATATATATATATATATATATATATCTTTATTGCATCTCCATATTTTTATTATATCTTCAATTTTGTACAAACCGGATTCCCAAAAAGTTGGGACACTATACAAATCGTGAATAAAAACTGAATGCAATGATGTGGAGGTGCCAACTTCTAATATTTTATTCAGAATAGAACATAAATCACGGAACAAAAGTTTAAACTGAGAAAATGTACAATTTTAAGGGAAAAATATGTTGAATCAGAATTTCATGGTGTCAACAAATCCCCAAAAAGTTGGGACAAGGCCATTTTCACCACTGTGGCATCTCCCCTTCTTCTTACAACACTCAACAGACGTCTGGGGACCGAGGAGACCAGTTTCTTAAGGAATGCTCTCCCATTCTTGTCTAATACAGGCCTCTAACTGTTCAATCGTCTTGGGCCTTCTTTGTTGCACCTTCCTCTTTATGATGCGCCAAATGTTCTCTATAGGTGGAAGATCTGGACTGCAGACAGGCCATTTCAGTACCCGGATCCTTCTCCTACGCAGCCATGATGTTGTGATTGATGCAGAATGTGGTCTGGCATTATCTTGTTGAAAAATGCAGGGTCTTCCCTGAAAGAGATGACGTCTGGATGGGAGCATATGTTGTTCTAGAACCTGAATATATTTTTCTGCATTGATGGTGCCTTTCCAGACATGCAAGCTGCCCATGCCACACACACTCATGCAACCCCATACCATCAGAGATGCAGGCTTCTGAACTGAGCGTTGATAACAACTTGGGTTGTCCTTGTCTTCTTTGGTCCGGATGACATGGCGTCCCAGATTTCCAAAAAGAACTTTGAATCGTGACTCGTCTGACCACAGAACAGTCTTCCATTTTGCCACACTCCATTTTAAATGATCCCTGGCCCAGTGAAATCACCTGAGCTTGTGGATCTTGCTTAGAAATGGCTTCTTCTTTGCACTGTAGAGTTTCAGCTGGCAATGGCGGATGGCACGGTGGATTGTGTTCACTGACAATGGTTTCTGGAAGTATTCCTGAGCCCATTCTGTAATTTCCTTTACAGTAGCATTCCTGTTTGTGGTGCAGTATCGTTTAAGGGCCCGGAGATCACGGGCATCCAGTATGGTTTTACGGCCTTGACCCTTACGCACAGAGATTGTTCCAGATTCTCTGAATCTTCGGATGATGTTATGCACAGTTGATGATGATAGATGCAAAGTCTTTACAATTTTTCGCTGGGTAACACCTTTCTGATATTGCTCCACTATCTTTCTGCACAACATTGTGGGAATTGGTGATCCTCTACCCATCTTGGCTTCTGAGAGACACTGCCACTCTGAGAAGTTCTTTTTATACCCAATCATGTTGACAATTGACCTAATTAGTGTTAATTGGTCTTCCAGCTCTTCGTTATGCTCAAATTTACTTTTTCCAGCCTCTTATTGCTACTTGTCCCAACTTTTTGGGGATTTGTTGACACCGTGAAAATTTGAATCAACGTATTTTTCCTTTAAAATGATACATTTACTCAGATTAAACGTTTGATCTGTAATTTATGTTCTATTACTAATAAAATATGGACATTTGCACATCTCCACATCATTGCATTCAGTTTTTATTCACGATTTGTATAGTGTCCCAACTTTTTGGGAATCCGGTTTGTATTTTATGTAATATATGAAAGACATAGTATATTATCCATTCCACTTCTGCTTCTGAAAATCCGGCACACAATTTATCCAACTCCAAAAAAAGAAAAAAAACTGTGACCACTCCTACAATCACTAATTGGACTCAATTAGACTCATATATATGCTCTAAAAGAAATAGGCTACTCATTCCCACTGAAGAAGGAGCAGTACGCTCCGAAACGCATATGGGGCACTGAGTAAGCCTACTCTAACTAGCTAGCAACAACCATAAGGATCCTACAACTGCAGATTAGCTCAGGAGCTATCCATCCCGTTCACCCCCTGAGAATCTAGGAACGCACGTGACGTCACCGGAAGTGACGAGAACATCAGCAAGCAACGGCCGGAGCTTACAGCGAGCGGGAAACGGCACACGTGGATGCCGCCCCCAAGGCAGGAGTCACTGACCAGCTCACCAACAGCCGCCAGGAGGGTAATGTACCTGCTTATAAAGCAGCTTTTATCCCACAGCCTATGATAATTGAACCTGCGAATTACCACCAAGAACACAATCGGATTTGAATGCTGCCACCTAGCACATTTATTGGGGTTCTATTGATTCACCCCTTACTGAAAGTCATAAACCTTTAGTCCATATCAGGACACCTTAATTCCTCATCGGATACCATGATATGAGACTGGCCTTCTTTTTTCCAAACAGGCTCACAAGACTTTCTTTCCCTTCTTCCAGCAGGATCCTTCTCCTTTTTTACAGCAAGATTTTATCCAATTTATAGAATTGTTACCCTATTGTATCTAGATATCAACAGTTACTTTTATTATTGGTCAACACAATATTAGATTGGACTTTCCTCCAACAGGCTCATAAGACTGACTTCTTGGTCTCCAACAGGATGTCACCAAATTGACTTACCTTTTCTACAATATATCACTATGGCTTTTTTATCCTGATATTAGTATTGTATTCTTTTATATCTATGATTTTTTATTTTTTCATTATATGCCACTATTTTTAGCATATTTTTAGCTTATTCGTCTATTCCATATTAAATACACTTTTCCATACACCCCAACTGTCTTGAGTGCCATCCCTTTATTTTTATTCATTTTTCCCCCACTACAAGCGTTGGGTACGCTCTGTTAGGATTGAGCACCATATTCCATCCTCTTGATAATAGAGAGCCGCCTCACCGTTGCTTTACATTTCAGCACTTGGTGAACTAGCTGTTGGACAAGTTTGAAGGGTTTGCCGTTGCTTACATGGATGACATCGCTGTGTTCAGAAAACCAACTTAAAAAAAGTGGCCTAAACAGGTGGAAATGCTCCAAACCCAGACACTGTAGCATGTCTATAACCGGGGGAGCAATTTCTCTGCATGTGGTCCGCAGATAACGGCAATCCTCAATAAGCAAAAAATGCATACAATGGAGGATGCCGGGGCTGACCGCATGCACCACATGGACATCTTACAAAAAATGATACATTGTGCAGATGAAAAAATATATACATGCACAAATCGCTGCAAAAAATGCACCAAAATGATACGCAACTGACAATACTAGCTAATTCCTCAAGCCGATGTTAAAAGCTGAGAACTTTCCCAATATCTTCCAGTCAGGAACATATCGGAGCCCCTCATGCACCACGTCACGGTGTCTCAGCATGCATGAGGTCCTACTACTTAACTGCCCGTGGTGTGTGAACAGGGTCTGAACAGTGCTAGAAACCAACTCACAGCCAAGCTCTCACATGCCTCCATAGTGGTATCACCAATGCACTGTGAGGTAGAATAAAGCTGTGAACCACACCCACAACAGACCATGTGACACAGAAGCTACCAGGTGCAAAAGAATCTTACCAACAAATTGAAGTGGCACATTCCATACACATAAGGATAAAAAACTCTCTGAAAAAAGTGAAATGATACGCAACTGACAATACCTATTCCTCAAGTTGATGTTAAAAGCGGAGAACTTTGCCAATATCTTCCAGTCAGGAACATATCGGAGCCCCTTATGCACTTTATATAAGCTGGAGTCACGCAGTGCTGCATGTCACTCTGCTGTGCTTAGTGTAGGGAGAGGATGCTGCTGCTGTGAGCGAGAGAATAGGATATAATCTTTATCAGAACTCCAATTGAACTCAGCAATCTACATAGATTTAGTTGTGTGGGTGCAGTGCACAATCTTTTTACCCTGCCCTGAGCCCAGTGACAGAGAAAAATAACTTGTATCCGTCTGTTAGTTAGGTGGGTGGCGGCGGCCATTTTATGCAAGCTCAGTGCACCAGCTCTGCATCTGTGCTTTTGTGACATTCAAATCCAAGCTTGAAATACTGCAATAATAATCTGGTTTAAAAAAAACACACCCTTTTTTGGCAATATCTTACACTTGCCTTTGCAGCATTAGTCAGTGTGCAATTTAAGCTAGAAATACAGCTATAATTTTCTGGGTTTTAAAAAACACCCTTTTTGGGCAAAATACACAATTTTACAGCCCTTGCTGCATATGCACATGTGAAATTCAAGCGTTATATACAGCTCATATTCTGTATTCTGTTAGTAAAAAACACAAATTTCTGGGCAAAATACTTAATATTGCAGCCCTTTCTGCATATGTCATTGTGGGAGACACCCTTTCCATACTGCTGTTCTATTCTACTATTAGAAAAACACCCATTTTGGCCAAAAATCTTTGATTTTGGCCTAGTCTTCATCTGTACGTGTGAGATACACCCTTTAGATACTGTGGTTCTATTCTGCTATAAAAAAAAACACCCATTTATGGCAAGATCCTAAATTTGAGAAATTTGAGGAGAGCGTCAAATCAGGGACGTGGCCCCAGTCGTGGCCCCGGTTGTGTTGCTGCTGGTGGAGCTCCTGTTGCAGGGAGAGGATGTGGTCGATCTGTGCCAGCTACACGCACAAGTGAAACACCTTCCTCAGGTGCAAATAGGCGACAGAACCTGCAGCGGTATTTGGTCGGGCCTAATGCGGCTCTACGAATGGTGAGGCCAAAACAAGTACAGGTGATAGTAGATTGGGTTGCTGACAGTGCCTCCCAGTTCCTTCACATTGTCTCCCACCCAGTCCCCTGCTGAAAGATCAGAGTTGGCACCTGCAGCCAATGTCAATCAGTCTTTCACCTTACCCCCTTGCAAATCAGCCAAGCAGTCTGAGCCCCAAGTCATGCAGCAGTCTCTTCTGCTTTTTGATGACCCTGTTAGCAGGATTTCCCAGGTACATCCATCTAGCCCTGCCCCAGAAGTGTAAGAGATTGAGTGCACTGATGCCCAACCACTTATCTTTCAAGATGAGTACATGGGAGGACCATCGCAGCACGTCTCGGATGATGACGAAACACAGGTGCCAACTGCTGGGGCTTTCGAAAGTGTGCAAACCGACAAGAAGGGCAGGGGTGAAGACTGGGTGGAAGATGATGTGGAGGACGATGAGGTCCTCAACCCCACATGAAATCACGGTCATGCGAGTGACTTGTGTAGTTTGGAGGAAGAGGCGGTGCTCGCACAGAGCCACCAGCAGAGCAGAAGAGGGAGCAGGGTGCAAAAGTGGAGTGGTCGTCCTATAGACAGTATGCCTGCTACTTCCCACTGCAGCAAGGGACTGAGCGCAGCAAAGCCAGCTCCAAGGAGTTCCCTGGCGTGGCAGTTCTTCAGACAATGCGCTGACGACAAGACATGAGTGGTTTGCACGCTGTGCAATCAGAGTCTGGAGCGAGGCATAAACATTCTCAACCTGAGCACAACCTGCATGACCAGGCATCTAAGTGCAAAGCACAAGCTGCAGTGGAGTAGACACCTCAAAAACCAGCAAGCGTCTCTGGCTCCTCCTGCGTCCTCTTCTGCTGCAGTCTCGGCCTCTTCATCCACCTCTGGAGTGACAGTGTCACCTGCCACCCCGCAAACAGAGGATCTGCCAGCAACAACACCATCTGCGTCACAAAGCATCTCCACAATGTCCCACGGTAGCGTTCAGCTCTCCATCATCACAAACACTGGAGCGTAAGAAAAAGTACCCCCTACCCACCCGCGATCCCTGGCCCTGAATGCCAGCATTTCAAAATTACTGGCCTTTGAAATGCTGTAATTCCATCTGAAGGAGACAGAGTTTTAAAAGCCTTATGGCGGTGGCTGTCCCACAGTACATCTTGCCCAGCCGCCACTATTTTTCCAGGCATGCCATCGCTTCCCTGCACAACCAAGTAAAGGACAAAATCAGGTGTGCACTGTGCAGCGCCACCTGTGGCAAGGTGCACTTTACTACGGATATATCGACCAGTAAGCACGGTCAGGGACGTTATATCTGCATATGAGGCAGGTAGCAGTTTGCCACATGTCCTTCCACCACCGAGGATTGCAGGGCGCTTCAGTTTGCCTCCTGTTGCTTTTGCCTCCTACCCCGCTTCCTCATCCTCTACCCCTCTACCGGCTCCTCATCTGGTCAGCGTAACACCTTCACTGCCAACTTCAGCTCAGCCAGGGGTAAACGACAGCAGGCAGTTAAAAAATTTATCTGTTAAACAACAGACCGATGAGTGGTTGGTGCCAGTGAGCATCAAGCCCAGCCTGGTGGTGTGCGATAATGGGCGAAATCTCGTAGCAGCTCTGGGACTAGCCGGTTTGACACACATCTCTTGTCTGGCGCATGTACTGAATTTGGTGGTGCAGAGATTCCTTAAAAATTACCCCGATATGTCAGAGCTGCTGCACAAAGTGCAGACGTCTGTGCGCACTTTCAGCGTTCTCACCCTTCTGCTGCTCACCTTTGGCCGTCCCGCTCACCGCCTCATATACGACATGCCCACAAGGTGGAACTCCACCTTGCACATGCGTGCAGCAGGTGATAGTGGAGTTTCTGCTGCAGCACGCACGGGTGAGTCGCTCTGCGGAACAGAACCACTTCACCACCAATGACTGGGCCTTCATGCGAGACCTGTGATCCTTGTTGCGCTGTTTCGAGTACTACATTGACATGGCCAATGCCGATAACGCCATTCTCAGTGTTACTTTCCCACTTCTATTCCTCCTTGAAAAACGCTGCTGGTGATGATGGAAGAGGATGTGGCGGAGGAGGAAGAGGGATCATTTCATAGGGTTTCCGGCCAGTCATTCACAAGTGGCTCCGAAGGTGGGTTCCTGCACCCACAAACACCAGGTACACAATTGTCCAGCCAGGGCACAGTTCTGGAGGATGACGAGGTGGAGGATGAGGAGGAGGATATGGAGGAGGAGGAACTATGTTCACAGCAGGGTGGCACCCAAACCACTGAGGCGTGGCTGAGGCGATACAGAGGACAGATTTTCGTTGCCTCTGGGCAGCCTGGCACACATGAGCTATTACATACTGCAGTGTCTCCGCAATGACCGCCGAGTTGAGCACATTCTAACTTGTGTTGGTTATTGGGTGGCCTCGCTGCTGGATCCCCATTACAAGGACAACGTACCGTCCTTAATTCTGTCACTGGAGCGTTATCGTAAGATGCGCGAGTACAAGCGCACACTGGTAGACGCGCTGCTGGTGCCATTCCCACCTGACAGCGGGGGCACAGTGGATGCGCAAGGCGAAGGCAGAGTAGCAGGAAGAGTTCGCCAACGCAGCTGGGGCACCGCCAGCACCTTAGAAGGCAGGGTTAGCATGACCAAAATGTGGAAAAGCTTTGTCAGCACGCCACAACAACCAGCACCAACAGCTGATATGGAACGTCTTAGCAGGAGGCAGCATTCAACTGACATGATGGAGCAGTATGTGTGCATACGCCTAAACGTACTGAATGACGGGTCTGCCCCCTTCAACTTCTGTGTCCAAATTGGGCACATAGCCTGAGTTTGCCCTTTACGCCTTGGAGGTGCTGGCCTGCCCTGCAGCCAATGTATTATCTGAACGTACAGTATAGACCAAAAGTTTGGACACACCTCATTCAAAGAGTTTTCTTTATTTTCATGACTATGAAAATTGTAGATTCACACTGAAGGCATCAAAACTATGAATTAACACATGTGGAATTATATAAATAACAAAAATGTGTGAAACAACAAAAAAATATGTCATATTATAGGTTCTTCAAAGTAGCCACCTTTTGCTTTGATTACTGCTTTGTACACTCTTGGCATTCTCTTGATGAGCTTCAAGAGGTAGTCACCTGAAATGGTCTTCCAACAGTCTTGAAGGAGTTCCTAGAGATGCTTAGCACTTGTTAGCCCTTTTGCCTTCACTCTGCGGTCCAGCTCACCCCAAACCATCTCGATTGGGTTCAGGTCCGGCGACTGTGGAGGCCAGGTCATCTGGCGCAGCACCCCATCACACTCCTTCAAAGTCAAATAGCCCTTACACAGCCTGGAGGTGTGTTTGGGGTCATTGTCCTGTTGAAAAATAAATGATGGTCCAACTAAACGCAAACCGGATGGAATAGAATGCCGCTGCAAGATGCTGTGGTAGCCATGCTGGTTCAGTATGCCTTCAATTTTGTCGCACAAAGACACGGTGGTTGGAACCAAAGATCTCAAATTTGGACTCATCAGACCAAAGCACAGATTTCCACTGGTCTAATGTCCATTCTTTGTGTTCTTTAGCCCAAACAAGTCTCTTCTGCTTGTTGCCTGTCCTTAGCAGTTGTTTCCTAGCAGATATTCTACCATGAAGACCTGATTCACACAGTCTCCTCTTAACAGTTGTTCTAGAGATGTGTCTGCTGCTAGAACTCTGTGTGGCATTGACCTGGTCTTTAATCTGAGCTGCTGTTAACCTGCGATTTCTGAGGCTGGTGACTCGGATGAACTTATCCTCCGCAGCAGAGGTGACTCTTGCTCTTCCTTTCCTGGGGCGGTCTGCATGTGAGCCAGTTTCTTTGTAGCGCTTGATGGTTTTTGTGACTGCACTTGGGGACACTTTCAAAGTTTTCGCAAATTTTTCGGACTGACTGACCTTCATTTCTTAAAGTAATGATGGCCACTCGTTTTTCTTTACTTAGCTGCTTTTTTCTTGCCATAATACATAACAGTCTATTCAGTAGGACTATCAGCTGTGTATCACCTGACTTCTCCACAAAGCAACTGATGGTCCCAACCCCATTTATAAGGCAAGAAATCCCACTTATTAAACCTGACAGGGAACACCTGTGAAGTGAAAACCATTTAAGGTGACTACCTCTTGAAGCTTATCAAGAGAATGCCAAGAGTGTGCAAAGCAGTAATCAAAGCAAAAGTTGGCTACTTTGAAGAACCTAGAATATGACATATTTTCAGTTTTTTCTCACTTTTTTGTTATATATATAATTCCACATGTGTTAATTCATAGTTTTGATGCCTTTAGTGTGAATCTACAATTTTCATAGTCATGAAAATAAAGAAAACTCTTTGAATGAGAAGGTGTGTCCAAACTTTTGGTCTGTACTGTATGTTTAGCATGGCAGGGGGCGTTATCACAGACAAGCGCAGCTGCCTGTCCACAGCCAATGTGGACAAGCTCACGTTCATTAAAATGAACCAGGCATGGATTCCACAGGACATTTCTGTTCCTTGTGCAGAATAGACATGTATAACAGTCTTAACCAGCCATTGTTATACTACAGCGCAATTGCTCATTCTTGTATTCTGGATATTTCACACTCTTTTGAAGTGTACCCTAGTAAAAAAAAATATACATTTAAACCAGAACCAGTGTTGGCTACCTCGTCCACCGCTGCTTCCACCTACACCGCTACATCCACCGTCTCCTCAAACTCCTACTCCATATGGACCTCCACCTCATAAATCATTTTTATTTAATTTTTTATTTGTACATATTTTATTTTATGTTCACTAATTTGTCTGTTACATTTTAGGGTGAAATTCACTATTTTTTGCATGTGATGTACCACTGCTCTACCTAGTAGGTTAAAAAAATTCACTAATTTTTGGGTGTGATATACCACTACTATGCCTATTACAAATAGGTTACACAAAACATAGACATACACACAAATAGTAATAAGATGTACTATGTTAAATAGACCCGGAAAGAGTATGTAAAAACCCACTCAGTGTACATAGATACACCAAACACCGAAAATGAACTAAGGTAACCACTTCAACCCCGCTAGCTAAAACCCCCTTAATGACCAGGCCACTTTTTACACTTCTACACTACACTACTTTCACCGTTTATCGCTCGGTCATGCAACTTACCACCCAAATGAATTTTACCTCCTTTTCTTCTCACTAATAGAGCTTTCATTTGGTGGTATTTTATTACTGCTGACATTTTTACTTTTTTGTTATTAATCAAAATGTAACGATTTTTTTGCAAAAAAATTAAATTTTTCACTTTCAGCTGTAAAATTTTGCAAAAAAAACGACATCCGTATATAAATTTTTCGCCAAATTTATTGTTCTACACGTCTTTGATAAAATAAAAATGTTTGGGCAAAAAAAGAAATGGTTTGGGTAAAAGTTATAGCGTTTACACACTATGGTACAAAAATTTGAATTTCAGCTTTTTGAAACAGCTCTGACTTTCTGAGCACCTGTCATGTTTCCTGAGGTTCTACAATGCCCAAACAGTAGAAAACCCCCACAAATGACCCCATTTCGGAAAGTAGACACCCCAAGGAATTCCGTGAGGGGCATGGCGAGTTCCTAGAATTTTGAATTTTTTGTCACTAGTTAGCGGAAAATGATGATATTCCACTAACTTGCGACAAAAAATTAAAAATTCTAGGAACTCGCCATGCCCCTCACAGAATACCTTGGGGTGTCTTCTTTCCAAAATGGGGTCACTTGTGGGGTAGTTATACTGCCCTGGCAATTTAGGGGCCCAAATGTGTAAGAAGTACTTTGCAATCAACATGTGTAAAAAATGGCCTGTGAAATCCGAAAGGTGCACTTTGGAATATGTGCCACTTTGCCCACCTTGGCTGCAAAAAAGTGTCACACATCTGGTATCGCTGTACTCAGGAGAAGTTGGGGAATGTGTTTTGGGGTGTCATTTTACATATACCCATGCTGGGTGAGAGAAATATCTTGGCAAAAGACAACTTTTCCCATTTTTTTATACAATGTTGGCATTTGACCAAGATATTTTTCTCACCCAGCATGGGTATTTGTAAAATGACACCCCAAAACACATTCCCCAGCTTCTCCTGAGTACGGCAATACCACATGTGTGACACTTTTGCGCATCTAGGCTGCAAAAGTGCCCAAATTCCTTTTAGGAAGGCATTTTTAGACATTTGGATCCCAGGCTTCTTCTCACGCTTTAGGGCCCCTAAAAAGCCAGGGCAGTATAAATACCCCACATGTGACCCCACTTTGGAAAGAAGACACCCCAAGGTATTCAATGAGGGGCATGGCGAGTTCATAGAAATGTATTTTTTTGGCATAAGTTAGCGGAAATTGATTTTTTATTTTTTTTCTCAAAAAGTCTTATTTTCTGCTAACTTAGGACAAAAATTTAAATATTTCATGGACTCAATATGCCCCTCAGCGAATACCTTGGGGTGTCTTCTTTCCAAAATGGGGTCACTTGTGGGGTGTTTGTACTGCCCTGGCATTTGAGGGTCTCCGCAATCATTACATGTATGGCCAGCATTAGGAGTTTCTGCTATTCTCCTTATATTGAGCATACAGGTAATGAGATTTTTTTTTCCGTTCAGCCTCTGTGCTGAAAGAAAAAAAATGAACGGCACAGATTTCTTCATTCGCATCGATCAATGTGGATGAAAAAATCTCTGCCAAAAAAAAAAAAAGGAGGGGAAAGGCGTCTGCCAGGACATAGGAGCTCCGCCCAACATCCATACCCAATTAGCTCGTATGCCCTGGCAAACCAGATTTCTCCATTCACATCAATCGATGTGGATGAATAAATCATTGCCAGGATTTTTTTTAATTTATTTTTTTACATACAAAGGGTTTGCCAAAGCTGCCTCCTCTTTAGCTCGTATGCCTTGGCAAACGTATCTGTTACTGCAGAGTAGAAATCTCGTCTTGCAGCGCCGCATACACCGACTTGCGTGTAATCTGACAGCAGCGCAATGCTTCTGTCAGAATGCACATCAGTGCTGCAGCTAGTTGATCGGTTGGTCCACCTGGAAGGTAAAAAAAAAAAAAAACAGGCCGCAACGCAATAATTTTATTAACTTTGGAACAGAACATATAAACTTAAACTTTTTGAACTAAACATTAACCTTTTTGCTTACTGGTGTTTTTTTTTTTTTTTTTTTTTACCTTTATAGAACAAACCTCTCCTTCCCCATGGGTCAATGTGCAAAGCGCAAATCGCCCAAAGATGTGGCGAAGTGCGTTATGCACTTTGTCCCAGGTGAAAGGAGAGGTTTGCAGCAGCTGTATGTGAATGGGCCCTAATAGCCCTGTGTGCCTGTCCTGGTGAGATGTGATCCCTATGCTAGATGTACCTGTGTGTGGTACTTCTGGAAACACTCCCCTAAGCATAGGGCAGGGTGGTCAGGGCAGTCAGGACAAAAATAGCGGGTGTCACGCCTTATTCCACTCCTGCTACAGACACGACATTTTTTTCGGGGTGGCGGTCGGTTTGAGGTACCAGGAACGACACTGGGGAAATGTCGCTCGTGTAGACGGCTAACTACACTGGTGGATGGGGCCACGGAACCTCCTGGGTACAGGAGGTTCGTGATGATCTCTTCCTGAAATTTGAGGAAGGATCCAGTTCTCCCAGCCTTACTGTAGAGAACAAAACTATTATACAGAGCCAATTGAATTAAATATACAGACACCTTCTTATACCAGCGTCTGGTTCTGCGGGACACTAAATACGGAGCCAACATCTGGTCATTGAAGTCCACCCCTCCCATGAGCAAATTATAGTCGTGGACTGAGAGGGGCTTTTCAATGACACGGGTTGCTCGCTCAATTTGGATTATCGTGTCTGCGTGAATGGAGGAGAGCATGTAAACGTCACGCTTGTCTCTCCATTTCACCGCGAGCAGTTCTTCGTTACACAGTGCGGCCCTCTGCCCCCTTGCAAGACGGGTGGTAACGAGCCATTGGGGGAAGCCTGCGCGACTAGTTCGCACGGTGCCACAGGCGCCAATCCGTTCTAGAAACAAATGCCTAAAGAGGGCCACACTTGTGTAAAAATTGTCCACATAAAGATGGTACCCCTTGCCGAATAAGGGTGACACCAAGTCCCAGACTGTCTTCCCACTGCTCCCCAGGAAGTCAGGGCAACCGATCGGCTCCAGGGTCTGATCTTTTCCCTCATAGATCCGAAATTTGTGGGTATAGCCTGTGGCCCTTTCACAGAGCTCATGCAATTTGACCCCATACCGGGCGCGCTTGCTTGGGATGTATTGTTTGAAGCCAAGGCGCCCGGTAAAATGTATCAGGGACTCGTCTACGCAGATGTTTTGCTCTGGGGTATACAAATCTGCAAATTTCAGGTTGAAATGGTCTATGAGGGGCCGAATTTTGTGGAGCCGGTCAAAAGCAGGGTGGCCTCTGGGACGGGAGGTGCTGTTATCACTAAAGTGCAGGAAACGCAGGATGGTCTCAAATTGTGTCCTGGACATAGCAGCAGAGAACATGGGCATGCGATGAATTGGGTTTGTGGACCAATATGACCGCAATTCATGCTTTTTAGTTAGACCCATGTTGAGGAGAAGGCCCAAAAAAGTTTTAATTTCGGAAACTTGGACTGGTTTCCACCGGAAAGACTGGGCATAAGAGCTTCCCGAGTTGGCGGATATAAATTGTGTGGCATACCGATTTGTTTCGGCCACGACTAAGTCCAAGAGCTCCGCAGTCAAGAACAGCTCAAAAAATCCCAGGGCCGAACCGATCTGAGCTGTCTCAACCCGAACTCCAGACTGGGCAGTGAAAGGGAAAACTACAGGTGCGGCTGAAGTTGGGGACTGCCAATCAGGGTTTGCCAGCACCTCAGGGATTCTAGGGGCTCTACGGGCATGTCTTTGCGGTGGCTGCGATGGGGTCACTACTGCTCGTGCCACCGTACCAGCTTCAACTGCCCTTCTGGTGCTCGCCACTTCACCAGGTTGTACGGCAGTGCTGGTACTAGGTCCAGGAAGGGCTGCGCTGCTGGTGTATGCCTCACCACGTAATCCGACAGCACCAGCCCCACTCTGCTGCTCTTGAAGCGGATCCAGCACAACCTACGGTCTAGCGACACGGGGCCGGGTACGCCTGGTGCTATCAGGGACCTCAGCCTCCTCGTCCGAACTTTGGGTCAGAGAGCCACTGCTTTCTACAGGTTCGTATTCTGACCCGCTAGATTCATCAGATGAGGGTTCCCATTCCTCATCCGACTGGGTCAGAAGCCTGTAGGCCTCTTCAGAAGAATACCCCCTGTTTGACATTTGGGCAACTAAATTTAGGGGTATTCCCTGAGACTACCCAAGAAAAAAAGCAAGCCTGTCTTACAAAGTGGAGGCTAGCGAAGTACCGGAGGCCGCTGCGGTTGATAAAAAATATCAAAACTGATTTTTTGATCGCAGCAGTGCGTGTAAAGTGAATGTGCAGTGATCAAAAAATAATAATTTTTTGTCACTGCGGTGGGGCGGGCGTGGGTGAACGCACGTGTGGGCGACCGATCAGGCCTGATCGGGCAAACACTGCGTTTTGGGTGAAGGGTGAACTAAAGTGACACTAATACTATTATAGATCTGACCGTGATCAGTTTTGATCACTTCCAGATACTATAAAAGTACAAATGCTGATTAGCGATACGCTAATCAGCAAATAAGGGACTGCGGTGCGGTGGGCTGGGCGCCAACTGATCACTAAACTACCTAACCAAGGGACCTAAACTATCCTAAAACCTAACGGTCAATGCCAGTGAAAAAAAAAAGTGACAGTTTGCACTGATCACTTTTTTCCTTTTCACTAGTGATTGACAGGGGCAAGAAGGGGTGATCAAAGGGTTAATTGGGGTGCTGGGACGTGATCTGGGGGCTAAGTGTGGTGTTGGTGGGTACTCACAGTGATGTGTGCTCCTCTGCTGGAACCAACCGACCAAAAGAAGGAGCAGAGGAGCACAGCAGCCATATAACCACATCATATTTACTAATATGATGGCTGCTGATTCGTTTTTTTGAAAATCAGCAATCTGCCAGCCACGATCATTGGCTGGCAGGTTGCTGACGAAATTGTCTTTGAAATTTTGCCGGCCCGCGATGCGCATGCGCGGGCCGGCTTTCCCCGAAATCTCGCGTCTTGCGAGAGGACGCACCAGCGCGTCCACCCAGAACAACAGGACCGCCGCAAAGACGCAATCCTGCATACGGCGGTCCTGAGCAGGTTAAACGGGTATATCATCAAAAATAAATCTTTTATTGAATAAATAACATATATAAACAAGAACATGATACAATAGATAAAAAATGGCTACATCTGAGGAGGCATATCAGCACAGGTGAAACATTAAAGGGAAGGAATGGAGTACAGAAATGGAGGCAGAAAAGGAGAGTACAATGCCTGCCTAAATATTGGGTGTACGTCCGTGACCACAATTACTTAGTATATAGGGGCAAAGAATCACCAAGAATACTAAAGTGCAAGTGCATATAATTAAACACCACATCAATAAATGGTCACAGACTACACCGCAACACATGGATGTGTAATGGTTCCAATAAATATGTATATATGGAAACATACAACAATCAAAAAAAGTTATAATGCAAAGGCATAAGAGGTCACCACATTAATGGTCAAATACCACAGAAAAATATAGATATGTAGTGACACCCTAGAACTCCATATACATAGTAATATGGCTGAGGTACACAAGCAACATTCACTTATGGATAACCCAAGTGGGTATAGCTAAGTACCAGAGCCAGTAAGCACATCCCCAAAGATTCACCAGAGCATTAACTGTCTACATACCCATGATATGGGATATACACCTCAGGAGAGCCACGTAACTCCAATGCGTGTTTCGGCAGAGCCTGGGAGTGAGGCTCTCCTTGTAAATGGGCTTCTTGTAAATGGGCTTCTTATAAAGTACCCCTCACACCTGTATCTGAAGAAGAAAATCTCTCCTCCTCTGGCATCCCAGAGGAACTAGTCCCAGAAAAGGTAACAAACTGAGGATGAAAATCGTATGCGGCAAAAAATGGCAACTTACCCGTGGACTCCTGCCTACGGTTATTCAAAACAAACTCTGCTAGGGATAAGAATGAGGACCAGTCCTCCTGATTCTCAGCCACAAAGCACCTCAAGTAGGTCTCTAGGTTTTGATTAGTACGCTCTGTCTGCCCATTCGACTGCGGATGAAAAGCCAAAGAGAACGAAAGTTGAATGCCAAGCCGAGAGCAGAACGCCCTCCAAAACCTGGAGACAAACTGCGTGCCTCTATCAGAAATCACATCCAAGGGAATGCCATGTCATTTCACGATATTATGAACAAAAATCTGCGCAAGAGTCTTGTCCATGGGCAGACTAGCTAATGATACAAAGTGAACCATTTGATTAAAACGGTCAACAACCACCAAAATTACTGTTTTCCCGGAGGAACTCGGCAGATCCGTAATAAAGTCCATAGACAAGGACGAGACGGAATAGACAAAGGAAGAAGTGAACCAGAAGGTCGAGTATGAGCAACATTTGACCGTGCACAGGTTTCACAAGCTGCTACGTAATCCTCAACACTCTTACGTAACCAGGGCCACCAGAACCTCCGGGACACAAGATCAAAGGTGGATTTACCACCAGGATGTCCATCAAGTATCGTGATGTTCCTTGAATACCTTGTATCGCAGTCCATCAGGAACAAACAACCTCCCTGGGGGACAAGAACCAGGAGCCCCCTCCTGGGCTCCCAACACCTCCATCTCCAATTTGGGGTACACAGCGGAGACCACCACAACATCAGCCAAAATCGGAGCAGGATCCTCTGAATCACATCCCCCAGGAAAACTGTGAGACAACGCATTTGCCTTGACGTTTTTAACCCCTGTGCGAAAAGTAACCACAAAATAGAACCTGGTAAAGAACAGTGACCATCTAGCCTGTCTAGGATTCAGACGCTTGGCAGATTGCAGGTAAGCCAAATTCTAATGATCAGTATATACCGTAACGTCCCCTCCAACCAGTGACGCAAATTTGATGGCCAGCAATTCCCTATCTCCTATATCATAATTCCTCTAGGCGACCGAGAGCTTCTTGGAAAAAAAAGCACACGGAACCCATTTGCCAGGAGATGAACCCTGCGACAGCACTGCTCTAACCCCCACTTCTGATGCATCAACCTCCACCACGAATGGCTGAGACACATCGGGCTGCACCAGAATGGGAGCAGACGCAAAACATTCCTTAATAGCCAAAAAGGCCTGCAATTCCTCATCCGACCAGACAGAGACGTCAACGCCCTTCTTAGTCATATCGGTCAGAGGTTTTACAAAGGTAGAATAGTTCAAGATACATTTTCTATAATAATTAGTAAATCCCAAAAAATGCATCAAAGCTTTCTGATTCTCCGGTCGGTCCTATTCCAGAACCGCCCAGACCTTTTCGGGGTCCATACGAAAACCAGAGTCAGAAAGCAGATATCCCAGAAACGGAAGCTCCTGCACAGAAAACACACATTTCTCCAATTTGGCATATAATTTATTCTCTCGAAGGATCGACAAAACTTGTCTCACGTGATCCTGATGGGTCTTCAGATCAGGAGAGTAAATTAGAATGTTATCCAAGTAAATTACCACAAACCTCCCCACAAAATGATGGAAAATGTCATTGACAAATCGCTGAAGTACCGCTGGCGCTTTAGTTAACCTAAAAGGCATGAACAGATTCTCGAAATGACCCTCGTGCTTGTTGAAGGCCATTTTCCACTCATCCCCTTCCTTGATTATGATCAGATTGTAGGTCCCTCTTAAATCCAACTTTGAGAACACCTTGGCTCCAACAATTTGATCAAAAAGATCGGGGATCAAAGGAAGGGGATATGGATCACGGACCGTAATACGGTTCAATTTCCGGAAATACAAACAAGGTCTCGGCGATCCATCCTTTTTCTTTACAAGCACCACAGTCAATGAATACTTCAACAATAAATATTCTTGAGTCTTGAGTAGAAGCAGAAAACGAGTATTACAGGGAGCTTGCATACCTGCTTGCTCCACCACCCCATTCACACTACCAAGAGTCAGGGATATTATTATTTTTTTCTTTAAGTAAACCTCTTTGTGATTCTTTCTCATCAACATGCAGTTTAACAAAAGGACAAGCAAAAATAAAATGACCACTTTTTCCACAGTAATAACATAGTTTATGCAACCTCCTAAAGTTTCTACTACCAGAACAGATAGACACCTGACCTAGCTGCATGGGTTCCTCCCCTACCCCAGAGTTACATGTTATATCACCCTGGGGAGTAGGTGAGACGAAACCATTCACAGAAGGGATCCCTTGCACGGAGGGAACCTTACACCTCTCTCTAATACGTCTATATAACCGTACTGCCAAAGACATAGCATTCTCCAATGTATCTGGGTACTCATGAAAAGCAAGGGCATATTTCAATCTCTCAGATAACCCCTGGCAAAACTGACTACGTAACGCGGGGTCATTCCTCTCGGACTCAGTAGCCCATCTCCTAAACTCAATGCAGTAAGCCTCTGCAGTATGTTTACCTTGTAGTAAATTACGCAATTTAGATTCCGCCATCGAGACCTGATCTGGATCACCATAAATTAACCCCAAGGCTTTAAAAAATTCTTCCACCGACCGGAGGTCCAGATAACCGGACGGCAGAGAAAATGTCCAGGATTGTGCGTCCCCTTTAAGTAGAGATATGATTATACCTACGAAGATGGACGCGGACGAAAATACAGCTTGCATGACTCTTTAAAGCGGATAAAGGAATCCACACCCCCTGCAAATCTATCAGGGAGAGCGACTTTAGGCTCCCCATAAATTTGACTTCCTCCTATTGCACCTGATGCCAGAGCATTCTGACACCATGTGACCGAATTACGCAGATCAGCAACCTCTAGGGATAATCCCTGCATGCGATCAACTAGCGCATCAATTGACTCCATCTCAAAACAGCTAAGAAATGGCAGTCAAAGTATTGGCAGGTTATAATGTCACGCTGGACAGGATACAAGATACACAGAATACCACCAAACAAGTGTCTTGGCAAGAAGCTGGGGATAAAGGTCACCCCCTGACAAATCCTTACCTGCTCTCCCTAGACTTCTATGCCCACGTTCAGACCCTTAAGGTGGGAATCAACGTGTCCCTGTGCCTAGGCTGAAGATTCCCTAAAATCCCTAAGATGGTGAAAGAGGGAAAGAGGCAGCCTGCTCCCTCAGGACCTGGAGGGGGCAGGCGTCTCTCTAACAGCCTAGACAGACAACCACAAGAAAAACAAAACCAACTTATCTTGTTACTGAGCAGGGACAGCAAATCCTTCCTTCCTTCCTCTGAGCAAAACAGAAGCTATAACCAGCACAGGACACTGGGAGTGGGTGTAATTTAAACTCATACCAATGACCCCACCCAGTGAACCTGAAGAGAGGCGGATACAGCTCAACTCCTAAACAAAACAAAAAGCTACACACGTGCTGCTAACCTGGCAGACCTCCGCACATAACCTGAGCAGGGCATAACAGATATACCACTAAATCACTAATTTGTCTGTTACATTTTTGGGTTAAATTCCCCAATTTTTGGGTGTGATATACCACTGCTATACCTAGTAGACAGCAAAAAAAATTACTAATTTGTCTGTTCCATTTTTGAGCAATATTCACCAATTTTTCGGTGTGACATTCCACTCCTATACCTAGTAGACAGGTAAAAAAAAATATACTAATTTGTCTGCTACATTTTCGGGTGAAATTCACCAATTTTGGGGTCTGATATACCACTGCTATACCTTATGTAACGGACCGTTTCAGCAGACAAGGGGTTAAAATCCGTTTAGGCGATATGCCCCTTTCTGAGAGACGGGCACAGCTACTGCAGAACACCAAACTCCCGAACTGGATACAAAATAGCACTCCAAACTGGAACCTCGCGAATAGCTGCCAGCAGACAAACAGGAAAAGCATACAGTCAGCTTACACTCCTGGCAATCAGTCTCTAACAGCATACAGGGAATCCCCCCAATAACGAGACAAGGCTCCGTGTTGAGGGTCAAGCAGCGCTTTGCCTGTACTTCAGATACAGCCTCTTTTATTCATAAAAAACAAACATAGTACTGCCCACAGGGTTTTGAAATCCAACCAATCAGTAATTCACAACACACACACAATGTAAATACAGCAACCAATCGTTCACGCCCCCAGAGGACCAGAAGGGAGACTGCGACACAGGACAGATACAACATATCCCCACAATGCATCATGGTTTCCTCCTCTCTGCCTGGGAGACAACCAAGGGCAATCCAATTTTCTCTCAGGACAAAGGGAGGTCACCAATACACATGTGGAGACAACAGGACAGACATCACCATTTAAACACATAATGGGACAATGGGACAATAGAAACACACCCAGCATATTCCTCCCAAGCTGACAAGTTACACTTATTATAAATTGTTACAACTTTGTGAGTTTACATTGTCCATACATATAACTTACATCAATTTAAACAGTATAACTTGGGGACAAACCTATCCAAAATTCACTTGAATAGGTTCAGGGGTTCAAAAGTTAGCATGGGCCATAATCCTGAGGCAAGAGGCCTTCAAACAGCCCCCTCCAAAACACTGTGGCAAGGTTGGTTTCGCCACACCTTATATACTGATATAAGACCAACATTGATTCCCATGCCAAAACTACAATGAGTCAATGCAACACATTGCGGCAATATAAAGGGGGTCAACTATTATAGAGTACAAAAAGTACCAGCTTTCTTAAAGGGGTTGTCCGGGTTCATACCCTTATTTTCACCCAGACAGCCCCCCTGAGGCGAGCATCGGAGCATCTCACGCTATTTAGCGCAGGGCACAGGCTTTTTTGTTTTCAATAACACACTGCCTGGCGGTAACTTCCGCCCGGCAGTGTGTTCGGTGACGTCACCGGCTCTGAGGGCGTCCTTTAGATCTGCCCTAGCCATTTTATTGGCTAGGGCAGAGCTAAATCCTGCCCATCAGTGCCAGTGAAGTCACCGGGGTTCCTGTCAGCCCCATGGAGAGCCCCGGTACGTCACCGGAACTCCTAAGAAATAGCAAAGAAATAGAAATAGCAGCAGGAAAAAAACACAATCCTGGTGGTACACTACATTAAAAATAATACCGTATAAATAGCAATAATAAATCTATATAATATGTGGCAGAGTCTCCTATATAAATATGTTCAATATCCCTATGTAGGACAAGAGAGTCATTACCAGAGACAATAACAATAGAGTTGAGCGGACACCTGGATGTTGGGGTTCGACGAGTTCGGCTGAACTTGAAAAAAAGTTTGGGTTCGGGAACCGAACTTGAACCCGAACCCCATTGAAGTCATCGGGACCTGAACTTTTGGGCACTAAAATGGCACTAAAATAGTCCTGGAAAGGACTAGAGGGCTGCAAAAGGCATACAAATGTGCTTAAGAGCATGGCAACTGTTCTGCAAACAAATGTGGATAGGGAAATTACTTAAAATAACATAAAATACTGAAAAATGCCGGTGTAGGTGGAAGCAGCATTGAAGGAGGAATAGGTAGCCAACACTGATTTGTGTTATTTTTTATTTTTAAATTGGGGTATCCCCCAAAATATTGGGACATATAACAAAATAAAACAAAGAATAAGTGCACTTGAGTACAAGAATGGATAGTTGAGGCTGGTATAAATGTCTATTCTGCACAAGGTACGGACAAGTCCTGTGGGATCCATGCCTGTTTCATTTTAATAAACGTTAGATTGTCCACATTGGCTGCGGCCTGTGATAATGCTCTCTGCCGTGCTAAACACACCTTCACACTATACATTGGCTGCAGGGCAGGTCAGCATCTCCAAGGCTGACAACGCTTTTCCACATTTTGGCCATGCTAACCCTGCCTTCTCAGTTGCTGGCTGTGCCCCAGCTGCGTTGGCGACCTCTTCCTCCTCCTCCTCTGCCTTCGCCTTGTGCTTCAACTGTGCCCCCGCTGTCAGGTGGGAATGCCATCAGCAGCATACGCTTGTAGTCACGCATCTTCCGATCAGTAACAGATGTTTTCACAAAATTTAGTTCCCTGTCAGCAATGCAGAGCAGGGGTTCATTCACGGCAAAAGGGGGTTCATGTCACCCAACAATAGAACAGAGGATTTTGAGAGAATGAGGCCCATGTCACCCAGGCACAGCAGGGGTTCATTCACGGCAAAAGTGGGTTCTTGTCACCCAGCAATAGAACAGAGGATTTTGAGAGATTTAGGCCCCTGTCACCCAGGTACAGCAGGGGTTAATTCACTGAAAAACTAGCTTCATGTCACCCAGCAATAGAACAGTGGTTTGAAAGTATCGCTTCCTTCTCTAAGACCACCTTGGATTGAGTCCCACTCTGGATCCAGGAGAGATATTTCTCAGCGCTGCATACAAATTACACAAGAAGGTAGCTGAGAAATACTCTGGTTTATTGCACCTGAAGCATCGCCTTTCATAGACAGTTAAGAAATACGTGGCTAAATCAGAACAAAAGACTCCGTACCCTCCCCTATCATAAAAACAGGAATGTGGCTGTACACTTTAGGACACAGATACGTAACTTATCTAGACAAGATAGATGCTGATACATACAAATATGGAGAATCACAGTTTACCTTCAACCCCCTCTTACAACCATTAAATTATATGACATGGTTCTTTCCCAGCTTTTCTTTTTCTCTCTCTATACTTAGCAAGGTACTGATGGTATCCTTCGAGGGAGTGTTCATCAGTGGTGTGATCTGTGCTTTTAGAGGAGGGCATCAATGTTTCGAAAAACTACATGTTATTAACTTCTTTGGACATTATTATGCGGAAACATGGTATAACACAGAGGACTAAACCCCCTATGGTTATGAATATAACTAAAATTACAATCCCGAGTTGTACTAAAGCTTGCTTCCAGTTAGTGACCCACCCGAAATATTGGTCCCAGGGATTTTAAATACCTGAATTTCTTTTCAGTTCCACTGATAGGTCTTCTAATTTTTGTATTGCAATAGTGACTTTTCCATCGGGACCTGTGTTATTAGGTATAAAGGTGCAACATGAAGCGGGATCTGTGAGTACTTTACACACTCCTCCCTTTTCAGCAAGCATCATGTCCAATGCCATTCTATTCTGGAAAGTCATTATAGAGTCTGCCTGTAATTGTTCTGCTACCCCCTGGAGGGCATCTCTGGTATAGTTCACAAATCTCTGTTGGTTATAATAGATGTAGTTAATCCAATCAAAATTTTTGTTGATAGTGATCATTGGGATTATGGACTCGAAACCTGCTGCTACTTGATCCCTGGCCTTGAACTCATCTGGAACCCCTCTTGGGACCCCTATTGTGTCAATATACACATGTGGATCAAAGCTACCCTTTGGAAGGGAGCGACGGGTGCGTGTGTATAAGTGGGTTCCATTTCTACCCCAGTGAAGATATGGAGGTTCATGATTGCTTTGGCGAGCGCACATTCTCCTTTCCAGGTTCCTTCTAACCTTGACCTAATTTTCCCATCTCCACATATCCAGTATATGTCCCCTAATGAGTGTACTTGTTGTTGGGTTTTATTAGTATTTATTTTGCTTTAAGTATGACAGTATCCTTTACTAAAATTTCCCAAAAATCTTCCTGATTTGCCTCCCTTATAGCATGTGTAATTCCCTAGATATATGTGTATACCCTCTCCAACCCTTGTGATCTTTGTAAGGATAGGGTAGAAAATAGGAAAAATGCTCCAGCACCGCGGTGGATAATATGAAAATCCCGGTCTTTATTGACACCATAAAAAATTCAGGTGAGTACAGCAATCGAAGACAAACACTGGTGGTCCCCGGTACCCCGGATCTACGCGTTTCGAACTGTTGAGTTCTTAGTCATGATCCGGATCATGACTAAGAACTCAACAGTTCGAAACGCGTAGATCCGGGGTACCGGGGACCACCAGTGTTTGTCTTCGATTGCTGTACTCACCTGAATTTTTTATGGTGTCAATAAAGACCGGGATTTTCATATTATCCACCGCGGTGCTGGAGCATTTTTCCTATTTTCTTCCGCTTACAAGGGACTGGCTTGAGTCCGCCCCGTGCACCGCTGTGCAGGACGATGAGGTGAGCTGGCTACAACCCTTCTCTAAGGATAGGGTACTTTGCTTTCCAGTGTTCACAGCTGCAGCTTTTGGAAGTGGTGTTAGTAAAGAGCTCCAGAAAACATTCCTCTACATTAGTAGGGAGATTTAGTGGTACAGTCCCCAAGTGTGGTTTTGCTGCTCCGCAAATGTAACAGTTTTATCTGTTCACAGATGCAGCGCTATATTTCAACCACTCTAGCCACAGATTAGTATCAGAGAACCCAGCCTCCATTTCTAGAATATCCTTGTATGTGGGGTCTGCTACAGCCATCGTGTCACTGAAGGTTTGTGTGTGAGGTTTTAAAGTGTTAACAGTTTCCTTTTGGCTTGCTTTGGGCTTTCAGGTTCTCCCATTCGGCCGACCCATACATATCTTTTATATATATAGGAGTCAGACGGGTATTGCCATTGCTTCGGAACCACCAGCCCAAAATATACTTGCCCTCATCCATTTTGGAGGGGCTCTCAATATTCAAAATTAGAGGTAACCCTGTGCCCTTGGGTTTTGTCAGAGTCATATTTTTTAAGTAAAGACCTTCCCTTTGCATCCTTTCTGTTTAGTGCACTTTGTGGTCTATAGCCCCAATTTTCTCCAGTATTCCTTTCCACAGATCCCCAATTTTTACAATTCTCCCACCAGTAATCATCAGAAACACATAAAAATCCGTCTCAATATCCTGTATAGTACCAGTCTTCCACAAACACAGTTTTCCATCTCCACTTTTCCTGTAATAGCTACTTCAGCATAATTGCCTGCAAGAAAAGTCAGTATAGTCAGTACTGTTGCACATTGGAGTGTGCACCATTTCCCAAAACTCGGGGAGGATGTCATGTTCGAGGTCAGGGTTGTCTACCCTCGTTGCTACCTCCTTTACTTGGTCCCTTTTTCCGAGGTCAGGTCTGTCTTCCCCCGTTAGTACCTCAGTATGAGCTTCTGGAGCGTTCTGATATAGTTTGACTCTCGTAGCGTGTATCCAGGTCTGGCTACCTTCTGTCAGGATTTCTGTTCTGGTCACTGCTACAACCGTGGTGGGTGGTCCAAACTCGTAGTTGCCTGGTGCTTTTCCTTTCTTAGGGGTCTTAATCATCACCTTATCACTGGGTGAGTAGCGTCCTGTGGAAGAGAAGGAGACTTATAAGCAACTTTTCCCTCTATTTTAGTGGTAATCAGCTGTCTGACGTACACATCCCTGATGAGGTCAAGATCCCCTTCCTGAGTTATTAGGGGTTGTTTTATCCATGGGGTGGGGAAAGGACTCCCCATTAGGATTTCAAACGGGGAGATTCCTAGTTTCTTGTTAGGGGTCATTCTGATTCAGCAAGTATTATTGGTAATTCCTGTTTCCACCTTTCAAAAGTTCCTGAGGTAGCTTTCCTCAATTTGTCTTTTATTGTCCTATTCATTCTCTCCACAATGCCTGAGCTTTGTGAGTGGTAGGGAATATGAAATCTCCATTCTATTCTCAAACTCTTAACTAATTCCTTATTTACTCTAGATGTGAAAGCTGGTCCCTGATCAGATTCTATTCTCAATGGGAATCCCCAACGTGGGATGATCTCATAGGTGAGTATCTTGGCAACTGTCTTTGCGTCCTCTGCCTTGGTAGGGTATACTTCTGGCCACCTTGAGAACATGTCCACTACTACGAGTGCATACTCCTGTTTACCTTTTGTTCTAGGGATGTGTGTGAAGTCTACCTGCAGGTGTGTGAAAGGTGTTGTGACCAAGGGTCAAAGTGGTGGTTATTTCTACAACCATTGCACACGCTGCCAGTGACCGAAGGCATGCCGGCATTCCTTGTACAGTGACAGGCATCACCTTTGAGAAAAAAGCACATGGGCACAGCTTACTTCTGTGGTACTGGGTCAGAACCCCCGCCATGGTTTTACAGTTGTCTCGTGCAAGGACCTGGAATGACAGTTTGTAGTCAGGGAGGCCTAGACCAGGACTTGACATTAAAGAACATTTCAAGTAATCAAATGCATTCAACATTTCAGTGGACCATCTTACAAGATTTGACATTTCACAATGTGTGGCTTGCATCAAAATATTGTCATAGTAGGAGCAGTCAGGGATCCATTGTCTGCAGTAACCAATCGTACCAAGGAAGGATAGCAGTTCTTTCTTGGTCTGCAGGGTGACCAGGCCCGCTACAGACTGGATTCTTCCTGGACTGATTCTCCTTTCCCACTGTGTGAGGATAAAGCCCAAATATTCAACTTGTTTTTCACACCATTGCATTTTCCTTAGTGACACATTGTGCCCACATAACAACAACCACTGTAGTAAAGACAATCCATCTGCTCTGTTGGCCTCCTCTGACATACTACGCAGTAACAAATCATCCACGTATTGCAAGAGGACAGAACTTTGGGGGGGGGGGGGGTGCCATGGTTTGGCTTGGAGGACAATGCTGTACACAACAGGTGTACTCTGCACCAGGTCAGCTGCCGCCCCTCAAAGGAAGAAGCAAAAAGTAGTCTGGTTTGCTTATCAACAGGAATTGAGAAGAAGGCATTTTTTCAGGTCAATTACACTAAAAAAGGCAGCGTCTGTAGGTATGGACGAGAGGTATGGACGAGAGGAGCTGTGTAATGTCTGGTACTATTGGTGCAATAGGTACAATGAGGTTATTAATGGCCCTAAGGTCCTGGCCACATGGTTAATGTCACTGATGGTGTAACAGAAAACAAGAAGTTACAAATAAGGATCCGACTGGCTTGATCCGAAACTAAGGAACAAAAGGGTGACCCCTATTTAAGCCCTGAAACTCTTTCTGTCATCTCAGCCCTTGCAAAGATGTCTATGAGAGAAAATTGCATGCCCTCGTGCCTCGAATGTATGACACCTGAACACCCTGTAATAGTGAGGGGACACGACCACCGGCTCCCTACACTTAATACGGAGGGAGTCAGGGTCACCTAGGATCAAGCAAACAGGAAAACACAAATCAATGAAAAGACTTATCTGTAGAAAGATCAGTTTGTAGCATCCAGCATGTACACACTCCAGGAAGTTGTATAAACCGCAAAGTGATGCAGTATGGGAAGGGATTTAAAGGGATGCAATCAGTGAAACTACATGACAGCTGAGAGAGGCTAACAAGATGACAAAACAAAAGAAAACAAAAGAACCTCAAGCAGGAGGTTCTGAAGAACGTCTGTCAGAGCTTCTCAGATGTCTGGTGGTGACAGTACTCCGGACACTCAGAGCCCACCTTCTCAGGATGGGACCTATGGAAAGCCCTGACGAGACGAGTGGCCTTAATGTCCATCACTGGGACCCACATCCTCTCCTCAGGACCAAAACTCTCCCAATGAACAAGGTACTGGAGAGAACCGTGGACAACACGAGAATCCACAATCCTAGAGACCTGAAATTCAAGATTACCATCAACCACAATCGGAGGAGGAGGCAAAGACGAGGGTACAATGGTTTGGACATAAGGTTTTAATTAGGACTTATGAAAAACATTATGGATCTTCCAAGTCTGAGGAAGATTAAGACGGTGGGCAACAGGATTGATGACGGACAAGATTTTGTAAGGCCCAATAAACTTAGGACCCAACTTCCAGGAGGGAACCTTCAATTTGATATTCTTAGTAGACAACCACACCAGATCACCAACATTCAGGTCCGGACCAGGCACACGTCTCTTATCCGCCACACGCTTATATCTCTCACTTATACTCTTTAGATTATCCTGAATATTTTGCCAAATAGATGACAAAGACGAGGAGAATCTGTCCTCATCAGGTAAACCAGAAGACCCCTCTCCAGAGAATGTCCCAAACTGCGGATAAAACCCATATGCACCAAAAAATGGTGACTTATCAGAGGACTCCTGACGACGGTTATTTAAAGCAAACTCAGCAAGGGACAAAAAAGAACACCAATCCTCCTGATTCTCCGCCACAAAACAGCGCAGATATGTCTCCAGATTCTGATTGACGCGCTCTGTCTGGCCATTCAACTGCGGGTGGAAAGCAGAAGAGAATGACAACCGAACCCCCAAGCGAGAACAGAAAGCCTTCCAGAATCTGGAAACAAACTGCGTGCCCCTATCAGAGACTATGTCTGAAGGAATACCATGCAATTTGACAATGTGATCAATAAATGCCTGCGCCAGCGTTTTAGCATTGGGCAAGCCAGGAAAAGGAATGAAATGCACCATTTTGCTAAAACGGTCTGCCACAACCAGAATCACAGTCTTCCCCAAGGAACGAGGCAGCTCTGTAATGAAGTCCATGGACAGATGTGTCCAAGGATGGGAAGGAATGGGTAACGGAAGGAGAGGACCTGATGGCCGTGAATGAGGGACTTTGGCACGAGCGCAGGTCTCGCAGGCTGCCACAAAACCCTCAACCGACTTACGAAGCTCCGGCCACCAGAATCTACGAGCGATGATCTCCACTGTGGCTCTACCCCCTGGGTGCCCAGCAAGGACAGTATCGCGGTGCTCCTTAAAAATCTTGTGTCTTAAAGCGAGAGGCACAAACAACCTCCCAGGAGGACAAAGATCAGGAGCCTCTGCCTGGGCTGCCTGAACCTCTGCCTCCAATTCAGGATAAAGAGCAGAGACCACCACACCTTCAGCCAAAATGGGACCCGGGTCTTCAAAATTCCCACCTCCCGGAAAACAACGTGACAGGGCATCCGCCTTCACATTCTTAACCCCAGGGTGGAATGTGACAACAAAATTAAACCTTGAAAAGAACAAAGACCAGCTGGCCTGTCTCGGGTTCAGACGCTTGGCTGACTCCAAGTAGGCCAGATTCTTATGGTCGGTAAACACGGTAATAGGGTGTCTGGCAACCTCTAGCCAATGGCGCCATTCCTCAAAAGCTAACTTGATGGCCAACAACTCCCTATCTCCCACATCGTAATTTCTCTCTGCGGAGGAGAGTTTCATCGAGAAAAGGGCACACCGTTGCCATTTGGCAGGAGAGGGACCCTGAGACAAGACCGCACCCACACCCACCTCAGAAGAGTCCACCTCAACTATGAAGGGCAGAGAGATATCAGGTTGTACCAACATTGGAGCGGAAGCAAAACTCTCCTTGATACTAGAAAAGGCCTTACGCGCCTCTACCGACCAGGAGGAAAAATCTACCCCCTTTCTAGTCATATCAGTGAGTGGTTTAACAACAGAGGAATAATTCAAAATAAACTTCCTGTAATAATTGGCAAAACCCAAAAAACGCATCAGCGCCTTCTGATTCTCAGGTTAGCTCCCACTCAAGCACAGCACGGACCTTCTCGGGGTCCATGCGAAAACCAGAAGCGGAGAGAAGAAACCCCAGAAATTGAATTTCTGGAACCGCAAACACACATTTTTCCAGTTTAGCATACAATTTATTCTCCCGCAGGATGAGGGTCCTTATGAGTTTTGAAATCAGGAGAAAAAATCAAAATGTCATCTAGATACACTAATACAAATCTCCCCATTAAATGATAAAAAATGCTGTTCACAAAATGCTGAAAGACGGCTGGAGCATTCATCAAACCAAAAGGCATAACCAAATTCTCAAAATGGCCCTCAGGGGTATTGAAGGCCGTCTTCCATTCGTCTCCTTCTCTGACCCTGACCAGGTTGTATGCCCCTCTTAGATCCAACTTGGACAAAAACTTTAGCCCCAACAATCAGGTTAAACAGGTCCGAGATCAGAGGAAGCGGATAAGGGTCACAAATTGTGATACTGTTCAGCTCCCTGAAATCCAGACATGGTCTTAAAGAACCATCTTTTTTCTTAACAATGAAAAAAACAGCGGCAACAGGTGACTTCGAGGGTCGTATGTGTCCCTTTCTCAGGCTCTCAGAGACATAAGCATGCATAGCGACCCTTTCAGGTTGGGAGAGATTGTATAAACGAGATTTAGGCAGCTTGGCGCCTGGGATGAGATTAACAGGGCAATCGTACTCCCTGTGAGGGGGCAACTCCTGAACTCCAGAAAACACATCCGAAAATTCAGAGAGAAAAGATGGTACAGTGTTAGTAGAAACCTCAGAAACAGATGTCGTGAGGCAATTTTCTCTGCAAAAGTCACTCCAACCATTTATTTGCCTCGCTTGCCAATCAATGGTGGGGTTATGTTAAGTGAGCCAGGGTAGCCCCAACACTAGAGGAGTAGGCAACCCGCTTAGGACGAAACACAACCCGCTTAGGACGAAACATGACACATCCTCAACATGAGTATCACTTACAATTTGGGATGAGCGAACCCGAACTGTATAGTTCGTCGCTTTCTTGGCGCTTTTTGAAAGGCTGTAAAGCAGCCAATCAACAATCGTCATACTACTTGCCCCAAGAGGACGTCACAGCCATGCCTACTATTGGCAAGGCTGTGATTGGCCAGTGCAGCATGTGACCAAGCCTCTATTTAAGCTGGAGTCAGGTAGTGCCGCACGTCACTCTGCTCTGATCAGTGTAGGGAGAGGTTGTAACTGCGACTGTTAGGGCGAGATTAGGCAGTGATTAACTCATCAAAAACACTTAATTCAGTGATCGATCTACAGCTGTGGATTATTGAACTGCTGCTACTTAATTGCTCACTGTTTTTAGGCTGCCCAGAGCGTTTTTCTGTCACTTTTTTCTGGGGTGATCGGCGGCCATTTTGTGTCTTGTGGTGTGCCATCACAAGCTGCCACCAAGTCCATTTAACCATCAATAGTGTGGTTATTTTTTTGCTATATCCTACATCAGGGGCTTGGCTGTGCTTGCTATTTTATTGAGGGGTGAAATACAATTGCCAAAATTGCAGTACCCTAAATCTGGTGTTTCAGCTGTGGCCAGCCATTTTTAATACTGTCTGCTGGCAAAGGATATATTTTTGTTCTGGGTTGAAATACAGTTCCCAACTTAGCAATTCCCTAAATCAGTGGTTTCTGCTGTATCAGGCCAAGTTTAAATCTATCCATAAAAGGGTATATTAGATTGAAGGTGCGGATAGTGTCATCCTCAATAACTTCACACGCTACCGTGCCTTTCCAAGTCTAATTCTGTCCGTAAACCTATACCTGTCACCCAGCGCCTAAATAATAGGCCTCAAATTTATATTCAGCTAAATCTGTGTTTATTGCTGAGGCTGGTCAATTCATTTAGTGTCCGCCAAAGCACAGTTTTTGTTCTGGGTTGAAATACAATTTCCAACTTAGCAATTCCCTAAATCAGTGGTTTCTGCTGTATCAGGCCAAGTTTAAATTTATCCATAAAAGGGTATATTAGATTGAAGGTGCGGATAGTGTCATCCTCAATAACTTCACACGCTACCGTGCCTTTCCAAGTCTAATTCTGTCCGTAAACCTATACCTGTCACCCAGCGCCTAAATAATAGGCCTCAAATTTATATTCAGCTAAATCTGTGTTTATTGCTGAGGCTGGTCAATTCATTTAGTGTCCGCCAAAGCACAGTTTTTGTTCTGGGTTGAAATACAATTTCCAACTTAGCAATTCCCCGAATCAGTGGTTTCTGCTGTATCAGGCCTACTTTAAATCTATCCATAAAAGGGTATATTAGATTAAAGGTACGGATAGGGTCATTCTCAATAACTTCACACGCTACCGTGCATTTCCAAGTCTAATTCTGTCCGTAAACCTATACCTGTCACCCAGCGCCTAAATAATAGGCCTCAAATTTATATTCAGCTAAATCTGTGTTTATTGCTGAGGCTGGTCAATTCATTTAGTGTCCGCCAAAGCACAGTTTTTGTTCTGGGTTGAAATACAATTTCCAACTTAGCAATTCCCCGAATCAGTGGTTTCTGCTGTATCAGGCCTACTTTAAATCTATCCATAAAAGGGTATATTAGATTAAAGGTACGGATAGGGTCATTCTCAATAACTTCACACGCTACCGTGCATTTCCAAGTCTAATTCTGTCCGTAAACCTATACCTGTCACCCAGCGCCTAAATAATAGGCCTCAAATTTATATTCAGCTAAATCTGTGTTTATTGCTGAGGCTGGTCAATTCATTTAGTGTCCGCCAAAGCACAGTTTTTGTTCTGGGTTGAAATACAATTCACAACTTTGCAATTCCCTAAATCAGTGGTTTCTGCTGTATCAGGCATACTTTAAATTTATGCATAAAAGGGTATATTAGATTGAAGGTGCGGATAGGGTCATTCTCAATAAATTCACGCACACGCTACCTTGCATTTCCAAGTCTAATTCTGTCCGTAAGCGTATACCTGTCACCCAGCACCTAAATAATAGGCCTCAAATTTATATTCAGCTAAATCTGTGTTTATTGCTGAGGCTGGTCAATTCATTTAGTGTCCGCCAAAGCACAGTTTTTGTTCTGGGTTGAAATACAATTCCCAACTTAGCAATTCCCTAAATCAGTGGTTTCTGCTGTATCAGGCCTACTTTAAATCTATCCATAAAAGGGTATATTAGATTGAAGGTGCGGATAGGGTCATTCTCAATAACTTCACACGCTACCGTGCATTTCCAAGTCTAATTCTGTCCGTAAACCTATACCTGTCACCCAGCGCCTAAATAATAGGCCTCAAATTTATATTCAGCTAAATCTGTGTTTATTGCTGAGGCTGGTCAATTAATTTAGTGTCCGCCAAAGCACAGTTTTTGTTCTGGGTTGAAATACAATTCCCAACTTAGCAATTCCCTAAATCAGTGGTTTCTGCTGTATCAGGCGTACTTTAAATCTATCCATAAAAGGGTATATTAGATTGAAGGTGCGGATAGGGTCATTCTCAATAAATTCACACACACGCTACCTTGCATTTCCAAGTCTAATTCTGTCCGTAAGCGTATACCTGTCCCACAGCACCTAAATAATAGGCCTCAAATTTATATTCAGCTAAATCTGTGTTTATTGCTGGGGCTGGTCAAGTTATTTAGTGTTTGTCAAAGCACAGTTTTTGTTCTGGGTTGAAATACAATTCCCAACTTAGCAATTCCCTAAATCAGTGGTTTCTGCTGTATCAGGTCTACTTTAAATCTATCCATAAAAGGGTATATTAGATTGAAGGTGTGGATAGGGTCATTCTCAATAACTTCACACGCTACCGTGCATTTCCAAGTCTAATTCTGTCCGTAAACCTATACCTGTCACCCAGCGCCTAAATAATAGGCCTCAAATTTATATTCAGCTAAATCTGTGTTTATTGCTGAGGCTGGTCAATTCATTTAGTGTCCGCCAAAGCACAGTTTTTGTTCTGGGCTGAAATACAATTCCCAACTTAGCAATTCCCTAAATCAGTGGTTTCTGCTGTATCAGGCCTACTTTAAATCTATCCATAAAAGGGTATATTAGATTGAAGGTGCGGATAGGGTCATTCTCAATAACTTCACACACGCTACCTTGCATTTCCAAGTCTAATTGTGTCCGTAAGCGTATACCTGTCACCCAGCGCCAAAATAATAGGCCTAAAATTTATATTCAGCTAAATCTGTGGTTATTGCTGGGGCTGGTCAAGTTATTTAGTGTCTGTCAAAGCACAGTTTTTGTTCTGGGTTGAAATACAATTCCGAACTTAGCAATTCCCTAAATCAGTGGTTTCTGCTGTATCAGGTCTACTTTAAATCTATCCATAAAAGGGTATATTAGATTGAAGGTGCGGATAGGGTCATTCTCAATAATTTCACACGCTACCGCGCATTTTCCAAGTCAAATTCTGTCCGTAAACGTATACCTGTCACCCAGGGCCTAAATACTAGGCCTACAATTTATATTCAGCTAAATCTGTCGTTACTGCTGTGCCTGTATTAGTGTAATACGGTACCTAAATAGATAGCCAGATAGTGTTAGGTGTCTGTAAAAAAAGGCCTGAATTTAAATTCAATACATTGGGCCAAATAATGTTTTTCTTATTGTGGTGAACAGTAACATGGTCGTGGTGGTGTTAGTGGATCCTCTGGTGCTGGGAGAGGACGTGGCCGTTCTGCCACAGCCACATGTCGTAGTGAACCAACTACCTCAGGTCCCAGTAGCCGCCAGAATTTACAGCGATATTTGGTGGGGCCCAATGCCGTTCTAAGGATGGTAAGGCCTGAGCAGGTACAGGCATTAGTCAATTGGGTGGCCGACAGTGGATCCAGCACGTTCACATTATCTCCCACCCAGTCTTCTGCAGAAAGCGCACAGATGGCGCCTGAAAACCAAGCCCATCAGTCTGTCACATCACCCCCATGCATATCAGGGAAACTGTCTGAGCCTCAATTTATGCAGCCGTCTCTTATGCTGTTTGAAGACTCTGCTGGGAGGGTTTCCCAAGGGCATCCACCTAGCCCTTCCCCAGCGGTGGAAGACATAGAATGCACTGACGCACAACCACTTATGTTTCCTGATGATGAGGACATGGGAATATCACCTCAGCACGTCTCTGATGATGACGAAACACAGGTGCCAACTGCTACGTCTTTCTGCAGTGTGCAAACTGAACAGAAGGTCAGGGATGAAGACGATGCAGGGGACGATGAGGTCCTAGACCCCACATGGAATGAAGGTCGTGCCACTGACTTTCACAGTTCGGAGGAAGAGGCAGTGGTGAGACCGAGCCAACAGCATAGCAAAAGAGGGAGCAGTGGGCAAAAGCAGAACACCCGCCGCCAAGAGACTCCGCCTGCTACTGACGAGCACCCCAAAGGCAGCTTCAAGGAGTTCCCTTGCATGGCACTTCTTCAAACAATGTGCTGACGAGAAGACCCGAGTGGTTTGCACGCTGTGCCATTAGAGCCTGAAGCGAGGCATTAACGTTCTGAACCTTAGCACAACCTGCATGACCAGGCACCTGCATGCAAAGCATGAACTGCAGTGGAGTAAACACCTTAAAAACAAGGAACTCACTCAGGCTCCCCCTGCTACCTCTTCTGCTGCTGCCGCCTCGGCCTCTTCTGCTGCTGCCGCCTCAGCCTCTTCCTCCGCCTCTGGAGGAACGTTGGCACCTGCCGCCCAGCAAACAGAGGATGTACCACCAACACCACCATCTCCGTCACCAAGCGTCTCAACCATGTCACACGGCAGCGTTCAGCTCTCCATCTCACAATCATTTGAGAGAAAGCGTAAATTCCCACCTAGCCATCGATCCCTGGCCCTGAATGCCAGCATTTCTAAACTACTGGCCTATGAAATGCTGTCATTCAGGCTGGTGGACACAGACAGCTTCAAACAGCTCATGTTGCTTGCTGTCCCACAGTATGTTGTTCCCAGCCGCCACTACTTCACCAAGAGAGCCGTGCCTTCCCTGCACAACCAAGTATCCGATAAAATCAAGTGTGCACTGCGCAACGCCATCTGTGGCAAGGTCCACCTAACCACAGATACGTGGACCAGTAAGCACGGCCAGGGACGCTATATCTCCCTAACTGCATACTGGTTAAATGTAGTGGCGGCTGGACCCCAGGCGGAGAGCTGTTTGGCACACGTCCTTCCGCCGCCAAGGATCGCAGGGCAACATTCTCGCAGGGCATCCTCCTGTTGCCTCCTCCTCCTACTCGGCTTCCTCCTCCTCTTCTTCCACCTGCTCATCCAGTCAGCCACACACCTTCACCACCAACTTCAGCACAGCCCGGGGTAAACGTCAGCAGGCCATTCTGAAACTCATATGTTTGGGGGACAGGCCCCACACCGCACAGGAGTTGTGGCGGGGTATAGAACAACAGACCGACGAGTGGTTGCTGCCGGTGAGCCTCAAGCCCGGCCTGGTGGTGTGCGATAATGGGCGAAATCTCGTTGCAGCTCTGGGACTAGCCGGTTTGACGCACATCCCTTGCCTGGCGCATGTGCTGAATTTGGTGGTGCAGAAGTTCATTCACAACTACCCCGACATGTCAGAGCTGCTGCATAAAGTGCGGGCTGTCTGTTCCGGCGTTCACATCCTGCTGCTGCTCGCCTGTCTGTGCTACGGCATAACTTCGGCCTTCCCGCTCACCGCCTCATATGCGACGTACCCACCAGGTGGAACTCCACCTTGCACATGCTGGACAGACTGTGCGAGCAGCAGCAGGCCATAGTGGAGTTTCAGCTGCAGCACGCACGGGTCAGTCGCACTGCGGAACAGCACCACTTCACCACCAATGACTGGGCCTCCATGCGAGACCTGTGTGCCCTGTTGCGCTGTTTCGAGTACTCCACCAACATGGCCAGTGGCGATGACGCCGTTATCAGCGTTACAATACCTCTTCTATGTCTCCTTGAGAAAACACTTAGGGCGATGATGGAAGAGGAGGTGGCCCAGGAGGAGAAGAAGGAGGAAGAGGGGTCATTTTTAGCACTTTCAGGCCAGTCTCTTAGAAGTGACTCAGAGGGAGTTTTTTTGCAACAGCAGAGGCCAGGTACAAATGTGGCCAGCCAGGGCCCACTACTGGAGGATGAGGGGGACAAGGATGAGGAGGAGGTGGAGGAGGATGAAGGTGAAGCATGTTCACAGCAGGGTGGCACCCAACGCAGCTCGGGCCCATCACTGGTGCGTGGCTGGGGGGAAACGCAGGACGATGACGATACGCTTCCCACAGAGGAGAGCTTGTCCTTATCCTCTGGGCAGCCTGGCACACATGAGCGACTACATGCTGCAGTGCCTGCGCAATGACAGCAGAGTTGCCCACATTTTAACGTGTGCGGACTACTGGGTTGCCACCCTGCTGGATCCCCGGTACAAGGACAATGTGCCCACCTTACTTCCTGCACTGGAGCGTGATAGGAAGATGCGCGAGTAAAAGCGCACATTGGTAGACATGCTACTGAGAGCATTCCCAAATGTCACAGGGGAACAAGTGGAAGCCCAAGGCGAAGGCAGAGGAGGAGCAAGAGGTCTCCAACGCAGCTGTGTCACGGCCAGCTCCTCTGAGGACAGGGTTAGCATGGCAGAGATGTGGAAAAGTTTTGTCAACACGCCACAGCTAACTGCACCACCACCTGATACAGAACGTGTTAGCAGGAGGCAACATTTCACTAACATGGAGGAACAGTGCGTGTGCACATCCCTCCACGTACTGACTGATGCTTCGGCCCCATTCAACTTCTGGGTCTCCAAATTGTCCACATGGCCAGAGCTAGCCTTTTATGCCTTGGAGGTGCTGGCCTGCCCGGCGGCCAGCGTTTTGTCTGAATGTGTATTCAGCACGGCAGGGTGCGTCATTACAGACAAACGCAACCGCCTGTCTACAGCCAATGTGGACAAGCTGACGTTCATAAAAATGAACCAGCCATTGATCCCATAGGACCTGTCCATCCCTTGTGCAGATTAGACATTAACTACCTCCCCTTAACCATATATTATTGTACTCCAGTGCACTTCCTCATTCAATCCTATTTTTATTTTCATTTTACCATTATATTGCGGGGCAACCCAAAGTTAAATGAACCTCTGTCTGGGTGCCGGGGCCTAAAAATATCTGACAGTGGCCTGTTCCAGTGTTGGGTGACGTGAAGCATGATTCTCTGCTATGACATGAAGCCTGAATCTCTGCTATAGGACCTCTCCCCTCTGTCTGGGTGCCGGGGCCTAAATATATGACAATGGACTGTTCCAGTTTTGGCTGACGTGAAGCCTGATTCTCTGCTATGACATGAAGACTGATTCTCTGCTGACATGAAGCCTGAATCTCTGTTATGGGACCTCTCTCCTCTGTCTGGGTGCCGGGGCCTAAATATATGACAATGGACTGTTCCAGTGTTGGGTGACGTGAAGCATGATTCTCTGCTATGACATAAAGCCTGAATCTCTGCTATGACATGAAGCCTGAATCTCTGCTATGGGACCTCTCTCCTCTGTCTGGGTGCCGGGGCCTAAATATATGACAATGGACTGTTCCAGTTTTGGGTGACGTGAAGCATGATTCTCTGCTATGACATGAAGCCTGAATCTCTGTTATGGGACCTCTCTCCTCTGTCTGGGTGCTGGGGCCTAAATATATAACAATGGACTGTTCCAGTTTTGGCTGACGTGAAGCCTGATTCTCTGCTATGACATGAAGACTGATTCTCTGCTGACATGAAGCCTGAATCTCTGTTACGGGACCTCTCTCCTCTGTCTGGGTGCCGGGGTCTAAATATCTGACAGTGGCCTGTTCCAGTGGTGGGTGACATGAAGCCAGATTCTCTGCTATGGGACCTCTCTCCAATTGATATTGGTTAATTTTTATTTATTTTATTTTTATTTTTATACATTTCCCTATCCACATTTGTTTGCAGGGGATTTAACTACATTTTGCTGCCTTCTAGACCTTTCCTGGGCTGTTTTACAGCCTTTTTAGTGCCGAAAAGTTTGGGTCCCCATTGACTTCAATGGGGTTTGGGTTCGGGACGAAGTTCGGGTCGGGTTCGGATCCCGAACCCGAACATTTCCGGGAAGTTCGGCCGAACTTCTCGAACCCGGACATCCAGGTGTTCGCTCAACTCTACTCACAATCAAACGGATATTGTGAACTATGCCCTTTAACGATTTCTGAGAAAGTGGAACGGAATCAATGCCAAAACAGGTATATCCTTTCCCAAATTGCAAATTGCAAATTGATTATCAATGAGATTGACAGCTGCTCCACTATCCTCAACAATCTCACAAAAAATGTTCTTGCTCTCTAGCGCCACCCCGGCAGGTAGGACAAAACTGAAGCTGCAAGCAAATGGAAAACCTTCAATTTCCGCATCAACCTTGCAAATAGTAACAGATGGAACGTTTTTAGAGGATTTTTTTTCATTTTGTTTCTTTATTACTCTCAAAAAACTGCCTGAATCTCCTAGAGGGACAAACATTTGCCAAATGATTTATACCTCAACAACAGAAAAAAAAACCTCCTCTGAGAGCTGAATATTCTATTGTCAGAGGCAAACAAACCCAGCTGCATGGGCTCCTGCTCAGAGGGGATTGAGAGAGACTGAGACCCCTGCGCACTGAATGAGACCACCGCACTGTCCTTGGACTGAGTATGACAGGAAGGAGTGATCTCTCCTCTCTCTCTAAGACGCCTGTCAATACGAACGGCCCGAGACATGGCAGTGTCCAAGAAGGTAGGTCTCTCATGAAAGGCAAATGCATCTTTCAATCCCTCTGAAAGACCATGGCAAAATTGACTTCAGAGTGCAGCATCATTCCAACCAGTATCAGCTGCCCATCTCTGAAATTCTGAACAGTATATCTCTGCGGACTGTTTACCATGGCATAAAAGACGTAGTCTAGACTCAGCCAGACAAATACGATCCGGATCATCATATTTCTGACCCAGGGCTAAAAAGAAATCATCCACTGAACGGAGGGGCCGTGCCCCCACCGCAGCGAAAAAGCCCAAGACTGAGCGTTATCTCTGAGCAGCGAGATGATGATCCCCACCCTCTGCTCCTCATCACCAGAGGAATGGGGAAGTAGGTGAAAATGGAGTTTACAAGCCTTTCTAAAACTAATAAAATTCTCACTACCCCCGGAGAACGTATCCGGGAGCGAGATCTTAGGCTCAGAACAAACTCCATGAACGCAAGCTGAAACGGTCACCTGAAAGTGAGAGACAGTTTTATGGAGATCTGCTACCTCCAATGAAATACTCTGCATGTGTTCAGTCAAAAGTGAAACCGGATCCATGCTTGAGACGGTTTTGGCGGATGGTGTAACAGAAAACAAGAAGTTACAAATAAGGATCCGACTGGTTTGATCCGAAACTAAGGAACAAAAGGGTGACCCCTATTTAATCCCTGAAACTCTCCCTGTCTTCTCAGCCCATGCAAAGATCTCCATGATAGAAAATTGCATGCCCTCGTGCCTCGAATCTATGACAGCTGAACACCCTATAATAGTGAGGGGACACGACCACCTGCTCCCTACACTTAATACGGAGGAGTCAGGGTCACCTAGGATCAAGCAAACAGGAAAACACAAATAAATGAAAAGACTTATCTGTAGAAGGATCAGTTGTAGCATCCATCATGTACACACTCCAGGAAGTTGTATAAACCACAAAGTGATGCAGTATGGGAAGTGATTTAAAGGGATGCAATCAGTGCAACTACATGACAGCTGAGAGAGACTAATGAGATGACAAAACGAAAGCAAAACAAAAGAACCTCAAGCAGGAGGTTCTGAAGAACGTCTGTCAGAGCTTCTCAGATGTCTGGTGGTGACAGTTAATGGGGGTGCAGTATGGGGATACTGTCTCCTCCAATATGCCCTTTTTTAGGAACTGTCCCACCATTGGTTTAATACCTTCCAGTTTCTCTTTGGACAACGGGTATTGTTGCTGATAGACTGGGGCTGTTCCTATCTTTAAAATAGCCTGATATGGTGTACAGTCAATGAAACCAGTATCATAGTCACTTTGTGACAAGAGTTGTGGGTCTAACCGTGTCAATTCTGTGGGCGTGTTTGTAAGGCCCAACAAGAAATGAGATTTGGTGATTGGTATCATATCTGACCGGACTATAAGCCCTTCTGCGAGGCGAATACCTGGAGATGAAGTTTGCAAAACAAGTCACGTCCCAGAAGGCTCACAATGGCAGTCAGGTATAATGTGGAAGGCATGTTCAGTGTTTTCTGCCACCGTGAGGAATTATTCTGCCTTCTATTGGTGTTTCTCGTTCCCTGAAAATTACGTGTAGTGATTTTCTTTACTTCAAAACACCCTGCTGCTAGTGATGAGCGGCAGGGGCAATATTCGAATTTGCGATATTTTGCGAATATTTGGGCGAATATTCGCCATATATTCGAGAATTCGCGAATTCATGTTCTCCAGGCACTATTTTCTTGATTGCGAAAATTCGCATAAAATTCGCATACAAATTGTTGCATAAAAATTCGCATGAACTGGTATTTTCACAAAAATCGAATATTCGCAATTACGAATATATTTTGCGAAATTCAAAATATTCGCGAATTCTCGAAAGTGCCGATATTCGCGAATTAAAATTCGCAATTCGAATATTCTTGATCAACACTACCTGCTGCTTCCTTTTCATATAGATGTCTCTCAAAGTCTGCAATGTTATCTGATGTCCAAGTGGAGACATTTTGTTTGACTGTGACAATGAGACCAAGGAGAATATTATTGATAAACATAGAAATGAGCAAACTGTCATTGTTTACCAATTGGAGGCCGGCCTCTTGGGTCCAGCAGTCCTTGAACCTCTTCAAAAAATCAGGCACTGTCTCATTAACCTTTTGTTTGCATGCTACAGCTATCGGGAGGAATGATCTTTGTTTAAACACCTCCAACATGTGTTGACTTAGTTCAGTCCACATAGCCTCTCTTCCTGCCTGTGTATTGAGGGCATATGTAGGGGCAGTGGCATTTTGTTGAATGTCATTTATAGCAGGTACTTTTGTCCAATCCCACCCTGAATATGTACCTATTATGCCATCTATAATCAGTTTCATATCCTCCTGCGTATAGTTTCTTCCCTTGCATGCTCTTTTTAAATACATCAGCGTCCCTTGTGGTATTAGTCAGGCCCCTCTGGAGTATTACTAGACAGTGGTGCAGTGGGGGTTTTCCTCCCACTGTGCGGACGGTACATAGAGCTCTCAATTTGCCTGTGTTTTTTTCTCCTTTGATTCTGTTTTGTGCAATAAACTGTTGTGTGTCTGTACCTGAGTTCCGTTTGTTTATTGCTTGACGACGCGGAGGTCTCTCCAGGGACCTTTAGCTCGTGACATGTTGCTTCTTCCCTTTTCACCTCTTTCCCACTCCTAAGGATTGTTCTTATCGCCTAGGCACAATCCCTTAACCATATCCTTATGAAATAGGCTATTATCCCCGTCCCTAGGAAATTGGCGACAGCTCTCCATGAACTCTGTCCACCCGGCTTTATTGTCCACCCAAGGGTTTATCAGGTAGTAATTTGTGGGACTGACTCGGGCAACATATTCTTTACAGGTCTCTCCTATATTAGGAAGTGGATATTCCGTTTTAGATTTGCCGCCACCCATACTTCTTAATTCAGCAAAAACACAACACAACAATGAATCACCGTGAGTTACTACCGTACACTTACCACCCGTCAGTATCTTCACACAAACAGATAATCTTAATGCTCTATAATATCTTATCTTCTAAAAGAGAGTCAATGCAAGGTAGGTCAAGTCTCCCTGAGACTATTTTATCCCTATCCTTAGTACCCCTGGCACTATATAATTTGTCGACAATTACTAACACAATGATCTCCCTGAGACCCTGTGACGTGTCCCTGACACGTGTAAGACTTACGGATCGAGACGTGGCCAGTGCCCTCGGTTGGGAAGATAGACAAACTGGTGTATACTCTTACCGGACATGAGGATGACCCTCTCGATCTTGGACGAGCCCACAACTGAAAGGATCGCTTCCTTCTCTAAGACCACCTTGGATTGAGTCCCACTCTGCATCCAGGAGAGATATTTCTCAGCGCTGCATACAAATGACACACACAAGAAGGTAGCTGAGAAATACTCTTATTTATTTCACCTGAAGCATCGCCTTTCATAGACAGTTAAGACATACGTGGCTAAATCAGTACAAAAAGACTCCGTACCCTCCCCTATCATAAAAACAGGAATGTGGCTGTACACATTAGGACACAGATACGTAACTTATCTAGACAAGATAGATGCTGATGCATGCAAAGATGGAGAATCACAGTTTCCCTTCAACGGGGTTCATTCACGGCAAAAGTGGGTTCTTGTCACCCAGCAATAAAACAGAGGATTTTGAGAGATTTATGCCCCTGTCACCCAGGCACAGCAGGGGTTTGTATACACCAAAAATGGTAAACTGTCACCCGACAATTGAAAATAAGATTTTTTTTTCAATTTAGTGCATTACATTTTTTGCATTAAAATGGCTCTAAAATAGTCCTTGAAAAGGCTAGAGGAATGTAAAAGGCAGTAAAATGTGCTTAAGAGCATGGCAATGTGGATAGGGAAATAACTTTAAAAAAAATAACTAAAAATTACAAATTAGTAACCTGCAACTCAGAGGAGGAGGTGAATTTGGAGTCAGAGGTTGAGGAGGTGGTGAATGTGCTGTTGTAGGTGGAGGCAGCAATGGAGGAGGAGGTAGCCAACAATGTTTTTTTTTTGTTTGTTTTTTTATTTTATTTTTGGGGTAGGTAGCCCCCAAAATATTGGGACAAAAAATAAATAATAAAAAAAAAGAATCATTGCACTTGACTAGAGTACAAGAATGTACAGTCGTGGCCAAAAGTTTTGAGAATGACATAAATATTGGAAATTGGAAAAGTTGTTGCTTAAGTTTTTATAATAGCAAATTTATATATTCCAGAATGTTATGAAGAGTGATCAGATGAATTGCATAGTCCTTCTTTGCCATGAAAATTAACTTAATCCCAATAAAACATTTCCACTGCATTTCATTGGGGTCATTAACTGCCTCCGGACCGCCTAACGCAGGATGGCGGTCCGGAGGCGGCAGTCCCAGGCAGAGTCACGCATATATGCGTCATCTCGCGAGACGCAAAGTGGGCCGGCAAAAGTTAGTGGGGGGGTCATGTCATCAGCTTGCCAGCCAATGATCGTGGCTGGCAAGCTGATGATTTAAAAAAAAACGAATCAGAAGCCAGTTAACACATTATATTTGTAAATATAATGTGTTAAATGGCTTCCCTGCTCCTCTGCTGGTCCTTTTCGTCGGTTGGTCTCAGCAGAGGAGCAGGCATCACAGTGAGTAGCACCAAACACTACAACTTAGCCCAGGATCACCCCCCATCACCCCAATTAACCCCTTGATCACCCCTTGATCTCCCCTGTCAATCACCTTGTGAAAGGAAAAAAGTGATCAGTGTAAACTGTCAGTTTTTTTTTTTAACTGGTATTGACTGATAGGTTTTAGGATAGTTTAGGCCCCTTGGTTAGGTAGTTAGCGATCGTTTAGCGCCCAGCCCACCGCACCGCATCGCTAATCAGCATTTGTACTTTTATAGTATCTGTAAGTGATCAAAACTGATCACAGTCAGATCTATAATAGTATTAGTGTCACCTTAGCTCGCCCTCCACCCAAAACGCAGTGTTTGCCTGATCAGGCCTGATCGGTCGCCCACACGTGCGTTCCCCCAATGGCTCGTTACCACCCATCTTGCAAGGGGGGAGAGGGCTGCCTTGTGTAACAAAGAGCTGCTCGCTGTGAAATGGAGAGACAAGCATGACGTTTACATGCTCTCCTCCATTCACACAGACACGACAATCCAAATTGAGCGAGCAACCAGTGTCATTGAAAAGCCCCTCTGTGTCCACGACTATAATTTGCTCATGGGAGGGGTGAACTTCAATGACCAGATGTTGTCTCCGTATTTAGTTTCCCGATGCACCAGACGCTGGTATAAGAAGGTGTCTGTATATTTAATTCAATTGGCTGCATATAATAGTTTTGTTCTCTACAGTAAGGCTGGGAGAACAGGATCCTTCCTCAAATTTCAGGAAGAGATCATCGAGAATCCAGGAGGTTCCGTGGCCCCATCCACCAGTGTAGTTAGCTGTCTACACGAGCGACATTTCCCCAGTGTCGTTGCCGGTACCTCAACCCAACCGTCACCCCGAAAAAGATGTTGTGTCTGTAGCAGGAGTGGAATAAGGCGTGACACCCGCTATTTCTGTCCTGACTGCCCTGACCACCCTGCCCTATGCTTTGGAGAGTGTTTCCGGAAGTACCACACACAGGTAAACTTAGCATAGGGATCACATCTCACAGGACAGGCACACAAGGCTATTAGGGCCCATTCACACACAGCTGCTTCAAACCTCTCCTTTCACCTGGGACAAAGTGCATAATGCACTTCGCCACATCTTTGGACGATTTACGCTTTGCACATTGTCCCATGGGGAAGGAGAGGTTTGTCCTATAAAGGTAAAAAAATATAAAAAAAATCACCAGTAAGCAAAAAAGTTAATGTTCAGTTCAAAAAGTTAAAGTTTATATGTTCTGTTCAAAAGTTATTATAAAGTTAATAAAATTATTGCGTTGCGGCCTGTTTTTTTTTTTTTTTTTTTACCTTCCAGGTGGACCAACTGATCGACTAGCTGCAGCACTGATGTGCATTCTGACAGACGCATTGCACTGCTGTCAGATTACACAAAAGTTGGTGTATGCGGCGCTGCAAGACGAGATTTCTTCTCTGCAGTAAAAGATACGTTTGCCGAGGCATATGAGCTGAGGAGGCGGCGGTGTTCATATGCTTTGGCAAACACTTTGCATGTATAAAAAAAAAAAAATCCCGGCAATGATTTATTCATCCACATCGATTGATGTGAATGGAGAAATCGGGTTTGCCAGGGCATACGAGCTAAGTGGGTATGGATGTTGGGCGGAGCTCCTATGTCCTGGCAGACGCCTTTCCCCTCCTTTTTTTTTTGGGCAGAGATTTTTTCATCCACATTGATCGATGCGAATGAAGAAATCTGTGCCGTTCATTTTTTCTTTCAACCCAGAGGCTAAACGGAAAAAGAAAATCTCATTACCCGTATGCTCAATATAAGGAGAATAGCAGAAACTCCTAATGCTGGCCATACATGTAATGATTGCAGAGACCCTCAAATGCCAGGGCAGTACAAACAACCTACAAATAACACCATTTTGGAAAGAAGACACCCCAAGGTATTCGCTGAGGGGCATATTGAGTCCATGAAAGATTGAAATATTTGTCTCAAGTTAGCAGAAATTGAGACTTTGTGAGAAAAAAAAAAAAAAATATTTCTGTTAACTTGTGGCCCTTTTTTTTTTTTTATATGAACTCGGCATGCCCCTCATTGAATACCTTGGGGTCTTCTTTCCAAAATGGGGTCACATGTGGGGTATTTATACTGCCCTGGATTTTTAGGGGCCCTAAAGCGTGAGAAGAAGTCTGGGATCCAAATGTCTAAAAATGCCCTCCTAAAAGGAATTTGGGCACCTTTGCGCATCTAGGCTGCAAAAAAGTATCACACATGTGGTATCACCGTACTCAGCAGAAGTTGGGGAATGTGTTTTGGGGTGTCATTTTACATATACCCATGCTGGGTGAGATAAATATCTTGGTCAAATGCCAACTTTGTATAAAAAAATGGGAAAAGTTGTCTTTTGCCGAGATATTTCTCTCACCCAGTATGGGTATATGTAAAATGACACCCCAAAACACATTCCCCAACTTCTCTTGAGTACGGTGATACCACATGTGTGACACTTTTTTGCAGCCTAGGTGGGCAAATAGGCCCACATTCCAAAGAGCACCTTTCGGATTTCACAGGGCATTTTTTACAGATTTTGATTTTAAACTACTTCTCACGCATCTGGGGCCCTAAAATGCTAGGGCAGTATAACTACCCCACAAATGACCCCATTTTGGAAAGAAGAAACCCCAAGGTATTCCGTGAGGGGCATCGCGAGTTCCTAGAATTTTTTATTTTTTGTCACAAGTTAGCGGAAAATTATTATTTTTTTTTCTTACAAAGTCTCATATTTCACTAACTTGTGACAAAAAATAAAAAACTTCCATGAACTCACTATGCCCATCATGAAATACCTTGGGGTGTCTTCTTTCCAAAATGGGGTCACTTGTGGGGTAGTTATACTGCCCTGGCATTTTAGGGACCCAAATGCGTGCAAAGTAGTTTGAAATCAAAATCTGTAAAAAATGGCCTGTGAAATCCGAAAGGTGCTCTTTGGAATGTAGGCCCCTTTGCCCACCTAGGCTGCAAAAAAGTGTCACACATGTGGTATCGCCGTACTCAGGATAAGTTGGGTAATGTGTTTTGGGGTGTCATTTTACATATGCCCATGCTGGGTGAGATAAATATCTTGGTCAAATGCCAACTTTGTATAAAAAAAATGGGAAAAGTTGTCTTTTGCCGAGATATTTCGCTCACCCAGCATTGATCTAGTGAGCTCCTGAAATACTTGAGTCCAGTAAACCTGCATAGGGGGACAATACCAGATCAGATGTATAAAATCTGCATTGTTCGCCTTACATTTCCAGCATCTGGAGTCCTCTGTTTTATACATCCTACTCAGCACCCAAGGGGTGATATAAATTCGGTGAAGAATAAAGAACTGTATCAGATGGAAATTACTCGATAATGTGCTTCCTTTTATGCTTTTATAAATATATCTCCAATCTAAAGTGTTAGAGTCCACATCCAGTGCCCATTTATTTTCACTGTTAAATTTAATCACCCCCCCTAACCCCCTATTAATTTTTTTATATATCTGTGGGATTGATATTTTTCTCCCAATACTGTAATTACAGAATTCAACAAATTCTGAGTGTTCAGTAACTAAATACTCTTTGTTCTCGGTTGACTCAAATGCGTGTTTTAATCGGAAATATCTAAACCGTGTGAGAGTATCTAATTCTATACTAAGCCCCATTTCCTCTAGTGTCCTAATCTTTCCTTCCACCACAATCTGTGAAATGTACTTAATACAATTTTTTTTCCAAAATACATAATCATCTAACCTCTAAAACTTACTTAAATTTAAATTCCCCCATATGGGGGTGATCTTTAGTGAACAATTTATACCCAATAACTTTTTAACTTTGACCCATACCAAGTGCATCATATTGCTGATTGGACACTTCCTGCCCTTCATTTTTATAATCCCGGTCTCCAAAAGACTAATCATGTTATATTGGAGACCTTCAAACTCACCCATCAAGAAGTGACGTATTCTGTCATCCTCTGTCATTAACCACTGAAGCTGGGATGCATAATAACCTCTAAAATAGGGAACCGACAGACCACCATCTTCTTCATCTAACCATAAATATTTTTGTTTCAACCTGACCCTTTTTTTCCCCCATATAAGGTCATTTATCATTCCTTCCGATGCATTAAAACAACGAGCCCCTATCCACAAGGGACATGATATAACATAAAGAATCTGTGGTAACAGGACCATCTTAATAATGGCAATTCGGTCCACCTGCCGAATCAGTTATTTTTGCCAAGTGCTTATTTTATTTTTAACCCTTTTGATCATGGGGGAAATATTAAGTTCTACATACTCCTGGATCCTTGAACTGATTTTTATTCCAAGGTATTCGAGTGCTTCTGTGGATTTTAATATCTTAACATTTATATCCGTTCGCGTAATTTCATACCCAACTGGGAGCAGCACCGATTTCATCCAGTTCACCCTGAAACCGGAGATTTGTCCAAACTGGTTCACTATCCCCATCAAGTATGGCAACATTTTTGCCCCCCCATCCAGGAAAAACTAAATGTCGTCCGCGTATAAGCATATTTTGTCTAATGCACCCCTTCCCCCAAACCCCCTGATCTTATCATCGGCTCGCACCTTACACGCCAACGGTTCCACAAATATGGCAAACAATAATGGGGAGAGTGGGCACCCCTGCCTAGTTCCTCTCTGCAACACGATTGACTCAGATATCTCCCCATTTATTTTTATCCTCACCTTCGAATGGTAATACAGCAATTGTACCCATCTAATAAATTTTTCCCCTAGGTTCAACTCGTGCATTATTTTCCAGAGGCATGCCCACTCCACCCTGTCAAACGCCTTTTCCTCACCACTCATCTGGATATTTAACAATGCCCGTCGAATGTTCGTTTGGACCTGACAGTTTTGGCACAAAACCCGATTGGTCTGGGTGTATTATTTTCCCTATAACTCTTTTTAAACGATTTGCCAGCAGCTTAGCACATATTTTAAAATCAGTGTTGAGAAGAGAGATGGGGCGGTACGAGTCCACCCTTCTCTCGTCCTTCCCCTTTTTTCCTATCAGGGTTATTACAGCCTCCGAGAGGGAGGCTGGAAGTTCACCCTTGTCCATTGCTTCGTTTAGAACCTGCAAAAGAACTGGGAGAATAACGTCTCCATACCTTCTATATATCTCGAAAGGGAGACCATCCAACCCAGGGCTAGTATTGCCCTTTATAGATTTCAAAGTATCCCGAAGTTCGTCTAGTTCTATAGGTCCATTCAATAATTCCCTGTCCTCCTTGAGAGCCTGGGGAGCCGCACATCCTCCAAGAAGAGTTTTATATCCTCACACCCCCCCCCCACTCCCTCCGAGGAGTAGAGGTCCTTATAATATTTAACAAATTCCTGCTCGATTTCTCCCTGGTCGGATGTTATCCTCCCATCTCTCCTCTCAACACATTTGATTCTATTCTCCCCCTTTTGATTGTGTATAAGTGTGGCTAGCAGTCTCCCCGGCCTCCCGGATTCCCTGAAATATCGGGCCCCCTCAAAAAACACTCTTTGTTGTGCCTTATCTACCAGATAATTTTTTAATAGGGTTTTGGCCTCTTCTAGCTGAGCCACCATTTCAGAGGATTTATTTTCCAGAAGCTCCTCTTCTATTTTCTTTATTTTATCCCCCAACTCTTTCTCCTTTTTAGCGAATTCAATTTTTAGGCCCTTGATCCTACCCACGAGGATACCCCGTGGGTATGCTTTAAATGCATCCCATACATACCCTATTTGTGTGGATCCTAAATTAATTTGCCATTATCCCTCTATATCTGCAATAATACCATCATCTTTATTTATCAAGTTTAACCAGTGTGGATTCAACCGAAACTCTCTTCTTTTTGACCTAACATTAGTTTTAAATGTCAAGCTCACAGGGGAATGGTCTGAGATACTATTAAACTCATACTTCATTTTGGAGATCTGGCCTACCAATTCTGGGCTAACTAGTGCCATATCTATTCTTGATATTGTTTTACTCCCATGACTAAAACATGAGTATACTCGCTTGTCATCGTAAAGATATCTCCAAACATCTATCAGTAATAGTTCCTGAGTTATTCTTTTAAGAAGTGTTGGCTGACTTATGTCATATTTATCATTTGATGTCACTGAGTATCTATCTAGCTTACTATTCATCACACTGTTGAAATCTCCCATTACTATGGGACATTTACCTCGGGAGTCTGCAAACTCCACTAGACGGTGAATAACACATAGGGAGAATGGTGGTAGTATATACACGAAGGCTAGAACACAAACTATTCCGTTCCACTGACAGTGGAGGAATACGTATCTTCCCCTGTCATCAATCTTCTGATCTAGTGGGAGGTAATCTACTTTATGATGGATAAATACACTGACCCCACATGAGTAGGTAGAAAAACATGAATGATATTGGTACTTTGCCCATTTCCTCATAAGTACATTTATCTTATCCTTTGTATTGTGTGTCTCCGTTAATCCCACAATGGCCGGGAGATGTCTAGTAACCATATCAAACACCATAACCCTTTTGACCTTATCTCCCAGTCCACGTACGTTCCATGTAATTATCCTACTCATGAGTACCTCCCACCTGTGGATTCTTGTTTTTCATCATCGCCAAACCCCACAAGACAACCATTCCCTCCCATTACCCATCCTCCTTCCCTCCCTTTCCCTCTCCCTTCCCCCCCCTTATCCTATCCCCCCCCATCTGGTCGGTAGAAATAGAGCATTTCCCCCACCTCTTAAACTCAGCCCCTTCCTGCCCTTACCCCTCCTCCCCATAACCCATCCGACGCCCTACTTATTCCTTTTCTTTCATGTTGTCGGGTATTTATTTCATATAAGATATGAAATCATAAAAATTATGATTTCATATTTTTTATGAAAAATAAAAAAATAAAAAAGGAAAATTTAATTGGCGGACATATAAACGCCAGTTCTTTTATTGATGAGATCTAAAGTTAATTTGTGCAGCTAATGAAACAGGGTGCAATTAATTATACAAAATATAATTTATTATAAATACAAGCAGTACAAATGGCATACAAATGAATACAAAGATAATATGAAAATTGACCATAAGATGGTGCTCCACCGTTTACAGGCTGACTTAAGTACAATACAATACTACTTTTTCCTTTTATCAAATTATTACCGATTAATATACTGGTAATCAAAATATTATAATGCAACAACAACAACAAAAAACAATAGAAATGAATCTGTGGAAAATCCCTTATGCTCAATCAGAGAATATGGCAGTAAGAGACACCTTATAAATACGCCCGTTGACCTAACTACGGATAATAAAATCCGATCAGAGATTCCACTCTGATAGCAATATTACAGAAATTCTAATGATGTGCACGTTCATTAAAATTTCCCATAAAATTATTGTTTTAACACTATTGACCCACTAATAATGGGGTCTCAACTATATGCCAATTGGAGCGATTTATAATTACTGCAAGTAAAATAGATTATACATTACCCCTTGCTTTGGGATAAAGAGCTTTTAGAAGGGACCCAGCTTTCCAAGATTCAGATCTATCCCGTCCTGTGGTACGTTCCTGACGTGTGAAGTGATGCTGATGAATGAATTCCCAAGTGTTCTCCCTGAAGAAGTTCCAAGTGATGTTTGGCTCAAGTCCTCTTTGTCTCAAGTGATTTTTCAAGTGATCTGTATCTCAAGTGCCTTGAATCTGAACTTTTTTCAAGTCTCTTGCATCTCAAAAACTGCATTAGATATTCTACTCCTTATCTATGCCCATCCCCTCTTGGATTAGGGATTTCCAATTAGATAAGGTGGGTGTGACGTATGGTAATCATGGGGATGATGTCATTTTATTGGCATTCTTGCGAAACTTCTGCCCATCTACCACTTGATGGCATTGTTGTATCATATAGCAATTTTAAGAATTAACATATATATCTGGCTTTATTACACCTCTTAACCTTTGGGCTCTCCCAACTTAAATCAATTAGGAGGTATTCTTTCTGACACTTTAGGATCACTTTCCCAGACATCATGGATCCATTTTGACAGTTAACAGACCATCTTATTTATGGTCAGATAAGAGAACCATAAACTTCTAGCTTTTGCCCTGGTTTGTATACACCTAATTGTCACAGCTATTTGAGTGATGATGTTTGAAATACCATCAGCTCCTCTGAATAGACCCTTTTTAAGAAAAACAACTCAGCTCTCTATATCCCCTCAGTGAGATACAAGACAAAAAGATGCATTGTTTGGTTATAATACATCAATATTGCATAGTATATATGAATCATTAACAAGTTCAAACACTAAATAAATGCACACAGGAATATATATATATATATATATATATATGAATATATGAATTGATATCTATTCCACACCAGATGTGTTTTATGGACGTCTCTTATCAGATCATGGTTTAGCCATGCAACACCCATTGTTCCTCAGACTGATATGTTTAGAGAAACCAGTGTTTTTAAGCAGTACCCTCTCATGACCCCGGTAGTTAAGACAGTTCATGTGAGACCCATTACAATCTCTAAGATACCACATCTGTTGGCAATAACTTTTAAAACAATATACATTGTATGCCAGTGACCATTCCTTCTCTGGCTTATTCCAATAGAGAGTTTGGCCTCTTAAAGGTAATGTGAATCTCCATTTTGGTTCTAATATTGTCAGACCTTAATGTGCAGATATAAATATGCCCGACAAATCCCCCTTCATTCCAAAATATTCCATAAAATGTGAATGCATTTGGAATGTAATAAAGGGCTTTCCATATATTTTCTTCGATGCGTAGACTTGGCTTATAGTGTTCCAACCAGAGCTTGGCTAAAGTTCTTCTGGAGAACCTTATCTAACGCATGACTTGGATGGGACACAAACTCAAACATTCTATAGATCCTGCAAAACAGGATATAAGTTCGATAAAGGTTTGTTTTGATTCTCCATCTCCACATGAATGTTTAATAGGTTCCTTTTCAATGAACCAACTTTAAGTCCCAATGTCTTGAAAGAGATGGAATCGGCAACTGTCACACCGGTAGTAATAACAGTGCCCACTATGCCAAAGATTATGGCGGCTACGATTGCAAAAACATGAATCGCTTTGGTCTGTAGAAAACTCTTCTCTGGTCAAGGTCTTCCTTGCTTGCTCCAGGATCTGCGTAATCCGTTCCTGGAAATATCCGATGTATCTGATACCAGGATTGGAGCTCCGGCGACAAGATCTCAGACACGTTGAGTTGTTTTCCGACGAAGACACCGAGGATCCAGGCGGGATAGAATCCTCTTGTTCGTCAATATGAACCCCGCGGTGTCCTGTAGCATGATTCCGGATGAAGGACTTGGCATAGCAATCGGCTCAGCGTGGAACTTCTTCCCCAAGATCAGGACGACGTAGATAATGGAAATCATCTTTGATGACATCTTACGCCCCTAAAATATTGTATGACACATATGAGTACATACACTTTTCAACTTTATCCTGCAAGAAAAGAGTTACTAATACCATATACTTCTGATTGGCATAAGTTATTTTCTTGGACAGAGTAAGTTCTGGTTTCAGAGGTGAGTTAGGAGACATTTTGTTACAGAGGAAACATACATCAGGATGGGTTAGTATGAGTTAAAGATGTACAATAATAGATAACACTTTTTAGTTCATACGATACCAATCCTTATTTCCGTCTTTAGCTGGAACCGTAAAGTCTCTTCACCTCTTTTCATCCAGCTCCTTCAATCTCTCGAAGTCGCGCACTAGGGTGACAAACACGTAGCTGATTAATGTGCACCCATTTTTCAATAAACTCATCCCCCTTAGGGATTTTGATTTTGTAGACCACTGGAGATAATTTGTCAGTGATGACATAGGGACCTTTCCAGGAAGGTAGGAATTTTCTCTCCTTCACTTGATCCCGAGCGAAGTTATAGAGATATACCCGATCGGAAATTTGATACTCCTTCTGTGTAGTCTTCAGATCGTAGTATGTCTTAGCACTCATTGCGGCTTTCTCTATACTCTTCTGTGTGAACGCAAAAGCATGCTGAAGGTGCTTGCGTAAATTTTCCACATATTGATGCGATGTTGTATCGTTAATCAAGTTATGGTCCGTTGTTCTGTAAAGTAAATGCTGGGGTAACACCATCTTCCTTCCCGTGATCATCTCGAAGGGAGAAAGCTTGGTTGCTGTGCTTGGGGTGGCTCTGATGGCCATAAGCACCAAAGGCAACTTGACATCCCAGTCCTTACCAGATTCATTGACAAACTTTTTCAGGATGTTTACAATGGACTGGTTGTAACGCTCTACTCCACCACTAGAGGCTGGTCGATAAGCTATATGTAGCTTCCTCTTTACCCCCAGGATTTCCCACATCTTTGTCATCACCTCACTGGTGAAGTGACTTCCATGATCGGATTCAATGCGCTGGGGAAGACCAAATCTAGAAAAGACGTGGTTAATAAGCAGAGATGCACATACGCTTGAACTGCATGTTTTGCATGGCAAACATTCCACCCATTTGGTGAACAGACAAGTTACGGTTAACATATACTTGTTTCCTTTTGATGAGGTTGTTACTGGTCCAATGAAGTCAATTTGGATGTCTGACCATGGCATGGACATCCCCCTTTTCATCAGCGGTGCCCGATGAGTGGGTCCTTGTGGCTGGAATTGAGGGCAGATTAGACATCCATGACAATATGTTCGCACATCTTGTAACATATGTGGCCAGTACGCGTAGTCCCGTAGTAACTCGTACGTTATTTTCTCACCTCAATGACCAGCGGTTGGGGTATCATGCGCATGTTGCAACATCAGACCTCGGTATGCTGCAGGTACTACCCATTGCGTGATACCGTTCTTTGAGGTTCTTATCAGTAATCCATCCTGTAATGAGAATTGGGACTTACCTTTCATCAAAATTTGTAACTCCTCCTTACCCATACAGTCTTCCGTGGTTATGGGACAGTTGTGTGGATCCTCAATGTACTTATAAAAGAGACCAATAATCGGATCCCCCTTTTGGCTCGCAATGAGATCCTCACTAGGGGAATCTTGGCTCCACTGTGCCACATTGGCTTCAGCTCCCTTTTGGGCCTGACTCCTTGTCATAGCATCTATTTGGATAGTTCCCATGAGGTCATCAACGTCAAAGACTTCTCCATCAATGGCTGCTTGCTTGGCAAGGGAATCTGCTAGGTCATTCCCCTCTTTATCCATGCCTGGATACTTTGAATGACCTCTTACCTTCTTCCAATAAATGATAAGACTGTGGACGGTAACCATCTCATCAATTTTACAAAACATCTTACCATGCTTTACTGGCTTGTTATTACTTCTCATCATGTTGGATCTTTTCCATCCGGGAAAGTACTCCACAAAGCTGTTACGAACATAATCAGAATCTGTGATGATTACAAACTCCTTAATATCATATTCAATAGCCATTTGTACGGCTTTGTACACAGCAGTAAGTTTTGCAACCTGGCTGCTTTTAGAACCAATTTTGTATCCAACAGATACATCTAGGAATGTATTATTCCACACGACTCCAATACCTGCAACCAATGTACGTTCAGAACCTTCCTCGGCATGGAAGGAACAGCCGTCTATGTACGCACATGGCAACGATTTGCAGTACTCCTCTTCATAAGATTTATATGGTGATGATGATTGTTCCTCCAGGAAATCATTTTTCGTAGTCTCACCTTTACGTTCCGTAGTGGTACAGTCATGGAGTTCTGCTAATCCCTGAACAACTGGGTTCTTATTATTTTGTTTGTACCTGATCTCCAATGGCCATCCCATTAAGGACATTGTCCAGGCGGTTATCCTGCTGTTTGACAAGTTTCCATCTCTTATACGATCACTCTGCAACTATTGCAGCGGCTGGTGTGCGGTCTCCACAATGATCCTTTCGCCTTGGATAAAACTCCTAAAATATTGCAAAGCCCACACAGTTGACAATAATGCTTTTTCACAATTATTGAATTTTACCTCAACCGGTGACAATGATTTGCTGGCATAGGCAATGATCTTGTTTCGGTTTTCCTGTTTTTGGAAAAGAACTGCACTTATGCTTTTATCAGTGAAACCTGTTTCCATGAAGAATGGTTTTCCCCCTTCTGGATAAGCAAGGCATGGAGCCTGGATAAGTTTGGCCTTGAGCTCAGTTACAGCTTGCTCATGATGCTCGCTCCATTCCCATTTTACTCCTTTCTTTAGCAACTGTAAAAGAGATTTTGTAATTTCGGCATAATTATGTATGAACTTACGTGAGTAGTTCATCATACCCAGGAATGATCTCAACTCCTTGAGATTTGTAGGAGATTTTGTCTTGGTCACTGCTTCCACCTTCTTTTTCTGTGGGTTAATTCCATCCGCAGTGACTTCATGACCTAGGAAATTAACCTTGGTCCGACACCATTGAGCCTTCTGCAAAGAAAGTTTTACACCTGCTTTCCTCAGCTGGGTTAGTACATGCCTCAACTCCTGAATATGTTCCTCAAAAGTTGTACTTTTGATCAAGATGTCATCCACATAGGATAAGGTACCTCGTTCAGCGGCATCAGGCATTGCCTTATGCATGAACACTGCAAACTCATGGCCCGCATTTATGTACCCGAAGGGCAATCGGGTCCACGCATACTGTCGTTTGCCAAATGTAAAGGCCAGTTTGTCTAATTGTCTTCTTGCCAATCTTAAATGTCAACCAGGATGTTCCTTTTACCTGTAAGGCATTTCCACCTACAAAGAGCCATCAAATGACCTTAATCGTGGCTTCTATGTTAAATCTGAAACTTGTTTGAAATAGGTGTAAGATAAAATGGTGGCTTGTGATCCAGTATCTATTAATCCTTTGATTGGTCCGATAAGTTCATTTTGTAGATATATGTCCACAAAGTATCGGCCATCCACCTGCAACAAATCACAGAGAAAGTTAGGATGTTTACCCATCTGCTGTCTGAGAGGTTGACCTCTCTGCAGCTCCGTGACCTCTGCATTCCTGAGTCTCCCAGGACAAGCTGGAGAAGCAGCGTTAGCCCCCCCCCCCCCCCTTTGGGACAAGCTGTGTGACATCACAAATCACAGCTGGCTTATGGCTAGATGCTGGGATGATGTGATTATACACTGGAACAGACATCTGGTCAACTGAATTGACATCATTAGACTGCAAGACAAATGACATATTAGACATTTCCCCCCTGGCCCTAATTTCAGGGTCAGGGGTACTGCAAGGAAATAAAGAATTAGGAATCACATCAGATTCTATCAAAATCTATTTAATATCCTTACAGTGGCCTGGGTTTTGACCCGGCCCAATCTGCTTTATGCTGTTACATTGCTGGGACCGGCAGTTGCCCCTAAAAAAGGATTAGGCTGTTTTTCTGGGGATAACTGGGACAACTTACTTACCATATTGCTCAGCTGGGCCACTTGCTCTACCAGCTGATCAAACCTGTTTGGTTTGGGCACATTTTGGCTTTGTTGGGCACCCTGGTTATTGGTAGGTGACCTACTCCTGGGTGAATTCAAGGATTCCTGCCTATCTTCCCTCTGTTGTCTGGGCCTATTATCCCAACGTCTATAACCCTGATAAACTCGATTATTATAGGACCTATATCCCTGGGGAACGTTATTGTAATAGGGACGGTAGTTAGACTTCCCATTACCTGAATTATTCCCCTCTGATCCATTATTATTTTGGAGTTTGGTCTGTTTGGGCGGTCCTACCTGTTGTTGCTGGGCTTGTTGAGAAGGTCCTGCAGACTGAGGGAACCTTCGTGGCTGGCTTTCAAATCCCAAGTTAGGGTTTACCTTAGCTTCAGCTACCTTTTGCTCTGGGGAATTTTTAAACCTTCTCTCACCTGTTGTATGGCATTCACTGATATTATACAGCATGGTGGCAGCCGTCACCAACCTATCCAAGGGAGCGTCAATATCCAGATCTCAAGGCCAAATGTAAAGGCCAGTTTGTACTGATCCCTTTCATCTATCCTAATCGTCCAATATCCTTGTGCACAGTCAAGGGCAGTGAAGATTTTGGATCCTTGTATTTGTGCCAAACATTGGTCAATATATGGCACGGGCCATCCGGACATATAAACACGTTTGTTCAACTGTCTTAGGTCCGAGCAGAGACGAAATTGACCGTTAGGTTTGAGGACTCCAAGTATCGGATGATTGAATGAACTGTGTACTGGACGGATGATACCCCTTTCCTCAAAGTTCTTGACGATTTCCGATAGTGACTCGTAAGCCACCAGCAGAAGTCGGTATTGTTTGACAAAAACAGGGGGTGCATCGGGATCTGTCTGGATTCTTGTAACGTGTAGGTTTGTTTCCCCACAGTCAAAAGAATCCTTGGCGAACATCTCCTGGAACTCTGCGAAGAGCTCCTTTAGCCGTTGACGCTTTGACTCGTCAGAGCATGCATCAGCCATGGAGATTTGTTCTTCCACCCGCTCCTGAAATTCTGGGAAAATCTCAGGCTGACTTAACTCATAAGCTTCTTCAAGCTCACTAGTTAAATCGTTCTGGGTGTAGCGTACCTTATCCTTTCCTTGCTGGTATGATTCATACTCTTTTTCATCGATCTCATGGTTGAAAACCAATGATGACTCTTCGATGTGGCATGTACCTTCTTCAGAGCTGAAAGGATAAACAGAGTGTATGTTAAATAACCCCTCAGGGGTTGAGGAAAAATGTTGTTCCACTGTTTGTTCCTCTGTCAGGTATTCATCAGGAATTATTCCAATAACATCATTTTGGAATCCAAATGTGTAGTATTCCGAATCCATAGCTAAACCAATTACAGTGTCCTTTTGTAGGGATATGCTATGGGGAACCATATTATGAATTACCATGTGTAACTGATCCTGATGGATGTTTATCAGTGGAGTAGGTTTTACCTTTAGGCCGAGTTGCTGCATTCTGTTGGATAAACAGAACAACACGTCTGCGTTCTTCAGCTTCTGTCCCTTCTTTACTTTAATGGGGAGAAGAAATGGTTTGCATCCTTCAGGAATTTCAACTGTCTTAGCAACCATGATACTTACGGCATAGGGCATCTGTTGTCCCCATCGTAAGGCTTGTTCTTCATCCTGGAACCCCTCTAGGTTTCCCGGCAATCTGGACCATAAGGTGTTATTTACCATGTCAATCTGTATGGCAAATCGGTGCAGAAGGTCATTACTGTGACGAAACCAACCTCGCCACGGTGTTTTGGAGGGGGCTGGTTGCTAGCCTCTTGCCTCAGGATTATGGCCCATAGTAACTTTTAAACCCCTGAACCTATTCCAGGGAATTTTGGATAGGTTTGTCCCCCAAGTTATACTGTTTAAATTGATGTAAGTTATATGTATGGACAATGTAACCTCACAAAGTTGTAACAACTTATAATAAGTGTAACTTGTCAGCTTGGGAGGAATATGCTGGGTGTGGTTCTATTGTCCCATTGTGTGTTTAAATGGTGTATCTGTCCTGTTGTCTCCACATGTGTATTGGTGATCTCCCCTTTGTCCTGAGAGATAATTGGATTGTCTTCGGTCGTCTCCCAGGTAGAGAGGAGGAAACCATGATGCATTGTGGGGATATGTTGTATCTGTCCTGTGTCGCAGTCTCCCTTCTGGTCCTCTAGGGGGCGGGAACGATTGGTTGCTGTATTTACATTGTGTGTGTTGTGAATTACTGATTGGTTGGATTTCAAAACCCTGTGGGCAGTACTATGTTTGGTTTTTATCAATAAAAGAGGCTGTACTTGAAGTACAGTCAGATCACTGCTGACCCTCAAGACAGAGCCTTGTCTCGTTATTGGGGGGATTCCCTGTATGCTGTTAGAGACTGATTGCCAGGAGTGTAAGCTGATTGGATCCTTTTCCTGTTCGTCTGCTGACAGCTAGTTGTGAGGTTCCAGTTTGGAGTGCTATTTTGTATCCAGTTTGGGAGGTTGGTGTTCTGCAGTAGCTGTGCCTGTCTCTCGGAAAGGGGCCTATCGCCTAAACGGATTTTAACCCCTTGTCTGCTGAAACGGTCCGTTACATTGGTGGCAAGCAGCGGGATCGTTCCTGCAGCCAGAAGGACAGCTACAGGAGACACCATTTCTTTGGATTCTACAATTTAAGGGCAACGCATGTCCCAGTACAGCGACCCTAAAAGCACCAGGATGGAACCAGCAGTGTTATACGAGGAGGAGGACCCGGACTGGAGGGATGCAGACAGAAAGGAAGTCTGGTATGATGCCCTGGAAGATGCCCAGCGGCGGCGAGGTGAGAGTCTCCCCAGTTATGAGCAGCGGCTACAAAAGCGTGTGGCGATGCGGATGGGTCTCTTGGGAGAGCAGCCCCTGGATGACTGGGTAACAGAGCTCCAGAACCTGGTATGTAAGGAGCTTTGGCTAGAGGACGCTTACCAGGCCCTAAGGTGGCATGTCATTCAACATTCCCCCTAGATGGCTGAGCACAACAGACCCGAGGGTCAGGATTATGATGGACCTGGGTTACTATGGGATGCCTTGGAGGAGGACATTGATCTTGGCAGCACGGAGGAGTCTAGGTTTTGGGACATCTACGACTACCGGATGGGCATGCATGATTATGCTGACGAAAGGGAGGTGAGCAAAGACATGATCCACCTGGTAACAAGGGAGTGGGAGCTGGAGCAGACCTACCAACACCTGCTCAGCTCTGTTCATCCCCAACCTACTCGACAAGTAGAGCCAGATCTGCCCTCCTACAACTGGGAAGACTTGCCGGCGATACCCCCTGCTTCCCTACCAACTCCCAAAGTAGGGAACTTCATTGACTGGTTCTGGGAAGACGTCCCGACGGCAGGTAGAGATGGGACCGAAGTCTCTCCACCGGCCCTACAGGGATGCTGGGTAGCCGGCCCAGATCCCCAACTACAACCAGCATTACTAGGAGTGGAGATGGTCGCACCCACTACCCAGCACCAGGCAGCGTTACAGAGAGTTGAGACAGTCGGTCTGACTCCCCAGCAGCAGTGTGTTGTAAAGAGAGAAGAGACAACCGGTCTCTATCCCCAACCACAGGGGGACAGCCCCCCTAACTTCGATGGTGCAGATGGGACCGCGGTCTCTGCACCAGGCCTACCAGGATACTGGACGGCTGGTTCAGATCCCCCACCAACCCTGCAGGAATGCCTGGAGGAGGAGGTAAGCGATTCCTCCTCTCCACAGCCGATCTGCAACAAGGTCCTGGGGATAGGATTTCCTGATCCCATCCCAGCGGAAGAGCTGCCCTCTGGGCAGATCGCAGTCGGCCTCTGCCCTCCCCTATCCTCTTCTCCAGAGCCGGACTTCCCACAGTCTACCCCAGCGGAAGAGCTGGCCTCTGGGCAGAGCGCAGTCGGCCTCTGCCCTCCCCTATCCTCTTCTTCAGAGCCGGACTCCCCACAAGCGACCCCAGCGGAAGAGCTGGCATCTGGGCAGAGCGCAGTCGGCCTCTGCCCAACAAGTACCTACAGCTCCAAGCTGGAGAACCACAAGGCAGCAAGGAGTCGCAGATGCCCACTCAACAGCTGGGGACATACGGAACAGAGCCAGGCCCCAAAATTCAACAGGTCCAGTATGGGGTTGTGGTTGGACTGCCAGACTAACTCAGGTACTGACCGTGAGGTCAGGTATCTGGTTAGTCTTCCCTGGCAGGGGGAGATGTGTGACGAAACCAACCTCGCCACGGTGTTTTGGAGGGGGCTGGTTGCTAGCCTCTTGCCTCAGGATTATGGCCCATAGTAACTTTTAAACCCCTGAACCTATTCCAGGGAATTTTGGATAGGTTTGTCCCCCAAGTTATACTGTTTAAATTGATGTAAGTTATATGTATGGACAATGTAACCTCACAAAGTTGTAACAACTTATAATAAGTGTAACTTGTCAGCTTGGGAGGAATATGCTGGGTGTGGTTCTATTGTCCCATTGTGTGTTTAAATGGTGTATCTGTCCTGTTGTCTCCACATGTGTATTGGTGATCTCCCCTTTGTCCTGAGAGATAATTGGATTGTCTTCGGTCGTCTCCCAGGTAGAGAGGAGGAAACCATGATGCATTGTAGGGATATGTTGTATCTGTCCTGTGTCGCAGTCTCCCTTCTGGTCCTCTAGGGGGTGGGAACGATTGGTTGCTGTATTTACATTGTGTGTGTTGTGAATTACTGATTGGTTGGATTTCAAAACCCTGTGGGCAGTACTATGTTTGGTTTTTATCAATAAAAGAGGCTGTACTTGAAGTACAGTCAGATCACTGCTGACCCTCAAGACAGAGCCTTGTCTCGTTATTGGGGGGATTCCCTGTATGCTGTTAGAGACTGATTGCCAGGAGTGTAAGCTGATTGGATCCTTTTCCTGTTCGTCTGCTGACAGCTAGTTGTGAGGTTCCAGTTTGGAGTGCTATTTTGTATCCAGTTCGGGAGGTTGGTGTTCTGCAGTAGCTGTGCCTGTCTCTCGGAAAGGGGCCTATCGCCTAAACGTATTTTAACCCCTTGTCTGCTGAAACGGTCCGTTACAATTACCTATATACATTTGATACCGTGGTTCATTTATCACGATGAAAACGTGCTCCGTAGTTTACTTCCTATGGAGATAGATAAAACACATCTTGCAACAATATTATGACTCTGGAAATCTCCATCCAGATCATGAGCCCATTGGTCCTGTGGAGAGGAACTTTTAATCATTTTAGGGTTGGTGATCTGTTTTAAAAGTCCTAGGCTTATGTAACTCGCTTCAGATTTCAGATCCAACTTGGCATATTTCACCCGGGCTATATTGTTTACCTGTACGGGAATCAATAAATTGTCATTGACCTTTTCAATCCGTACCATCGATTGAATGTGCCTGGTCAGGTCCAAGACTTCTTGATTCCCCCTTTCAAGAGAAATGGTTAATAGATCATCATCCAGAGTTACCTTTTTGATTTTGTCCCTCTGGATGGTAATGGTGTGAGCAGCACCATTGATATCTTCCTCGGGCTTACCATTCTTCAGGATTGTGACCTCCGGTATTTGATTGTTCTTGAAATGCACTTCAATAGAGTTAGGTTTCTCTTCAATCACATGACAACTGCGTTGTGCTTGTGTGTTGCAAGAGTATTCATAGGCAATGGGTGCCTTCACCTGAGTCCATACTGCTTCATTAATGAAATCAACTATGGGATTCAATCTTTTTAATAAATCGATTCCTATGATCATCCGATCATATGGAAGATCCACAATCAATGTGGGATGTCTAATTGTCTTCTTGCCAATCTTAAATGTCAACCAGGATGTTCCTTTTACCTGTAAGGCATTTCCACCTACAAAGAGCCATCAAATGACCTTAATCGTGGCTTCTTTGATGTTAAATCTGAAACTTGTTTGAAATAGGTGTAAGATAAAATGGTGGCTTGTGATCCAGTATCTATTAATCCTTTGATTGGTCCGATAAGTTCATTTTGTAGATATATGTCCACAAAGTATCGGCCATCCACCTGCAACAAATCACAGAGAAAGTTAGGATGTTTACCCATCTGCTGTCTGAGAGGTTGACCTCTCTGCAGCTCCGTGACCTCTGCATTCCTGAGTCTCCCAGGACAAGCTGGAGGAGCAGCCTTAGCCCTCCCCCCCCCCTTTGGGACAAGCTGTGTGACATCACAAATCACAGCTGGCTTATGCCTAGATGCTGGGATGATGTGATTATACACTGGAACAGACATCTGGTCAACTGAATTGACATCATTAGATTGCAAGACAAATGACATATTAGACATTTCCCCCCTGGCCCTAATTTCAGGGTCAGGGGTACTGCAAGGAAATAAAGAATTAGGAATCACATCAGATTCTATCAAAATCTATTTAATATCCTTACAGTGGCCTGGGTTTTGACCCGGCCCAATCTGCTTTATGCTGTTACATTGCTGGGACCGGCAGTTGCCCCTAAAAAAGGATTAGGCTGTTTTTCTGGGGATAACTGGGACAACTTACTTACCATATTGCTCAGCTGGGCCACTTGCTCTACCAGCTGATCAAACCTGTTTGGTTTGGGCACATTTTGGCTTTGTTGGGCACCCTGGTTATTGGTAGGTGACCTACTCCTGGGTGAATTCAAGGATTCCTGCCTATCTTCCCTCTGTTGTCTGGGCCTATTATCCCAACGTCTATAACCCTGATAAACTCGATTATTATAGGACCTATATCCCTGGGGAACGTTATTGTAATAGGGACGGTAGTTAGACTTCCCATTACCTGAATTATTCCCCTCTGATCCATTATTATTTTGGAGTTTGGTCTGTTTGGGCGGTCCTACCTGTTGTTGCTGGGCTTGTTGAGAAGGTCCTGCAGACTGAGGGAACCTTCGTGGCTGGCTTTCAAATCCCAAGTTAGGGTTTACCTTAGCTTCAGCTACCTTTTGCTCTGGGGAATTTTTAAACCTTCTCTCACCTGTTGTATGGCATTCACTGATATTATACAGCATGGTGGCAGCCGTCACCAACCTATCCAAGGGAGCGTCAATATCCAGATCTCTGGCTAAGTTAAGTTTGATCTGGGTTGGCATAGCATCATAGAATAACTGCTTGAATTCTTCAGATTCCCAGTTTGGGGATCTATATGCCAACCCATAGGCATTTTTGAGGACAGAGAGGAATTCACGGGGACTTTGATTGGGTCTACACGTAAGGCTATATATGTCCCGTTTTGCAGCAGTAGTGGTTCGGTATGGACCGAATTCCAATTTAACCTCATGCAAAACACTTGGCCAATCTTGTACTCCTCTCTCCTTAAAGGATGTAAAGTAATGACGATATCTATCATCAAATGCCCATGGAAGGAACCTAATCCGGTCAGCATCAGAGTATAATTTTAAAGAATCCATAGTGGATTCATACAGTTCTAAGTGATTGGCTAACTGAGACGAACCTTTCTTGGAAAATTTGGATACTGTACTATTTAAAAACTTAATTATGCTGGAGGAGCTCTGATCCTTTTCTGAATATTGGGAATTTTTCTTCCTAGAAACCACCTCAGCATACGTTGGTCGCCTGTGATTCTGTGGCAAGGAATAAGTCACATGCTTCCCCACATCACCGTCAGACTCACATGCACTTTCACAACTTTCATGAGACTTATATCGCACAGGTGATTTAACCCTAACCCTAACATGTCTATCCAGGGGAACATGAGGAGAAACACTTCTAGGGGCTTCCATGATATCAACACCTAGTAAGGTGGTTACAGTTTGGAATGCCCGACTTAATTGGGTTAATGCCTCCTGTTTAATCATGCCAACACTTTCAGGTTGCTGAGTGTTTTGGATGGGGTCTGCTGTAAAAGCATGTGATGACATGTCTGGATATTGTGGAGTAAGAAATGGAGGGTCAGGAGATCTCACAGTGTTAGATGGATCCCTTTCAGCATTGACTATATTATGGGCTGATTCATCTGTCTGTTTAATTTTGGAATACTGGAGATATGGAATACTGGATTCCACAGGGATCTGTACTGGGACCAATTTTGTTTAATATCTTCATAAGTGATATTGCAAAAGGCCTCGATGGTAAGGTTTGTCTTTTTGCTGATGACACAAAGATATGTAACAGGGTTGATGTTCCTGGAGGGAAACGCCAAATGGAAAAGGGTTTAGGAAAACTAGAAGAATGGTCAGAACTCTGGCAACTGAAATTTAATGTGGATAAGTGCAAGATAATGCACCTGGGGCGTAAAAACCCAAGGGCAGAATATAGAATATTTGACACAGTCCTGACCTCAGTATCTGAGGAAAGGGATTTAGGAGTAATTATTTCAGAAGACTTAAAGGTGGGAAGACAATGTAATAAAGCAGCACGAAATGCCAGCAGAATGCTTGGATGTATAGGGAGAGGTATAAGCAGTAGAAAGAGTGAAGTGCTTATGCCGCTGTACAGAATACTGGTGAGACCTCACCTGGAGTATTGTGCATAGTACTGGAGGCCATATCTCCAGAAGGATATAGATACTCTAGAGAGAGTTCAGAGGATAAAACTTACCAGGAAAGGTTAAAAGACCTTAATATGTATAGCTTGGAAGAAAGAAGAGACCGAGGGGATATGATAGAAACTTTTAAATACATAAAGGGAATCAACTCGGTAAAGGAGGAGAGCATATTTAAAAGAAGAAAAACTACCACAAGAGGACACAGTTTTAAATTAGAGGGGCAAAGGTTTAAAAGTAATATAAGGAAGTATTACTTTACTGAGAGAGCAGTGGATGCATGGAATAGCCTTCCTGCAGAAGTGGTAGCGGCAAATACAGTGAAGGAGTTTAAGCATGCATGGGATAGGCATAAGGCTATCCTTCATATAAGATAGGGCCAGGGACTATTCATAGGATTCAGATATATTGGGCAGACTAGATGGGCCAAATGGTTCTTATCTGCCGACACATTCTATGTTTCTATGTTCTATATATAAATCCTCTAAATCACTTTTTGCCTTTTGGTATGCATCAAGGCTGAGACTAAGGTTGTACTCTAAGTCTTTGATCTTTGCTTCTGTGGATTTTAGTTCTGATTCCATTTTGGATACATATATTTTTGTACCCATTACAGACTCATACCTAGTTTTAGAAAGAGTACCGACTGCCAACAATGCATACAAAACAGGTGGCAATGCACATAAGAGGTGTTGGTCCCTCTTGGTATTATCATTTGCCAAATCCATATAGGTCAGGTATCTATCAACCATGCCACCTAACTTCCATACATCACAGTGTTCTTCAAAGGCCCTTGCCTGCAGCTCATTAGTCCATTCATCTATATTTTTATCTAACTTCAAATGGGAATAAACATAATTGATAACCTTAGAGATTATCTTTCCTGGGTTAGATGGATTATCTGCTAAAACCTGGCCATTACCTGGGTCGCTGTTTGTTACACTCATGATTCTGATCAATAATCAATAACAACACCAATTTGACTTGCCAATAAGGTTTAAGGAATATTTTCACTAATTGCACAAATTGGTTATAGAAATATCTCAATCAATCTCAGCAGTGCCTCCAAAATATGTCGGGTATTTATTTCATATAAGATATGAAATCATAAAAATTATGATTTCATATTTTTTTATGAAAAATAAAAAAATAAAAATGGAAAATTTAATTGGCGGACATATAAACGCCAGTTCTTTTATTGATGAGATCTAAAGTTAATTTGTGCAGCTAATGAAACAGGGTGCAATTAATTATACAAAATATAATTTATTATAAATACAAGCAGTACAAATGGCATACAAATGAATACAAAGATAATATGAAAATTGACCATAAGATGGTGCTCCACCGTTTACAGGCTGACTTAAGTACAATACAATACTACTTTTTCCTTTTATCAAATTATTACCGATTAATATACTGGTAATCAAAATATTATAATGCAACAACAACAAAAAAAAACTATAGAAATGAATCTGTGGAAAATCCCTTATGCTCAATCAGAGAATATGGCAGTAAGAGACACCTTATAAATACGCCCGTTGACCTAACTACGGATAATAAAATCCGATCAGAGATTCCACTCTGATAGCAATATTACAGAAATTCGAATGATGTGCACGTTCATTAAAATTTCCCATAAAATTATTGTTTTAACACTATTGACCCACTAATAATGGGGTCTCAACTATATGCCAATTGGAGCGATTTATAATTACTGCAAGTAAAATAGATTATACATTACCCCTTGCTTTGGGATAAAGAGCTTTTAGAAGGGACCCAGCTTTCCAGGATTCAGATCTATCCCGTCCTGTGGTACGTTCCTGACGTGTGAAGTGATGCTGATGAATGAATTCCCAAGTGTTCTCCCTGAAGAAGTTCCAAGTGATGTTTGGCTCAAGTCCTCTTTGTCTCAAGTGATTTTTCAAGTGATCTGTATCTCAAGTGCCTTGAATCTGAACTTTTTTCAAGTCTCTTGCATCTCAAAAACTGCATTAGATATTCTACTCCTTATCTATGCCCATCCCCTCTTGGATTAGGGATTTCCAATTAGATAAGGTGGGTGTGACGTATGGTAATCATGGGGATGATGTCATTTTATTGTCATTCTTGCGAAATTTCCGCCCATCTACCACTTGATGGCATTGTTGTATCATATAGCAATTTTAAGAATTAACATATATATCTGGCTTTATTACACCTCTTAACCTTTGGTCTCTCTCAACTTAAATCAATTAGGAGGTATTCTTTCTGACACTTTAGGATCACTTTCCCAGACATCATGGATCCATTTTGACAGTTAACAGACCATCTTATTTATGGTCAGATAAGAGAACCATAAACTTCTAGCTTTTGCCCTGGTTTGTATACACCTAATTGTCACAGCTATTTGAGTGATGATGTTAGAAATATCATCAGCATCTCTGAATAGACCCTTTTTAAGAAAAACAACTCAGCTCTCTATATCCCCTCAGTGAGATACAAGACAAAAAGATACATTGTTTGGTTATAATACATCAATATTGCATAGTATATATGAATCATTAACAAGTTCAAACGCTAAATAAATGCACACAGGAATATATATATATGAATATATGAATAGATATCTATTCCACACCAGATGTGTTTTATGGACGTCTCTTATCAGATCATGGTTTAGCCATGCAACACCCAATGTTCCTCAGACTGATATGTTTAGAGAAACCAGTGTTTTTAAGCAGTAACCTCTCATGACCCCGGTAGTTAAGACAGTTCATGTGAGACCCATTACAATCTCTAAGATACCACATCTGTTGGCAATAACTTTTAAAACAATATACATTGTATGCCAGTGACCATTCCTTCTCTGGCTTATTCCAATAGAGAGTTTGGCCTCTTAAAGGTAATGTGAATCTCCATTTTGGTTCTAATATTGTCAGACCTTAATGTGCAGATATAAATATGCCCGACAATGTTCCTATACCTTTGGCGTCCAACCACTCCATTGCCTCCTCCGGCGACCCAAAAAAGCTAACCTGGTTGCGATGTATAACGCGAAGCTTAGTAGGGTATATCAGGGCGTATTGTATCTGAGCCGCCGCTAATCTTTTCTTAACTTCTTTAAACTCACGCCTTTTTATCTGTGTTGCTCTGGAATAGTCTGGATATATCTCAATGTTGTTTCCATTAAACTCAATTAATTGCATCTTCCTTTTAGTTTTCATTATTACATCTCTGTCCCTACCGCTTTGTATTCTGGCCAGAATTGCCCATAGGTGGGCTCCCTTTTGGGGGAGGTCTCCCCGGAATTCTATGTGCTCTTTCTACTACAAACCATTGAGATAAACCCTCATTTTTAAAAGTATCCTGTAGCCACTGATGAATAAACCCTGTTGGGTCCTCTCCCTCCACCCCCTCAGGGAATCCCACTAACCTAATGTTTGATCTCCTAGACAAGTCTTCCATTGTAGTAATTCTATCTAGAAGGGTCTTTTTTTCCCCATCCATCCCTTCCAATCTTTTTTTCAACTCCTTCTAGATCCTTTTTCATACTTCCAGCAGATATCTGCAGCTCTTTAACCTTATCCCTGACTTTATTCATATCCTCTTTTATAAAGGAGAGATCCACCTGTACTGACGCAATCTTGAGGGTCAGTTCCTCTAGGCTATGATTCGATTTTTGCACCGCTTCCAAAATTTCTAGCAACTTCCCATCTACTATATTTATTCTCTCCTCCATCCCTTCTCCACTACCTAACCTCCTATCCATCCCCCCCTGGTCCACAGGGACCGGTGGGTCACCCATTTCCTTCTGGCTTTCCTTATTCCCCCGTAACGAGCTCTTTATTTTTGGTGAGGATTTAAGGTATTTTTCTAAACCGGTTACGGTAGTGTTACCCTTTCCTCCTCCTGGCGAGGAGGTACCTACAGACTTTCTGTTTACACCCTTTTGGGGCATTACTGCGACCTCCCCAGAAAGTAGTACCAAGGAAGACGCAGTTCAAGCAATTCACCAAACCACTGCAATAAAATACAGTGTCACCCTACAATACCCATGCGCTCTTACAGTCAGCAGCAAAAACAAAGGAGAAAAAAAAATAATAAAAAAACAGTCCAGCAATGCAGGAAGAGAAAACATCTGCGTTGACGACCTCTTCCTCTGCCTTTGAATTGTACTTCCACTGTGCCCCCGCTGTCAGGTGGGAATGCCATCAGCAGCGCATTTCCCAGCGCGCTCTTGTACTCGCACATCTTACGATCACGCTATAGTGACAGAATTAAGAACAGTTGTCCTGGTAACGGGGATCCAGCAGCGTGGCCACCCAGTAATCAGCACAAGTTACAATGTGGGCAACTCAGCCGCCACTGCATTTACCCAGTGTTCTGTTATGGAGATATAACGGCCCTGACCCTGCTTACTGGTCCACGTATCCGTAGTCAGGTGCACCTTGCCACAGATGGCGTTGAGCAGTGCACACCTGATTTTGTCCCCTACTTGGTTGTGAAGGGAAGGGATGGCTCGCCTTGAAAAGTAGTGGCGGCTGGGCACAAAGTACTGTGGGACAGCCACCTTCATGAGGCCTTTAAAACTATCCGTCTCCACCAGATGGAATGACAGAATTTCAAAGGCCAGTGATTTAGAAATGCTGGCATTCAGTGCTAGGGATCACGGGTGGGTAGAGGGGTACTTCCTCTTCCTCTTCAGTGTTTGGGATATGAAGAGCTGAACGCTTCCGTGTGACATTGTAGAGATGGTTGGTGACCCAGGTGTTGGTGTTGTTGGCAGATCCTCTGTTTTGAGGTGCCAGGTGGCACTGTCACTCCAGAGGCGGATAAAGAGGCCACGACTGCAGCAGAAGAGGAAGCAGGAGGAGCCATAGACCTTTCTTGATTTTTGAGGTGTCTACTCCACTGCAGCTCGTGCTTTGCACTTAAATGCCTGGTCATACAGGTTGTGCTCAGGTTGAGAACGTTTATGCCTCGCTTCAGGCTCTGATTGTACAGCGTGCAAACCACTCGTGTCTTGTCATTAGCACATTGTCTGAAGAACTGCCACGCCAGGGAACTCCTTGGAGCTGGCTTTGGTGTGCTCGGTCTCTTGCTGCGGTGGGCAGTAGCAGGCGTTTTGTGTAGAGGACGGCCGCTCCGCTTTTGCACCCTGCTCCCTCTTTTGCTGTGCTGGTGGCTCTGTGCGACCACCGCCTCTTCCTCTGAACTACATCGGTCATTCTCATGACCTTGATTCCATGTGGGGTCGAGGACCTCATCATCCTCCACATCATCTTCCACCCAGTCTTCACCCCTGACTTTCTTGTCGGTCTGCACACTTTTCGAAAGCCCCAGCAGTTGGCACCTGTGTTTCGTCATCATCCGAGACGTGCTGTGATGGTCCTCCCATGTACCCATCTTGAAAAATAAGTGGTTGGGCATCGGTGCTTCCACTTCTGGGGCAGGGCTAGGTGGATGGCCCTGGGAAACCCTGCTAACATAGTCATCAAAAAGCAGAAAAGACTGCTGCATGACTTGGGGCTCTGACTGCTTGGTTGATTTGCAAGGGGGTGAGGTGAAAGACTGATGGACATCGGCTGCAGGTGCCAACTGTGGTCTTTCAGCAGGAGACTGGGTGGGAGACAATGTGAAGGAACTGGATCCACTGTCAGCAACCCAATCTACTATCACCTGTACTTGTTCATGCCTTACCATTCGTAGAGCAGCATTAGGCCCGACCAAATACTGCTGCAGGTTTTGTCGCCTTCTCGCACCCGAGGAAGGGGTTTCACTTGTGCATGTAGCTGGCACAGATTGACCACGTCCTCTCCCTGCAACAGGAGCTTCACCAGCAGCACCACGACCTGGGCCACGTCCCTTATTTGACGCTCTCCTCATATTTTTTGAATTTAGGATCTTGCCCTAAATGGGTGTTTAATGGTAGAAAAGAACGACATTATGTAAAGAGTGTATCTCACACGGCCTGAACCAGACTAGGCCTCAATTAAAGATTTCTTTGCACAAAATGGCTGTATTTCAAATGCCTGATTCAAACCCCTGTATGTAGGGGGGTATCTCACACGTTCTGAACCTCTGTAGGCCTGCAGTAAATATATCTTTGCACAAAAATGCTGTATTTCAAATGGCTGTATTTCAAATGCCTAATTCAAACTCCTGTATGTAGAGGGGGTATCTCACAGGGCCTGAACCAGTGTAAGCCTGAATTCAATATTGGTGCACCAAATGGCGGTATTTAAAATCTCTGAATGTAACCCAAATGTATTAAGGGTGTATCTCACAATGACATCTGCATCAAAGGCTGCCAACAAATTTTTTTGCGCCCAAATGAGTGTTTGTTTAAAAAATTAATTTGACAGCAGTATATAAGCCTGTAATTTTACACATGCTGATGCTGCAAGGCCTGAAAATTGTGTTTTTTGTCAAGAGTGTGTTTTTCAAACCCCAGAAAAGATGGGTGTATTTCTACCTTAAATTGCACACTGACTAATAGTAAGGCTGTTAACAGCCTGCATTTGTGGGAGGGGCGTCTGGCTATTTATCCCCCTACCTGCCGCTCAGCCAGGCGCCCGAGCCTCACGCACCATTTGCGGTTTCGATCTCCTCCTCTTCCGACCCGAATCGCTTCCGGCATCCTGCCCTCACGCTCCGCCGACATCCGGATCGCAGCACGCCAGCCTGCCGGGTGATCGAGGCTCAGCTGGCTCCGTTCTAGCTGCGTCTCGCACCCGACCTGGTTTCCTGCCCCCTGCTGGTGCACGCTTGATTGCCGCTCCCCCCAGCATGTTGCGCTCGCACGAGTGCGGGCGGCAGGATTGGGGGAGCGGCGTTCTAGTCAGGGAACTGCCGGTCACATGCCGGCTCAGCATGAGAGCCTATCGTGTTAAAAAATGGTGTCATAGGTTGTTTTCACATATAACCATGCTATCTTGCATATCTATTAATTCTGGTTTTGGGATGCAGGTTGCCCTCCCGCTTTCAGGGGGGGGGGCGCAGTTTTGGGTCCCCTGCCAAATTAATTGGGGCTCTGTACGTTTAATTTTAAGTTTATCTGCCTTGCATCACAATACCAGAATTAGCGATTTACGTGTTTTCACTTTACGGTCTCAGAAAACAGTGGTTTTCGTTTTCTGGTTCAAATCTGCTTCTGTCTCCTGGTCTTTACGTATGGCCGGGGTCCCCTGGCCCTCCCGGGATCTCAGTGCCTCCCGGATCGCCCAGGTTGTCAATGTTCCTGGATCGCCCAGGTTGTCAGTTTTTCCTGGATCGCCCAGGTTGTCAGTTTTTCCTGGATCGCCCAGGTTGTCAATGTTCCTGGATCGCCCAGGTTGTCAGGGTCCCTGGATCGCCCAGGTGGTCAGGGTCCCTGGATCGCCCAGGTGGTCAGGGTCCCTGGATCGCCCAGGTGGTCAGCGTCCCTGGATCGCCCAGGTTCTGTCTTTGTTTAAATGTCAGTGTCCCTGGATCGCCCAGGTTGTCAGTGTTCCTGGATCGCCCAGGTTGTCAGTGTCCCTGGATCGCCCGGGTTGTCAGTGTCCCTGGATCGCCCGGGTTGTCAGTGTCCCTGGATCGCCCGGGTTGTCAGTGTCCCTGGATCGCCCGGGTTGTCAGTGTCCCTCCCTGGATCGCCCGGGTTGTCAGTGTCCCTGGATCGCCCAGGTTGTCAGCGTCCCTGGATCGCCCAGGTTGTCAGGGTCCCTGTATCGCCCAGGTTGTCAGGGTCCCTGGATCGCCCAGGTTGTCAGCGTCCCTGGATCGCCCAGATTGTCAGCGTCCCTGTATCGCCCAGGTTGTCAGGGTCCCTGGATCGCCCAGGTTGTCAGCGTCCCTGTATCGCCCAGGTTGTCAGCGTCCCTGGATCGCCCAGGTTGTCAGGGTCCCTGTATCGCCCAGGTTGTCAGGGTCCCTGGATCGCCCAGGTTGTCAGGGTCCCTGGATCGCCCAGGTTGTCAGCGTCCCTGGATCGTCCAGGTTGTCAGCGTCCCTGGATCGCCCAGGTGGTCAGCGTCCCTGGATCGCCCAGGTGGTCAGCGTCCCTGGATCGCCCAGGTTCTGTCTTCGTTTAAATGTCAGTGTCCCTGGATCGCCCAGGTTGTCAGTGTCCCTGGATCGCCCAGGTTGTCAGTGTCCCTGGATCGCCCAGGTTGTCAATGTCCCTGGATCGCCCAGGTTGTCAGTGTCCCTGGATCGCCCAGGTTGTCAGGGTCCCTGGATCGCCCAGGTTGTCAGCGTCCCTGGATCGCCCAGGTTGTCAGGGTCCCTGGATCGCCCAGGTGGTCAGCGTTCCTGGATCGCCCAGGTTGTCAGCGTCCCTGGATCGCCCAGGTTGTCAGCGTCCCTGGATCGCCCAGGTTGTCAGCGTCCCTGGATCGCCCAGGTGGTCAGCGTCCCTGGATCGCCCAGGTGGTCAGCCTCCCTGGATCGCCCAGGTTGTCAGCCTCCCTGGATCGCCCAGGTTGTCAGGGTCCCTGGATCGCCCAGGTTATCAGTGTCCCTGTATCGCCCAGGTTGTCAGTGTCCCTGGATCGCCCAGGTTGTCAGTGTCCCTGGATCGCCCAGGTTGTCAGTGTCCCTGGATCGCCCAGGTTGTCAGTGTCCCTGGATCGCCCAGGTTGTCAGTGTCCCTGGATCGCCCAGGTTGTCAGTGTCCCTGGATCGCCCAGGTTGTCAGGGTCCCTGGATCGCCCAGGTTGTCAGGGTCCCTGGATCGCCCAGGTTGTCAGCGTCCCTGGATCGCCCAGGTTGTCAGGGTCCCTGGATCGCCCAGGTTGTCAGCGTCCCTGGATCGCCCAGGTTGTCAGCGTCCCTGGATCGCCCAGGTGGTCAGCGTCCCTGGATCGCCCAGGTGGTCAGCGTCCCTGGATCGCCCAGGTGGTCAGCCTCCCTGGATCGCCCAGGTTGTCAGGGTCCCTGGATCGCCCAGGTTGTCAGGGTCCCTGGATCGCCCAGGTGGTCAGTGTCCCTGGATCGCCCAGGTGGTCAGGGTCCCTGGATCGCCCAGGTGGTCAGGGTCCCTGGATCGCCCAGGTGGTCAGGGTCCCTGGATCGCCCAGGTTGTCAGGGTCCCTGGATCGCCCAGGTTGTCAGGGTCCCTGGATCGCCCAGGTTGTCAGGGTCCCTGGATCGCCCAGGTTGTCAGGGTCCCTGGATCGCCCAGGTTGTCAGGGTCCCTGGATCGCCCAGGTTGTCAGGGTCCCTGGATCGCCCAGGTTGTCAGGGTCCCTGGATCGCCCAGGTTGTCAGCGTCCCTGGATCGCCCAGGTTGTCAGCGTCCCTGGATCGGTCAGGTTGTCAGCGTCCCTGGTTCGCCCAGGTGGTCAGCGTCCCTGGATCGCCCAGGTGGTCAGCGTTCCTGGATCGCCCAGGTTGTCAGCGTTCCTGGATCGCCCAGGTGGTCAGCGTTCCTGGATCGCCCAGGTGGTCAGCGTTCCTGGATCGCCCAGGTTGTCAGCGTTCCTGGATCGCCCAGGTGGTCAGTGTTCCTGGATCGCCCAGGTTCTGTCTTCGTTTTCTAAAGCCACCCTTCGGGGTATTCAAAAGGAGGGAAGGGGTCCGTGAGCCATAGGCAACCTGTGTCCGATAAATTGTTCAGGGATCTTTCTTCGTCATTGGATGGTAATCCTTTTGGGCCCTTCACTAGCCTGATTTTGAAAGCGGCCATGTATCTCACCTTTTATGGATTCCCTGGCCCGGTGAGGTTCTGGCGGGTCCAAATCGCCATAATCATCCTCTGAAGTAGCATCTGTTATGGGGCCAGGGCCATTACACTCCCCTGCTACCTTCCACCAAAACCATTCAGACGGGACCCCCTTCCGAGGTAAATTCTATCCCACGTTGAACGATTGGTGCCCGGTTCAGGTGCTGTATCAACTGTTAGCCCTCATCCAAGGTTCATCACCAGATAGCCCGCTCCTGCCACACGCAGGCAAGCCTCTCAGCACCCTCAGTTTATATCTTTCATCCGTGCCTTCGCCCAGGGTCTAGGCTATGACCCCAAGGTAATTTCGGGCCACTCATGTCGCTAGGGGCAGCCTCCGCTGCTTCTCGGCATCAGGTGCCAGCCCATGTCATCCGGTCCATGGGGCGGTGGCGGTCCTCCTGCTTCACTAGGTATATACCCAATCCTCGAGTAGAGATATCTCGTGCCTTTCGATCACTGGCTTTGTAGTTTGCAAAAAAGTGTTGTACCTAACTGATGTTTTTTGCCCCCTTTTTTCACTGGTGTACCCGCTGCCCGTGGCTCCCGGCACAATTCAGCCACTATGTTCAGGGCAGGTTTCTCTGCGTGCGCCGACGTTGTCCTAGCCCTGACCATAAATACAGATGTTGTAGATTGCCAAAAAGTCATTTTTTTGCTAACAGAATATGAAAGCTGTATATATTAAACTTGAATTCAACACTTGCAGATCTGGAAAATACAGTTTTTGTGGAAAATAAAGTGTGTTTTTCAAAACCCAGAAAACGATGGGTGTATTTCTATCTAAAATTCCACACTGACTAATCCAGATGTTGTAGCTTGCCTCCAAAAAATGGTGATTTGCAATTTCTTAAAAGCTCAGATGCAGTGCTGGTGCACTGAGCATGCATAAAGTGGCCGCCGCCACCCACCTAACTAACAGAATTCTAAAAGTTTGTATTTTTTGGTCAATGAGCTCAGGGCAGGGTAAAACGATAGTGCCCTGCACCCACACAACTATTTGTCTGTAGATCGCTGAGTTAGATTCTCTCCTATGCTCTCCCTGAAATCACAAGTCCAGCAGCATCCTCTCCCTACACTTGTAACAGCAGAGTGACGTGCAGCGCTATGTGACTCAAGCTTATATAGAGCCTGGGTCACATGCTGCTCTGGCCAATCACAGCCATGCCATTAGTAGGCATGGCTGTGATGGCCTCTTGGGGCAAGTAGTATGCCGCTTGTTGATTGGCTGCTGTGCAGCCTTTCAAAAAGCGGCAAGAAAGTGCCGAACACCGAACCCGAACTTTTACAGAAATGTTCGGGTTCAGGTCCGGGGTCCAAAAATCCTAAAGTTCGGGACGAACCCGAACTTTACAGTTTGGGTTCGCTCAACCCTAAATAACAACAGTCAGACCTGCAAATGTAGCAGAACCATATGGAACCCAAGTGGAACCATGGCGCCTAGCAGAGTACTGACCAAGAAAACAATAATGAACATGTATAGGGGAGACTCACCAGACAGAGTAGTGTATCCAAACCGGGATGGTGTTACCCCAATGGCACGTTTCGGTGTGCCTTCATCAAGGGGTAGCGCCATCACTGTGGATCAAAGGTTATAAAGGCCTCTCCTCCAATCAAGTTGCATTCAATCACTGAATATTTTAGTCACCTGGATGTTCGGCGGCAAAGACCTGATGGATGTAGTCCGGCATGTTATCCTCCCCCCAGCTGGCGTCACCTTCTACCGCCCATGACACGTGACGTCTCACCTCATGCGGCCGGCCAAAGTAAAGACGCCAGGTGGGAGGTGTCACATGCTGTCTTGTGTATCATCTGCACACGTCACAGGAGAATAAAAATCGGAACAGACAAGTGCTCCGTAGTACTTACACAAGGATATCTCTCATGTACACTACCTCTCATTACTGCATAGTTATATGTGATTTTAATGTGTACATTGATCATAAAACATAAAAAACAATATCATAGAATACATCAGTATTAATTTTATATATATAAATCAATCACACAATATCTCTTATACATGATAGCAAGTGTATAAAATAATACAATATGTACATAGCAGCAACATATAAAATAATATAATGCACAGTTAATCCTCCAGGAGTCGAAAGGAACGTGAGGGAAGGGGCCGATAAGGAAACCCTTCTCTACTTCCGACTGGATGAGGGAATCCACCGCGTCGGCATCCTGAACTGCGGACAGTAAATTGGGACCCTCCCAGGTGGACTGGGGAAGGGCGATGAGACCCGTGTGGAAACCCTTGCTGAAACCTGAAAGAAAAAAATCGACCAGATCAGGGCTGTGGTGATCCTGGAGCAACCTGCCCAGAAGCTCCACATTGACCCCACTTAGTCATTTGTGCTTGGCCGTTCTTTGTGGGCATACTGAGATGGGGTGAGCCCGGAAGCAGGAGGAACAGACATGTAGGGCCCTGCACTGGTTATAGTTACAGGAGGCTAGGTTGTAGTTGTTGCAGATTTGGCTATTGCCTAAGAAAATGATGGGGCGGCCCAATTTGTCGGTGTTGCTGTGTCTCACTTGGGTGCCGGAGGGGCCGGGCGTGGGTCTGCTGGGAGCCGTTGGTTGGCCGACAGAGGGACACCAATCGGAGGTGTGGAGGATGGACTGGCAGGAGCTGCAGGCTGGAGCTCTTAAATGGGCGAAGTGCCGGCAGAAAAGCTCCATCTCCAGACACGCCCAGTTGGTGACCCGCTGGAACTGAGCCAGCGCTGCGGCGGCTTTGGCTGAGAAGGAGCGGTGGTAGTCGTAAAATGCGGATCCGCCGTATTTATACCCCAGGTCGGTGACTCTATGCATGTACAGGTCCAATTCCTCTCTTCTTTCGGGGTGGGCAGTGCAAACTATATCCCTGAAGAGGCTAAAAGCCAGGACAAACTCGGGAACGGTGAGTTTTTTGTTCAGCTGAGCATCCCTGGATTTTAGGACAATTGAAATGTTTTCGCATGCGATTGTCTTGTTTTCTACGGTATCGTGGGTGGCTATCAAGATGGCGGCTAAGTTAACATCTTTGCCCTCCAGAATGTCTTTTTTTATGTTGTCTGTGAGGAAGTGAGCTGGAGCTATCTCAGAGAGGTTGGAAACCCTACCTGGGGAGGTGGACTGAGGTGGGGGAGCAGGAACGGAAGGATGCTCTGGAGGGACGACTGCCAAGTGCCTGGATTCCACTGCTGACAGTCTATTTTGGACGTCCAGGACCGAAGAGGACAGGCTGTTGATGGTGGCATGTAACTGAGTCAATGACAGTTGTATGGTAGACATTGACACATTCTCCCTGGGTGGGGATGATGAGCCGGACATCAAGAGTCTAAATAATTCCGCCTTTCTGGCGGAGGCCGGGTAAGGTATCCCTCTTCTATTAAGCTCGGCGATCAGTTTAGGGATGGTCCAGTTTCTGAGAGAAGTAACGCTGGCGTGCTCTGAGGCAAGGGTCTCTGGAATTGACGAAGTCTCCCCCATGTTGTCCAGATGAGACATGCTGGAATTTGGAAGGATTACAGTTACTGCTGAAGGATTGACCCGGGAACCGTGCGAGTGTTGTAGGATTCGGTGATTGTGGAAAAAGACCCGGAAAAGGGAGGTGAGATGAGCTATGTCACCGCGTGTGCCCGGGGTTTAAGAGATTGACGTACCTCGGGGGCGGAGCTAGCGCCTTAGGAAGATGGTGGTGTGTGTCTGAGCTCCGTCTGACTTGCAGTGCTTCATCGCAGCATACGTTAGCTACACCGACCTGATCATGGTCAAAATCGGCAATTCGAGACAGGGGGACTCCCTGCCACACCAGAAGCCGTCCATCACCTCAGGAGACATGGACAAATTTGTTAAAAAAGCGGCGATACTTCACATCTCAAAAGAAGCCAAGATGGCGCCCGCGGCTGCTCATGAGGACGAGTGCTTAAACTCAGAGGGAAAGGACAGCGATTCGGAAGAGGCAAGCGGACGTCAGAGCCTTCCCATCTCCAGGAAATACCTGAAATCGGTCCTCACTAAAGCCCTGGAGCCTCTGGTTAGTGAAGTCTCTTCCATGAGACACGATTTAAAACATATTGGGGGAAGGGTGGAAGACCTGGAGACGGCACACCATGCGGTGTTAGATTTTCAGGCGGCAACCTCCAACAGCTTGCAGACGGTTCAGACCCATCTTAATCATGTCTATGCAGCTTTAGAGGATCAAGAGAATCGTGGCAGAAGGAACAACTTAAGGTTCCGAGGTCTGCCTGAATCAATCCTCCCCTCAGAAATACCGGAGGCAGTGATGGCATTATGTGAGCAGTTATTGGGTCCTGATCACCCCAGTCCGGTCATTGAAAGAGCTCACAGAGCCCTAAGACCGAAACCGAAACCAACAGAACCGCCTAGGGACATAATATGCAGGTTCTTGAATTTTCAAGACAAGGAAGCTATGCTGGAGTGCGCCAGAAAGAAATCCGAAATTTTATTCAGAGATTATTGCATCCATGTGTATCAAGACCTAGTGCCGATCACTCTGAAAAAACGCAAGGCCCTTAAACCTCTGACAAAATGGCTTATCCAGAGGAAGATCGCATATAGATGGACTTTCCCCTTTGGCATCTCGTTCCTGTATAACGGGAGCAGGCTCACAATCAGGTCCCATGCTGACCTGGATCAAATGTTTCAGCATCTGGAGATCCCTAACATGGAGATAGAGAACTGGGACTTAATACAAGATGTTGCTTCCCTACCAGAGGTTCCCAGGCCACAGCTTTTTGAACCCAGGAGGACCCCTAAGTCCCAACGCCAGAGGAAGAAAGCTACCTCAATTACTCCTAGACGCCTCTCTACAGACTCATTTTGATCTTTTTGGAGTCCGCAGCTTCATTGGACTGTTACGCCTGATCCATTCTACATGGAAAAGATTGCAGAAGTGTTTGAATTCTCTTTCTTCCTAGTTCACTGTTGATAAAACCTAACTACAGTGTCTCCAACCACTGTTCTCTTGGCATAACCTGTCCCCTCTTCTCCCCTCCCCCCCCTTCCCCCCCTCCTTTTTCTTTTCCTTTTCTTTTCTTTTTCTCTTCTTTTTTCCTTATTCTTCCCTCTCTTCTCCTCCCCCTTCCCTAGCTTTCCTCCTCCCCCCTGCTATATGGTATGAGACGGTACTGGACTTTGCAAGAAGTTTTGATTATCCTGAGCGGTAGGAGGGGGATAACAAGCTCCTTTCTCCAGATACATTTTAATAGCCCAGTGACTGAGGAAAAGCTACTTCCACCTTTCCAAGGAGCTACTTTACAATCTCTCTCTGCTTACCATGGGTGTATTATGTTTGTCACCTACTAACCCAGTTTATTCTTCTGGGACACTGATCCCTATCTGTCTATATATATGCTTTTATTGTATGCCAACTTTAAAAGTACATTTTACCACCTCCCCCACCCCTGTTCCCACCATCCTCCCCCCTCCCCCCCCCCCACTTACCTCTCCCTATTACTTGGACCCGGCTCTAAAGAGTTGCCAAAGCTGGCGACCCAGGACTTCCACATTGGGCTGAAATGACTTATCTTTCCCATTCGCGACCCCACAGTCTCAGGAAGCCCCTTTATATGAGGTTGGTTACGTCGGAGAGGGGAGCGCACCTTGGTTCGCTCCTTGTCTCCGAAGTTCAAGCAAGATATCTAAGATGAAGCCATGCTTTTATGGGGGTACTCCCACACTTCCCCTCTCACTAAGAAATGTCTATACAGATTTATGACTTATGTCTATTGTTTTTCTTTTGTTATTGTAGTTTTCGTGTTACTATTGTTACAACGTCACCTGAAGACTCCGAAATGATACCGTTGGTATGGGCTGCACATCAAAGGTTGGACTTTTCCTTAACACTAGGTTCTACTCTCTCTCACGTAAAGCTAAAAGCTTTCTATTATATCACTTTCAGTGCGGACTCCACCTCCCCTTGTATTCCAGATGGATGACCTTAAGATTGTATCCTATAATGTTAGGGGATTCAATTCACCATCTAAAAGAGGTCAGATATTTGGGATGCTGAGGAGAGAAGGAGTCAAGGTGGTCTTCCTGCAGGAAACACACCTGAAGCTAGGTCATTTCCCTAACCTTTCATACTCATACTTCTCCCAATGGTTTCATAGTGGCTCTAATACCTCAAATTCTAAAGGAGTTAGCATAGGACTACAGAAGGGAGTGCAATTTCAGTTTATAGGCCAAGATTTGGATCCGGAAGGCAGGTTCATAATGCTGAAAGGGAAAATCCTTCACCAAACCTACACATTTGTTAATGTGTACGCCCCTAATAAGCAACAAATTTCCTGGTTGAAAAACATTTTGGATAAGGTGAATAGCTTTAGAGAAGGCACCCTGGTGCTGGGAGGAGATTTTAATCTGGTACTGAACCCCTTGTTGGATTCCTCATCAGGTAAATCAGTCCATTCCCAGTCAGCTGTGCGCTCCTTGACCTCGAAGTTGTGGCGTGCACAGCTTATTGACGTATGGCGAACATTCCACCCAGACACTAAAGATTATTCCTTTCATTCAACTGTCCACGACTCTTACCAGCGTCTGGACTATCTCTTCATTTCCAAAAATCATTTACAATATTGTAAAGATTCCAGCATAGGTAATATCCTTCTATCCGACCATTCCCCTATTTACATGACCCTTACTTCACCTAAGGCAAGCAAATCCCACAAATCTTGGAGGTTAAACGAGTATCTGTTAGGTAATGCTGAGTCCAGATCAAAAATTAAAAAAGTCCTAGAAGAGTACTTTATGCTCAACGTTTCCCCGGAGATATCCCCCCAAACCGTTTGGGACGCCCACAAGGCAGTTGTCAGAGGTCAATGCATCAGTATAGGGACATACCTTAAAAAAAAGGGGAACAAACAAATTGACGAACTACATGAGAATATTACAAAACTTGAACAAGCACACAAAATCTCAATGCTTAAATCCCACTTAGACGAATTAAACGGGTATAGACGATCCCTTAAAGATATCCTTAACACCCTCTCGGCAAAATATTATCTTAATTCACAGCATAAGATCTTTGCTCACGGGAACAAAGCATCAAAGTTTGTGATGAATAGGGTCAGGATGAGGAAATCAAATAACTTTGTCCACAAACTTACTAATGCATCGGGCTCACACATCTTTGATTCAAACTCAATAGCTTCACAATTTAGGAGCTTTTACGAAGCACTATATAATCTGGACTCTCCTACGCCCTCACTGGACTCTCCTACGCCTCCAGCTCCCCTCTCGTCCTATCTAGACAAGTTAAATCTTCCAACACTAACGGAAGAGAATAGACTTAGACTGTCTGCTCCGTTTACTGCAACAGAACTCTCTGAAGTCATACGTAACTCCCCCAAAGGGAAAAGCCCTGGCCCAGATGGCCTACCTATTTCATATTATTCCACATTTCAGGACATCCTCACCCAGCACCTACTTCCGCTTTATAATCAAACCCTATCAAACACCCCTCTATCCAGCGACATGACCAGAGCTCATATTGTCTTAATCCCTAAGGAGGGCAAAGACCCTACACTATGCCCCAGCTATAGGCCTATCTCTCTCCTTAACATCGACCTTAAATTGCTAGCCAAAATGCTTGCGAACCGCTTAGCGTCTATCCTACCTACCTTGATCCATAGAGACCAGACTGGCTTTGTTAGGGGGAGAGAAGGTAAGGACAATACCGCAAGAGTTCTTAACATCCTCTATCATTCAAAGAAGAAATCACTGCCCCTAGTCCTTCTCAGCACAGATGCTGAGAAGGCTTTTGACAGGGTCAAATGGTCCTTTATGAGAGAGGTCCTTACTTTACAACAATTCCCAACTTCATTTCTATCAGCTATAGATGCCATGTATTCGAGAGCTTCCGCTTCTATCTCAGTCAACGACGTTATCTCCTCCCCGTTTTTAATTTCCAATGGAACTAGACAGGGTTGTCCCTTATCCCCTCTTCTTTTCGTCCTTTCTATGGAACCCCTTCTGCAATCCATTCGGTCTGACAGAGATATTAAGGGAATATTTCTTGGAGATCAGGAGCATAAGACGGCAGCCTTTGCCGACGACCTCCTGATGATGATAAGCAATCCGTCAGTAGCCCTACCCAAAATCTATCACCACTTAGATATATTTGGCAAATATTCCAACTTTAAAGTCAATCACAGTAAATCCCTGATAATAGATTCTGGCCTCTCGGTCCCCTTAGTTAAAAGTCTGGAGCATAATTCCCCCTTCAACTGGTCAGCCCCCCATTTAACTTACCTGGGTGTTAAGATTAGCAAAGATCCTTCCCAATTGTACGCTTTAAACTACCTGCCCCTACTGAACCATATTTCTACCTCCCTTAAAAATCTCGACCTACCAATCCTTTCATGGTTTGGAAGAAAGAACTTGCTTATGTCCCTAGTTCTACCTAAGCTGACATATTTACTTCAAGTTCTCCCTATCCCTATTCCTCCCTCGTACTACGCATCGCTTAGATCTTTATTCAGTTCCTTTATTTGGAATGGGAAAAAAGCCCGATTATCGTATAAGACCCTAAACAGACCCAAGGCTTTGGGGGGTATAGCCCTTCCGGATCCCGAATTATACGGAAAAGCGGTTTTATTAGCTAGAGCCGTGGATTGGCTGAGAAACCCTCCTCACAAATCGTGGGTACGGATGGAACAAACACTAGTACACTAATCTTTCAAAGCACTCATGCTAGGACACAAAAGCTTCCTCCCCTGCCCATCGGATATATCTCCTTTGATTAAGGCTACTTTCAATGCCTGGAAATGGTTCCAATCTACCACCCTTCATACTCCTTTCCCATCGCCACTTCTCCGAGTGGGTGACATTTTACATACTGCTCCTAAATCTTTACAGGACAGCCTCCCTTCACATTTAAGGAATTCGGATATTAGACTCAGGGAGTTGTTCAAAGAGGATACTCCTCCGTCGCTTGATACATTGAGAACGTTGTTGGCAGTCTCCCCTCTACATACGCTCAATAATCCAATATATTATATTAAAACGTATCTCTCCCTTTACATTTCTCTTGGGGACCTGATAAGACCACTGACATGGTTTGAAAGCCTGTTAGATAATCCACAAAACCCCCAAAAAATTATATCAAAATTTTACTGCAGATTTAGATCTAACACATCAAATGGTCAGCTGTCCTACTTAGGCCAATGGGAGAAGGACCTAAAACGTACTTTCAATATTAAGGAGATTGACATCATTCTACAAGCCCCCCACAAATCTTCTAGATGCGTTCGTATTCAAGAGAACGGTTACAAGATTATGTCTAGATGGTACAAGACGCCGGATATCGTTTCTAGATACTCAAGCTCTGGATGCGATAAATGTTGGAGGTGCCTATCAGACAGAGGCTCCTTTATGCATATTTGGTGGTCTTGTCCTACTCTTTACGCTTGGTGGGAGAGAATATTTCAATTAACCAACCACATATGCGGAACAGATCTGGCTCCTTCACCAGAAATTGCACTCCTGAACCTATTTCCTCCTGATCAGAGGATCTCTAACCGGGTACTTCTAAAACACCTACTTGCTGCTGCGAGATTCCTAATCCCGAAGTTGTGGCTTTCTACAGAAGTCCCATCGGTTAGCCAATGGTTAGTGAAGGTTGACCAAATTCACAGATTCGAAGAAATTTCTTCTTGGGAACTGAGAAACTTCCAAAATTTTAAGAAGGTGTGGAAAAATTGGGAAACGTATAGAACCTACAAATATCAGCCCCAAGTCCATACTTCAGGTCAGGATCTATAAATCCAATAGGTTGGGCTCCTGATTCTTCCAACGATGATCCTCCAACTTTGTCTGAGACCCCTTTCATTACTAATTGCACCTTTCCACCTTGGCACCCATACCAACCTATCTTTATATATCTCTATATGTGAAGATGATTCATTTCGGTCAAATTTCAATCTAACATGATATGTGTAGTTGAATATGTTACGATATGCGCCGCTTAGAAATGACCAGTGACGTTATTGTTACTAATGTTACCATTGTTAACACTGTGACCACTTTGAGTTTCTATTGTCTCATTCTGGTATTGAGGGGCTTAGGCCTCTATGTGTAATGTCTACTTTTTTGGGACTTCAATAAAAAAAAATTGTATAATAAAAAAAAAAAAAAAAAAAAGGGGTGGTCGCCTGGGGTGGTCTTCCGGCAGTCTTGGGTGGGTTCCCGGGGGTGCTTGGCGCTTTTTGGCCCTTTTGCCTTCGCTCTGCGTTCCAGCTCGCCCCAAGCCATCTCGATTTCGTTCAGGTCCGGTGACTGTGGAGGCCAGGTCATCTGGCCCAGTACCCCATCACTCTCCTTCATGGTTAAATAGCCCTTACACTGCCTGGAGGTGTGTTTGGGGTCATTGTCCTGTTGAAATATAAATGATGGTCCAACTAAACGCAAACCGGATGGAATAGCATGCCGCTGCAAGATGCTGTGGTAGCCATGCTGGTTCAGTATGCCTTCAATTTTGAATAAATCCCCAACAGTGTCACCAGCAAAGCACCCCCACACCATCACACCTCCTCATCCATCCTTCACGGTGGGAACCAGGCATGTAGAGTCCATACGTTCACCTTTTCTGCGTCGCACAAAGACACAGTGGTTGGAACCAAGATGTCAAATTTGGACTCATCAGACCAAAGCACAGATTTCCACTGGTCTAATGTCCATTCCTTGTGTTCTTTAGCCCAAACAAGACTCTTCTGCTTGTTGCCTGTCCTTAGCAGTGGTTTCCTAGAAGATATTCTACCATGAAGGCCTGATTCACACAGTCTCCTCTTAACAGTTGTTCTAGAGATGTGTCTGCTGCTAGAACTCTGTGTGGCATTGACCTGGTCTCTAATCTGAGCTGCTGTTAACCTGCGATTTCTGAGGCTGGTGACTCGGATGAACTTATCTTCCGCAGCAGAGGTGACTCTTGGTCTTCATTTCCTGGGGCGGTCCGCATGCACTTGGGGACACTTTCAAAGTTTTCCCAATTTTTCGGACTGACTGACCTTCATTTCTTAAAGTAATGATGGCCACTCGTTTTTTCTTTACTTAGCTGCTTTTTTTTGCCATAATACAAATTCTAACAGTCTATTCAGTAGGACTATCAGCTGTGTATCCACGTGACTTCTCCACAACGCAACTGATGGTCCCAACCCCATTTATAAGGCAAGAAATCCCACTTATTAAACCTGACAGGGCACACCTGTGAAGTGAGGTGACTACCTGAGCTGTTTTGGGGTGGGCTGGGTCGCGGGGTGGGGGCGGGGGGGCCGACGGGTGCTGGGCATCTCTGGGGGCTCCTTCGGGGCTGTTGGGGGACCATTTCAGGTGACTGCCTCTTGAAGCTCATCAAGAGAATGCCAGGAGTGTGCAAAGCAGTAATCAAAGCAAAAGGTGGCTACTTTGAAGAACTTAGAATGACATATTTTTTGTTGTTTCACACTTTTTTGTTATGTATATAATTCCACATGTTAATTCATAGTTTAGTTGCGATTCAGTGTGAGATTGACGTACCTGATGGTTTGGAGCTCCTGGATTTGAAAACCGTCTTGGGGAAATTCTGTTCCGTAGGAAAGGACCGCGATCGAGCTTGAAAAAAATCGTGACAAGTAAATGGCTGGCCGAAGGTAGAAGTAGAGTGAAAGGGGTGAGGGGGGCCGAGCCCTGTTGGAGAGGCTGCTCCGGGCGGTGTGAAACAGGACGAACCTGTAACTTATGACAGAAAGAAGGTACGCGAGCCTTCGGGACGTGACTGGGCGAGGCCTGGTTCGTGGATTGAAGGACGAATTAGACAGGGAGACGGGGATGGATTGAGAAATGGGGGCCTGGATGACGGAACGGCGTGAAGCATGGCGGCAAGGCTAATGACGTGACAGACGTGGCGCCTGGAGGAGTGGAGGAATGAAACTTGGACGTGGAGGAGGCCTGAGTGGCGTAAACAGGCGTGAGACATGTACGAAAAAGAAGACCTGAGTAACGTAAACAGGTGAGGAACGGGAAGGAGAAGGAGGCCTGAGTAATGTAAACAGGCATGAGACATGTACGAAAAGGAGGCCTGAGTAGCGTAAACAGGCGTGAAACATGAAGGAGAAGGAGGCCTGAGTAACGTAAACAGGCATGAAACGTGTACGAAACGGAGGCCTGAGTAACGTAAACAGGCGTGAGACGTAACGAAATGGAAGCCTGAGTAACGTGACAGGCGTGAAAACATGAACGAGAAGGAGGCCTGAGTAACGTAAACAGGCGTGAAAACATGTACAAAAAGGAGACCTGAGTAACGTAAACAGGCGTGAAAACATGTACAAAAAGGAGACCTGAGTAACGTAAACAGGCGTGAAAACATGTACGAAAGGAGGCCTGAGTAACGTAAACAGGCGTGAAAACATGTACGAAAAGGAGACCTGAGTAACGTAAACAGGCGTGAAAACATGTACGAAAGGAGGCCTGAGTAACGTAAACAGGCGTGAAAACATGTACGAAAAGGAGACCTGAGTAACGCAAGCAGGCGTGAAAACATGTACGAAAAGGAGACCTGAGTAGCGTAAACAGGCATGGAAACATGTACGAAAAGGAGACCTGAGTAACGTAAACAGGCGTGAAAACATGTACAAAAGGAGGCCTGAGTAACGTGAACAGGCGTGAAACGTGGAAAAGGAAGCCTGAGTAGAGTAACAGGCGCGAAAGACGTGAGTGAAGGGAGTGAACAGGCGGAAAATGAGCGAAAGGAATGGGGAGGAGGAAGGAAACAGAGGAGAGTAAGTCCGCGCGGGACGTAAGACAGAGCGTGAAGATGGGGACAGACCTGGAATGGACTAGAAGGTAGGGAGACGAGATGGAACGCAGAAGTTCCAGGGGACCTGACAGCTGGACAGAGGTGAGATGAGAATGATATAGTAGCTGAGATGAAGACGGGATGACGTATGACACGGACTGGAAGGTAACGTAAACAAACACGGACCGAAGGCCTATGTAAGACAAACGCTGAACGAAAAGAAACACGTATGACGAAGCTGTGAATCGGAGATGAGCGACTTACGGTGGCTGATGGAGAAATCGACAGAGAAGATGACAGCGTGGGTACCGCCACTGGGTACCGGAGGCGCTGAAGAACCTGATTACCTGGACAGTTATGAAAGACAACCAAGAAGATGAAATAGCGAACAAAAAAAATAAAAAAACTCTCCCCCCCCTTATTATTATTATTATTTTATTTCCATCTCTTGCCCTCCCCATGTGCACCGCAAGAGCCCGCAATGAGAGGGGGGAGGCTCGGAGGATTTATAAGCCTCCGCCCCTCCCACAATTACAGGCTGTGAACAGCCTTAATATATATCTCTGTATGGTATATTTAGTTTACAACATATGTTAATCAATAATTCATATAATGTGTTATCTATGTGTAACAATGTATTGATTTATATAGATATTATACCATGTATTTATCTTTTAGAAGTTATTGTAGAAGGTACAGAAACATTGAAGTAAGTTTATGTTAATTGGATTTCTGAGAAGAGTAAAGGTTATTTAAAAAAAATAGTTATTCATGGATGTAGATAAGTGAAATGTACAAGTTCCGATGCCAAGCATCAAAGCCATTATATAAAATTTTTATCAAGTCAACCTATATTTCAAAAAGATAGGAGAAGACAGCCAACTCCAACAAGTCCAGGATATAGGTAATTAAAAGTGTCAGGAAAAGACCTTCCTCAAGTGAACGTATTATTAGATATTTAGTTTTAATGCTTAAAAGTTGTGATGTTCTTCTGCAGTACCACAGTACCACCTGGAGGCAGATGAACAATATTATATTATTTCATTATTTGTTCTATACCATATTAGGAGTTAATATGACATCATGGTGTTATTAGCATGCGAACACACCCACCTTACCTGATTGGGAATCCCTAATCTAAAGGGGATGATTCTTGGATAAGGGGGGAATAATTACTTGTGTGCGGAGCAGCAAGAGAGATCCATATAAATTCATATTAAGCCAAAGATCCATCCATCCATTCATTTAATCAAAAATAAAACTTTACCAGAAGAAACTTTTTTGGAAATATTAGGAAAGTTCTTCAGAACTGGTCCCATCTGAATATTGTCTACCTTTGACCCGGTAACGTATATTTTGTTTACTACTCGTGATATTAATAAGATATTTCTCTCGGTATATAGCCAAGAGTTCCTATACTGTGGAAATATATAGTGTTAGGCGCCTCCATAATGAGAGTTATTTTCCATAGTCTGATTGCCGAGCTGAATATTTTATCATATTAATATCATATATTTTTGGTTGATCATAGGAAAACAGTTATTTTCCTGTATAATCCATGTTTTATTGTTATAGCCTGTTTGATAAACAGAAGATCCTAAGTTTATCTTGGTATATGAGTCTGTTTGTTAAAAGTATGACCTTGGTTGTCATAAATCACTAAATCATACTGTGCTGAATCAGATAGGGGTGTATTAACACCACCGTGTGGTACATTTGGGGTATTATTTTGTAACTTCATCATTTGTTTTGCAATTGTATTGATTTTTATATTCTTTGTTTTATAATAAACAATTATATATTTTTGCATATGCAATTGTCCCTTTGTTTCACTGCTTGCACAAATTAAGATACTCGATAAAAGAAGAGGCGTGTTTAGGTCCGCCAGAAGGATAATATAATTTTTATGTTTTTTTTATCCTCTCTTTTATATGAAGATTCTTTTTATATAGAAGATGTGACACGCCGCTTCCACCTACACAGCCACACACACCGCCTCCTGAACCTCCTACTCCATATGGACCTCGTCCTCCTAGATCAAGATTTATATATTTTTACGTATTTTATGTTATTTAAAGTCATTTCCCTATCCACATTTGTTTGCACAGCACTTGCCATGCTCATAACCACATTTTGATGCAATTTGCAGCCTTCTAGCTTTTTCCATTACATTTTTACAGACATTTTAGTGCTCAAAAGTTCGGGTCCCCATTGACTTTAATAGGGTTCGGTTTCGGGGTCAAGATCTCAAACTTTTTTGTGAAGTTCGGCCGAACCTGTCAAACCCGAACATCCGTGTGTCCACTCAACTCTACTCAGAACGCATGGGGTCCTAACACTCAACTGCCCGTAGTGTGTGAACATGGTCTGAACAGTGCGAGAAACTAACTCACAGCCAGGCTCTCATGTGCCTCCATAGTTGTATCTCCAATGCACTGTGAGGTAGAATAAAGCTGTGGTCTGCACCCACAACAGACCATGTGACACAGAAGCTACCAGGTGCAAAAGAATGTTACCAGAAAAATGAAGTGGCACATTCCGTACACATAAAGACAAAAAACTCACTGAAAAAAGTGGTGGGTGAAAATGATCCAAACCCAGACACTGTACTGGGTCTATAATCGGGGGAGCAATTCCTCCGCATGTGTTCCGCAGATAACCAAAATCGCCAGCATGGGGTGCTGAGCTGAGACGTGGTGCACGAGGGGCATGCATTCTGAGACATAGTGACGTGGTGCATGAGGGGCTCCGATATGTTCCTGATTGGAAGATATTGGCAAAGTTCTCAGCTTTTAACATCGCCTTGAGGAATTAGCTAGTATTGTCAGTTGTGTATCATTTTGGTGCATTTTTTGCAGTGATTTGTACATTGCTGTGTTCAGTCAGACCTGGGAGGATCACTTGACACACCTGTCACAGGTGCTCAAGCGAATCCAGGATGCAGGACTGACTATTAAGCCTGGAAAGTGCCAGATAGGCATGTCTGAAGTGCAGTACCTTGGGCACCAGATAAGTGGAGCGACGCTTAAATCAGAGCCAGGGAAAGTAGATGCCATCTCCAATTGGCCTATTCCTAAGACTAAAAAGCAGGTTATGTCCTTCTTAGGGACAGCTGGGTACCATAGGAAATTTGTCCCCAACTATAGCACCCTAGCAAAACCTTTGACAGACCTCACAAAGAAAAAGCTAGCACAAATAGTTAACTGGACTGCAGACTGCGAGAGGTGGTTCAGACTGATGCTAGTGCCTATGGCTTAGGCACGGTGCTCAGCGAAGTGAACCCTAAAGGGGATGAGCACCCCATAATGTATTTGAGCAGAAAGCTCCTACCAAGGGAAGTGGACTATGCAACTATAGAGAAAGAATGTCTGGCCATTGTATGGGCTTTACAGAAATTGCAGCCATACCTTTATGGGTGGAAGTTTACCGTGGTGACCGATCACAACCCCCTCAGTTGGTTACATCGGGTGGCAGGTGACAACGGAAAACTGCTGAGATAGAGTCTGGCCTTGCAACACTATGACTATACTATCCAGCACAAAAAGGGCAGTGAGCATGGTAACACAGATGGGTTATCGCGTCAAGGAGAGGTTATCGCGTCCTCTTCCTCCTGACAGGACACCTGACGTCAATGTGGCCAGTGCGCCTGCACGAGTCGGACGCCGGGTGCGCGGTACACAAGCCGGCTGCGCGGGGATACGAGCGTAGTGCACATGCTCCATTAAAGACCACAGGTGCTATTCAGGCTGGGGGAGGGCTTTAGCCTCCGTCACCGCCCTCAGCCTTATGATTGGCTTCTGACTAAGGAAGCCTCCTGGTTTCCCGGCAACCAGGGGGGCGGTCCTGGGTTCACTGTGTACTTAAAGCCAATCAGAGCCTTGACTCATTGCTGAGTTATTCAACCTTATGGTGAACACCCAGCTCCCTCCTGTGAACCTGTTGTTTAATCTGACTTCCCAGCTACCGACTCCTTGCATGTTTCCTCGATTACGATTTCTGCTGCCCGCCACGACCCGGAACTGGAACCGACTACCCAATTGGATTGACCTTTTTTGTATTACGCTAATTTTTGGGATTATTTCATCCCTGCCAAAGGATTCCATACCTGATCCACTATTCCAGTCCTGACATAATAACTCAGCTTAACCATGGAATCCGCGGGACCTGCAGACGGTGCCCCTTTTTTGTCCGAACAACTGATGATGATGGCGCAAGCCCTTCAGGACATGCAGGCCAGCCATGCACACCTATTAGGGAGAATGCGTGCCCAGGAGCTGCGCCAGGCCCAGTTCACTGCACTACCACCCTCACCTCCTCCCGCTCCACGCACCTCACTAGAAGTGGTGAACAGTGAACCAGCAGTAGCCCTACCAGAACTCTTTTCTAGAGACAGGAAGAAATGCAGTTCGTTTAATATTTCCTGCGAGCTTCTGTTCTCCTTGAAACCCTGCACTTACTCCTCGGACTATATCAAAGTACGGACAGCTATCTCCCTGCTCACGGGACCCCCACAGACCTGGGCCCATCAGCTCCTGCAAACTGATAGCCCAGTGCTGTCCTCTTGGGGCTCCTTTGTTTCCGCCATGCAGGCACTCTTTGACGACCCACTGCATGCTTCCACCTCTAGGGACACTCTCCGTTCCCTGCGACAAGGAAGGCGTCCAGTGGAGGACTACATTACGGAGTTCCGGGAGATCGCACCAGATACCAGACTCAATGAAGTGGCCGTTATTGACCAGTTCTGGATCGGACTGTCGGACCAATTAAAAGACAAACTCGCCCGTATCGGGGTCCAAGAGGTCCTGGAAGGGCTGATGAGCACGGTTACCCAACTGGACCGCCGTTTCCGGGAACGAAGGACGGAGAGACAGCACGCCTTGCCTCCTCCTGCACGGAGATCCAATCCTCTTCCCATTTCAGTCCTTGGGCAATCTTCCACAGTGGGAGACCTCACCCCGGACGAACCAATGCAGGTCGGAGTAGTCAGCGGTCTACTCTCAGCAGTTGAGAGGTCCAGAAGGCGGACTCTCAATCTCTGCTTCTACTGTGCCAAATCCGGGCATATGTTGAGAGACTGTCCTGTCAAACCACCTACAGGTAGGAACTGGCCATAAACTCACGGCCATAATCGATTCGGGCGCAAGCAGCTGTTTTTTTTATTCCAAACTTGCCACGCAGCTAGGAATATCCTTGCGCCCCGAGAAACACCCATCCCGACTCCACATGGTGGACGGCAGTACATTAAAAACCGGACCTGTCTCTTTGGAATCACACCCTCTTACCCTTTCCATTGGTCGCCACCACCGTGAAGAGATCGTGTGGGACATCGTACCCTCTCCTTTATTTCCTGTTATCTTGGGCATCCCATGGCTTAGAAAGCACAACCCCCAAATAGACTGGGCCCTGGGACGTGTCACATTTCAGTCCTCTTATTGCATCTCCCACTGCATCTCCTCCGTTCCTGGCTCTCTGCTGGTCCTGGCCTAATCTCCTCGGGTATTACCTGATAAATACGAAGAATATGCGGATGTCTTTGAGAAAGCAGGGGCAGACACCTTACCTCCCCACAGACCTTATGACTGCCCCATTGATCTACTCCGCAGAGCCCCACTGCTGTACGGACGGTAATACAACTTGTCTGAGCCCGAGACCCAGGCGCTGAGGGATTACATTGAAGAAAGCCTGGCAAAGGGCTTCATCCACCCGTCCACCTCCCCAGTCGGTGCAGGTATCTTTTTTGTGGGGAAGAAGGACGGGGGTCTTCGGCCCTGTGTGGACTACCGGGGCCTTAACAACATCACCAGGAAAAATAAATACCCTCTCCCTCTCATCCCTGATCTCCTGGACTGAGTGAAGGATGCCAAAGTGTTCTCCAAGATCGACCTCCGGGGGGCCTATAATCTTGTGCGCATCCGTGAGGGCGATGAATGGAAGACGGCTTTTCGTTCCAGATTCAGCCATTATGAGTATCTGGTGATGCCCTTCGGGCTTTGCAACGCCCCGGCTACCTTCCAAAGCTTTATCAACGATGTCTTCTGCAATCTTCTGGACACATATGTGGTAGTGTATCTGGATGACATCCTTATTTTTTCCCACACACTCCAGCAGCATGAGAGACATGTGAAGGTAGTCCTCCAGCGCCTTCGGACACACCGACTCTATGGGAAGCTGGAAAAGAGCATCTTTGAGGTTCCTTCTATTGAATTCTTGGGATACATACTGTCCCCCGGAAAAGTGGAGATGGACCCCAAGAAGGTTCAGGCCGTCCTAGAATGGCCTATCCCACGAAATCGACGAATGGTCCAACAGTTCATCGGTTTCGCAAATTTCTACCGTCGGTTCATCCGGAATTTCTCGGCCATATGCGCTCCTAACCCTACCGTGCCAACACCCTTGTGGGCAGAGTGCCGGTGCCACCCGCTCCCATTCAGGTGGATAACAATGATGAATATGACCATCAACTCTATGCCAAAGAAGGGCTGAAGTATTGGCAACGGGCCAGCACACACCGGCCGACCCAGAAGGTTCTACAGCAGATGGTGAGGAGCTGTTGTCTGCAAAAGAGCAATATGTCTGGTCGGCCCAATGGACACGTGAAGGTGCCGCGGAGGACTCCGGTGAAGATCCCACCTCGACAAGAACAAATATTGATGCTGCCGGTGGGGGCTGGACGACAAGTGAATGAACTGGAGGTCCTGATCGAGCCCACTTATGTATGCTGCCTCAATGTTGAAGACTGCGCATTAACCGTTCCTAGGAATACCTTGCTGGCCAAAGTTTATGTGTGAAGCTCCTTCGTCGGGGGATATCCCGTTCGGACACATAAACTTTGGCCAGCAAGGTATTCCTAGGAACGGTTAATGCGCAGTCTTCAACATTGAGGCAGCATACAGGCACACATTCATCTTTCACAATAGCGAGGGCCCTGGCGACCAGTGGGTGAGTCTGCATTTCCTCTTGATAAGTGGGCTCGATCAGGACCTCTAGTTCATTCACTTGTCGTCCAGCCCCCACCGGCAGCATCAATATTTGTTCTTGTCGAGGTGGGATCTTCACCGGAGTCCTCCGCGGCACCTTCACGTGTCTATTGGGCCGACCAAACATATTGCTCTTTTGCAGACAACAGCTCCTCACCATCTGCTGTAGAACCTTCTGGGTCGGCCGGTGTGTGCTGGCCCATTGCCAATACTTCAGCCCTTCTTTGGCATAGAGTTGATGGTCTAGGTTAGGCATGCTCAACCCGCGGCCCTCCAGCTGTTGTAAAACTACAACTCCCAGGATGCCCGAACAACCTACAGCTATCAGCCTACAGCAGGGTATTGTGGGAGTTGTAGTTTTACAACAGCTGGAGGGCCGCGGGTTGAGCATGCCTGGTCTAGGTCTCTCAGAATGTTCATACCTACGTGACGTCCATCCCTCTCCGGGACGAATGGTCCACCAGCATGACCCCCTTCTTGCTGACGTCTTGCCCAAACTGTCGGATCCGCATCCAGAATATCCCTCGGACATCCATCTCTCTGTTATTGGCAGCTGTCAGCCTGATAACGCTCCAGTCTTCTGGCTCTATCATATGTCCAAAGTGTCTTTCGAAGAACTCCAGAGACATAGCGGTACACTCCGACCCTGTATCAACTAGGCAACATACCTTCTGGCCTTTCAACTAGGCTTCCATAAAGGGGTTGCTGTCATACAAGTCGTGTTCCTCATGCATAGGGCTTAGCTTCTGGTGTACCGCCGCAAGACGCCCACATACTGCAGTGGTCGAAAGTTTTACATCGACTCAAACTTCATTTGTTCTGGACACTCTCAAGCCATACTGTTCACAAGCCCAGCAGAGGGGCCCTCTTTTGACGAGCTCCCACACTTGAGTTATCCTGGATGGACCGGGGCACTGGGGTCATTTCCGGAGGCCAGGGTGATCCTGCCTTTATCTGGGACACTTCCGGACGAAATTCTCTCAATTCTGTTCGCAGGGCTTGGACCACACCCTTTAAGGACTCTGAGTCTTCAGATGCAGACCGACCTACTGTAGCATGGGTGCTACCTACTACTCCGCTGCCACAGGCATGTGTTCTTCCTCTCTCTCCACGGCAGCTAGGTAGACGCTGTAGAATGTCATGTTGAGCGTCGTCCGGGTCATCTTTTGCAATTTGACCTGTAAGAACTTGTTGAAGAGCACCACTATGAACTGGTCTCGTAGTAGCCGGTCCACCTCCCTGAAGGATCCCATGGCCTCTGGGTCCCGCCACTGTATTTCATTTAACATCTCCTGTAGGAAATTTGAGTTCTTTATCAGGGTCTCGCCCTCTCGCTGTGGTTGGTTGATGAAGTGGCGCCGCAACTGCACTACTTTAGTACACCACCCCCTTCCCGGGCTTTTACCAGTAGAGAGAATATTTTCTCTAGGGTGTCTCTCTCGGATTCGGGCCTTACTATCACTGTCCATCTGACGTCACCCTCTAGAGCCCCCAATCAGTGGTGTTGGGTTCAAGTTGGCCTTGCACTGGAGCTCCCTGAGCTGGGTCCTGGACTGGTGCCATTGGTGCCAGGGAAGGGCCTCCGCCGTGTTCCTGTCCATAACAGTTGCTGTATCCTGTCAACTATGCCAAGATGTACCGGGGTGGACTCCCCAGGATAAAGCGAAGTCACGAACAAGGAAAAACAACTCCACCACCAGTTTTTGCCAAAACAGAATTTTATTTAAACGTGGTAATAAACAAAACCACAAATGCTGAGAGCATACAATAAATTCAGATACACCCTGTCCTAAGGCTGAGACCCTTATGCTGCACAGCACGGCGCCCTCCGATGGATGCAGGAGAATAGCATGGTAATTTACCTACTGGCGGGCACAACTAAACTGCTACACCTTACCTGTTATTACCCTAAAAAAACAAGAATAAATGTACGGATGTGTGGTAGGGGCTAGCTTGCGGTACAGCACAACAAAGCTCTACAGTATTCCTCCTCCCATAACTGGTCTTGTAGCACGTGCCTGAATATTGCTCCTGAAAAAAACGTTAGCCTGCCTTGAGTTTGTGGGAAGTTTATCAGCTCTCCAGTGTGAAATGTCCCTTTAAATTATGGAGCCCTTTCAATAAACAATAGCAACAGTTGCAGCCTGACACAAACAGAGACCCTATCTAAATCTTACTAACTACAGGCCTTGTGTCAGTCTCTAAGCGCCAACACTGTAATGAGGTGCGTGCACGATCTTACCGACCCAGGTCTGCTCTGCATCCACTGGTGACTCTGAACATAACAAATGCCTCTCCAACAAGCATTCGGTCCTGCAGTGTATGTAGCTTTGCTCCTCAGCTCTCATCAGCATTCCTGGAAGCCATACTCGTTCCTCTGGACAGGATCAGGGTCTTGGATACAATCAGCTTCACTAGCTGCTTCCTTTCTCTTCCTCTCCAGGCTCTGTGTAACTACACCTCTTATGAATATGGAAATATATGCAGTCTGTAGCTCTGTTCAGGAAACAGTGGTATCTTGTGGGCAAACAGCACAATGTCAGTCCCGATCATTTAATTTTTTCTACACAAACAGTGTTTAGACAAGGAGAGCTGTTTCCCCATCTCACACTCGAATATCCTCCTTCTCCTCCTCATCCTCTAGTTCATCCCCCACAGGGCTAATGTGGCCGTGGGATGTAGTCACCACGTCTCCTGTCCCTTGGCCAGCCAGATTTAGCAGCATTTGTTCTAGGACATGAATCAATGGAATAATGTTGTTCATACCGTAGTCCTGACGACTGAAAATAAAGTGGCCTCCTCAAAGGGCCCAAGCAAACGGTAGGTGTCGCACATGAGCTGCCACTGGCTAACATCAAAGTTACACAGGGCAGTACCTCTGTCGGCCTGTATCATCAAAAAATAATTTATGGCCTTTGTTCATATATTTGGACCAACATATGGAGGGTGGAAACGTTGCATATCAGCCCATGTTGGGGATGCCGTTCTGTCGCTGCAGCTCAAGGAGGGTGTGCTTTGTGGTGTACGAGTGGCTAAAGTGCATGCAAAGTTTTCTGGCCATTTTTAGGATGTCTTGCAGATGGGTGGAAGACTTCAGGAACTGTTTTAGAACCAGATTGAACACGTGCCATGCAGGGTGCATGGCTCAACCCTCCTTGACGCCGACACCATGTTCTTCCCATTGTCACCATGATTCCGATTTTGATTTATCGAGGAGAAAGCCAGATTTCAATTTCTTGATGAAGGATGCAGAGCAGTTCCTCCCCTGTGTGACTCCGTTCACCCAGGCAAACTAGGTGCAGAACAGCATGACACCACCCTGCCCTGCACATGTGGTATGCTGGTGGGGCACTGTGAATTCTCCTTGCAGTGGAGGCTGAGGACACGGTGGAGGATGAGGAGGCAGACGCGGGCAATGTCGCAGGACCAGCGGCGTGAGAGCGTGGAGGCGGAAGCAGCGTCACCTGGCCAAGTTGCTAGTGTGGCTGGGCAGGAACAACATTTGCCTAGTGGGCCCTAAAAGACATATATTGTCCTTAACCGTAGTTATAGCTCCATACACCAGCGTTGCCATGCATTTTGGCAGACACGAACAGGCCCAAAGACTGGCCCACCTTCTGTTCTACATATGTGTGCAGGGCTGGTACTCCTTTTTCAGAAAGAAATGACAGCTTTGGACTATCCACCTTGACTCGGCTCAAGCCATCAGTTCTCTGAAGGATGCAAAGTCCACTACTTGGAAAGGGAGGAATTTTAGCACCAGTAACTTTGCCAGAAGCACATTCAGCTTCTGTGCCGTTGAATGAGTGCCTGCTACCGCTGCCTCCATGAACTCCTGCACCGATACTTCCTGGGCAGGTAGTCTTCTGCAAAGCAGGCGGTCTACCCCGGGCACGCTTGGTTCCCGACTAGTGTTGACCGAGCACCAAAGTGCCTGAGTGCCTTTGTGATGCTCGGGTGCTCTAAAGACAATGGGAGAACCCGATCATTAAACCAGGCACCCCCTGCTCTGAAGAGGGGAAGGTGTTGGGATTTGGGACTCTAGTTCTGCTTGGGAGTCCCTGCTCTGACTCCATATATAGCTATGTCCTTATATGGAGTCAGTGCTTGGGGATACCCCAGTGTATTTAAATCTAATTTAGCCTGTATTTCAGAAACTCACAACCTCTATTAGTGGCAAGGCACTTAAAGTGGTTGTCTGGGTTCATATCTAAACCCAGACATACCTCTATTTTCACCCAGGCAGCTCCCCTGACTTGAGCTTCGGAGCAGTTCATGCTCCGATGCTCTCCTTTTCCCTGCGCAACATCGCGCAGGGCAAAGTCATTTTCAGGAGTTCCGGTGACAAACCGGGCTCTCAAAGGGGCTGCCAGGATGCCCAGTGATGTCACCAGCAGTGATGGGCGAGCTTTAGTGCTGCCCTAGCCAGTAAAATGGCTAGGGCAGCGCAAAAGCACACCCATCAGAGCCGGTGACGTCACCGAAAAGATTGCCGGGCAGAAGCCTCCACCAGCAGTGTGTTACTGTAAACAAAAGAGCTAGCACAGGGCAAGGGATCCCATCGGAGCATGAGATGCTCTGATGCTAACATCAGGGGGGCTGTCTGGGTGAAATTATGGGTATGTCCGGGTTCATCTCTGAACACAGACAATCCCTTTAACCACTCAGCTATAATAGCTACATAGCCAGTTACTAAACAAAAATATAAAAAATATGAGCCTTCTACTGTACTGTATGTCTACTGAGACCTATACAGTAGAAGTCTCATATTTTATTTTTATTTTTAATAGACTGGCTATGCAGCTATATGGTATAGTGGTTAAAGTTCTGGACTATGATGCAGAAGCTATGAGTTCAAATCCTGTCAAACTTTTTCAGAAATAGAGGCTAACCTTAATTTAAACATATGTATATATATATATATATATATATATATATATATATATACAGTACAGACCAAAAGTTTGGACACACCTTCTCATTCAAAGAGTTTTCTTTATTTTCATAACTATGAAAATTGTAAATTCACACTGAAGGCATCAAAACTATGAATTAACACATGTGGAATTATATACGTGAAACAACTGAAAATATGTTATATTCTAGGTTCTGCAAAGTAGCCACCTTTTGCTTTGATTACTGCTTTGCACACTCTTGGTATTCTCTTGATGAACTTCAAGAGGTAGTCACCTAAAATGGTTTTCACTTCACAGGTGTGCCCTGTCAGGTTAATAGGTGGGATTTCTTGCCTTTTAAATGGGGTTGGGGCGCGTCATCGGTTGCTATATAGACACGTGCTCGGACCATTCATAGTCGGGGAGAGCAGAGCGTAGGAAGGGAAAGGCAGTGAAGGGAGCGCAATTCACAGTTATTATTCTAAGAAAGCTTTTCAAAGACCCAAAAGTCCTTTTAAGGACTACTGTGTATGTGTGGGTTCTAGAGAATCAATATATTTTTACCTGCGCTAAATTGATCAGTCTCAGGGACATCTGTGCTGAGGAAGGGACAGATAGTTCAAGGAGAAAAATTTGCAGTTTTTACTACCAAAAGGTTTTCAAAGACCACAAAGTCCTTTTAAGGACTACTGTGTGTGTGTTTGACAGCAGCAAGAATTTTTTCTTTAATACCAATTAGTGACATATAATGTACATCATCCGCAGACTGTCTTTTTGCGTAAATTCAAATAATCAGCGCCACATTTATTGTCAATAGTGTGCGATTAATACACATCCGTGACATATACAGTACTCCATCTGAAAACTGTTTCTTTAGCGTAAATTTAAATAATCAAGGGCCAGTCCTCATCTACTGTCTCTGTAGTGTGTGCGTGTAACACACATCCATGACATATACAGTACTCCATCCGAAAACAGTTTCTTTAGCATAAATTTAAATAATCTGGGCCTAATCTAGTGTCCATAGTGTGTTGTTTTCTGTGACATAAATGGAGTTGAGCAGACACCTGGATGTTCGGGTTTGACGAGTTCAGCCGAACTTCACAAAAAAGTTTGAGTTTGGGACCCAAACTTGACCCCGAACCCAAACCCCATTGAAGTCAATAGGGACCCAAACTTTTGAGCACAATGGCTCTAAAAATGTCATGGAAAGGGCTAAGATGTGGTTAAGAGCATGGCAAGTGCTCTGCAAACAAATGTGGATAGGGAAATGACTTCAAATAACTTAGCAATATGTAAAAATAAAAAATTATAATCTTTATCTAGGAGGACGAGGTCCATATGGAGTAGGAGGTTGAGGAGGTAGTGGATGTGGTGGTGTAGGTGGAAGTGCCGGTGGAGGAGGAGACAATACACTGGCTGCAGGGCAGGCCAGCACCTCCAAGGCGTAAAGGGCAAGCTCAGGCCTTGTGCCCAATTTGGAGACCCAGAAGTTGCAGGTGGCACACCCATCAGTCAGTTTGTGTAGGCGTGTGCACACATACTGCCCCACCATGTCGCACGTCCCCGTGATGTTCACAATCCACAGTCCCCGTGATGTTCACTTCTCCCCATGAAATGTGGGAGAAGTTATTAAAACGGAAGAATCGAAGAAAGGAGGGGGCGTGCAAAAATTACTCACTCCCGACTTGAGGAGGTAGTGATGAAAAATAACAATACAGGACTATTAAGATGCTCTGTTATTCATGTTATTGGAATGATTAATAAAAAATTATAGGGAATGTCACTGGGGTATTTAGGATTTGGAAACGTTAGACAGGAGAGTACACGAAATTAGGCCCTAGTAAGACCCTCGGGATTTAACCCTCAAATACACCACTGGTCAAAAGACCAAAGAAAGTCCCTATAGGGGTCTACTAATTTGGAAAATAAAAGCCAAATACTTTATTTAGTTCATTTAAAAGGGGAGTTATTAAATACCCCACAAAAACCACACATTTAAAACTGTCAGATGGCAATGCAAATTTGTGTAAGAACTTGCTTTTCTCTCATTTATTTGAGAAAATATATGTGCAGGTGGGTGGTTGGTGACAGTTAACCACACTTGGGTATGCCCTATTGCTTGGTGTCCTGGGACTTGGGCCCAAGTTCCGGACACCAATACGTTGGCTGTCTCTACACTGGTGCCACAACAACACCACACTAATTCAACACACACAGGAATGGAGCCCTACTAATAGTGGGATTTACACATTTGCTGCCAACTGAGCTAAAAAGAGCGCCTAACACTAGTCCCCACCCGACATGTTTCGCCGCGATGCGGCTTCGTCAGGGGTTCGGGGTATTAGTGTCGGCGCGCTGAACAAACAAGGGTTATATGCCCTAGGTAACGCCCCCGTTTGTGTATTGCAGGGGACCCATTGGTCATAGCCGCAGAGGGGGGGCGTGTCTCCGAAATCACATGTGCAGGCGCCTAGCGATGAGGTCACCACAGGCTGCATGCGCCCGGCCATAGCACTGTTTGAGCAGCTGTTAAGCTATTGGTTACGGCCGTCGGAGGTGTCGCTAGTGCGCAACGTGCACAGGCACCCAGCGATGACCTCATCACCAGGCGTCCACTCAACCCGAGCCAGTCATTGACGCCGTCTGATGACAGCGTACTCATTGTCATCACCTCGCCACCTCCCCATGAGGGAAGTGGGAGTGGTTATCTCAAAAAATACAATACCAGAACATACATTGGATACATGTTAAGTAAAATGACTGGATGCAGGCAATTAAACATTGTTTACTTGGATAGGGAGAAGAGGGCAAGGTGAAAAGATACACATTATGTTAGCCATTATATTAAGCTAACACCAGCGATTTATACACTATATATGATTCGCTGGTCAGAATCATGTAACTCCATTTGTCATATAGTATCTGTCACCCTGCTCCATTTTACCACAACATATATAGCCTTGTCAGCTCTAAAAAGAGGTTTTATAGGAATAGTTTTAACACTTTATAGATATTCTATAGATTTATTTTATTTTTATAATTTTATCCTCTCATAGATGACAAAATTTCTTTTTTGCAGAATAATATAGTTATTATTATTTACAAAAAGGCAGAAAAGGAGAAGCCTTCATTGAGGCCAGATGGGGTTTGACTTGACAGTCTGTATATCCATTTGGCTTCTTCTCTTAGCAGTCTGATGTCCAAATTTCCAGATCTAGGGCCCAATTTAACTTGGGAGAGCCCCCAGAATTTCAATACATCTATCCGGCCATTGTGAATATATGACACATGTCTATATAGGGAAGTATCTTTTTTCGTGTTAATTGCACTAATGTGTCCCGAAATCCGTCTCCTCAGTTCTTAAACCGTCTTGCCAACATACAGCTTTGGACATGTGCAGGAAGCTATATACACTAATCCAGTGCTCTTGCAGTTAAACCAGTCACGAATTTCATACTCCCTCCCATCAACTGGGTTCACGAATCTTTTAATCTTTGGTAGGAAACTACAGAAAGAGCACCCACCACATGGATATGAACCGGTCACCTTCGATCTTAGCCAATTACTATTTTCCTGTCCTATTTTGGGAAGGAAACTATGTACCAATTGGTCCCTTAAACTTGGACCACGTCTAAAGGTGACACTGGGATAAGGTGGGAGCACCTGACGTAGATCTGGATCATTAAGGAGAATTTTCCAATATTTCCTTAAAATGTTTGTCATCAGTCGATGATGCCCATCAAAAGTACCTATACACCGGATGGTCTTGCTGTCCTGGGAGGTCACAGAGGGGGCAGTCCTGCATGGGATAAGGGAATCTCTTGTAAGGGTCTTTGCTCGATTAAAGGCCCTTTTAAGAACCTTTCGAGGGTATCCCCTATCGCGGAATCTATTATATAGATCATCCGCTTGGATCTTAAACAATTCATCCGTTGAACAATTTCTCCTGGCACGTAAATATTGTCCAAATGGTATTCCATTTTTTAATGCAGTTGGATGCCAGCTTGAGAAATGCAGGAAGCTATTTGTTGAAGTAGGTTTACGATAGATATCGGTCTGAACCTGTCCAGACTCATCTTTTTGTATCGTAAGATCTAAAAAATTTATTTGGGTCGGATTAATTTCAAATGTAAAATGCATACCGATATCATTTGCATTAAGTAGCTCAACAAAATCAAGGAACTGTCCCCTCTCCCCCTCCCAGAACAGCAAGACATCAATCAATGAAACGGCCCCAATAGCTAATGTACTCGGTGTAGGGTTCCATGATTTCAGAAAAAACAATATTGTGCTCCCACCACCCCAAGAAAAGGTTCGCGAACGTCGGGGCACAAGGCGTGCCCATCGCGGTCCCGTGAATTTGGTGAAAGAAAGTTCCATTACATAAAAAATAATTGTGTGTGAGGACAAACATTAATAATCGTATTACAAAATCATTATGCCTGTGAAATGACGTACTTTTCGTGTACAGGAAAGATTTGACCGCCTCAATACCTAATTTGTGCTCAATATTAGTGTATAGGGCCTCGACATCGAGGCTTGCTAAAAACGTGGATTTTGATAATGTGACATTAGCTATTTTGGACAATACATCATTTGTGTCCTTGATATAGGAAGGTAATTCTGTCACAAAGGGCCTCAAAATGGTGTCAACATACTCACTGGCAGGTTGGGTTAATGCATCATTCCCCGAGACAATGGGTCTCCCTGGGATTGGGACCCTATTTTTGTGCACTTTAGGAAGTGCATAAAAAGTGGCGATAGTTGGATGTTTATTATATAGGAAAATGAATTCCTCCTTAGAAATTAATTGGTCGTCTCGTGCCTCCTTGAGGATAACATGCAGTTTAGTGAGGTAGGTACTTGTTGGGTTGGTGTCTAAAGTTTCATAGATTTTTTTTGTCACTTAGTAATTTTTCAACCATCAGGTCATATTCATTCCTATTTTGCACCACTATATTACCCCCCTTGTCACTTGACTTGATTACAATTTTGTCATCCTTTTTTAGGGATTCCAAAGCAGAGACCTCCTCACTGTTCAAATTGCTTTCCCCACCAAATTTGTGCAGTTTAATAGTCCTGATTTCATCAGTGACTAGATCCACAAATGTTTCAATATTTTTATATTGGGAAAAAGGTGGTGTCCACCTTGAACGAGGTTTCAAATTTGTCAGGGGGGGTTCTACAGTGGTACACATACCCTCACTTTCTGCATGCAGGCTCTCTAACGTCAGTAGGGCCTTCTGTTCCTGTTGAATTAATTTATGCGAATCCTGTGTCAGGCTTAAATGTTGTTTATGAAGTGCAAGTTTGCGTGCGAAAAGGTTAATGTCCTTTACCCAGGTGAATTTATCACATTGAGGTACTGGTGTGAAAGTCAGGCCCCTGCTAGACCTGTGTGGTTTTTGGTCTAGCACCAGATATCATATTTATGGATGTATCGGGGGGACATGAAGGGTTACCATTATGTTGTATTTCAGTCGTAGTTAAATCACTGATAGAGTTGAGCGAACACCTGGATGTTCGGGTTCGAGAAGTTCGGCCGAACATCCCGGAAATGTTCGGGTTCGGGATCCGAACCCGATCCGAACTTCGTCCCGAACCCGAACCCCATTGAAGTCAATGGGGACCCGAACTTTTCGGCACTAAAAAGGCTGTAAAACAGCCCAGGAAAGAGCTAGAGGGCTGCAAAAGGCAGCAACATGTAGGTAAATCCCCTGCAAACAAATGTGGATAGGGAAATGAATTAAAATAAAAATTAAATAAATAAAAATTAACCAAAATCAATTGGAGAGAGGTTCCATAGCAGAGAATCTGGCTTCCCGTCACCCACCACTGGAACAGTCCATTCTCAGATATTTAGGCCCCGGCACCCAGGCAGAGGAGAGAGGTCCCGTAACAGAGAATCTGTCTTCATGTCAGCAGAGAATCAGTCTGCATGTCATAGCAGAGAATGAGGCTTCACGTCAGCCACCACTGCAACAGTCCATTGGCATATATTTAGGCCCAGCACACACACAGGCAGAGGAGAGAGGTCCCGTAACAGACAATCTGTCTTCATGTCAGCAGAGAATCAGTCTGCATGTCATAGCAGAGAATGAGGCTTCACGTCACCCACCACTGCAACAGTCCATTGGCATATATTTAGGCCTAGCACACAGGCAGAGCAGAGAGGTCCCGTAACAGACAATCTGGCTTCATGACAGCAGAGAATCAGTCTGCATGTCATAGCAGAGAATCAGGCTTCACGTCAGCCACCACTGCAACAGTCCATTGTCATAAATTTAGGCCCAGCACCCAGGCAGAGGAGAGAGGTCCCGTAACAGAGGATCTGGCTTCATGTCAGCAGAGAATCAGTCTGCATGTCATAGCAGAGAATCAGGCTTCACGTCAGCCACCACTGCAACAGTCCATTGTCATAAATTTAGGCCCAGCACCCAGGCAGAGGAGAGAGGTCCCGTAACAGACAATCTGGCTTCATGTCAGCAGAGAATTAGTCTGCATGTCATAGCAGAGAATGAGGCTTCACGTCAGCCACCACTGCAACAGTCCATTGGCATATATTTAGGCCTAGCACACAGGCAGAGGAGAGAGGTCCCGTAACAGACAATCTGGCTTCATGTCAGCAGAGAATCAGTCTGCATGTCATAGCAGAGAATGAGGCTTCACGTCACCCACCACTGCAACAGTCCATTGGCATATATTTAGGCCTAGCACACAGGCAGAGCAGAGAGGTCCCGTAACAGACAATCTGGCTTCATGACAGCAGAGAATCAGTCTGCATGTCATAGCAGAGAATGAGGCTTCACGTCACCCACCACTGCAACAGTCCATTGGCATATATTTAGGCCTAGCACACAGGCAGAGCAGAGAGGTCCCGTAACAGACGATCTGGCTTCATGTCAGCAGAGAATCAGTCTGCATGTCATAGCAGAGAATGAGGCTTCACGTCAGCCACCACTGCAACAGTCCATTGGCATATATTTAGGCCTAGCACACAGGCAGAGGAGAGAGGTCCCGTAACAGACAATCTGGCTTCATGTCAGCAGAGAATCAGTCTGCATGTCATAGCAGAGAATGAGGCTTCACGTCACCCACCACTGCAACAGTCCATTGGCATATATTTAGGCCTAGCACACAGGCAGAGCAGAGAGGTCCCGTAACAGACAATCTGGCTTCATGACAGCAGAGAATCAGTCTGCATGTCATAGCAGAGAATGAGGCTTCACGTCACCCACCACTGCAACAGTCCATTGGCATATATTTAGGCCTAGCACACAGGCAGAGCAGAGAGGTCCCGTAACAGACGATCTGGCTTCATGTCAGCAGAGAATCAGTCTGCATGTCATAGCAGAGAATGAGGCTTCACGTCAGCCACCACTGCAACAGTCCATTGGCATATATTTAGGCCTAGCACACAGGCAGAGGCAGAGAGGTCCCGTAACAGACAATCTGGCTTCATGTCAGCAGAGAATTAGTCTGCATGTCATAGCAGAGAATCAGGCTTCATGTCACCCACCACTGCAACAGTCCATTGGCATATATTTAGGCCTAGCACACAGGCAGAGGAGAGGTTCATTCAACTTTGGGTAGCCTCGCAATATAATGGTAAAATGAAAATAAAAATAGGATTGAATGAGGAAGTGCCCTGGAGTCCAATAATATATGGTTATGGGGAGGTAGTTAATGTCTAATCTGGACAAGGGACGGACAGGTCCTGTGGGATCCATGCCTGGTTCATTTTTATGAACGTCAGCTTGTCCACATTGGCTGTAGACAGGCGGCTGCGTTTGTCTGTAATGACGCCCCCTGCCGTGCTGAATACACGTTCAGACAAAACGCTGGCTGCCGGGCAGGCCAGCACCTCCAAGGCATAAAAGGCTAGCTCTGGCCACGTGGACAATTTAGAGACCCAGAAGTTGAATGGGGCCGAACCATCAGTCAGTACGTGGAGGGGTGTGCACACGTACTGTTCCACCATGTTAGTGAAATGTTGCCTCCTGCTAACACGTTGCGTATCAGGTGGTGGTGCAGTTAGCTGTGGCGTGTTGACAAAAGTTTTCCACATCTCTGCCATGCTAACCCTGCCCTCAGAGGAGCTGGCCGTGACACAGCTGCCTTGGCGACCTCTTGCTCCTCCTCTGCCTTGGCCTTGGGCTTCCACTTGTTCCCCTGTGACATTTGGGAATGCTCTCAGTAGCGCGTCTACCAACGTGCGCTTGTACTCGCGCATCTTCCTATCACGCTCCAGTGCAGGAAGTAAGGTGGGCACATTGTCTTTGTAGCGTGGATCCAGCAGGGTGGCAACCCAGTAGTCCGCACAGGTTAAAATGTGGGCAACTCTGCTGTCGTTGCGCAGGCACTGCAGCATGTAGTCGCTCATGTGTGCCAGGCTGCCCAGGGGTAAGGACAAGCTGTCCTCTGTGGGAGGCGTATCGTCATCGTCCTGCCTTTCCCCCCAGCCACGCACCAGTGATGGACCCGAGCTGCGTTGGGTGCCACCCCGCTGTGACCATGCTTCATCCTCATCCTCCTCCACCTCCTCCTCATCCTCGTCCTCCTCGTCCTCCAGTAGTGGGCCCTGGCTGGCCACATTTGTACCTGGCCTCTGCTGTTGCCAAAAACCTCCCTCTGAGTCACTTCGAAGAGACTGGCCTGAAAGTGCTAAAAATGACCCCTCTTCCTCCTCCTCCTCCTCCTCCTGGGCCACCTCCTCTTCCATCATCGCCCTAAGTGTTTTCTCAAGGAGACATAGAAGTGGTATTGTAACGCTGATAACGGTGTCATCGCCACTGGCCATGTTGGTGGAGTACTCGAAACAGCGCAACAGGGCACACAGGTCTCGCATGGAGGCCCAGTCATTGGTGGTGAAGTGGTGCTGTTCTGTAGTGCGACTGACCCGTGCGTGCTGCAGCTGAAACTCCACTATGGCCTGCTGCTGCTCGCACAGTCTGTCCAGCATGTGCAAGGTGGAGTTCCACCTGGTGGGCACGTCGCATATGAGGCGGTGAGCGGGAAGGCCGAAGTTACGCTGTAGCGCAGACAGGCGAGCAGCAGCAGGATGTGAACGCCGGAAGCGCGAACAGACGGCCCGCACTTTATGCAGCAGCTCTGACATGTCGGGGTAGTTGTGAATGAACTTCTGCACCACCAAATTCAGCACATGCGCCAAGCAAGGGATGTGCGTCAAATTGGCTAGTCCCAGAGCTGCAACGAGATTTCGCCCATTATCACACACCACCAGGCCGGGCTTGAGGCTCACCGGCAGCAACCACTCGTCGGTCTGTTGTTCAATACCCCGCCACAACTCCTGTGCGGTGTGGGGCCTGTCCCCCAAACATATGAGTTTCAGAATGGCCTGCTGACGTTTACCCCGGGCTGTGCTGAAGTTGGTGGTGAAGGTGTGTGGCTGACTGGATGAGCAGGTGGAAGAAGAGGAGGAGGAAGCCGAGAAGGAGGAGGTGGCAACAGGAGGCAAAGAATGTTGCCCTGCGATCCTTGGCGGCGGAAGGACGTGCGCCAAACAGCTCTCCGCCTGGGGCCCAGCTGCCACTACATTTACCCAGTGTGCAGTTAGGGAGATATAGCGTCCCTGGCCGTGCTTACTGGTCCACGTATCTGTGGTTAGGTGGACCTTGCTACAGATGGCGTTGCGCAGTGCACACTTGATTTTATCGGATACTTGGTTGTGCAGGGAAGGCACGGCTCTCTTGGAGAAGTAGTGCCGGCTGGGAACAACATACTGTGGGACAGCAAGCGACATGAGCTGTTTGAAGCTGTCTGTGTCCACCAGCCTAAATGACAGCATTTCATAGGCCAGTAGTTTAGAAATGCTGGCATTCAGGGCCAGGGATCGAGGGTGGCTAGGTGGGAATTTACGCTTTCTATCAAATGTTTGTGAGATGGAGAGCTGAACGCTGGCGTGTGACATGGTTGAGACGCTTGGTGACGGAGGTGGTGGTGGTGGTGTTGGTGGTACATCCCCTGTTTGCTGGGCGGCAGGTGCCAACGTTCCTCCAGAGGCGGAGGAAGAGGCCGAGGCGGCAGCAGCAGAATAGGCCGAGGCGGCAGCAGCAGAAGAGGTAGCAGGGGGAGCCTGAGTGACTTCCTTGGTTTTAAGGTGTTTACTCCACTGCAGTTCATGCTTTGCATGCAGGTGCCTGGTCATGCAGGTTGTGCTCAGGTTCAGAACGTTAATGCCTCGCTTCAGGCTCTGATGGCACAGCGTGCAAACCACTCGGGTCTTGTCGTCAGCACATTGTTTGAAGAAGTGCCATGCCAGGGAACTCCTTGAAGCTGCCTTTGGGGTGCTCGGTCCCAGATGGCGGCGGTCAGTAGCAGGCGGAGTCTCTTGGCGGCGGGTGTTCTGCTTTTGCCCACTGCTCCCTCTTTTGCTACGCTGTTGGCTCGGTCTCACCACTGCCTCTTCCTCCGAACTGTGAAAGTCAGTGGCACGACCTTCATTCCATGTGGGGTCTAGGACCTCATCGTCCCCTGCATCGTCTTCCACCCAGTCTTGATCCCTGACCTCCTGTTCAGTCTGCACACTGCAGAAAGACGCAGCAGTTGGCACCTGTGTTTCGTCATCATCAGAGACATGCTGAGGTGGTATTCCCATGTCCTCATCATCAGGAAACATAAGTGGTTGTGCGTCAGTGCATTCTATGTCTTTCACCGCTGGGGAAGGGCTAGGTGGATGCCCTTGGGAAACCCTGCCAGCGGAGTCTTCAAACAGCATAAGAGACTGCTGCATAACTTGAGGCTGAGACAGTTTCCCTGGTATGCATGGGGGTGATGTGACAGACTGATGGGGTTGGTTTTCAGGCGCCATCTGTGCGCTTTCTGCAGAAGACTGGGTGGGAGATAATGTGAACGTGCTGGATCCACTGTCGGCCACCCAATTGACTAATGCCTGTACCTGCTCAGGCCTTACCATCCTTAGAACGGCATTGGGCCCCACCATATATCGCTGTAAATTCTGGCGGCTACTGGGACCTGAGGTAGTTGGTACACTAGGACGTGTGGATGTGGCAGAACGGCCACGTCCTCTCCCAGCACCAGAGGGTCCACTAACACCACCACGACCATGTCCACGTCCGCGTCCCTTACTAGATGTTTTTCTCATTGTTATGGTTCACCACAACAACAAATATATTATTTGGCCCAATGTATTGTATTCAAATTCAGCGGGATATAAATTTGAGGCCTAGTATTTAGGCGCTGGGTGACCGGTATGGATTTAGTGACAGAATTAGACTTGGAAATGCACAGAAGCGTGTGTGTGTGAAGTTATTCTGAATGACCCAATGTGCACCTTGAATATTATATACCCTTTTAGGGATAGATTTCAAATAGCTCTGATATAGCAGAAACCACTAAATTATGAAATTGCTAAATTGGGAATTGTATTTCAACCCAGAACAAAAAATGTGCTTTGACGGACACTAAATAACTTTCCCAGCCACAACAGGACAGCGTTAACGAGAGATTTAGCAGGATATAAATTTGAGGCCTAGTATTTAGGCGCTGGGTGACCGGTATGGATTTAGTGACAGAATTAGACTTGGAAATGCACAGAAGCGTGTGTGTGTGAAGTTATTCTGAATGACCCAATGTGCACCTTGAATATTATATACCCTTTTAGGGATAGATTTCAAATAGCTCTGATATAGCAGAAACCACTAAATTATGAAATTGCTAAATTGGGAATTGTATTTCAACCCAGAACAAAAAATGTGCTTTGACGGACACTAAATAACTTTCCCAGCCACAACAGGACAGCGTTAACGAGAGATTTAGCTGGATATAAATTTGAGGCCTAGTATTTAGGCGCTGGGTGACAGGTATGGGTTTAGTGACAGAATTAGACTTGGAAATGCACAGTAGCGGGTGTGTGAAGTTATTCTGAATGTCCCTATGTGCACCTTCAATATGATCTACCCTTTTAGGGATAGATTTCAAATAGCTCTGATATAGCAGAAACCACTAAATTATGAAATTGCTAAATTGGGAATTGTATTTCAACCCAGAACAAGAAATGTGCTTGAACGGACACTAAATAACTCGCCCAGCTACAGCACTAAGGACAGATTTAGCTGGATATAAATTTGAGGCCTAGTATTTAGGCGCTGGGTGACAGGTATGGGTTTAGTGACAGAATTAGACTTGGAAATACACAGTAGCGGGTGTGTGTGAAGTTATTCTGAATGACCCAATGTGCACCTTGAATATTATATACCCTTTTAGGGATAGATTTCAAATAGCTCTGATATAGCAGAACCCACTAAATTATGAAATTGCTAAATTGGGAATTGTATTTCAACCCAGAACAAGAAATGTGCTTGAACGGACACTAAATAACTCGCCCAGCTACAGCACTAAGGACAGATTTAGCTGGATATAAATTTGAGGCCTAGTATTTAGGCGCTGGGTGACAGGTATGGGTTTAGTGACAGAATTAGACTTGGAAATGCACAGTAGCGGGTGTGTGAAGTTATTCTGAATGTCCCTATGTGCACCTTCAATATGATCTACCCTTTTAGGGATAGATTTCAAATAGCTCTGATATAGCAGAAACCACTAAATTATGAAATTGCTAAATTGGGAATTGTATTTCAACCCAGAACAAGAAATGTGCTTGAACGGACACTAAATAACTCGCCCAGCTACAGCACTAACGACAGATTTAGCTGGATATGAATTTGAGGCCTAGTATTTAGGCGCTGGGTGACAGGTATGGGTTTAGTGACAGAATTAGACTTGGAAATACACAGTAGCGGTTGTGTGTGAAGTTATTCTGAATGACCCAATGTGCACCTTGAATATTATATACCCTTTTAGGGATAGATTTCAAATAGCTCTGATATAGCAGAAACCACTAAATTATGAAATTGCTAAATTGGGAATTGTATTTCAACCCAGAACAAGAAATGTGCTTGAACGGACACTAAATAACTCGCCCAGCTACAGCACTAAGGACAGATTTAGCTGGATATAAATTTGAGGCCTAGTATTTAGGCGCTGGGTGACAGGTATGGGTTTAGTGACAGAATTAGACTTGGAAATGCACAGTAGCGGGTGTGTGAAGTTATTCTGAATGTCCCTATGTGCACCTTCAATATGATCTACCCTTTTAGGGATAGATTTCAAATAGCTCTGATATAGCAGAAACCACTAAATTATGAAATTGCTAAATTGGGAATTGTATTTCAACCCAGAACAAGAAATGTGCTTGAACGGACACTAAATAACTCGCCCAGCTACAGCACTAAGGACAGATTTAGCTGGATATAAATTTGAGGCCTAGTATTTAGGCGCTGGGTGACAGGTATGGGTTTAGTGACAGAATTAGACTTGGAAATGCACAGTAGCGGGTGTGTGAAGTTATTCTGAATGTCCCTATGTGCACCTTCAATATGATCTACCCTTTTAGGGATAGATTTCAAATAGCTCTGATATAGCAGAAACCACTAAATTATGAAATTGCTAAATTGGGAATTGTATTTCAACCCAGAACAAGAAATGTGCTTGAACGGACACTAAATAACTCGCCCAGCTACAGCACTAAGGACAGATTTAGCTGGATATAAATTTGAGGCCTAGTATTTAGGCGCTGGGTGACAGGTATGGGTTTAGTGACAGAATTAGACTTGGAAATGCACAGTAGCGGGTGTGTGAAGTTATTCTGAATGTCCCTATGTGCACCTTCAATATGATCTACCCTTTTAGGGATAGATTTCAAATAGCTCTGATATAGCAGAAACCACTAAATTATGAAATTGCTAAATTGGGAATTGTATTTCAACCCAGAACAAGAAATGTGCTTGAACGGACACTAAATAACTCGCCCAGCTACAGCACTAAGGACAGATTTAGCTGGATATAAATTTGAGGCCTAGTATTTAGGCGCTGGGTGACAGGTATGGGTTTAGTGACAGAATTAGACTTGGAAATGCACAGTAGCGGGTGTGTGAAGTTATTCTGAATGTCCCTATGTGCACCTTCAATATGATCTACCCTTTTAGGGATAGATTTCAAATAGCTCTGATATAGCAGAAACCACTAAATTATGAAATTGCTAAATTGGGAATTGTATTTCAACCCAGAACAAGAAATGTGCTTGAACGGACACTAAATAACTCGCCCAGCTACAGCACTAACGACAGATTTAGCTGGATATGAATTTGAGGCCTAGTATTTAGGCGCTGGGTGACAGGTATGGGTTTAGTGACAGAATTAGACTTGGAAATGCACAGTAGCGGGTGTGTGAAGTTATTCTGAATGACCCTATGTGCACCTTGAATATTATATACCCTTTTAGGGATAGATTTCAAATAGCTCTGATACAGCAGAAACCACTAAATTTTTAAATTGCTAAATTGGGAATTGTATTTCAACCCAGAACAAAAAATGTGCTTTGACGGACACTAAATAACTTTCCCAGCCACAACAGGACAGCGGTAACGAGAGATTTAGCGGGATATAAATTTGAGGCCTAGTATTTAGGCGCTGGGTGACCGGTATGGATTTAGTGACAGAATTAGACTGGGATATGGCCAAAAAATAACCACACTATTGCTGGTTAAATGCACTTGGTGATGGGCGCAGCTTGCCCCTGATGTAGTATATGGCCAAAAAATGAACAGACTATTGCTGGTTAAATGCACTTGGTGTCACAGCTTGACCAACCACACTACTGAGGGTTAAATGCACTTGGTGACGGGCGCAGCTTGCCCCTGATGTAGTATATGGCCAAAAAATGAACAGACTATTGCTGGTTAAATGCACTTGGTGACGGGCGCAGCTTGCCCCTGATTTAGTATATGGCCAAAAAATGAACAGACTATTGCTGGTTAAATGCACTTGGTGTGATAGCTTGACCAACCACACTACTGAGGGTTAAATGCACTTGGTGACGGGCGCAGCTTGCCCCTGATGTAGTATATGGCCAAAAAATAAACAGACTATTGCTGGTTAAATGCACTTGGTGTGACAGCTTCACCCTGATGTAGGCTTTAGCCAAAAAACAAACGCACCATTGAGGGTTAAATGCACTTGGTGACAGGCGCAGCTTGCCCCTGATGTAGTATATGGCCAAAAAATAAACAGACTATTGCTGGTTAAATGCACTTGGTGTGACAGCTTCACCCTGATGTAGGCTTTAGCCAAAAAACAACCACACCATTGAGGGTTAAATGCACTTGGTCGCAGCTTGTGCTGGCGCACCACAAGACACAAAATGGCCGCCGATCACCCCAGAAAAATGTGACTGACAAACGGTCTGGGCAGCCTAAAAACAGTGAGCAATTGAGGATCAGCAGCTCAATGATCCACAGCTGCAGATCGATCAGTTAATCAAGTCCTTTGGAGGAGTTAATCTGCCTAATCTCGCCCTACTGTCGCAGCCGCAACCTCTCCCTACGCTAATCAGAGCAGAGTGACGGGCGGCGCTATGTGACTCCAGCTTAAATAGAGGCTGGGTCACATGGTGCTCTGGCCAATCACAGCCATGCCAATAGTAGGCATGGCTGTGATGGCCTCTTGGGGCAAGTAGTATGACGCTTGTTGATTGGCTGCTTTGCAGCCTTTCAAAAAGCGCCAAGAAAGCGTCACAAAAGCGCGAAGAAAGCGACGAACACCGAACCCGAACCCGGACTTTTACGAAAATGTCCGGGTTCGGGTCCGTGTCACGGACACCCCAAAATTCGGTACGAACCCGAACTATACAGTTCGAGTTCGCTCATCCCTAATCACTGAGTGTGGCCCTCTTTTCTATCATTTCATCGAGAAACCCCATTTCTCCCTGTCTTTTACTTGTGTCCCTGCCTGGCCTAAAAAAAGGGGGGCAATGGGGGCAGTGGTAGATGAACTCGTGGGGAATTGGTTTCCAGATAATGATGCGGGAGGTCCACTCATTCTGGATTCCACACTCAGTGATTGCTCTATACCCGTCGTCATGGTTGTTGTCCCACTTGTCGCTATATTTACAATGGGGGTCTTCTTCACCCCAGTTAAAGACATATGACCATCCACTAAGACTGATGAAAATAAGGATGGCCCAGAATCGCCAGGGGGGCGACCACTTGGCATTTGTATTTGACATTCACTCTGAGATGTTGCTTTTTTTGAATTTCGGTTTCTGTTATATCTAATTTTTCTTTTTGTTCCCGTATTGGGACCCGTCTGGCTTGCTGTCTCTGTTCCTGATGTTTCTGACTCTGAATAATCAGTATATCTAGTTTTTCTAGCTGGAAGATTCCTTTGTTTTTTCCAAGAGTACACACGATCTGACTCAAAGTCTATTTTATCTCGTATATATTTACAGTGTTTTCTCTCTTTAATCTCAGTTTTGAAGTTTTCTAAATTATTTTGTAATTTTATTTCTTGATTTTTGAAATCAGTTTGTTGACTAAAACTGAGTATTTCCTTTACTTCCTGAGTAAGTTGATCAGACACACGCTCCAGATATCGTTTTTCGTATTCAACCATATATTGCATCAACCTAAGAGAGTTTTCAGTCATAACCCGGTCCCAACCCCTGACAAATTCTGGGTCGTCAGTATGATTATTTGGTCTAAGGGGGTTCCTGAGGCCCCTATATACTAGTCCTTGAGTTATATAAGTTTCCAGACTCACTATCTCCCACCATGAGCGAAAGTACTGTTTATAGGTTACACTGAGGTTCCTGAATCCACTATTGATGTCGATAGTGTTCAGTGGAATAGATTGCTTGGAAAACACTTGACCTGCCTCAATCAAAAGCGCCTCCTTATCAAGCCCTTGCATAAGAAATCCTGCCATTTATAGGATAAATAATGGATACAATTTCCTTTAAATAGGCCACAAAGCAAAGGGTAATTTACACCCAATCAATAGAGTACACGAAATTAGGCCCTAGTAAGACCCTCGGGATTTAACCCTCAAATACACCACTGGTCAAAAGACCAAAGAAAGTCCCTATAGGGGTCTACTAATTTGGAAGATAAAAGCCAAATACTTTATTTAGTTCATTTAAAAGGGGAGTTATTAAATACCCCACAAAAACCACACATTTAAAACTGTCAGGTGGCAATGCAAATTTGTGTAAGAACTTGCTTTTCTCTCATTTATTTGAGAAAATATATGTGCAGGTGGGTGGTTGGTGACAGTTACACACTTGGGTATGCCCTATTGCTTGGTGTCCTGGGACCTGGGCCCAAGTTCCGGACACCAATACGTTGGCTGTCTCTACACTGGTGCCACAACAACACCACACTAATTCAACACACACAGGAATGGAGCCCTACTAATAGTGGGATTTACACATTTGCTGCCAACTGAGCTAAAAAGAGCGCCTAACACTAGTCCCCACCCGACATGTTTCGCCGCGATGCGGCTTCGTCAGGGGTTCGGGGTATTAGCGTCGGCGCGCTGAACAAACAAGGGTTATATGCCCTAGGTAACGCCCCCGTTTGTGTATTGCAGGGGACCCATTGGTCATAGCCGCAGAGGGGGGGCGTGTCTCCGAAATCACATGTGCAGGCGCCTAGCGATGAGGTCACCACAGGCTGCATGCGCCCGGCCATAGCACTGTTTGAGCAGCTGTTAAGCTATTGGTTACGGCCGTCGGAGGTGTCGCTAGTGCGCGACGTGCAGACAGGAGAGGCCCTGCTGCCGCTTTGTTGACTCTAGATAACTTCGGCCTGATCGCACGTCACCGTGACGTCCACGATCCATTTGGATATCTACTCTATCAACTTTCGATGTTCTTTTCTGAGCCTACAATGTTGATCACGGTTATCGGCGAATCAGGGTTCCATGCCGGTGAGTGAGCGTGAGACCACATAAAAAAATTGGTGAATTTCACCCGAATATAGAATAGACAAATTAGTGAAATGTTGCCTGTCTACTAGGTACAGCCAGGGTATATCACACCAAAAATGTGTGATTTTCACCCAAAAATGTAACAGACAAATTAGTGAAATGACATAAAATAAAATAAATGTAACTTCATTTATGAGGTGGAGGTCTATATGGAGTAGGAGTTTGAGTAGGCGGTGGACGTAACGGTGTAGGTGGAAGCGGCGGTGGAGGAGGGCGAGGTAGCCAACACTGAATTTTGGTTTACATTTTTATTTTATTTTTTATTAGTGTACACTCCAAAAGAGTGTGAAATAGCCAAAATACAACGAGCAATTGCGCTGTAGTATAACAATAGCTGGTTAAGGCCTGTATACATGTCTATTTTGCACAAGGTACGGACAAGTCCTGTGGGATCCATGCCTGGTTCATTTTAATGAACGTGAGCTTGTCCACATTGGCTGTGGACAGGCGGCTGCGCTTGTCTGTGATAATGTGCCGTGCTAAACACACGTTCAGAGAATACAATGGCTGGAGGGCAGGCCAGCACCTCCAAGGCGTAAAGGGCAAGCTCAGGCCATGTGCCCAATTTGGAGACCCAGAAGTTGAAGGGGGCAGACCCGTCATTCAGTACGCATGTGCACACATACTGCTCCACCATGTTGGTGAAATGCTGCCTCCTGCTAAGATGTTCCATATCAGCTGGTGGTGCTGGTTGTTGTGGCGTGCTGACAAAGCTTTTCCACATTTCAGCCATGCTAACCCTGCCTTCTGAGGTGCTGGCGGTGCCCCAGCTGCGTTGGCAACCTCTTCCTCCTCTTCTGCCTTCGCCTTGTGCTTCCACTGTGCCCCCACTCTCAGGTGGGAATGCCACCAGCAGCGCATCTACCAGCGTGCGCTTGTACTCGCGCATCTTACCAGTGACGGAATTAAGGACGGTATGTTGTCCTTGAAATGGGGATCCAGCAGCGTGGCCACTCAGTAATCAGCACAAGTTAGAATGTGGGTAACTCGGCGGTCGTTGCAGAGACACTGCAGCATGTAAATCGCTCATGTGTGCCAGGCTGCCTAGAGGCAACGAAAAGCTGCCCTCTGTGGGAGGTGTATCGTCTGTGTCCTCTGTATCCCCCCAGCCTTGCACCAGTGATGGCCATGAGCTGGTTTGGGTGTCACCCTGCTGTAAGCACGGTTCCTCCTGCATCTCCTCATCCTCCACCTGGTCATCCTCCAGAACTGTGCCCTGGCTGGACAATTGTGTACCTGGCATTTGTAGGTGCAGGAACCCACCCTTAGAGCCACCTGTGAATGACTGGCCGGAAACCCTATGAAATATTCCCTCTTCCTCCTCCTCCTGTGCCATATCCTCTTCCATCATCGCCAGCAGCGTTTTTTTCAAGGACGCATACAAGTGGGATAGTAACGCTGAGAACGGCACTGGCCATGTTGGTGGAGTACTCAAAACAGTGCAACAAGGAACACAGGTCTCGCATGGAGGCCCAGTCATTGGTGTTGAAGTGGTGCTGTTCTGCAGAGCAACTCACCCGTGCGTGCTGCAGCAGAAACTCCACTATCACCTGCTGCTGCTCGCACAGTGTGGCCAGCATGTGCAAGGTGGAGTTCCACCTTTTGGGCACGTCGCATATGAGGCGGTGAGCTGGAAGGCTGAACTTATGCTGCAGCGCTGACAGGCGAGCAGCAGCAGGGTGAGAACGCCGAAAGCACGCACAGACGGACCGCACTTTATGCAGCAGCTCTGACATATCGGGGTAATATTTAAGAAACCTCTGCACCACCAAATTCAGCTGCTACGAGATTTCGCCCACTATAATACACCACCAGGCTGGGCTTGAGGCTCACTGGCACCAACCACTCATCGGTCTGTTGTTCAAGGTCCGTCCACAGCTCCTACTGAGTGTGGGGTTTGTCCCCCAAACAGGTAAGTTTAAAAACTGCCTGCTGTCGTTTACCCCTGGCTGTGCTGAAGTTGGTGGTGAAGGTGTTACACTGACCGGATGAGGAGGTGGTAGAGCATGAGGAAGCGGAGTAGGAGGAGGAAGCAACAGGAGGCAAACTGAAGTGCCCTGCAATCCTCGGTGATGGAAGGACATGCGCCAAACTGCTATCTGCCTCAGGCCCGGTCGCCACTGCATTTACCCAGTGTGCTTTTAGGGAGATATAACGTCCCTGACCGTGCTTTCTGGTCCATGTATCCGTAGTTAGATGGACATTGCCACAGATGGCATTGCATAGTGCACACCTGATTTTGTCCCCAACTTGGTTGTGAAGGCAAGGGATGGCACACCTGGAAAAGTAGTGGAGGTTGGGCACGATGTACTGTGGGACAGCCACCGCCATAAGGCTTTTAAAACTCTCTGTCTCCACCAGATGGAATGACAGCATTTGAAAGGCCAGTAATTTTGAAATGCTGGCATTCAGTGCCAGGGATCGCGGGTGGGTAGGGGAGTACTTTCTGTTCCGCTCCAGTGTTTGGGAGATAGAGAGCTGAATGCTTCCGTGGGACATTGTGGAGATGCTTGATGACCCAGGTGGTGGTGTTGCTGGCAGATCCTCTGTTTGCGGGGTGTCTACTCTACCATAGCTCGTGCTTTGCACTTAGATGCCTGGTCATGCAGGTTGTGATCAGGTTGAGAACATTTATGCCTCGCTTCAGGCTCTGATTGCACAGCGTGCAAACCACTCGTGTCTTGTCATAAGCACATTTTCTGAAGAACTACCACGCCAGGGAACTCCCTGGAGCTGGCTTTGGTGTGCTAGGTCCCTTGCTGCGGTGGGCAGTAGCAGGCGTACTGTCTAGGGGGCTGTTGTTCCGCTTTTGCACCCTGCTCCCTCTTCTGCTGTTCTGGTGGCTCTGTGCAACCACCGCCGCTTCCTCCGAACTACACAGGTCACTCGCATGACCTTGATTTCATGTGGGGTCGAGGACCTCATCGTCCTCCACATAATCTTCCACCCAGTCTTCACCCCTGCCCACTTGTCGGTCTGCACACTTTCAAAAGCCACAGCATTTGGCACCGGTGTTTCGTCATCATCCGAGACGTGCTGCGGTGGTCCTCCCATGTACTCATCTTGAAACATAAGTGGTTGGGCATCGGTAAACTCAATATCTTCCACTTCTGGGGCAGGGATAGGTGGATGGCCCTTGGAAACCTTGCTAGCAGAGTGTCACGACCATGTTTATGGCCGTGACTCCTTGGGAGCCGCATACAGTTGCCCGCGGTTTGGTTTACTGTGTCAACCGCTGGGGCAACTTTGCTGTCTGCCTCAGGTGCGGTTGCCGCGGACAACAGGTATGTGTGCGGTTGCCTTTGAGTTGTGTGTGTGTATGTATGCACTCTGTATGTCTGGTGTGCACTTGGTGTTATGTTTGGTGTGCACTGTGACATTTTCCCTTCACTGTAGCTTCCCGTGGCAACGTTTGGTTTGATGTACATGTGGTGGCAGTGTCTCTGCCTTTTGGCCGGCTCCCAGGACACGTTTGCCACACATGTCATTGTCATCGGTAACAGCTGCAGTGAGTATTTGTGTGTATTTCCCTTTATGTGGTCTCCCAACACTTCCTGGTATTGGAAGGGTTAATTCCCTTCTGTGTGTGTAAACACTGGGTATGTCTGTGTGGGTGTGACTACTTGGGCCTATAAAGCCTTATGGTTATCTCCAGTCTGAGGGGTACTTCAGCCATGGCTAGCTGGAGTAGCCTACTGTCTTATTTCACCTGCCAGTGGGGGCCACCCTTGTGGTCATAAGTTTAAGTTTGTGTGATGTTCAGTTTATGTTTTCCTTTGTTTTTCTGTGCAGCTATGGATCTGGGTTCCTGTGTGTGGATGTGTGTGTGCTGAGTTCTATTTGTATTGTTGTGGACTTCAGCTTGTCTGCACACGGATCCAGTCAGCAAGGCTGTGGCAGGTGGCTGGAACTAGTGCAGTTCACCTGCCATATCCATAGGCCTATTTCTGTTCCCCTTTTTCCTGCAGCTTGGCCAGTGAGACTCCTGTTCCTCCGTGTCCAGAAGGAACAGGTCGTCTTACCCTTCACTCCTAGTTCAGGGACCGGCGGAGGGTGAGTAGGGATCTGAGGTTCCTGAGCATGGGCCCTCCTACCTTCAAGGTCGGCCCATGCAGCTAGGAGTTAGGGACGGATTAGGGATGCGTTAGGAGGTGACCTGCTCCCTAATTCTCTTGTTCTGGCCGAGCAGGGGTTAACATCTTCTGGCATCGCACGGCTGAGGATTTTCCCCATCCTCAGCCGTGACACAGAGTCATCAAAAAGCAGAAGAGACTTGGGGCTCAGACTGCTTGGCTGATTTGCAAGGGGGTGAGGTGAAAGACTGATAGACATCGGCTGCATGTACCAACTCTGATCTTTCAGCAAGAGACTGGGTGGGAAACAATGTAAAGGAACTGGAGGCACTGTCAGCAACCCAATCTCTTATCTCCTGTACTTTTCCTGGCGTCACCATTCGTAGAGCCGCATTAGGCCCGACCAAATAACGCTGAAGGTTCTGTCGTCTACTCGCACCTGAGGAAGGTGTTTCACTTGTGCGTGTAGCTGGCACAGATCGACCACATCCTCTCCCTGCAGCAGGAGCTCCACCAGCAGCACCACGACCGGGGCCACGGGGCCACGTCCCTTATTTGACGCTCTCCTCATTTTTCTCAAATTTAGTATTTTGCCCAAAATGGGTGTATTTTAATAACAGAATAGAACAATGCAGAAAAGGCTGCAACATTTAGTTTTCTGCTTGTTTTTTTAATAGCAGAATAGAACAGAATCTAAAGGTAGTGATGGACGAACATCAGGCTTGACGTTCGCAAGCAAATGTTTGCGAATAGGAAGTTCGCGGCGGGCCCCATAGACTTGAATGGCAGGCAAACTTAAAAAATCTCCAGGTCATATTTGCAGCCACAAAACACTTACCTGATGTGCACACAGTCCCACAACATGGACACTGACATACCAGAAGTATTAAGCGAATCTGCGATCTACAATCATTATTTTTTATATGCGAACTTTTGGCAAAGTATTAATCGCAAGAGCACATGCGCTAGGAAGGCGTGGCCTACTACAGCAACTGGTTTGCACCGACAAGAACTTACATGGATGCGATGGTTGGAAACAAGTTCAGCGACAAAGAGCAAGAACTCCTGGGGTCTCTAAGTAATCTTACATTAAAGTAGTGTATTTGATTACATTTTACCTGCATGTCTGAACAATCGCTTTATATGGATAAAGAGTGTTATAATAAAATCGCCAGTGCGACCCTCTGCGATTTTATTTTCACAAGTGCACACATCTTCACATTTTATAAAGTCTCACTAGATATTACTGATTGTTGCACTAAGTATTTCTGTGACATCACACCCACTATGTTAGTAATTGGCATTAAGGAGGCGAAGCACTGCTACAAAACAAAAATACAACATCATTTTACAAGCTCTGATTCCCGACGCATGTGGCAGGGTATTAAGTCCATTACGAATTATAAGAGCAACACCTGTTCTATCAACACTGGAAATTATTTCTCTCCTGATGACCTAAATCATTTTTTTGCACAATTTGACAAAGGCAATGAGCTGCCTATCATCAAATTAGCCCAGCAAGAGGCTCCATCATGTTCCCTGATGCTGAGAGTACATGAGGTAAAATGGGCCTTCAGCCACATTAATCCCCACAAAGCAGCTGGCCCCGATGAAGTTCCTGGAAAAGTCCTAAAAAACTGTGCTAAACAGCTGAAAACAGTGTTTACCAGTATGTTTAACAGCTCACTAGAGCAGGCCATTGTCGCCACTTGCCTGAAGTCCTCCACAATTGTCCCAATTCCAAAACAGGCCGGGGTGAAGACCTTAAGTGATTATCGCCCTCTCACTCCTATTGCTATGAAGTGTTTTGAACAACTTGCACATGAAGAGCAAGATCTGCACCTCTATGGACCAATACCAATTTGCTTACAGAGCACATAGGTCGGCTGAGGACGCCGTCTCACTTACCCTTCACACTGCGCTGTCACACCTGGAGCAGAGAGACAGCTATGTGCGGATGCTGTTCATTGATTACAGCTCAGCCTTTAACACCATCCCTCCCAACAAGTTGGCAACGAAACTGAACAACTTGGGTCTCAGCTCACACCTGTGCAACTGGATACTGGACTTTCTTATAAAAAGACCACAAATCGTACGCATGGGCAAGCACCTTTCTTCATCCTTAACACTAGACACTAGGGTACCGCAAGGCTGTGTGTTGAGCCCTCACCTTTACTCCCTCTTCACAAATGACTGTAAACCTATTCACAATACCAATACCATTATAAACATTTTAAACAGCCTATAGGAAAGAGGTTGAGAACCTAGAGAGATGGAGTAAGAACAACAACCTCATACTCAATACCAAGAAAACAAAGGAGCTAATTCTGGATTTTAGGAAGAAGAAACAAAAAGGACACCATCCCATTAGTATTAATGGTGGAAACGTGGAGATAGTTCAAAGTTTCAGATTCTTGGGAGTTCATATTAGTCAGGACCTGTCATGGATAAAAAACACAACAGAAATGACCAAAAAAGGCCTTTAGAGGCTTTATTTTCTGAGGAGTCTGAAGAAAGCACAACTCCCAAAACAGCTGCTAGTCAATTTTTACAAGTGCACCATAGAATCTGTTATCACATACTGCATTACAGTGTGGTACTCTGGCTGCTCTTCTGAGGACAAGAAGACCCTCAAGCGCATCATCAGAATGGCTGGCAGAATTACTGGTACTCAGGTACCATCACTGGATGACCTCTTCACTGCTCGCTGCAGCAACAGGGCAAAAATTATCTGCAGGGATCCAACTCACCCCGGCCACAGCCTTTTCACTCCCCTACCCTCTGGTAGATGTCTTAGAGCCCTACATGCCCGCACCACTAGGCTTTTACCCCAAGAACAGCTTTTACCCCAAGCAATCAGTCTCCTAAATGCTCGGAGATTATTGCCCCTTCCTAGGATAGAAACTACCACAGACTGAAAGTGACGGCTGCATTCATGACCCCATGATGACCTCTTGTCTGCAGTGTTGTCTGAATCAGTGTATATATACTCATAAGCACTTCTTACTTTGCTCTTGCTATATATATGCTGTGCACTGTGAATAGTAATGCCTTCTAGTGCAATATTTTGTTTTTTTCTAGTGTAATGCTTTAGTTTAAATGTCAGTTCTTGTTCCTCTGTCCATGGCATCTAGGATTTCTCCAAACAACATTTCATTGTATTGTACATTGTATTACATTGTATTGTACAGTGACAATAAAGGCATCTTATCTTATCTTAGTAGAATTAGTGTATGGACAGCAGAGAAATATCTTTTGCATGCACATTGCACATCCATTGTCATGATGCACACTATATACCACACACACACTATATACCGCACACACAGTTTATAGATTATAATTTGTGCCCTATTGGTCAGGACTCAGAAGAAGCTTTCTTTGTCAGACCGCCAGTATTTGCTGGTTCATTTAGAGTTACCCAGGGTGCACCACGGGGAGGCGAACCAGCTGTACACCCCATACCGTACTGTCACTTCACTAGACAGGTACATCTCTGCTTAGCTGGACAATATCTGATAGCTCAGACTTATCCACATACCGTCGTAATACAATTCCATCTTCTAACTGTAATAGTAAGGCCGCATGCACACACGCTTGTTTTTTCACAACTACGGACCGTAAAAACCCGGGCTGCTTTCCTGAAGAGTGGATGAGCACACGGCGTCATTGGTTGCTATGACGCCGTGCATTTCTTGCCACCACCGCTGTACAGTAATATATTGGTATAGATATAAAGTAGTGTATTTGATTACATTTTACCTGCATGTCTGAACAATCGCTTTATATGGATAAAGAGTGTTATAATAAAATCGCCAATGCAACCTTCTGCGATTTTAGTGCACACATCTTCACATTTTATAAAGTCTCACTAGAGTTTTTGTGATTGTTGCACACAACGTCATTGGTTGCTATGACGCCGTGCATTTCTTGCCACCACCGCTGTACAGTAATATATTGGTATAGATCATACAAGTATTTCATCCCTTTACAACTGATTAATTAGTACTTGGTGGGACACGGCCCAAATAAACCAAATTACATCAAACATCTCAACCTAACTGAGCTTGTATTGTATATATATATATATATATATATATATATATTTAAACACACAGCACGATAGAGATTTCGGATGTAACCAGCTGATTTCGTACAAGTGACGAACTGAACCATTACTAGGTCTGCAGTAGAAGCCTGAGGACTAGCCTCCTTCCTAAGGACCATGGACCCAGGTCTATGGAGACCCCCACTCTGACCTATTTGGGTTAGAGTGAATTTTTGGGTTGAGTTTATAGGCCACTAGGGTTGAGCGAACCTGAACTGTAAAGTTTGGGTTCGTAACAAACTTTAGGATTTTTTGACCCTAGATCCAAACCCCAACATTTCAGTAAAAGTTCGGGTTTGGTGTTCGGCGATTTCTTTGCGCTTTTTGAAAGGCTGCAGAGTAGCCAATCAACAAGCGTTTAACTCTGTGACCTTAGAAGCTATCACAGCCATGCCTACTAATGGCATGGCTGTGATTGGCCAGTGCAGCATGTGACCCAGCCTCTATATAAGCTGGAGTCACGTAGCGCTGCACGTCACTCTGCTGTTACTAGTGTTGGGGGAGGATGCTGCTGCTGTGAGGGAGAGAATAGGACAGAATCCTTAATCAGAACTCCAATTGAACTCAGCAATCTACATAGATTTAGTTGTGTTAGTGCAGTGCACAATCTTTTTACCTTTCCCTGAGCCCAGTGACAGAAAAAAAGAACTTGTAATTGTTAGGTGGGTGGCGGTGGCCATTTTATGCAAGCTCAGTGCACCAGCACTGCATCCGTGCTTCTGTGGCATTAAATTCCAAGATTGAAATACTGCAATAATAATCTGGATTAAGAAAAACACACTTTTTTGGCAATATCCTACATCTGGTGTCTTTACAGCATTAGTCAGTGTGCAATTTAAATGTGAAATGTGGTAAAAGTCGGCTCACCCCTGATTCCAGCTGGCAAGGTGCTCCACCCCGATGTCGTACCCCGATCACCAAAAATAAAGCAATAATAAATAAAAGGATGGGCACTCTAATATCTGGATCGCAGAGTAGGCAATGTGACAGTAGTTTATTTATAACAATGCAAGTATCTGCCAAAACAGATCAAAATCCTAATAAAACACAAAGGATAAAATTAATTAAAATTAATAAAATGAATAAATATACTTGATAAAATATACTGCAGATAGTCCACTGGTATTAATAATAAGCGGCCTAATGTAATGGCCAAGATATGGCAGCCGTAAGTTCTGATTGTGTACAGACTATATTGCCAAGTATATTTATTTCTCTGGAGCAATAACTGCAATCGATTAATATCTCCACACTGTCAAATAAAACGTGAAAATAAGTGATCAGTGCATATAAAGTATAAAAATCAAAATTAGGTGATAAATCATAAAATATTATTATGGGTGAGTGCAGTATATAATAAGTGTTTAAATGGTTGCGGTAATAGGCAACCGTGCAAAAGATGACTGTGGAGATTTATCCTCAAGTTCAGTCTTTCTAAATGTAACAGAAAAGTTCCTGAGGATCGACTTAGTATTCCAGTATCTGATCCCAAAAATATACTCTGTTATACAATGTATCGGTCCGGCAAGTCTCTAGTTAGCACCGCTATAGAGCACAGCAGCGATGATTCATTATTTCAGCAGTGAGACTATAGAGCGGTAATATATGCACATGTAATCGGTTGGTTAGTTATTTTGTTACTCACATGCGGACTTTCTGCCGTCTTCACCGTGGCGTCCCACGTGGTAGAAGTTCTGGGTGGAATATATCACTACGCCCCAGACAGCATACGGTCTAGCTGTTTAAATACAGGCTCCTATGGTGTATTGCCGTGCTTTTCCAGGTCCGGCTGTGAGTGGCGGTGCTTGGTATTATTCGCTCTGTTCCACTGCAGGTTCACCTTAGGTATCCTTAATTGGGATATGTGCTCCACCTCTCTTTAGTGCGGTCTTGTACATAGGTGGCTGCTAAATGGCCATAAAGCTTTTTTTATCCTAGAAAGCGCTTTCTTTTGTCCAACATTAAATGGCAAACTGTTGCGGTTTATAGTCAGGTCCAATTGGTCCACACCAGACGCGTTTCGAAGGGTATCCACCTTCTTCCTCAGTGGCTCTCTTCCAATTGGTCCACGCCAGACGCGTTTCGAAGGGTATCCACCTTCTTTCTCTGCGATCCAGATATTAGAGTGCCCATCCTTTTATTTATTAGTGTGCAATTTAAGCTCGAAAAAACAGCTATAATTTTCAGGGTTTTAAAAAAAACACCCTTTTTGGGCAAAATACACAATTTTACAGCCCTTGCTTCATCTGCATGTGTGAAATTCAAGCATTATATACTGTTGTCATATTCTGTTATTTAAAAACACCCATTTTGGGCAAAAAACTTAATTTTGCAGCTTTTGCTGCATATGTCATTGTGAGAAACACCATTTAGACACTGTGGTTCTATTATGCTATTAATAAAACACACATTTTGGGCAAAAATCTTTAATTGTGGCCTATTCTGCATCTGTACGTGTGAGATACACCCTTTAGATACTGTGATTCTATTCTGCTATTAATAAAACACCCATTTTGGGCAAAAATCTTTAATTGCGGCCTAGTCTGAATCTGTACATGTGAAATACACCCTTTAGATACTGTGGTTCTATTCTGCTATTAATTAAACACCCCTTTTTGGAGAAAATCTTGAATTGTGGCCTAGTTTGAATCTGTACGTGTGAGATACACCCTTAAAATACTGTGGTTCCATTCTGCTATTACTAAAACACCCATTTTGGGTAAAAAACTAAATTTTGCAGCCTTTGCTGCATATGTCATTGTGAGATACACACTTTAGATACTGTGGTTCTATTGTGCTGTTAGAAAAACACCTATTTTGGGTAAAATCTTAAATTGCAGCCTAGTCTACATCTGTACGTGTGAGATACACACTTTAGATACTGTGGTTCTATTCTTCTATTAGAAAAACACCCATTTTGGCAAAAAACTTAATTTTGCAACCTTTGCTGCATATGTCATTGTGAGATACACCCTTTAGATACTGTGGTTCTATTCTGCTATTAATAAAAACACCCATTTAGGGTAACATAGTAACATAGTAGTACATAAGGCCGAAAAAATACATTTGTCCATCCAGTTCGGCCTGTTATCCTGCAAGTTGATCCAGAGGAAGGCAAAAAAACCCTGTGAGGTAGAAGCCAATTTCCTCACTTTAGGGGAATAAAAATTCCTTCCCGACTCCAATCAGGCAATCAGAATAAATCCCTGGATCAACGATCTCTCTCTAGTAGCTATATCCTGTAATATTATTACGCTCCAGAAATACATCCAGGCCCCTCTTGAATTCCTTTATTGTACTCACCATCACCACCTCCTCAGGCAGAGAGTTCCATAGTCTCACTGCTCTTACCGTAAAGAATCCTCTTCTATGTTTGTGTACAAACCTTCTTTCCTCCAGACGCAGAGGATGTCCCCTCGTCACAGTCACATTCCTGGGAATGAATAGATGATGGGATAGATCTCTGTACTGTCCCCTGATATATTTATACATATTAATTAGATCTCCTCTCAGTCGTCTTTTTTCTAAAGTGAATAACCCTAATTTTGATAATCTTTCAGGGTACTGTAGTTGCCCCATTCCAGTTATTACTTTAGTTGCCCTCCTCTGGGCCCTCTCCAGCTCTGCTATGTCTGCCTTGTTCACAGGAGCCCAGAACTGTACACAGTACTCCATGTGTGGTCTGACTAATGATTTGTAAAGTGGTAGGACTATGTTCTCATCACGGGCATCTATGCCCCTTTTGATGCAACCCATTATCTTATTGGCCTGTAGTAGTATACTGTCCTCTTCAGTGTTAATTACTTTACACAGTTTAGTGTCATCTGCGAAAATTGATATTTTACTATGCAAGCCTTCTACAAGATCATTAATAAATATATTGAAGAGAATAGGGCCCAATACTGACCCCTGAGGTACCCCACTAGTGACAGTTACCCAATCTGAGTATGTACCATTAATAACCACCCTCTGTTTTCTATTATTGAGCCAGTTACTTACCCACTTACAGACGTTTTCTCCCAGTACAGACGTTTTCTCCCAGGGTAAGATCCTAAATATGAGAAATATGAAGAGAGTGTCAAATAAGGGATTTGGCTCAGGTCGTGGTGCTGCTGGTGAGCTTCTGCTGCAGGGAGAGGACGTGGTCGATCTGTGCCAGCTACACGCACAAGTGAAACCCCTTTCTAAGGTGCGAGTAGGCGACAGTATTTGGTCGGGCCTAATGCGGCTCTACGAATGGTGAGGCCAGAACAAGTACAGGCGATAGTAGATTGGGTTGCTGACAGTGCCTCCAGTTCCTTCACATTGTCTCCCACTAAGTCTCCTGCTGAAAGATCAGAGTTGGCACCTGCAGCCAATGTCCATCAGTCTTTTACCTCACCCCCTTGCAAATCAGCTAAGCAGTTTGAGCCCCAGTCAGTCTGTTAGCAGGGTTTCCCAGGGCCATGCACCTAGCCCTGCCCAAGAAGTGGAAGAGATGCCCAACCGATGCCCAACCACTTATGTTTCAAGATGATTAAATGGGAGGACCATTAACGGGACGGGTACTGTGGAAATCACTGTTAAAGTGGCCGGCACTGTGGAAGTCACTGTTAAAGGGGCGGTCAATGTTAAAGGGGCAGGCACTGTGGAGGTCACTGTTAAAGGGTCATCCACTATGAAGGTCACTTTTAAAGGGGTGGTCCATGCAATGTGGAGGTCACTGTTAAAATAGCAGGCATTGTTAAAGGGCGGTCACTGTGAAGGTCACTGTTAAAGGGACGGGCACTGTGGAGGTCAATGTTAAAGGGGCAGCCACTGTGGAGGTCAATGTTAAAGTGCTGGCCACTATGGAGGTCACTGTTAAAGGGGTGGCCACTATGGAGGTCACTTTTATAGAGGGAGGCACTGTGGAGATGACTGTTAAAGGGGCGGGCACTGTGGAGGTCATTGTTAATGGGGCGGGTACTGTAGAGGTCACTTTTATGGGGTAAACTGTTGATATCTTTTTACGACACACGGAAACATAAAATGAAATGTCGAGACGTCTGTCTGTCTGTTTGTCTAGACTTTCTTTATGCACGACCAAACGACTGGACCGATCTTCACCAAATTTGGCACACGGGTACATCAGGTGTCCGGGAAAGACCGGGTCTCAGCTCTTTAGGACTTACTGTTTCTGAAATATTCACAAAAAAATACCTTCATTAGCCAATAGAAGCCAGCAAGCCTTTCACTTAAATCCAAACTGCCATTTACACGGTCACATGTCCCTTATCAGCCAATAGAAGCTCACAGGTCCTATGCCAGGTTGCCATAACAACTGATCATAGGTTTTAGCAGTTCGCAGGTCCTTAAATATTCATATGACGTATGATGGCACAATTACACTGATACATGCATAGGGGGCAGGGGCCACTAATAAACGGAGCTGTGGAGTTCACTGTTAAAGGGGCGGGCACTGTGGAGGTCATTGTTAAAGTGGCAGGCACTGTGGAGGTCACTATTAAAAGGGTGGGTACTGTGTAAGTCACTGTTAAAGGGGCGGGTACTGTGGCGGTCACTGTTAAAGGGGTGGCCACTATGAAGATCACTGTTAAAGGGGTGGTCAATGTTAAAGGGGTGGGCATTGTGAAAGTCACTGTTAAAGGGACGGTGATAAGAAATGGTTGTAGTGCAGCACAAAATGGACCTTCTGACCAATCCGGATTGCATCAGCCGTGATGGGACCACCGATCCACCGCCGTCCCACGTATAGTAGTAGATTACAGAAGAGTTCACAGCAGTATATCCAGTGTGACTTTTTATTGGAAAACAAGAGTGCACACACAAAGCAATACGACGTTTCGGCTAGGGCAGTAGCCTTTCTCAAGTATTCTGATACAAAAGGTGATCAATCATATAAATACCCAAATGGTCCCCCCATGTGACATGGTAAAACCAATGAACAAAGACACATTCTGAATTCCACCTGTGTGCTAATTAAAATGACCTCTGCTCCAACAGAAATACTGCTAAATAGTTAAATATACCTGATACTCATTAGGGAAAACTCCACAGGATGGAGACATGTATTTTTTTTCTGTTAGTTTTAGGGATAAGTACTCGAACACCCGTGCCCCCACACACACGCACACTAAATAAAGATTTCCACACACACACGCACAAACACATTCCCCTATGGCCCGCCGGATGTTCTCAGCCAAGGAGGCATACGCCCAGCTTGCCTCAGACTCCGAGAGCCCCAGTGAGGACAAGGACCCCACTTTACTTTTGTCATCTGCGTCCTCCTCATCATCTAGAGATGATGATGAGCCCCCAAGGCGGCGGAGACGCCACAGACGCCGCCAGGTGGAGCAAGGGGACCGCCAAGCCAGGGACCCTGTGGCCCACACTAGTACGAGAAGCTCTGGGGCTCGTACTAGTTTTCCGGCACACCAGTTAAGTCCACCGGAGCCCCCTACCGGTGAACTTACATGGTGTACCCCAGAGCATTTTGAGCCTGTGAATCCTGATTTTGTTGGCCAACCAGGAATCCAGATTCACACAGTGGGCTTCACTGAATATGACTATTTTAGTCTTTTTTTTAGTGACCACTTTGTGAATCTGATGGTGGAGCAAGCGAACCTGTACGCCCAACAGTTCATTGCTCAACACCCGGACTCCTTTTTGGCTAGGGCCGGTGGCTGGACTCTGGTCAGTGCAACCGAGATGAGAAAATTTTGTGGCCTCGTGCTGCACATGGGCCTAGTAAAAAAAAAATCCCATCTGAAGGGGCGTGGCTTGCCGGCTGAGCAAGATGGCTGCGTGAGGTGAGAGCTCCAGCGCTGCTCCAGCTATTCCGGCTACTCCAGCGACAGTGGGATAACAGACTAACTGAGCCTAACTGAGCCTACGCTACGGTTGAAAACTAGGGCCGGTTAGAATGACCAGAGGTATGAGGTCCGCGAAGAAACAGGGGAAGTTGGACTCTTTTCTGGGAAAGGAAGTCCCCCCGGAGACACTCCACCGTCTCCGTTATCATCTCCACCACCCTGTCAGCGAAACCAGGAAGCGGAAGAGGCTTGGAATAGCTCCCGATGTGAGATGGCAGTAAACCCGCGGAACGCTTCGTCGGATGCACTCCCACCTGCAGCTACAGGTCTTCAAATCGGGTGTGAGAGGCCCAGAGAACCCCGAGGTCCGCTGAACGGAGAGCCCTCAGAGGTATGTTACTCCTCCGTTTCCATCTCTGAACCCGCTTGGAGCGGGACAGATGCGACCGGGAACACAGCATGACGGGGAGACTTCGATGACCGAGGTGAGAGATTATACCACCCTAACTATTCAGGCGATCCCTACCAATGATCAACCTGCATCAAGTAATTTATTGAAAGACATGCTAGTCCTCTTCAGTGAGTCTATCCATAAAGATCTAACCTCCCTAGTCTGTCCGCTTCAGGTTGCGGTGGCAGAGGTGGGGAACAGGGTGGATTCCATTGAATTTAAGATGGAGGACTATGCTGTATCCTATAATCAGCTTAAAGAGGCCCACAATGATCTGATAGGAGAAATAAACCGGCTCAAGATAAAGGTGGTCGATTTAGAAGATAGATTAAATTCCGAGGGGTTCCTGAGGAAATTGCACCGAAAGATCTGACTCCTTACCTACAGAGCCTAATGAAAGCCCTGATCCCAGAGCTTACTTTGCATGATTTAACCCTGGATAGAGTGCATAGGGTGATGAGACCGAAGCATCTCCCTAGCTCATTACCTAGAGATATTTTGGTGCGGGTTCACTTTTTTCATATTAAAGAAGCGCTGCTAGTGGCATCCAGAAAACTAGGCACTCTGCCTCCTCCGTATTGTCAGATCAAGGTGTTTGCGGACTTGTCTGCTACCACTTTGCAACAGCGCCGTCAGCTTGGTGTGTTTACTACCGCTTTGCGACGGAGTAATATCCCTAATAGATGGGGGTTCCCGACTAAAGTCCTGATCCATCAACAGGGAACTGTTCATGTTATAACTTCCTTGAAGTCCGGGAAGCAGCTGTTGGACTCTTGGAATATTAAGATGGAGATTCCGGACCAAGGCCAAAGTTCGCTTACTTCCCTGGACTCTGAATGGCAATTAGTGACTCAGGGGAAGAGGCCCCACCGTTGATAGGGGCTACGGGAGCCACTGGGGTAGTGTCTGTTGGGGTAGCGCTGAGCAGTCCTTTCCGGCCATGAGCCGAAGTATATGGCCCTCCGAATGATTACAGGCATTATATGTTTGTCTTAAACTAATCTTTTTGTATTTTTTTGCTTCTTTATGTAGATTTGTTTGTCATTTATGTTCTGTCTGGCAGTGCACGGATAAAGTAAATTGTCTACAGGCCTTAATGTGGGAGAAACCGGACCCTGCGGGGGAGCAATCCCTCCACAGCATGGACACAGCATGGACACATGGTTCTTAAAATTGTCGCAGTAAATACGAAGGGCCTAAACAGCCCGTTTAAGAGGTCCATGCTGTGGAGGGAAGCAAAGATCCTGAAAGGAGATATAGTTTGTGCAACTGAGACGCATTTGTTGAAGGAGGATGCGTATAGACTTAAAAATACTCATTTTCCATACATCTTGCATTCTCACTATACAAAAAAGCAGAGAGGAGTGATGGTGGCAATTAGAGATTCGGTCGCGTTCCAGCCGCTTGAGTCTATAATTGATCAAAATGGGCGATACATTATCATAGTGGCATCCATAAATAATGTGATCTATACCATGGTGTTTGTATATGCTCCGAATAAGCATCAGTTACATTTTTTACCTAAATTAATGATTAAGGTGAACGCCGTTAGGAGGGGTTTGATCCTCTGGGGTGGAGATTTCAACTCTACTGTAGATCCAGCTATGGATTCGTCATCTGGGGCTGGAGGTCACCCCCAGGGCCTCAACTCCCTCTTATTGAGAGAGGATCTCTATGATGTGTGGAGGTTTCACCACGATGTAGAAAGAGATTATTCATTTTTTCAAATGTTCACCAAACATATTCCAGGATTGATTTCTTTCTGGTTGATCGACATTTGTTATGTAAAGCTATATACTCCACCATAGAAATTATTACATGGTCTGACCATGCGCCCATTACTTTGACAATTGGCAAAAATATTAACAGACCACCTTACTCTCCATGGCGTAATAATATATATCTATTGGAGCATCCCAAACACAAATTAGTATTTCAAGAGGGTCTAAAAGAATTTTTTTGCATTAATGACGGATCTGTGTCTAATCCCTCTTCTCTCTGGAATGCTCATAAGCCATATATACGAGGTCTGTTCATCAAAGCTGGATGTAGAGCAAAGAAGGAGAGAGAGGAGTGGATAATTGCCTTGATTACACAGATTAAGTCCTTAGAATCTAGTAATAAAATTAACCCCTCTGCCACCATAGGAATTCAATTGCAAAATCTCCGCCTCCAAGTAAAAGAGCATTTACTTTATAAATATGAGAAGGATTTAAAAACGACTCGTGCACTATATTATGCACAGGACAATAAATCGGGGAAATTGTTAGCCCGGAGATTAAAGGAGAGAACTATTAAAACTAAGTTCCCTTATATAACGTCAAAATCGGCGGATAAAAAGATCGTAAATCCACAAGGTATCGCAAATTCCTTTCAGGGTTTTTATGAAGCCCTTTATAATTTAGAACCCCCGTCTTTTGTAACATTGGCAGCCATAGATCAGTTTCTAGCCTTCATTGGCCTCCCGAATCTCACTGAGGCCCAATTAGGGAAATTAAACTCCCCTGTGACAGAGCAAGAAATTCTTGAAGTTATTGTGAAATTACCTAACAATAAACCTCCAGGACCAGATGGGTTCTCAAACGTATATTATAAGATATTCCAAAAAGAACTCTCTCCATATTTATGTCAATTTTTTTTACAAATGGTGAATACCAGTTGTCCTCCAAAAGAGATGCTGGAGGCAACGATAGTCACCATACCGAAAACTGATCCCCCTTCGGATGATGTAGGGAGCTACCGTCCTATTTCACTGTTAAATACCGATGCAAAAATATATGCAAAAGTTTTGGCGAGTCGTCTAGCTCCTTGTATCACAACCCTTACCCATATGGACCAAGTGGGATTCGTTAAGAGGTAGGCAGCTACAAGATAATACCAGGCGGACATTAAATATTTTGGACTATGTCCAGAGATCGAAAATCCCAACTCTTTTTGTCACTCTGGACGCCGAGAAGGCGTTTGACCGCATTAATTGGCGGTTCGCCTTCTCGGTGTTATCGAGGATGGGATTTTCGGGGGCAATTCTGGCGGCTATCAGGGCACTTTATACCCAACCAAGTGCTAGAGTGTGGGTCAATGGGGCGCTTTCGGACCCCTTTGATATAACTAACGGTACCCGCCAGGGTTGCCCCCTGTCTCCCTTGATATTTATTCTGACCATAGAGCCTTTAGCTCAAGCCTTACGTCAGTGTCCGGACATAGAAGGAGTTAGTATAGGGGGTATAGAACATAAAGTCAGCTTATATGCAGACGACATCATTCTGACGTTGTCAAAACCCCAAACATCTCTTACAGCTGCCATTGATATTATAACCCGATTTGGAGAACTCTCATTTTATAAACTAAATGCTCTCAAATCTCAGGCTCTTTCAATAAATATCCTTCCTACCCAGATGAAGAAGTTGAAGGATACCTTTGACTTAGACTGGCAAGATAACCAAATTGACTATCTGGGGATAAAGCTTACAGCGTCATTTAAGAAGCTATACGCTGTAAATTATGTCCCACTCTTAAGGGTTTTAGAGAAGGACCTTGACAACTTAGCTAAATACGAGGTGTCTTGGGTAGGCCGTATCGCATCTTTTCAGATGTTCACCCTCCCTAAACTCCTATACATATTTAAGACACTACCTATCACTCCCCCAAGCAGTTTTTTTCAGAAGTGTTCCCAGTTGATTAATGCATTGATTTGGAAATGGCACAGACCCAGAATAGCAATCACAATAATGCAGAGAGCTAAACTTCAGGGCGGACTGGGCCTCCCGAACATTTACGAGTACTTTTTGGCCTCGCAGGTATCACAATTAAGGGAATGGTGGGTGGGTAATTACGCTAAACAGTGGGTACATATAGAAACAACATTATCCCCTGGTAGTAGCTTAAAAACCCTTCTATTGGCAGCTCTTCACCCAACATTTAATCGACCACCTGTCCCGATAATAGTATCTATGGCTTTGGAAAATTGGGCCCAATTTCATAAATTAAACACCCAGGAGCTCGGATCCTTTCCACCCAATACCCCCATAACCGTACTCAATTTTCTTATCCCAAATATTTCGGTCTCGTCTTGGGTGCTGAGTGGATTGGATCTTCTCTCTAAGTTATTTATTTTGGATGCCCTTTGCCCCTTTGAGCATCTCCATAGACGATTCCTGATTCCACACACAGATGTTTATAAATATTTGTGCATTAGACACTTTTTAACTGCTAATTTTCCGTTTAATCTTGCATGCAATCAGGAAGTCTTTAAACTCTGGTCACTTCCCTCGCCACAAGGCACACGATTACGGCCCCTGTATATGATGCTGGGAGATAAATGATTATTCGTTAAAACGACTCCACTACTTATTTGGGAAGGGGACTTAGGGCTAATGTTCTCTGATGAACAGTGGTCCTCGGTCTTTTCCTTTATTTCAAAAAATGTTCGATGTGCTCTACATTATGAGTCTCTGATGAAAACCATATTAAGGTGGTATTATACTCCTGACTGCCTGAGTCATATTTTTCCCGATTCCTCATATTTATGTTGGAGGGGATGCGGACGAAGAGGTACGCTATACCATATCCTTTGGTCCTGTCCCATGCTGCAGGACATATGGAATGTTACGTTTTCTCTTGCCTCGGATTTGCTGGGTTTCCAGCTCCTGCCATCCCCTTCATTGGCCCTTTTATGGATCGATTTGGTTAGGATACCTTGTGAGGGGAGGGTGTTACTGGGGCACCTTTTTCTTTCAACCAAATTGGCCATAGCCCAAAATTGGAAATCACGGAACGTTCCTAGCCTAACGGAGATTATCCGTAGGCTAAATTCTACTTATATACATGAGCGCGTGCTGGCGGGAGTTGGAGACGCATCTAAGAGGTTTGAGAGGGAATGGGGCGTGTGGAGGACCTCTCCGCTCGCAGTATCATCCTTTGATTGATATGCTTAGTACGTAGTTTGATGTCCTGTAGTACAAAATGATATCTGTACAAATATTGTTTAACGATTGCACTGCATGTCTTTAGTCTACTTTGTTTGTTATGTATGTATTGCTGTATCGATTTCGGCTAGTTGGTGCTGCCAATGTGGCGATGTAAAGCGCTGACTGTGTAGCCGTTTTCTCTTTTTGCTTCTTATGCATAATCATGTATGTTTTTTCTCTTAAAATTAATAAAAAAGTATTGATCGGAAAAAAAAACTGTCAGGCATTACTGGAGTGGTGACGTCATCTACAAGACCCCACTTTACAGTACGGCCATGACACGTACCCGGTTTGAGGCCATCCGGAAATTCCTGCATTTTGCAGATAATGCAGCATGTCCCCTCAAGGTGATCCTGCCTATGACCGCCGGTCATCGATCATTTTGGGGCAAAATGTTTGGAGACCTATGTACCTGGAAGGGAGATTGCGGTTGATGAGTGTCTCATTGATTTGAAGGGGAGACTCATTTTCCGCCAGTATGTTCCCTGTAAGCGGGCGAGGTATGGTGTGTAGCTGTACAAACTTTGTGAGAGTACCTCAGGGTACACTTACAACTTATGTGTGTACGAGTGGGCGAGATTCCCGTTTTGAACCCCCAGAATGTCCCCCCACTCTGGGTGTTAGCAGGAAACTTGTGTGGGACCTTATAGACCCACTGCTAGTTAAGGGTTACGACCTGTACGTGGATAACGTTTATACTAGTATCCCCTTGTTCCAGTCCCTCACCGCCAGATCCACTTCCGCTTGTGGGACCGCACGGAAAAATCAACGCAGGTACCGCTGCAACGGTCCCGATCATCCGGGCCTCTGCATTATTGGTTGCTACAGGTAGTACCACAATTCCATGGAGTACTAAATTTATAATCCCCTTCCCCAATTCTAATTCCATTTAGCCACTGATAATCGGGGGGAAAAAAACTATGGTTCTCAGACTTAAACTTAGACACTAAAACAAAAAATTTACTTTTTTCAAAAATATTATTTTGTAAAACTAAAATAAATTTAAAAGTAGACATATTAGGTATTGTCGCGTCTGTAAGAATCTGCTCTGTAAAAATACCCCATGACCTAAGCCTTCAGACGAACACGGTCAAAAAAATAAAATAAAAATTGTGCAAAAAAAAGGTATTTTTTTGTCACCTTACATCACAAATAGTGTAATAGCAAGCGATCAAAAAGTCATATGCCAGACAAAATAGTGTCAATAAAACTGTCCTCTCATCCCGCAAAAAATGAGCCCCTACCTAAAATAATCGGCAATTTTTTTTTTTTTAAATGAGACTATGGAGATACTAAATTTATATATTTTTTGGTTTATAAAAGGATAATATAGTGTAAAACCTAAATACATAAAAAAAATTAGACATATTAGGTATTGCTGCATCCGTAAGAATCTGCTCTATAAAAATACCCCATGATCTAACCCCTCAGATGAACACAGTCAAAAAAATAAAATAAAAACTGTGCCAAAACAGCTATTTTTTGGCAAATTTTCAATTTTAATCCGTTTTTTCCAATAACAAAGCAAGGGTTAACAGCCAAACAAAACTTAATATTTATTACCCTGATTCTTCAGTTTACAAAAACATCCCATATGTGGTTGTAAACTGCTATATGACCAAACGGCAGGGCGCAGAAGGAAAGGAACGCCGTATGGTTTCTAGAGGGCAGATTTTGATGCCTTTGTTTGTTTGGCACCATGTCCCATTTGAAGCCCCCCTGTTGCACCCCTAGAGTAGAAACTCCATAAAAGTGACCCCATCTAAGAAACTTCACCCCTCAAGGTATTCAAAACTGATTTTACAAACTTTATTAACCCTTTAGGGGTTCCTCAAAAGTTTATGGCAAATGGAGATGACATTTCAGAATTTCTATTTTTGATAACCTTGCATCACAAAAATGTAATATAGAGCAACCAAAAATCATATGTACCCTAAAAATAGTCCCAACAGAACTTGCCACCTTATCCCATAGTTTCCAAAATGGGGTAACTTTTGTGGATTTTCTACTCTAGGGGTGCATCAGGGGAGCTTCAAATGGGAAATGGTGTAAATAAACCAGTCCAGCAAAATCTGCCTTCAAAAAACCACACGGCTCTTTTACCTCTACGCCCTACCGTGTGCCCGTACAGTAGTTTACGGCCACATATGGGGTGTTTCTGCAAACTATAGAATGGGTGCAATAAATATTGAGTTTTGTTTTACTGTTAACCCTTGCTTTGTTACTGTAAAAAATTGATTAAAATGGAAAAAATTTCAAGAAATTTAAATTCTTAAATGTCATCTCCATTTGCCAATAGCTCTTGTGGAACACCTAAAGGGTTAACAAAGTTTGTAAAATCAGTTTTGAATACATTGAGGGGTGTAGTTTATTAGATGGGGTCACGTTTATGGAGTTTCTACTCTAGGGGTGCATCAGGGGGGTTTCAAATGGGACATGGTTTAAATAAACCAGTCCAGCAGAATCTGCCTTCCAAAGATGACACGGCGCACCTTTCCCTCTATGCCCTACAGTGTGCCCGTACAGTAGTTTATGGTCACATATGGGGTGTTTCTGCAAACTACAGAATCAGAGAAATAAATATTGAGTTTTGATTGGCCGTTAACCCTTGCTTTGTTACTGGAAAAAAATGATAAAAATGGCAAATGTGCCCCAAAAAAAAAATCGAAATTCAGATATTTTATCTCCATTTGCCATTAACTCTTGTGGAACACCTAAAGGGTTAACAACATTTGTAAAATCAGTTTTGAATACATTGAGAGGTGTAGTTTCTAGAATGGGGTCATTTTTGGGTGGTTTCACAAAGTGACTTCAGACCTGAACTGGTCTTTAAAAAGTTGTTTTTTGAAAATTCCTGAAAAGTGTCTAGATTTGCTTCTAAACTTCTAAGCCTTGTAACGTCCCCAAAAAATAAAATGTCATTCCCAAAATGATTCTAACATGAAGTAGACATATGGGGAATGTAAAGTAATTACTATTACTTTTGGAGGTATTACTATGATAGAAGTAGTGAAATTTAAACTTGGAATTTTGCTAATTTTTCAAAATTTGGGGTAAATTTGGTATTTTTTTATAAATAAAAATGATTTTTTTTTTACTCCATTTTACCAGTGTCATAAAGTACAATATGTGACAAAAAAACATTCTCAGAATGACCTGGATAAGTAAAAGCGTTTTCAATTTATTCACACATAAAGTCACATTGGTCAGATTTGCAAATAATGGCCTGGTCCTAAAGGTGAAAATGAGCCCGTTCCCTAATGGGTTAAAGGGGCGGGCACTATAAAGGTCATTGTTGAAGGGGTGGTCAATGTTAAAGGGGCGGGCACTGTGAAAGTCACTGTTAAAGGGGGCGAGCACTGTGGAGGTCACTGTTAAAGGGGCAGATACTGTGGAGGTCACTAATAAAGGGGCCATCACTATTAAAGGGACAAGCACTGTGAAGGTCAATGTTAAAGGGGTGGCCACTGTGGAAGTCTCAGCTCTCTAGGGCTTAACAATCCTGAGATATTCCACAAAAATTGCCTGCATTAACCAATAGAAGCAAGCAAGCCTTTGACTTAAATCCAAACTGCCATTTACATGATCACATGTCCCTTATAAGCCTATAGAAGCTAGCCTTTCCTTTTCCAGGTTGCCATAACAACTGATCACAGCTTTTAGCAGTTCGCAGGTCCATAAATATTTAGTTATATGACGGCTCAACTACACTGCTACATGCATGGAAGGAAAGAGCCACTATTAAACGTATGGGCACTGTAGAGGTCACTGTTAAAGGGACAGGCACTGCGAAGGTCACTGTTAAAGGGGAGAACATTGTTTAAGTCACTGTTAAAATGGCGGAAACTGTGGAGGTCACTGTTAAAATGGTGGCCAATGTTAAAGGGTCGGGCACTATGGAGGTCACTGTCAAAGGGACGGGCACTGTGAAAGTCAATGTTAAAGGGGCAGGTACTGTGGAGGTCACTGTTAAAAGGGGCGGGAAATAATAAAGGGGCGGGTACTAATAAAGGGACGGGCACTGTGGAGGTCACTGTTAAAAAAGTGGTCAATGTTAAAGGGACGGGCACTGTGTAGGTCACTGTTAAAGAGGCAGGCACTATTTAAGGGACTGGCAATGTGAAGGTCACTGTTAAAGGGGCAGGCACTATGAAGGTCACTGTTAAAGAGGCAGGCACTATTAAAGGGACGGGCAATGTGAAGGTCCTTGTTAAAGAGGCGGGCACTGTGGAGGTCACTATTAAAGGGGCAAACACTGTGGAGGAGGTCACTATTAAAGGGGTTGTGGAGGTCACTGTTAAAATGGTGTTCAATGTTTAAGGAGCGGGCACTGTGGAGGTGACTGTTTAAGGGGCAGGCACTGTGAAGGTCACTGTTAAAGGAGCAGCCACTATGAGTGTCACTTTTAAAGGGGTGCTCAATTTTAAAGGGGCAGTCAATGTGAAGGTCACTGTTAAAGGGGCGAGCATTGCTAAAGGGGAGGCCACTATGGAGGTGACTGTTAAAGAGGCAGGCACTGTGGAGATCACTGTTAAAGGGGTGGGTACTGTAGAGGTCACTGTTATGGGGGAAACTGTTGATATCTTTTTACGACACACGGTAACATAAAATGAAATAGATTAAAATATACCCGTGCGAAGCCGGGTCCTTCTGCCAGTCTCTTATATATATAAAAATGAGTTTCTGTCTAGACGTCGGTTTGTCTTTCTGGACGTTCTTTATGCGCGACCAAACGACTGGACCGATCTTCACCAAATTTGGCACACAGGTACATTCAGGTGTCCGGGAAAGTTTTAGAATGGGTCTCAGCTCTCTAGGACTTAAAAATCCTGAGATATTCGAAAAAAATGGCCTGCATTAGCCAATAGAAGCCAGCAAGCGATTCACTTAAATCCGAACTGCTATTTACATGGTCACATGTCCCTTATTAGCCAATAGAAGCTTGCTGGTCCTTCTCCAGGTTACCATAACAACTGATCACAGGTTTTAGCAGTTAGCAGGTCCATAAATAATCAGTCATATGACGTATAATGGCTCAACTACACTGCTACATGCATGAAAGGCAAGGGCCACTATTAAATGGACGGGAGCTGTTAAAGAGGCGGGCACTGTGGAGGTCACTGTTAAAGGGGAAGGTACTGTGGAGGTCACTGTTAGAGATGCGGGCACTGTTAAATGGGGAGGCCAATGTTAAAGGGGCAGGCATGGTAGATAGAGGTCACTGTTAAAGGGGAAAACACTGTGGAGGTCTGTGATAAAGGGGCGGGCACTGTGTAAGTCACTGTTAAAGGGGTGTGCACTGTGAAGGTCACTGTAAAAGGGGTGGTCAATGTTAAAGTGGCGGGCACTGTGGAGGTCACTGCAAAAGGGACAGGCACTGTGGAGGTCACTGCAAAAGGGGCAGGCACTGTGGATGTCACTGTTAAAGGGGCGGGTATTGTGAAGGTCACTGTTAAAGGTGCGGAGACTGTGAAAGTCACTGTTAAAGGGGCAGCCACTATAAAGCTCACTGTTAAAGGGATGGCCAATGTTGAAGGGGCAGGCACTGTAGAGGTCAATTTTAAAGGGGCGGACACTGTTAAAGGGGCAGGCACTGTTAAAGGGCAGGGCACTGTGGAGGTCACTTTTAAAGCGGCAACACTATGAAGGTTACTGTTAAAGTTCGAGAACTGTGGACATCTCTGTTAAAGGGGCAGTCACTGTGCAGGTCATTGTTAAAGATGCATTCACTGTTCAAGGGGCGGGCACTGTGGAGGTCACTGTTAAAGAAGCAGGCACTGTGGAGGTCGCTGTTAAAGGGGCAGGCATTGTTCAGGTCATTGTTAAATAAGCTGGTACTGTAGAGGTCATTGTTATGGAGGAAACTGTTGATTTTTTTTTTTTTACTACACACGGAAACATAAAATTAAATAGATGAAATATACTGGTGCAAAGCTGGGTCCTTCTGCTAGTATATATATTCCTAGTAATTACACATTTATTTTGTTTTTGTGCCATATATATTTTACAATTACAAAAAAAATATAAAATATATAAATCTAATTTAACCTCTATTTCTGAAAACGTTTGTGACAGGATTTAAATCACAGCTTCTGCATCATAGTCCAGAACTTTAATCACTACACTCTCTAGCAGAGAGAACAGAAAAGGACAAAGGCAGGTTGATTACAGGTAGTAGCTCGTCCTTGCTGAAAAGTGGAGTGGAGCATATAATACTTCTCATGCTGAGGTAACAGAAAATGACAGAGGAAGGTTCAGGACAGGTGGGGGCACAGGGCCTGCTCCCAGGCTATGCCAATTAAGCATTGTGTCTGAAGAACCCACCTGACAATTGGCTGAGGGTGTCTGATGTCACTTGCGACGAAGTAGATGAACGAGTCAACCATTCAAGCACCGCTGGGTTGCTGGTCAAGACACAACCGCTAGATTACACCTGGAGCTCAGGCCTCTCGCTGCGACTCCTTCTGCCTGTGACAGAATCATTTTGGCCACTGCCCGTTCCCTTTGAAGGGCCTGCCACTTGTCTGTCTGCCATACTGTTAGATAAAATAATTAAATCAAAATGAAATTAATACACTCCAAAAATGCTGTAGAACAATATAACTTGACTGCAGAGCGGCAAATAAAACGTACCGTACTTGTTTTTTCCACTAATACACCCCAAACAAGGCTGTAGTACAATGTAACTGCACCACAGAACGGCAAATAAGATGTCCTTTTTTTTACACTTATACACCTCAATAAAGGCTGTAGAACAATGTAACTGCATTGCAGAACGGCAAATAAGATGTAATTTGTTTTACACTTATACACCCCAAAAAAGCTGTAGAACGATGTAACTGCACCACAGAATGGCAAATAGGATGTCCTTTTTTTAATACTTATACACCCCAAAAAAGCTGTAGTACAAAGTAACTGCACCGCAGAATGGCAAATAAGATGTACTCCATTTTTTTATCAACCATGTTTGCTTGATGGCTATGCACCTGTGACTATGTATATGAATGTGCTAGTTTAAATATTCTTGTAGTTTTTTTACACTTATACACCCCCAAAAAAGATGTAGTACAATGTAATTGTACCGCAGAACAGCAAATAATACATACTTTTTAGACTATTAAACCACCCTAAAAAAGTGTTTAGTACAATGTAACTGCAACGCAGAACGGGAAGTAAGACATCTTTTTTTTACACTAATACACCCCAAAAGAAACAGTAGAACAATTTGAATGCACTGCAGAACGGTTAATATGACGTATGTATATTTCCTATAAATACACAATGCAACACAGCACTTGTACCCCAATGACAAACAAGGTTTGCTGGAATTACAGAGGTAGTATCTAGTGCAAACCTAAAAGTGCAGCAAGGTGTAATAGAATCGCTCCTATTACCCAGGCTGTACACTCTCCTATTACAACCTGTTCTCCTTTTATATTGTAGATGATGCCTCCCTCTTCTTGCCCTACACCATGAATAATCTTTCCCCAAACTTGTAAATTGTTTTTTTCAGCACAATAAATTATTTTCTAATACTGTCCCTAGCGCCTGCTAACGTCTCTCCCTATACTAAGCACACTGGAAAATAGCAGAATCCAAAATGGCTGAGGGTATTTATAGGCTGTGACATCACAGGGGTTGGCTGGCTGCTAATTGGCTGCATGTATGTGCAGCCAGCCAGTAGCGCAGGGGCAACACGTGAGGTGCACTGTGGACCGATGAAGGGCCAAATTATAACACACAGTTAATCAGTTTACTCACGGTTAGAGAAAGCCTCCCTGGGCTGGCAGCACAGCATTGAGGTGGACAGCACCAAATCCTCCGGGGCACGCTCTGTGGTAGGGAAGCATCAGCCAAGATGGTGGTTGAGGTGCCCTTGATGTTAGGGGTGCTTAGGGTGCTGAGTCCCTTAACCTCTTAAGGACAAATGACATACCGGTACGTCATGATGTCCTGGTACTTAAGGACACAAGACGTACCGGTACGTCATGTATGGTTCCGATCACTGCCGCCAGGCGGGCGGTGATCGGAACCCGGTGCCTGCTCAAATCATTGAGCAGGCACCTAGGCTAGATGCGCCGGGGGGTCCTGTGACCCCCCCATGTTGGCGATCGCAGAAAACCGCAGGTCAATTCAGACCTGCGGTTTTCTGCGTTTCCGGGTTATTCGGGTCTCTGAATACCCGATAATCCGGAACAGGATGGTGATGGTGTTGTGATTTCACCCCACCAATCACCATCCAGCGATCCTGAGTGGTGATGGTGACATCACCACTCAGGATCGCCTCTGATTTGTCTGTGGGCGGGACTGCGGCAGATTCAAAAGATGCAGGCGCTCCTCTCCTCCTCCTTTTGTGTTCCGGAGCCGGAGGAGAGAGGAGCTGCCTGCACGTGTCATCCGTCGGTGCCAGCATCACCCCATCTTTGCCCCCCAGGACCTGATCTGTGCCCCAGCACCCCCCATCTGAACTTCAGGTACATAGGGAAAGCATAGGGAAAGCATAGGGAAAGTTTGGGTTAGGCAGGAAAAAAAAAGGTAAAGTTAGTTTGTTCAACTTTGATTTTTTTTGTGTACGCTGACTGTGGCCGGCACTTTTAGCGTCCGGCCACTGTTAGCGCATCGCACACCCCACCGCTGATCAACTTCGGACGGTTGATCAGCGGTTTTGAAAAAAAATTATTCTCATTTTTTGGCCTTTTTTTTGTTAGTTTTTTTTTCTGTTAGTTTTAGGGTGAGTTCGTGAACACCTGTGCCCCCACACACACGCACACAAAATAAAGATTTCCACACACGCAGACACGCACTCCCCATGGCCCGCCGGACGTTCTCGGCCGAGGAGGCATACGCCCAGCTTGCCTCTGACTCCGAGAGTCCCAGTGAGGACGAGGATGACCCCACCAAGTTGCGATCTACTTGGTACAGGTTGCCATGTGCAACTCTTTTGTGCTATCCCTGTCACGAGGGTGTCAAGAACCACGGCTGACTCCGTTATACCCGGGGTCAGGAAGTCGCAGCGGTTGGCTGCGCGCTCTATGTAGAAAGATAGGGCTGTTTCTTTATGGTAGCTTTCTGGGTTTGCTTTGCAATCCTTTTTGGCTCACTCAGGGATCCGTAGCTCCTTCTCCTCAGCTGTTCCTTGTCCAGCACTCCCAACCTCCTTATATTCCCCTCTCCCACTTCTCTTGTTGCCAGATATAGAGCTTCCTGCCTGGACTTCTACTATACTGACCCACTGGAGCTGTGTTGCTGCGTTCCCTGGTTGTTGTTCCAGAACATTACCCTCCGGATCCCTGTTGGGCCTTTGTGGTCTGCTGTTGTCGCCCACCTGAGATTATATGTTTGTCTGTATTGTCTGTCCTCTCCTTGGTGTTTTCCTCTTAGTGTCAGTGGTGCGGACTAGTGATCCCACCGCCCCGTTCACTACATAGGGCTCATCTTAGGGAAAGCCAGGGTTTAGGCACGTGATCAGCGTACGGGTGAGGAACCCGTCTAGGGACGTCAGGGCAGTCAGGTGCCAGCCGCAAGGTGAGTCAGGGGTCACCACCTTTCCCTGTCCCTTGGGCAGGGCCTTCCCTTTTCCCTCCCTTTGCGTGACGCCGGTCATTACAATCCCGAAGCGCTGGCAGCACAGGGACATTCCTCCAGTTCTATGAGGTAGTCCTCAAGGCCCTGATCTTTTTGGACCGGGAAAGAGCAGGCCAGAGTACCTCAGGAACTGTAGGCACCCGGATCGTCCCTGGCCAACACTTTCCAGGTGTGGGCCCCCATACTGGAAAGAAGGGACAAACTCAAAAAAGGTGCAGAGTGTGTCACAGGAGGGGGGTACGGAAGGACACCACAACTCAATGTGACACGTGCCCCAATCATCCAGGCCTCTGCATTTTTGGTTGCTTCAGGGAGTATCACACTTCCATGGAGTACTAAATTTAAATCCCAATTTAGCACTCGCATCGGATAAAAAAAAACTGGTTCTCAAACTAAAATAATTCATTAAAAGTAGACATATTAGGTATTGCCGCGTCGGTAATAATCTCCTCTATAAAAATACCCCATGACCTAACCCCCCAGATTAACACAATCCAGAAAAAAAAAAAAGGCGCAATTTTTTTTTTTGTCACCTTACATAATAAAAAGTTTAATAGCAAGCGATCAAAAAGTCATATAGCCCCCAAAATAGTGCCAATAAAACCGTCGTCTCATCCTGCAAAAAATGAGCCCCCACATAAGATAATCGGATAAAAAAAAAGAAAATGACTCAGACTTTAGAGATACCCAAAAATCTTTTTTGTATCAAAAAGGATAATATAGTCAAAAACCTAAATAATTGTAAAAAAAAAGACTTATTAGGTATCACCGCGTCCATAAGAATCTCCTCTATAAAAATATCCCATGACCTAACCCCCCAGATTAACACGGTAAAAAAAATTAAAAACTGTGCCAAAAACGCTATTTTTGGCACTTTTCCATTTCAATACGTTTTTTTTCCGGTAACAAAACAAGGGTTAACAATCAAACAAAAGTTAATATTTATTACCCTGATACTGCAGTTTACGACCACAGTATTTGTGGTCGTAAACTGCTGTATCAGTAAAAGGGAGGCCGCAAAAGAAAAGGACCAACATGGTTTCTGGAAGGCCGATTTTGATGGCCTTTTTTATTGACACCATGTCCCTTTTGAAGCCCCCCTGATGCCCCCCTAGAGTAAAAATTCCCTAAAAGTGATTGCCGGTATACAAACTTTATTAACCCCTTAGGTGTTCCTCAACAGTTAATGGCAAATGGAGATGAAATTTCAGAATTTCAATTTTTGGTAACCTTGCCTCACAAAAATGTAATATAGAGCAACCAAAAATCATATGTACCCTAAAAATAGTCCCCCAAAAAATGCCACCTTATCCCGTAGTTTCCAAAATGGGGTCACTTTTAGGGAGTTTCTACTCCAGGGGTGCATCAGGGGGGCTGAAACAGGACACGGTGTAAATAAACCGATCCATAAAAATCAGCCCTCCAAAAACCAAACGGCGCATCTTTCACTCTACACCCCGCTGTGTGGCCGTACAGTAGTTTACGCGCACATATTGGGTGTTTCTGTAAACGGCAGAGTCAGGGCAATAAAGATACAGTCTTGTTTGGCTGTTAACCCTTGCTTTGTTAGTGGAAAAAATGGGTTAAAATAGAAAATAAGGCATAAAATAGAAAATAAATTTTCAAATTTCATCCCCATTTGCCAATAACTCTTGTGCAACACCTAAAGGGTTAACGATGTGTGTAAAATCAGTTTTGAATACCTTGAGGGGTGTACTTTCTTAGATGGTGTCCAGGGGCGTAGCTAACGGCTCATGGGCCCTGGTGCAAGAGTTCAGCTTGGGCCCCCCTTCCCTCAGTGCGTTGTGTGTCTTCTTATGTGGCACAAGGGTCTTTGGGCCCCCTCAGGCTCCTGGGCCCGGTAGCGACTGCTACCTCTGCACCCCCTATAGCTACGCCCATGATGGTGTCACTTTCAGGGAGTTTCTACTCCAAGGGTGCATCACGGGGGTTGAAACAGGACACGGTGTAAATAAACCGATCCATAAAAATCAGCCCTCCAAAAACCAAACGGCGCACCTTTCACTCTATGCCCCGCTGTGTGGCCGTACAGTAGTTTACGGCCACATATTGGGTGTTTCTGTAAACGGCAGAGTCAGGGCAATAAAGATACAGTCTTGTTTGGCTGTTAACCCTTGCTTTGTTAGTGGAAAAAATGGGTTAAAATGGAAAATTAGACAAAAAAATGAAATTCTCAAATTTCATCCCCATTTGCCAATAACTCTTATGCAACAACTAAAGGGTTAACAACGTATGAAAAATCAGTTTTGAATACCTTGAGGGGTGTAGTTTCTGAGATGGGGTCATTTTTGGGTGGTTTCTATTATGTAAGCCTCGCAAAGTGACTTCAGACCTGAACTGGTCCCTAAAAATTGGGTTTTTGTAAATTTCTGAAAAATTTCAAGATTTGCTTCTAAACTTCTAAGCCTTGTAAAATCCCCAAAAAATAAAATATAATTCGCAAAATAATTCAAACATGAAGTAGACATATGGGGAATGTAAAGTCATCCAAATTTTTGGGGGTATTACTATGTATTACAGAAGTAGAGAAACTGAAACTTTGAAATTTGCAAATTTTTCAAAATTTTTGGTAAATTAGGTATTATTTAGTGCAAAAAAAAAATATTTTGGGTCATTTGGGACATGAAGTACAATATGTGACGAAAAAACTATCTCAGAACGGCCTTTTTAAAGTTATCAGCACTTAAAGTGGTCAGATTTGCAAAAAATGGACTGGTCCTTAAGGTGAAATAAGGCTGTGTTCCTATAGGGTTAATGGTTTTTGTCGTGATGCTGGTACTGTTAATGGTGGTACAACCATTAGTAGTAATAATTAGGTAGACAGTGGTAATATGCAACTCACAACTTTTACTGGTGTTGACTTTGATGGTAGCAGTACAAAATACAATCTCTTGTTGGTATTTAGAGTTAATCTGCAGATCCACTGTTCCTAGGCTTTTTAGGTTTGATTTAAGCTTAGCTGGATGTTTTCTGCATCAGTGCAATTTAGTGAGGTTGCCGGAGGCTATGGCATCCTTCACCTGAATATCCCAAAGGTCCTTGATGCCTGATTTGTGGCTTTTATCCTTTGGATGTTTAAGTCTTTTCTCTTGTCCCTTTCTGGACTAAACTTTCATCAGAGCAGAAGTGCTAGATCTGCACTCTCTCACTCTCAGCAGACTGACTAATCAATCAACAACCACTGACCTGTCCCCGTCCTGTCTCACTAGGCCTGAACTAGGTATATATATGGAACCTAAGTTTTATCCCCATCTAGTGGTAGGATGTATAAATTACACCTAATCTGCCTGGTAACAGGGATTTTGCAGATAGAATAGTACAAAGTCACATAATACAGCATAATACATTTTTTAGGGTAAAAAGTGCTTTTAAGCAGTGCCTACACACACGTAGTTGGACGCTGCACATGGCATTGTGGATGATCCCTCGTTCGCAGAGTTCTTTACTCCATGTCCTAACATGTGCAGCAGCCATTTTAGGAGAAAATGCAATTCGTTACCATGAAGTGTGAGGAAATTTGGATTCCGTGCAAATTTAAAAAAATCTGAAATTCGGAACGAACTCCACTTTGTCAACTTTGATTCGAACATCTCTAGGCCTGAAGAAAATGAGGGCGCACCAGCAAATGCGGCCACCCTTGATTCACTTCTATTGTAGGTCCAAAAAGAGCCGGGTGTCCGTGCTGTGGTATTAACGGAACTCCCAAAAAAGTGAATAGAGATCGTAACCTCTCCATTCACCTCTATGGGACTGATGGAAAAAAATAATAATTCAGAGCTCCAAGAGAAGTAAATGGATGGGTGGCCACAACCTCATTCACTTTGGGGCTACTGTTCTAAAAATAGGTAAGGGTTCCAAAGAAAGGACCTGTATCTATTTGACATTGGTGTCATATCCTAGAGATACAGTGATACAGTATGTCACCAAAGTGTGAGATTGGCCAAACCCTATAAATAAAAACTGTCCTCTGAATCATGCATCATGCACTGAACTTTTTTGCTTTGTATAAAAGAGTAGCATTCTCACCATTATTTGATGGTTAGAGTTATGATAGTTTTAAACAAATAAGAAATATCTTATTTTCATACTGTTACTTAGCTGTCTACCTAGCCACGTGTGTTCTGTATTGAACACACTGATCACTAATGTAGATAATAACAGTGCTTCGTTAAGTCAGAAGTGTCACTAGGGTGATTAATTTCAGTAATCACAAAGTTATGCCCTTTCACCCACCCATTTTTTCACAATATTTTCTCCTTTTTAGCACTTGTCTATCTATATTTATGGTCATAAACATATTGTCCTCCAGTTACTTCTGACACCATTTGTCTTTATTACTGTCATGTCATTTATTCTGTCACTTTCTGTCACTTCCCTTGTATATTATGCATCTTTCTATTTAGTTCAATTCTGTGCATTTGAGATCTTGACTGATAAATGAACCCATTTGTAAATCCTGTGGTGTTTTTTTTCTGGCAGAAATGCCCTCCCAGAATCCCACTCATGAAAATGATGTATAATTAAAATCCTACTCATTAATCCAAACCACACACTGAAAGCCACAATCTAACTCTTCCCTGTAACGACTGAAAGAGGGAAGAAAGGCACAGTGTGATATGTTGACCCTTGCTGCTCTTTTCTTTTTTCATTCTGCAGAATGTATTTATTACATACCTCTTCTAATCTATTTCTCATTATTATTTATTTTTTCTATATTATAGACAATCATTTAATGCTGTCCTCTCATAGGAATGCACTGCCTTACAGAATACTGCAGACCATCAATATTTACAAGGATTCAGAACATCAGCAGTCATTTGATGTCATTTGCAACACATCACTCATTCAGTTCCCCAGTGGTATCCTCATGTAAAGTCAGACATACCATCATTCTCTGCACATAATATTATCCAGTTACAGCAACAAAACACCACTCAAAATTCACATCCTTTCAGTCTATGAAATGCTTATTCCCTTTTGATCACTGGGACTCTGCAGAGTATTTTACCTTTGCTGGGTACAACATCTGGCTTAGGTTTTCTGCAGCTGCATACTGTTTCCATGGTAACACAAAGAGAAACTGGGGGTGGTGAGGTGAGGGGGAGTAACGGGGATGGACGGGGTGTAATTAAATGCAAAAGAGTTCTCTAAAGATGCTGAGTGTAATGATCCTATTGAAAAAAGAATGAGTCAGAGGGATGGATATAGAAATGGAGAGCAGAATATGAGAGAGCACAAGTCAAAGATGGATAGCTGACGGAGAAACCAAAATAAATAAGAGGGGAAAATCCACAAGCTCTTTAATGAAAATTTGTAGCATCTTTTCTTATCCTTGCCTTTTAAATTTTTAACCTTTCATTGTATTTTTTTGAGCTATTTCATTAGGTAGCTTTTTATATTTTATTTAAAGTGTTTCTGTCATCATTAAAATCGTTATGTAGCTGGCTGACATTAGCAATGTGCTAATGTCAGCAGAACATAACTGTATGACTTATATCTCCCTGCCTGCCGCCGGTTGCGCTAAATAATGACTTTTATAATATGCAAATTAGCTGCAGCACCTAGAGGCTCCCTTCTCTCACCGTTTGTTACACTCTCGTAAAGGTGATTGACATCATCGGTCTCCTTCGTGCCCCGCAAATTCCGCACCTGCACCATCCATTTTAGTATTAGGCGCAGGCGCAGTAAGTGAAGGACTGCTTCACTCACTGCGCCTTATACTAAAATGGACGGTGCAGGCACGAGATTTGTGGGGCACGGAGGAGCCCGAGGATATTAATCTCCTTTACAAGGGCATGCCAAACAGTGATAGGATGGAGCCTCTGGGTGCTGCAGAAACCCCCAACTAGCACCTAGAGGCTAATTTGCATATTATAAAAGTCATTATTTAGAATGAACGGCGGCAGGCAGGGAGATATACAGTACAGATCAAAAGTTTGGACACACCTTCTCTATCAAAGAGTTTTCTTTATTTTCATGACTATGAAAATTGTAGATTCACACTGAAGGCATCAAAACTATGAATTAACACATGTGGAATTATATACATAACAAAAAAGTGTGAAACAACTGAAAATATGTTATATTCTAGGTTCTTGAAAGTAGCCTCCTTTTGCTTTGATTACTGCTTTGCACACTCTTGGCATTCTCTTGATAAGCTTCAAGAGGTAGTCACCTGAAATGGTTTTCACTTCACAGGTGTGCCCTGTCAGGTTTAAGAAGTGGGATTTCTTGCCTTATAAATGGGGTTGGGACCATCAGTTGCGTTGTAGATAAGTTAGGTGGATACACAGCTGATAGTCCTACTGAATAGACTGTTAGAATTTGTATAATGGCAAGTAAAAAGCAGCTAAGTAAAGAAAAACGAGTGGCCATCATTACTTTAAGAAATAAAGGTCAGTGAGTCCGAAAAATTGGGAAAACTTTGAAAGTGTCCCCAAGTGCAATCACAAAAACCATCAAGCGCTACAAAGAAACTGGCTCACATGCGGACCGCCCCAGGAAAGGAAGACCAATAGTCACCTCTGCTGTGGAGGATAATTTCATCCGAGTCATCAGCCTCAGAAATCGCAGGTTAACAGCAGCTCAGATTAGAGACCAGGTCAATGCCACACAGAGTTCTAGCAGCAGACACATCTCTAGAACAACTGTTAAGAGGAGACTGTGTGAATCAGGCCTTCATGGTAGAATATCTGCTAGGAAACCACTGCTAATGACAGGCAACAAGCAGAAGAGACTTGTTTAGGCTAAAGAACACAAGGAATGGACATTAGACCAGTGGAAATCTGTGCTTTAGTCTGATTAGTCCAAATTTGAGATCTTTGGTTCCAACCACCGTGTGTTTGTGCGATGCAGAAAAGGTGAACGGATGGACTCTACATGCCTGGTTCCCACCGTGAAGCATGGAGGAGGAGGTGTGATGGTGTGGGGGTTCTTTGCTGGTGACACTGTTGGGTATTTATTCAAAATTGAAGGCATACTGAACCAGCATGGCTACCACAGCATCTTGCAGCGGCATGCTATTCCATCCGGTTTGCGTTTAGTTGGACCATCATTTATTTTTCAACAAGACAATGACCCCAAACACACCTCCAGGCTGTGTAAGGGCTATTTGACCATGAAGGAGAGTGATGGAGTGCTGCACCAGATGACCTGGCTTCCACAGTCACCAGACCTGAACCCAGTCGAGATGGTTTGGGGTGAGCTGGACCGCAGAGTGAAGGCAAAAGGGCCAACAAGTGCTAAGTATCTCTGGGAACTCCTTCAAGACTGTTGGAAGACCATTTCAGGTGACTACCTCTTGAAGCTCATCAAGAGAATGCCAAGAGTCTGCAAAGCAGTAATCAAAGCAAAAGGTGGCTACTTTGAAGAACCTAGAATATGACATATTTTCATTTGTTTCAGACTTTTTTGTTGTGCACATAATTCCACATGTGTTAATTCATAGTTTTGATGCCTTCAGTGTGAATCTACAATTTTCATAGTCATGAAAATAAAGAAAACTCTTTGAATGAGAAGGTGTGTCCAAACCTTTTGTCTGTACTGTAAGTCATACAGTTATGTTCTGCTGACATTAGCACATTGCTAATGTCAGCCAGATACATAACTATTTTTTTTATTACAGAAACCCTTTAAAAGAAAGCACCTTCATTCATGTAGAAATGAAACATTAAAGCATACATCATGCAAGACCACCTTCGTTCCATCACTGATTAATCTGCAAATTGTACTCTCACTGCAGCACCCCTAGCAGTCAACAACATGTGCATTTTGTCCTGAAAAGAATCAGTGGCAAAACGTTGTTGGTCTTTATGCATGAAACTTTGCTTATTAATAGTATACTCTCATGGAGTCCCTCCAGGGACCCTTTGCTGTAGCTGTGAGCCTTATGGAGAAACCCTTGGTACCGCTGATGGCACTGGAGACATGGCAGAAGGACCCAACTGCTGTTGGGAGGGTGCGCTGTCTGCAGGAGTCGGCAGATGGTGTGCTACGCTTCCGAGAACGACCTCAGCCAGAGTAGGAGCCACTCATTCCAGGATTGCCTGCGCCACCTGTTTGTCAAATGGGCTGTGTGTCGACCTCTACCTTTATCTTCAGCCTGAAAGTGGTATACCAGCTACCCTGGAAAATTAAGTCGGTGAGGGAGAGAGCGGCCCAGGATTCGCCACCATGTGAGGAGGACTGCCTACAAGGTCTCTTGCAGCCAGAGGTCCAGGATCCATTTTGCCTGGCAGGAGGTTCTGGACACATCAAACAGAAGGTTGTGGCTGCCATGAAGAGTGTGACCAACTGGTCCATTCTGAGTTCCACCACAGGAGTGCAGTGGTGCTCCACTACATCAGCCAGACTGGATTATAAAAAGGCAGGACCGTCCATTGATGACCTTTAGCAGTAGTAGTAGCAAGGACAATCTGAGGTCCTTCCTCTAAGGAGCTACTCTGTCAGCATCCTAAAGAATAAAGGACTTATGGGAGCCACTTCTTGGACTCGACCTGAAGGGTGAAGAAATGTTCGCGTGTTGTTTGTTCTTGTGTTCTGGTTGCCCTTTTAGTCCTCCCCCCAGCTACCAAAAATCCAAGTTGCATACAGTTACGCATAACATCCCTTTTCCCCCTCTTCTCAGGGCGATTGGGAGACACCTTTGCCAAAAGGGTTCTCATGACCTGTGCTGCTATTCTTATAACTCATGTGGACTACAAGTGACATTGTTGGATTACAGATAACTTTGCTACCTTATGTGGATTACAAATAATGACGTTATTTCCCATGAATTACAAAGGACTATTTTGCACTTTTGTTCTAGTTTGCAATGGATCCTCAAGCATTGAAGAAATGGACTCTAATGTGAAATGTCTAAAGTATTGCCTTGTCTATTTGCATTGTGATTTTCATTAGTCTTTAAAAAAAAAAGCATAAAGGGCAATGACCAGTACTGAGTGGCAACAAACCAAGACCCCCGGTACAAACACAAAATGGCGGACATGTTACCAGCATCACAGAGAGATAAATGCTGCATTCTGTTTTTGCAGGCGCTGGCAGAGGAATCTGCACTCAGAGAGAAACAGTTGCGGGTACCAATCCAACAGAGCATGCAAAAAGAGGACGGTTTGAAAATGTGTTAGTCACTTCGGATATGAAATCATTCTTGAAGCCAACCCATCTACAGCTTCCTTCCGGATCCTGCCTCAGCGAACGCCTATACCGTCAGGTGTCTGACTACATTGGGTTAACGGCCTATGTGGACGCTCTGGAAAGCTAGGGACCCCTGGACTACTGGGTGTGCAGGCTTGATCTGTGACCAGAGCTGGCACAATTTTCCATGGAACTGTTGGCTTGCCCCTCATCGAGTGTCCTGTCCAAAAGGACGTTCAGCACAGCAGGGGATATCGTGACCGATAAGCGCACTCGCCTAGCTCACGACAGTGTGGAATACCTCACATTTCTAAAAATAAATCCTTAATGTCAAAGATTAAGGATCTGGAGACCTGGGTTAGGTAATCCTATTGTATCATATTAGGCATCAATATATGCATGTATTCTGGACAGATTACATAGCTGACTATAGGTCTGGTGATGTTAGAAATTACCTTGTGGCAGGGTAGAGAGGCAGGCGCTGGATGTGGTGTGCAGGCAAATCAGTGCGCTCTTTTAAGGCTGTGAGTCATCTTGGAGGGCGCAGAGTAAAGAGGTAATCACGTCTGGCGCCTCTCAAGAGTGAACGCACGCGCTGGGACTGAAGGGCCGTAAGTCGGCGGCTCATGCAAGCGTACCATCGTGCGCGCGCATGGGCACTCTATACGCGGGTGTGGTATGGGCAAAAGTGTGGGCAAGAGGGCAGGAGAGGTGAGAGAAGAGGAAGAAAGGGGTGGAGGGCCAATCAGTATGAAAGTAGTGTGTTTATATACTTTGGGAACTAGTTAGAAAGAGAAAAAGACTAAGAATAATTACGATTCTGCCAGATGGGGGAGTAATTATCAATATGGGTATGGTGTTGATATATGTATGGAGGGTATAAAAGCGAGGATACTCAATATAGTAGGATAATGAACAGATAAGCATTTGTATATTGTCCTGTATATCATGGGTCAGTGTAATGAAGATTGGCACAATATTGCAGTATAAATACACAGATATATACAGGAAAAGAATAATATGATTAAAGAATAATGAGCAAAACAAAATATAATTGATAATTAACAATTAATAATTGATTAATATTAGTGGACAGAAATCTGGGGAAAACTGCTAGCATTGGATGAGAGGGAAGGAACGGGAAAAGGGGGGAGGGAAGGGGAAGGGAAGGGAGAGAGTCCCCATCAACGAGCCTAGAACAGAGAAAAAGAGTACGTTATAATCATAATAATATGCGGAAATCACATTCCCTATTTAGACCTCTTGGTTCCAATGTGTCCAGTTTATGAATCCAATATGATTCCCGTTGTTGTAATAGCAAGATCCTGTTACCCCCGCATCTTGGTTGGTGCACCTGTTCAATGACTTGAAAACTAAGTTGAGAGATTTGATGTTTATGTCTTTCAAAATGTGCCGATAGCGGTAAAAGGAGTTGCATAGTCCGTATTGTGGATTTGTGTTTACAAATGCTGTCACGGATGTGTTGAGTAGTTTCCCCGACATAAACTAGGCCACATGGACATTTGCTTAAATATACGACAAAAGATGACTCGCATGTGAAAGATTCCTTGATATGAAACCGTTTACCTGTGCGTGGATGTGTAATCAAGTCACCTTTCAAGATGTTGGAGCATTGAGCGCAATGCAAGCATGGAAAGGTTCCATATTTAGGGTTTGTCAAGAAGCATTGTTTGGGGATCTTTTGGATCCCTCCAAAGTCTGCATGGATGAGTTTGTCTCTTATGTTGGAGCCTCGTTTGTAGCACGTGCGTGGTTTTTTTTTCAAATTCATTGACTGATGGATTTGCATCTTGTAAAATGGACCAGTTCTGGCGCACTATACTGTGTATCTTGGGCATAAAAAGGATGGTATGTGGTTATGCAAGGGATGCAAGGTGCATCTATCTTGGGTATTGTAAGTAGTTGTTTATTTTTCTGTTTTGTTAGATGGGGTGGATATCCCCTGTTTGTGAATTTTTTGCTCATTTCAGAAATTCTCAGTGTACATGTTGCTGAGTCTGAGACGATTAATTCAACTCTGGTGATCTATGATAGTGGGATCGCCCTTTTGCTGGTATGGGGATGACAGCTAGAGTAGTGGAGTAAGCTGTTTCTGTCAGTGGGTTTTATGTACAGATCGAATTGAAGCTGATTTCTGGTGTCCTTTTGTACCAGTGTGTCTAGAAAACTAACTTCTTTATTGTCAATGTGTATAGTGAAACCCAATTCCGGATATATGTTGTTGAGATCATTGTAGAAAGATTCTAGGTGGGATTTGGGTCCATCCCATATAAGGAAAATGTTGTCTAAAAATCGTAACCACACCTTCGCGTGATGTTGGCATAACGGGTGGGTGTATACAAATTTGGTTTCCAAATCAGTCATGTAGGTATTTGCGTAAGGCGGCGCGATATTGGCCCCCATCGCACTCCCGCGCTTTTGTATGTAATATTGATCACCAAATAAGAAGTGATTCTCTTTGAGAACAAGTGACAGGAGTTGTATGCAAAATTCCTGTTCTGGTGCAGATAATTTTGAATGTGATGTTAGGAGTGATTTGGTTGCTTCAATGCCTTTTCGCATGTGAAATAGAGGTATAAAGACTATTTACGTCCATGGTTGCAAGTAAGATATCTGATGTTACTGTGACGTTCTGGAGTTTGGTGATAGTCATTGGTATCCAGAATGAATGACTGTGAGGTTCTAGTGAGTGGTGTTAGTATGTGTTCTAGAAAGATTGATAAGGGTGATAAGATTGAGTCAGTGGATGCTACAATCGGTCGTTCTGGAGGGTTCTGTAAATTTTTGTGGATTTTTGGGAGTATATAAAAGACAGGAGTAATAGGATGTTGCTTAGTGAGAAAGGTTACTGTGTTGTCATCGATTATATTGGTGGATTTGTAGTGGTCAAGTACTTTGCAGATTTGGAGTGCAATGGCTTATGTGGGATTTGATTGTAGAGGCTCGTATGTTTGTTTGTCCGATAATTATGACATTACTTCATTGAGGTACATGGATTTATCCATCACCACAATAGCGCCACCTTTGTCCGCTGGTTTATAAATGATCTCTTTGTGTGTCTGGAGGGAGTTCATTGCTACAATTTCTTCAGGGGACAGGTTGTTTGTGTGGAGTAATTTACCTTGATGATGCATGTTTAGGACTTTTTGAATGGATTTTTGTGTGAATGTGATGTAGGTCTCAGCAGGATGGTAAGTTCTAGGTGGCATGTATGTGCTCTTAAGTCTAAGTCCTAGTGTTTGTAATGTCAAGGGGTTTTGGGAGGGAGAGTTAATCTTGATCTGGCTTTCAATCTAATGGTTCTATAGAACCTCTGCATTTCTTGTTCTAGGAGAAAGGTGTTTAATGGATTGGAGGGACAGAATGAAAGGCCCTTTTGGAGTACTGTTGTCTGGGCTAGGGAGAGTGTCACAGAGGAGATATTAATCACTAGATTGTCTATTGTACCTGGGAGTGTGTCTGTATCCGTGTGTCCTCTTTTCTTTCCCTCCTCGACGTGTATGCCTCTACCTGGTCTGTAGACTGTACTGGCCTCGTCCATGGCATAAAAAACTAGATGGTCTGGTCGATCTGTCACTTTCTGAGCCTGATGTGCTTACTCCTTGGGAGTAGTAGTGTTGTTGGTAGCCCTCTTGCCCACACCTTTGCCCCTTTCTTCCTCTTCTCTCACCTCTCCTGCCCTCTTGCCCACACCTTTGCCCATACTACACCCCACCCACATATAGAGTACGCATGCGCGCGCACAATGGTACGTCACGACGCTTGCTTGAGCAGCCTACTTCAGTCCCAACGCTTGAGAGGCGCCAGACATGATTACGTCATGACTCTGTGCCCTCCAACATGACTAACAGCCTTAAAAGAGTGCACTGATTCACCCGCACGCCACATCCAGCGCCTGCCTCTCTACCCTGCCACAAGGTAATTTCTAACATCACCAGACCTATAGTCAGCTATGTAATCTGTCCAGGATACATGCATACAGTGGGATGCGAAAGTTTGGGAAACCTTGATAATCGTCATGATTTTCCTGTATAAATCGTTGGTTGTTACAACAAAAAATTTCAGTTAAATATGTCATATAGGAGACACACACAGTGATATTTGAGAAGTGAAATGAAGTTTATTGGATTTACAGAAAGTGTGCTATAATTGTTTAAACAAAATTAGGCAGGTGCATAAATTTGGGCACTTCTGTCATTTTATTGATTCCAAAACCTTTAGAACTAATTATTGGAACTCAAATTGGCTTGGTAAGCTCAGTGACAACTGAACTATACATAGGTGAATCCAATTATGAGAAAGAGTATTTAAGGGGGTCAATTGTAAGTTTCCCTCCTCTTTTAATTTTCTCTGAAGAGTAGCAACATGGGGGTCTCAAAACAACTCTCAAATGACCTGAAGACAAAGATTGTTCACCATCATGGTTTAGGGGAAGGATACAGAAAGCTGTCTCAGAGATTTCAGCTGTCTGTTTCCACAGTTAGGAACATATTGAGGAAATGGAAGACCACAGGCTCAGTTCAAGTTAAGGCTCGAAGTGTTCAGACGAAGAAAATTCTCGGATAGACAGAAGTGACGAATGGTGAGAACAGTCAAAGTCAACCCACAGACCAGCACCAAAGACCTACATCATCTTGCTGCAGATGGAGTCACTGTGCATCGTTCAACCGTTTGGCGCACTTTACACAAGGAGATGCTGTATGCAAGAGTGATGCAGAGGAAGCCTTTTCTCCGCCCACAGCACAAAAAGTGCAGCTTGAGGTGGGCTAAAGCACATTTGGACAAGCCAGGTTCATTTTGGAATAAGGTGCTGTGGACTGATGGAACTAAAATTGAGTTATTTGGCCATAACAAGGGGCGTTATGCATGGAGGAAAAATAACACAGCATTACAAGAAAAACACCTGCTACCTACATTAAAATATGGTGTTGGTTCCATCATGCCAAAGTTGAGGGACGCATGGTTCCATCTTGTCAAAGTTGAGGGACGCATGGATTCCACTCAGTATCAGCAGATTCTGAAGACCAATGTCCGGGAATCGGTGACAAAGACCTGAATATAATTGAAAATCTGTGGCACGAGTTAAAGAGAGCAGTCCATGCTCAGAAGCCATCAAACCTGAATGAGCTAAAGATGTTTTGTAAAGAGGAATGGTCAAAAATACCTTCAACCAGAATCCAGACTCTCATTGGAACCTACAGGAAGCATTTAGAGGCTGTAATTTCTGCAAAAGGAGGATCTACTAAATATTGATTTCATTTCTTTTTTGTGGTGCCCAAATTTATGCACCTGCCCAATTTTGTTTAACCTCTTCAGGGCACATGATGTACCGGTACGTCATGTTGTCCTGGTACTTAAGTACACATAACGTACCGGTACGTCATGTGTTGTTACGATCACTGCCACCCGGCCGGCGGTGATCGGAACAAGGTGCCTGCTCAAATCATTGAGCAGGCACCTCGGATAAATGCGCGGGGGGGGGGGGGGGGGGGTCCCGTGACCCCCCATGTCGGCGATTGCAACAAACAGCAGGTCAATTCAGACCTGCGGTTTGATGTGCTTTCTGCAGTTTCTAATCCCAGAAACTTTAATATGCCTAAAATATTGATTTTTCACCCCCCCCCTGCACCCCTGAATGATTTTATGTCAGCGGGAGGTGCAGGGGGGTGTTGCAGGCGGTGTGGGCGGTGCGGGAGCCGGGCGGTGCGGCAGACAAGATCGCGATCCCCCGCCCGCCTCCTCTTAAATATTCATTATTTGCCAGTGGTTATACCAGAGTGTCAGCACATTGCTGACATTCTGGCATAAACGGCTGACATCTGTGCTGCGATGTCAGCCGTTTAACCTTTTCCATACCGCGGTCCGTACGAGCAAAGGTTAACAGTCGGGAGCCCCCCTCCTTACCCTTCCCCATCTGCGTGTGGCCACAACTGAGCAGACAGGGAAGGTTCCCATGGCAACAGGACACCTTCTCAGGCATCCTGCTATCCATGGTGCTAAACAGATCTGTGCTAAAGGCATAGATATGTTCAGACAAAGTGTAAGTAAAATACAGTGCAGTACACTATATAGTATACTGTATTGTATTATGCAGACATCAGGCCCACTGGATCTTCAAGAACCAAGTGGGTCTGGGTAAAAAAAATTTTTTTAAAAGAAGTGAAAAAAAAAGTAAATTAAAAGTTAAAAAAAGTTAAAAAAAAAAAATCCCTACACAAGTTTGATATCACCGCGTCCGTATCGACCTGATCTATAAAACGGTCATGTTACTTTACCCGAACGGTGAACGCCATAAAAATAAAAAATAAAGAACTATGATGAAATCAAAATTTTGCCCACCTTAGTTCCCAAAAAAAGGTAATAAAAATGATCAAAAAAGTCAAATGGTACCAATCAAACCGTCATCTCATCCCGCGAAAATCATACCCTACCCAAGATAATCACCCAAAAACTGAAAAAACTATGGCTCTTAAACTATGGCAACACTAAAACATGATTTTTTTTTGTTTCAAAAATGAATTCATTGTGTAAAACTTACATAAATAAAAAAAAGTATACATATTAGGTATCGCCGTATTGACCGACTCTATAAAAATATCACATGACCTAACCCCTCAGATGACCAATGTAAAAAATAAAAATAAAAATGGTGTAAAAAATGTCATCTTACAACACAAAAAGTGTAATAGCAAGCAATCAAAAAGTAATATGCACCCCAAAATAGTGCCAATCAAACCGTCATCTCATCCCACAAAAAATGAGACCCTACTTAAGATAATTGCCACAAAACTGAAAAAGCTATGGCTCTTAGACTATGGAGACACTAAAACATATTTTTTTTGTTTCGAAAAGGAAATCATTGTGTAAAACTTACATAAAAAGAAAAAAATTGTATACATATTAGGTATCGCCGTGTCCATGACAACCTGCTCTATAAAATTACCACATGATCTAACCTGTCAGATGAATGTTGTAAATAACAAAAAAAACTTGCCAAAAAAGCTATTTCTTGTTACCATGCTGCACAAAAAGTGTAATATAGAGCAACCAAAAATCATATGTACCCTAAACTAGTACCAACAAAACTGCCACCCTATCCTGTAGTTTCTAAAATGGGGTCACTTTTTTGGAGTTTCTACTCTAGGGGTGCATCAGGGGGGCTTCAAATGGGACATGGTGTCAAAAAAACCAGTCCAGCAAAATCTGCCTTCAACAAAACGTATGTCATTCCTTTCCTTCTGCGCCCTGCCGTGTGCCCGTACAGCAGTTTACGACCACATATGGGGTGTTTCTGTAAAGTACAGAATCAGGGCTATAAATAATGAGTTTTGTTTGGCTGTATATTAAAATGGAAAATCTGCTAAAAAAAGTGAAATTTTGAAATGGTATCTCTATTTTAGCACCTAAACGGTTAACACAGTTTGTAAAATCAGTTTTGAATACCTTGAGGGGTGTAGTTTCTTAGATGTGGTCACTTTTATGGAGTTTCTACACTAGGGGTGCATCATGGGGGCTTCAAATGGGACATGGTGTCAAAAAAACCAGTCCAGCTAAATCTGGCTTCCAAAAACCATACGGCGCACCTTTCCCTCTACACCCTACTGTGTGCCCGTACAGTAGTTTATGGCCACATATGGGGTGTTTCTGCAAACTACAGAATCGGGGCAATAAATATAGCATTTTGTTTGGCTGTTAACCCTTGCTATGTTACTGGAAAAAATGGATTCAAATGGAAAATTTGCCAAAAAATCTAAATTCTGAAATTTTATCACCATTTGCCATTAACTCTTGTGGAACACCTAAAGGGTTAACAACGTTTGTAAAAACAGTTTTGAATACCTTGAGGGGTGTAGTTTCTAGAATGGGGTCATTTTTGGGTGGTTTCTATTATGTGAGCCTCACAAAGTGTTTTTTGAAAATTTCTGAAAAATTTCAAGAGTTGCTTCTTGCTTCTAAGCCTTGTAACATCCCCCAAAAATAAAATATCATTCCCAAATTGATCCAAATATGAAGTAGACATATGGGAAATGTAAAAGTAATAACTATCTTTGTAGGTATTACTATGTATTATAGAAGTAGAGAAATTAAAACTTGGAAATTTGCAATTCTTTTACAAATTTTTGGTAAATTTGGTATTTTTTTTATAAAATGATTTTTATTTACTTCATTTTACCAGTGTCATGAAGTACAATATGTGACGAAAAAAACAATCTCAGAATGTCCTGGATAAGTCAAAGCGTTTTAAAGTTATCACCACTAAAAATGACACTGGTCAGATTTGCAAAAAATGGCCTGGTCCTTAAGGTGAAATAAGGCTGTGTCCCTAAGGGGTTAAACAATTATAGCACACTTTCTGTATATCCAATAAACTTCATTTCACTTCTCAAATATCACTGCATGTGTCTCCTATATGATATATTTAACTGACATTTTTTATCATAACAACCAACGATTACAGGAAAATCATGACGATTAACAATGTTGCCCAAACTTTCGCATCCCACTGTATATTGATGCCTGATATGATGCAATAGGATTACCTAACCCAGATCCTTAATCTTTGACACCAATTATATTATTTCTCCTATATCATTGTAACGATGGCTATCGCTATATGATATGGTTCTTACCCTGTGATTTCCCTTCCCCTTTTTCATTTATCTATAAAAGGACCTATCTTCTTCTAACTCCTTCTCTCTTTACTCCCTTTTCTAATATTAGCAAAATATCTAATATACTCCAAATCTTCTGTGACCACATTGTATACACATTATATTTTTTTCTAGACCCCGCTGAAGAAGGTCATAATGACCGAAACGTCCGGGAATTTTTGTCTCATGTGGCTATATACTTATGATGTATAAATGAACTACTCTGGATGTATACAAATGATAATCTTCAAAAAAAATAATTAAATGTGAAAATTTATTTTGCACAAAAATCTTTTGGAGTGCCGTGGATTAACTTTATATTAGGTAAATACAGCGGCATAAAAGGTCTTTTCTGTCTGTAGAATGTCTAATGTTTTGGGCCTCGGAGGAATTCAACAACTGTGACGACCACGTCTTTTTACTATTATCATTAGGAGTTTTTTCAAGAGGGGGGATTTCGTTAGCCATGTTTTAAATCAAATTTAATATTTTTTGTTCTTTTAAACATATGTATTTGATCTATATTTATACTGGCCTTAAGTAAAATTGATAACCATTGAACGTCTAATAGATCTCCAGTTTCATATTTACTTGTTCTTTTATGTATGCTGAATGCATAATTTTTGGGGCCTGTAGTGCACTGACCTGCTTGCAAATTGATATCCAATGACCGTGTAATCTACCTTCAGCCAACTACATACTTGTTATTTTAAGTACGCGAAATGCATAATTTTTGGAGCCTGTAGTACACTGGCCTGCTGGAAGATTTATATTGATGATCATGTAATCTACCTCCAGCTACAGTACAGACCAAAAGTTTGGACACACCTTCTCATTCAAAGAGTTTTCTTTATTTTCATGACTATGAAAATTGTAGATTCACACTGAAGGCATCAAAACTATGAATTAACACATGTGGAATTATATACGAAACAAAAAAGTGTGAAACAACTGAAAATATGTCATATTCTAGATTCTTCAAAGTAGCCACCTTTTGCTTTGATTACTGCTTTGCAGACTCTTGGCATTCTCTTGATGAGCTTCAAGAGGTAGTCACCTGAAATGGTCTTCCAACAGTCTTGAAGGAGTTCCCAGAGATGCTTAGCACCTGTTGGCCCTTTTGCCTTCACTCTGCGGTCCAGCTCACCCCAAACCATCTCGATTGGGTTCAGGTCCGGTTACTGTGGAGGCCAGGTCATCTGGCACAGCACCCCATCACTCTCCTTCATGGTCAAATAGCCCTTACACAGCCTAGAGGTGCGTCATTGTCCTGGAGGTGCGTCATTGTCCTGTTGAAAAATAATTCATGGTCCAACTAAACACAAACCGGATGGAATAGCATGTCGCTGCAAGATGCTGTGGTAGCCATGCTGGTTCATTATGCCTTCAATTTTGAATAAATCCCCAACAGTGTCACCAGCAAAGCACCCCCACACCATCACACCTCCTCCATGCTTCACGGTGGGAACCAGGCACGTAGAGTCCATCTGTTCACCTTTTCTGCGTCGCACAAAGACACAGTGGTTGGAACCAAAGATCTCAAATTTGGACTTATCAGACCAAAGCACAGATTTCCACTGGTCTAATGTCCATTCCTTGTGTTCTTTAGCCCAAACAAGTCTCTTCTGCTTGTTGCCTGTCCTTAGCAGTGGTTTCCTAGCAGATATTCTACCATGAAGGCCTGATTCACACAGTCTTCTCTTAACAGTTGTTCTAGAGATGTGTCTGCTGCTAGAACTCTGTGTGGCATTGACCTGGTCTCTAATCTGAGCTGCTGTTAACCTGCGATTTCTGAGGATGGTGACTCGGATGAACGTATCCTCTGCAGCAGAGGTGACTCTTGGTCTTCCTTTCCTGGGGCGCTCCGCATGTGAGACGGTTTCTTTGTAGCACTTGATGGTTTTTGGGACTGCACTTGGGGACACTTTCAAAGTTTCCCAATTTTTGGGACTGACTGACCTTCATTTCTTAAAGTAATTATGGCCACTCGTTTTTCTTTACTTAGCTGCTTTTTCTTGCCATAATACAAATTCTAAAAGTCTATTCAGTAGGACTATCAGCTGTGTATCCACCTGACTTCTCCACAACGCAACTGATGGTCCCAACCCCATTTATAAGGCAAGAAATCCCACTTATTAAACCTGACAGGGCACACCTGTGAAGTGAAAACCATTTCAGGTGACTACCTCTTGAAGCTCATCAAGAGAATGCCAATAGTGTGCAAAGCAGTAATCAAAGCAAAAGGTGGTTACTTTGAAGAACCTAGAATATGACATGTTTTCAGTTGTTTCACCCTTTTTTGTTATGTATATAATTCCACATGTGTTAATTCATAGTTTTGATGCCTTCAGTGTGAATAGTCATGAAAATAAAGAAAACTCTGAATGAGTGTGTCCAAACTTTTGGTCTGTACTGTACATAGAAATTATAAAATAGTAGGACACACAGGGCTGCTGGTCACCAACCAGGGTGCTCTCAGTCAAGTAGTATCACCCTACTACTAATTGAGGACAAATAGATAGATAAAAAACTGGGCACACCTGAGGAGATTGGTCACTCTATTTATTGATTAAGATAAAAACATATGGCTAGTTAGAAGGAAATAATGTGCTCGGTTTGCACTTAGGTGGACAGGTATAAATTAGGCAGTAGATATATAAATAGAATACAATATATACCACCACTATAGGCTACACAATGAGCAAGGTATACAATATAATCGATCAGTTGACCTCCTTTAAATAAGATAAAATTAAACCATCAATAAAAACTGAAAATAAATATAGCAGTATGCAGCATATGAGGCAGCATTAATATGAAGATCCAAATAGCAGCGTAAGTGTCTAGAAGGCAGCTTGAAATAATGTCTCCAATGGGGAGTACCGTGTTCATTTTAGGACATGGTCAGATATCATAGTCAAATATCAAAATAATGCCAATGTGACACCTGACCCTGACACCTAACTCTGAATCCTGACTCTGACACCTGACCCTGACACCTGACTCTGACACCTGACCCTGATACCTGACACCTGACTCTGACCCTGACACCTGACACCTGACTCTGACACCTGACCCTGACGCCTGACTCTCATATCTGAGTTTTACTTATGCTCTTCATAGGTCAGGCTCAAAGTGAGAAGGAGTTATAGATAAACTATGCATTTGTATGCTAAATCACACAACCAACGTGTGTCTATTGCTGAGCTCATAACTCTGTGCCAGGCAAGCTGGTAGCTCAGTGGTAATGCTGTTGCCCCATGTCCAGGCTTTCTGAGTTCATAGCCCCTTTCAGCCTTCCAAAAATGTTTACATTTTATTATGCGCTAGATAAGAGGCAAATTGAAATGATGTGTGACGCTGATATCTGACGTCCTTCACTTGTCAGTATCACAAAACATTTTAGCTTTACTGTGGTTTTGTATTCTACATCACATAGATGAACAAAAATCACAAGCTCATACAAGGCAAGCTGGTAGCTCAGTGGTAATGCTGCTGCCCCATGTCTAGGCTGCTTCCCTGTGTCCAGTCTGTAAAAAATGTTAACATTTTATTATGCTCTAGATAAGAGGCAAATTTAAATGATGTGTGACGCTGATGTCTAACTTCCTTCAGTTGTCAGTATCACAAAACATTTTAGGTTTACTGTGTTTTTTGCTATACTAGATCTCATAGATTAAAAAAATCCCCATCTTTGCTGTCTAGAGCTATAGCTCAGTGGTAAGACACTTGCTTTGCATGTAGTGTTCATGGGTTCAAAACCTGTTTCAGGCTTTTAATACAATTTATATTTTATTGAGCTCTAGATCAGAGACAAATTCAAGTGCTGTGTGATGTAAGTAGTCCTTTTTTATTTTATTAAGAGTACATGGGCAGCACTATAGTAAAGGGGGCCCCGTATACAGAGCTGTCTCCTGGATTTTACATATCTACTGTATATATGTGTATTATACACCCAGTGTGCTACAGCTTCACCACACTGAGATCTGCTCAGAAAGCTGATATACATGTCACTGCTTTATCCACGGACACAATATACGGTCATACAGATGGCAGTACTATGTTATAGCTTCTAAGTATGGAAAAACCATGTGGTAATGTCATAGCTTGGAGGTTACATTAATGGCTTTGCTTGTTGAAGTCCCCAGAAAGACATATGTATTTTTTCTTTAATAGCATATACTATAATAAATAATATGTCATTAACCCATAGGATACCAGCGCTGTACATGTATGTCGCTGGAAACACGGTCACAAATCCCAGCGCCATACAGGTACAGTGCTCTGATCGGGCGGCCACAGGAGCTACTCCCTCCCGATCAGCTGCAGGGGTCCGGCAGGCACTAATAGTTGAACCCTGCTGTATGCACCGGCATCGGTGAAAACCCTGATGCCGGCTCATTAACCCTTGCACTGCCGCTGTCAGCGCTGACGGCTGCATGTGCGGTATCCCGTGGTGCTGTGATGTCAGCCTGCTGTCTAGCTCTGTCAGTCAATGGGGGAGGGGTGTGTGTGCAGAGCACAGGGTGTTATAGAGCAGTGTTTCCTAACCAGCGTGCCTCCAGCTGTTGCAAAACTACAGCTCCGAGCATGCCCGGACAGCCTTTGTGTTACGAACGGTGTGCCTGCTGAAATCATTCAGAAGGCACCCTGTGACAATGCCGAGGGTGGGTCCTAAGACCATCCTCCCCCATATCGGCGATCGCTGCTAACCGCAGGTCAATTCAGACCTGCGGTTTGCAGCATTTCCAGGTTATTCAGGTCTCCGGTGACCCGGAATAGGAGGGTGATCAGTGGTGTAATATACACCACCAATCACCCTCCGTAGATCCTGTGAGGTGGCGGTGACGGAGGATGATTGGTTGGAGGGACTGACCTAGAGATAACATTCTGGAGCTCCACTCTCCCCGCCCACAAAGAGTGGGTAAGCTGTGTGAGTAAGCAGAGAGGAGCCCTGTGTCGGTCCATCTGCATCCCACACGATACGCCGCCATCCGTGGCCCCTGAGACCCCATAAAGTGCCATCTGGCATATAAACATTTAGGGAGAGCTTTTGGTTAGGTAGGGGTAGTGAAAAAAAAAAAAAGTAAATTTTTGTGTGCAGCACCCGGATCTGAGGGTGTCTGGGGTCCACAGCAAGTTGTGCGACCCCCGTCCCCCCAGGGGTGCTGCAGCTTCCCCCCCCCCACCCACATATTTTGGGGCGCAAGTGCATTTTTTTTATTTTTGTAGGTGCGCTGACTGTGGCCAGCACTCTTAGCTGTAAAAGAGCGGCTGGCCACTGTCAGCGCATCGCCCCCCCGTGCCAGGAACCCTGTGGCCCACACTAGTATGAGCAGCCCTGGGGCTCGTACTAGTTTTCCGGACAACCAGGCAAGTTCACCTGAGCCCTCTACCGGTGAACTTGGCTGGAGTACCCCAGAGGATTTTGAGCCCTTGATTCCTGACTTTGTTCGCCAACCAGGAATCCAGATTCGCACAGTGGGCTTCACTAAATATGACATTTTTTGTTTTTTTCAATGAACAATTTGCGAATCTGGTGGTGGAGCAAACAAACTTGTTCGCCCAACAGTTTGTAGCCCAATTTCTACCGAGTCAGAAAATGCCTCATATGTGGATGTAATATGATCTGCGGGTGACTACACGGCTCAGAAGAGAAAGAGCGCTATTGGGATTTTGGACAACCAAAATCCCAATGGCACTCCTTCTCTTCTGAGCCATGTAGTTTGCCCGCAGAGCACTTTACGTCCACATATGGGGTATGTCCTTACTCCTAAGAAATTGGGCTACAAATTTTGGAGCGCTTTTTCTCCTATTACCCCTTGTAAAAATGAAATAAAAGGGACTACATGTTAGTGTAAAAAAAGGAGATTTAGAACTTTGCAGCTATTCCTGTGAAGACTGTGGAGAAATAAAATAAAATGGGGGAAGAGAATTATAAATTTAGTACTCCATGGAAGTGTGTTACTCCCTGAAGCAATACATAGGCCCGGATGATCGGGACACGTGTCCTTCCGTTACCCCCTCCTGTTACACACGCTGCACTTTTTTTTTTGGGACCAATCCTTCTTTCCAGTATAGGGGAACCACACCTGGAAAGTGTTGGCCGGGACGATCCGGGCGCCTCCAGTTCCTGAGGTACTCCGGCCTGCTCTTTACCGGTCAGAAAAGATCATGGCCTTGAGGACTGCCTCATAGAACTGCAGGAATTTCCCTTTGTTGCCAGCGCTCCGGGACAGCACAAAAGAGTTGTACAAGGCAACCTGCGCCAAGTAGACCGCAACTTCTTTGTACCATGCTAGGGGTTTTGCGCATGGCGTTTAGGGTTTCCACCTTTTCTCCAAGCCAAACCCGAACAGAAGGGAGGGCCCCCTTTCAGGCTCACCCATGTCCCGCCTCCAGCCACACCCATGTCCCGCCTCCACCCCTGGTCGCTGTCGCACCACGATCGTTACGCCCCTGATCCCGTCACTACAGAAATACAGCGCCCCATACCTCTTACATCCAGTGATGTCTCCTTTGATGTAGATATTCTCTTTCCTCATCTTCTCCTTTCAGACCTTCAGACCAGACTACCCTTTTTTCGCCATTTTTCATCTCTGCAGTTTGACAACAACAAAAAAAAGATCTTAGTTTACTACTTTTCCATCATCCTCCCATCTTCTGGACAAATCATCCTACTACCCCAATACTGTGCCGCTGTGCTCCCCAATACTATACTGCATAAACAGATTAACCCCCTGATAATACTAGTACCACACAGAGCCCCCCATATAAAATACCTCTTCTTTGTGGCCTCAGTAGAAGCCCCCAAATAATGTGCCAGTAAGAAGTGCTCCCCATAGATGCCACCCATGTGTCAGTAAGAAGTGCATCTTTTCTCCCCCAATATGTGCCTCTTCCCCCCCTTCCATTATATGTGCCAGTATCAAGTGCCTCATTTCTCCCCCCCAATATGTGCCAGTATAAGGTGCCTCTTTCCCCCCCCTTCCCCCCATATATTGCAATTTTAAGTGCCTCATTCCCCCCTCAATATGTGCCAGTATAAGGTGCCTCTTTCCACCCCTTCCCCTATATGTGCCAATTTCAAGTCCCTCTTTTCTCCTCCCCCCCAAATATGTGCCAGTATAAGGGTTCTCTCCCTCCCTTTCCCCATATGTGCCAGTTTCAAGTGCCTCATTTCTCCTCCTCCCCAGTATGTGCCAGTATAAGGTGCCTCTTTCCACCCCTTCCCCCATATGTGCCAATTTCAGGGGCCTCTCTTATAAAAAAATAAATAACAAAAAACCTTTTACTTACCTCCAACGATGCGATGCAGGCCTCTTCCCGGCCTGTGTACCGTGCTGTACGGCTCAGGCGGCGTGATGACGTCATTGCGCCGCCTGCACCAGCCTCTGATAGGCTGCAGGCACAAGGCCCGCAGCCTATTAGAGGAACAGGAGAGGGAGACGCCTCTCCCTCCCCTGCCGCAGCACAGCCATCTGTATCGTTGTCCTGAGGACGGCGATACAGATGACTATGGCGATGAGCGCTTCCACAATGGAAGCGCTCATCTCCCTGTGCCCAGCCGCTGCCGCCATCATTCACAGCTGATCCCGTGCCCGGGTCTGAGAAAGGCTTGTACCCAGGCACAGGATTGCAAACCCGGACTGTTCGTGTCATTCCTGTACGGGTGGCAACACTATTCTCTAATGCTCTATAACACCCCGTGCTCTGCACACACACCCCTCCCCCCATTGACTGACAGGGCTAGACAGCAGGCTGACATCACAGCACCACAGGGATACCGCACATGCAGCCGTCAGCGCTGACCACGGCAGTGCAAGGGTTAATGAGCCGGCATCAGGGTTTTCACCGATGCCGGTGCATACAGCAGGGGTCCAACTATTAGTGCCTGCCGGACCCCTGCAGCTGATCGGGAGGGAGTAGCTCCTGTGCCGCCCGATCAGAGCACTGTACCTGTATGGTGCTGGGATTTGTGACCGTGTTTCCAGCGACATACATGTACAGTGCTGGTATCCTATGGGTTAATGACATATTTATTATAGTATATGCTATTAAAGAAAAATACATATGTCTTTCTGGGGACTTCAACAAGCAAAGCCATTAATGTAACCTCCAAGCTATGACATTACCACATGGTTTTTCTATACTTAGAAGCTATCACATAGTACTGCCATCTGTATGACCATATATTGTGTCCGTGGATAAAGCAGTAATATGTATATCCACTTTCTGAGCAAATCTCAGTGTGGTAAAGCTATAGCACACTGGGTGTATAATACACATATATACAGTAGATATGTATAATCCAGGAAACAGCTCTGTATACAGGGCCTCCTTTACTATAGTGCTGCCCATGTACTCTTAATAAAATAAAATAAAGGACTACTTACATCACACAGCACTTGAATTTGTCTCTGATCTAGAGCTCAATAAAATATTAAATATTAATTTTATTAAAAGCATTAAACAAGTTTTGAACCCATGAACACAACATTCAAAGCAAGTGTCTTACCACTGAGCTATAGCTCTAGACAGCAAAGATGGGGATTTTTTTGATCTATGAGATCTAGTATCGCAAAAACACAGTAAACCTAAAATGTTTTGTGATACTGACGACTGAAGGAAGTGAGACATCAGCGCCACACATCATTAAAATTTGCCTCTTATCTAGGGCATAATAAAATGTGAATATTTTTTAGAGACTGAAAGGGGCTTTGAACTCAGAGAGCCTGGACATGGGGCAGCAGCATTACCACTGAGCTGCTATTTGGATCTTCATATTAATGCTGCCTCATATGCTGCATACTGCTATATATTTTTTTTAGTTTTTATTGATGGTTTAATTTTATCTTATTTATAGGAGGTCAACTGATCGATTATATTGTATACCTTGCTCATTGTGTAGCCTATAGTGGTGGTATATATTGTATTCTATTTATATATCTACTGCCTAATTTATACTTGTCCAGCCAAGTGCAAACTGAGCACATTATTTCCTTCTAACTAGCCATATGTTTTTATCTTAATCAATAAATAGAGTGACCAATCTCCTCAGGTGTGCCCAGTCTTTTTATCTATCTATCTGTACTGTACATACTTGTTCTTTTATGTATGCTGACTCTATAATTTTTAGGGGCATATAGTACATTGGCCTGCTGAAAAATTTATATCTAGGTTTGAACAAACCCGAACTGTAAAGTTAGGGTTCATACTGAACTTTAGAATTTTTGGAAACCGGACACGAACATTTCAGTAAAAGTTCGGATTCGGTGATTTCTTGGCGCTTTTTGAAAAGCTGCAGAGCAGCCAATCAACAAGCGTTTAACTCTGTGCACTTTGAAGCCATCACAGCCAGGCCTACTAATGGCATGGCTGTGATTGGCCAGTGCAGCATGTGACCCAGCCTCTATATAAGCTGGAGTCACGTAGCGCTGCACGTCACTCTGCTGTTACTAGTGTAGGGAGAGGATGCTGCTGCTGTGAGGGAGAGAATAGGAAAGAATGTTTAATCAGAACTCCAATAGAACTCAGCGATTATATATATATAAATTGTGGGGATGTGAACAGTGAAATGTGTGTGAAAGTCCCAGAAGGGCTGTATATCTCACCCAGGTTCCTCAACTGGGTGAGGTAAATAAGATCCAGGATGGTACTGACTTTAGCAAACATAGTTGCTGAGGCTATTTTTGTTTAGTAGTTCATGGGCTGGATTTTATTGGATTGGGGAAGGTAGGCTTGGTAGTGGGACCGCCCCAGTCCACCTCATTCCAGGGCCTGTTTTCCCCTAAGCCTGGGGGATCTCCAGGTGTCATCTGGGATTGTTAAGGGGAAATAAAATCCTTTCACAGGCTGTCAGTCTTGGGGAAGAGAGAGTGAGTTGGAGGCAGAGACCTGCTGTGGCTCTGTGTGGTCTGTCAGGAGGACTAAGTGGTCAGAAGGCTATGCGACGCCTGAGCACTTCCCTAGATGGACTATTTGGCTGAGTAAAGCCGCACCTGAGACACTGTGCTATCTAGGTGAATCAGGGTGACACGTTATATGTATTAGTTAGAGCCTAGCCGGGCAAGTGTTTGTTGTTTTGTGTGGATGTCACACGTGTTTAGGTGACGCTACAACTTAATTACCTGTAATGGCTGAAGGGTCCTGAATAAATCACAAGTTTGGACCTTAAATTTGGTGTCTGGTGACAATGTCTGTGAGCGTAAAGCGATATATATTAAGCCTGCAAGGGGGGGGGGGGGGCAGCGTACGGTTCTGGACATTCACGGAGGCACAGATTATATCAAATTCACGTCACTTTTATTTAAGGTCTGATTTCAGGAGGTTTACATCAACACATGCTTTTTAGTGGAACCCGGGATTTCCAGTATTGCAGTAACAAATCACAAAACAAAAGCCTTCCCGCCTGGGACTAACTAATAACGCAAAGTGTTTGTCTCACCTAGGCTACAGTTGTTAGCAGGGGAGGGCTGGCAGCATAAGTCATGGGGGAAAATCCAGTCAAGTGGCCCATTTTATCCCCGCTCATTATTAAAAGCCCCTCCTACATATAATAGGCCACTCCCAACAAACACTGTACAGCTGAAATTCTATTGTTGAGACCTGTCTCTACACATCATACGGAGAGGGGAGGACCTGTCCTGGCTGCACTGTATGCTTCACATTATACAATAAACAACAGCAGGCTACATCCAGGAAGCTCCACCGCTCTCCTTCCTCCCCAGATACTGCTCAGGGCTTGTGGTTTCCCCCACCATCTGCCACCTGCCCGTGGCCTGTTGCCCCCTTTGGCCGTCCTCACCCAGCTCTGAATCCTGCTTCTGCAAATGGCAGGGGGAGGAGCCAGAGCATCTCCTGTCCTAAATAGCGCCCCATACCTCTTACATCCAGTGATGTCACCTTTGTTGTAGACGTTCTCTTTCTTTATCTTCTCCATTCAGACCAGACCGCCATGATGATATTTGAGTTATCTCCCGTCTCTGCAGAGAATGACAAACAGACGTTTCCCACATTTCCATCATCTTCACATCTTCTGAACACCCTTTCCTGCCACCCAATACTATACTGCAGAAACAGTCCACCTGGAAATACTACTACCACACAGATAGGAGTTTACTATAAACCACCTAATATACCAGAGTCCACAGAAAATCTACTACTAAATGAGATAGACGAGGCGGCAAATCATAATGAGGTGGTTATTATAGGTGACTTCAACTACCCAGATATAGACTGGGAATCTGAAACTCGTATATCTCATTAAGGGGAAACAGGTTCTTAGCAATAACCAAAGACAATTACCTCTCCCAATTGGTTCAGGACCAAACTAGAGTGACGGCCATACTGGACTTAATATTAACCAATAGGCCTGACAGAACAACAGACGTGCAGGTTGGGGGACACCTGGGAAATAGTGACCATAAAGGAATAACCTTCCAATTATCATTCAAAAGAGCATTTCTACAGGGAGGAACAAAAATACCAAACTTCAAAAAATCTAAATTTAGCCAACTAAGAGAGGCCATAGGCCTAACTAACTGAGACAAAGTCCTTAAAATAAAAATACAGCCACAAAATGGGACATCTTTAAAAACATCCCTCATTGTGAGAGGCACATACCGTATGGGAATGAAAGGTTAAGGAACAAAAAGAAACCAATGTGGATAAATAGAACTGTAAAGAAAGCAATAAATGAAATAAAGAAAGCATATAAATCACTAAAACAGGAGTGTAGAACGGGAAGCACTGAAAAACTCTAAGGAAAAAAATAGAAAAAAATGTAAAAAAAACAAATAAAAGAGGCCAAACTAGAGACCGAGAGATTAATTGCCAAAGAGAGTAAAACTAACCCTAAAATGTTCTTCAATTATATAAATGTTAAAAAGTATAAGTCTCAAGGTGTCGGTCCTTTAAAGAGTAATGAGGGGGGAGTCGCAGAGAGCGACGAGGAGACAGTAAAGCTGTTAAATATTTTTTTCTCCAATTTATTCACTGAGGAAAATAAAATGTCAGATGACATGCAGAATGTAAAAATAAATTCCCCATTAAAAGTGTCCTGTCTGACCCAGGAAGAAGTACATCAGTGACTTAAAAAGATTAAAATAGACAAATCGCCAGGACCGGATGGGATACACCCCTGTATCCTAAGGGAATTAAGTAATGTCATAGCCAGACCCTTATTTCTGATATTTGTGGACTCTATACTGACAGGGAATGTCCCACAGGATTGGCGCATGGCAAATGTGGTGCCAATATTCAAAAAGGGTCCAAAAACAGAGCCTGGAAACTATAGGCCGGTAAGTTTAACATCTGTTGTGAGTAAACTATTTGAAGGTTTTCTGAGAGATGCTAGGTTAGAGCATCTCAACCGAAATAAGCAAATAACTCCATATCAGCATGGCTTCGTGAGGGATCGGTCATGCCAAACTAATTTAATCAGTTTCTATGAGGAGGTAAGTTTTAGACCTGACAGCAGCGAATCAATGGATGTCGTATATCTGGACTTCTCCAAAGCATTTGACACTGTACCACATAAAAGGTTAGTATATAAAATGAGAATGCTCGGACTGGGAGAAAACATCTGTATGTGGGTAAGTAACTGGCTCAATGATAGAAAACAGAGGGTGGTTATTACCGGTACACACTCAGATTGGGTCACTGTCACTAGTGGGGTACCTCAGGGGTCAGTATTGGGCCCTATTCTCTTCAATATATTTATTATTGATCTTGTAGAAGGCTTGCATAGTAAAATATAAATTTTTGCAGATGACACTAAACTGTGTAATGTAATTTACACTGAAGAGGACAGTATACTACTACAGAGGAATCTGGATAGATTGGAGGCTTGGGCAGATAAGTGGCAGATGAGGTTTAACACTGACAAATGTAAAGTTATGCACATGGGAAGGAATAATGCAAGTCACTCGTACATACTAAATGGTAAAACACTTGGTAACACTGACATGGAAAAGGATCTAGGAATTTTAATAAACAGCAAACTAAGCTGCAAAAACCAGTGTCATGCAGCTGCTGCCAAGGCCAATAAGATAATGGGTTGCATCAGAAGGGGCATAGATGCCCGTGATAAGAACATAGTCCTACCACTTTACAAATCTCTAGTCAGACCACACATGGAGGGCAACTAAAGTAATGACTGGAATGGGGCAACTACAGTACCCTGAAAGATTATCAAAATTAGGGTTATTCACTTTAGAAAAAAGACGACAGAAGGGAGATCTAATTACTATGTATAAATATATCAGGGGTCAGTACAGACAGCTATCCCATCATCTATTTATCCCCAGAACTGTGACTGTGACGAGGGGACATCCTCTGCGTCTGTAGGAAAGAAGGTTTGTACACAAACATAGAAGAGGATTCTTTACGGTAATTGCAGTGAGACTATGGAACTCTCTGCCTGAGGAGGTGGTGATGGTGAGTACAATAATGGAATTCGAGAGGGGCCTGGATGTATTTCTTGAGCATAATAATTTTACAGGCTATAGCTACTAGAGAGGGGTTGTTGATCCAGGAAGTGATTCTGATTGCCTGATTGGAGTTGGGAAGGAATTTTTTATTCTCCTAAAGTGGGGAAAATTGGCTTCTACCTCACATTTTTTTTTTCCTTCCTCTGGATCAACTTGTAGGATAACAGCCCGAACTGGATCGACAAATGTCTTTTTTTGGCCTTCTGTACTATGTTACTATGTTAGATAGTGCCCCCTTCAACAATTATTGGCACACAGTGCTCTAAAAAATAACTGCGCCCAGACAATAATAGTATAAATATAATGTCCCCAAAAATAATTGTGCTAAGCTGATACTGTGCCAGGGTGCACCTTAAAATCCGACCAATAGAAATAATTCTCTGCCAGAGCACACTTAGTAATTATAATGCCCCTCTAGTCTAGCCCCCCAGTAGTAGTAAAGCTCCCCATAATACCTCCTAGTAGTGAGAATTCTCCCTATAATATGAAAGTAAATGAAATATCCCTGCTTAGTGCCCGCAGTTGAGCTAATGTCCCCATAATGTATGCCAGTATAAAATACCCCTATATAGTGCCCCAGTAAATGCCCTCATAGTGCTCCTCTCCCCCTTCCCCATAGTGTCCCCAATAATATGCCAGTAAAAAAATGCCCCTTCTTAGTGCCCCCAGCAGATGCCCCTATAGTGCTTCTCTCCCCCAATAATGTGCTAGTAAAAAATTCCCCTTCTTAGTGCCACCAGATGCCCCAATAGTGCTCCACTCCCCCATAGTTCCCCCAAATAATGCCCTATAGTGCCGCTCTCCCCTATAATACCTCCCATAGTGTGCCAGTAAAAAATGCCCCCTTAGTGCCACCAGATGCCATAGTGCCCCCCACAATGTGCCAATAAAAAAGGCCCCTTTAGAGACCCCACTTCCCATAGTGCCCCGAAATAATGCCCCTATAGTGTCAACAGATACCCCATAGTTCCGCTCTCCCCTATAGTTCCCCCCATAATGTGCCAATAATAAAAAGCCCATTTAGAGCCCCCAGATGCCCCTCTAGTGCTCCTCTCCCCCATGGTGCCCCCCATAATGTGCCAGTAAGAAATGCCCCCATAGTGCCCACCCCCAAAATGGGCAAGAAAAATGCCCCCAGAATGCCACCCCAAAAAATTTTTGGATATTATTTGTTAGGGAGGAAGTTTAAGTTGCTCTCGGACCATGCCCCCTTAACCGCCTCCGGACTGCCTAACGCAGGATCGCGGTCCGGAGGCGGCTGTCCCAGGCAGAGTAACGCATCTATTACCTTCCGATCCTGTGAACGCACGTTTACAGGAAGTCTCGCGAGATGACGCATAGATGTGTTACTCTGCCTGGGACAGCCGCCTCCGGACCGCGATCCTGCGTTAGACAGGGGGGTGATCACCCCATATACACTCCCTGATCACCCCCCTGTCATTTATCACCCCATGTCATTGATCACCCACCTGTAAGGCTCCATTCAGACGTCCGTATCTGTTTTACGGATCCACGGATCCATGGATCGGATCCGCAAAGCACATATGGACGTCTGAATGGAGCCTTACAGGGGGGTGATCAATGACAGAGGGGTGATCACCCCATATAGACTCTCTAATCACCCCCCTGTCATTGATCACCCCCCTGTACGGCTCCATTTAGATTTTTTTTTGGGCACAAGTTAGCGGAAATAGATATTTTTTTTTTTCTTACAAAGTCTCATATTCCACTAACTTGTGTCAAAAAATAAAATCTGACATGAACTCACCATACCCCTCACGGAATCCAAATGCGTAAACATTTTTAGACATTTATATTCCAGACTTCTTCTCACGCTTTAGGGCCCCTAAAATGCCAGGGCAGTATAAATACCCCACATGTGACCCCATTTCGGAAAGAAGACACCCCAAGGTATTCGCTGAGGGGCATATTGAGTCCATGAAAGATTTAACTTTTTGTCCCAAGTTAGCGGAAAGGGAGACTTTGTGAGAAAAAAAAAAAATAAAAAATCAATTTCCGCTAACTTGTGCCAAAAAAAAAAAATCTTCCATGAACTCGCCATGCCCCTCATTGAATACCTTGGGGTGTCTTCTTTCCAAAATGGGGTCACATGTGGGGTATTATTACTGCCCTGGCATTTTAGAGGGGCCTTCCTCTGGATCAACTTGCAGGATGACAGGCCGAACTGGATGGACAAATGTCTTTTTTCGGCCTTATGTACTATGTTACTATGTTACTATGTTACTATGTTACTACTATGTTACTATGTAAAGCGTGAGAAGAAGTCTGGAATCCAAATGTCTAAAAATGCCCTCCTAAAAGGAATTTGGGCCCCTTTGCGCATGTAGGCTGCAAAAATGTGTTACACATGTGGTATCGCCGTACTCAGGAGAAGTAGGGCAATGTGTTTTGGGGTGTCTTTTTACATATACCCATGCTGGGTAAGATAAATATCTTGGTCAAATGCCAACTTTGTATAAAAAATGGGAAAGTTGTCTTTTCCCGAGATATTTCTCTCACCAGCATGGGTATATGTAAAATGACACCCCTAAACACATTGCCCAACTTCTCCTGAGTACGGCGATACCACATGTGTGACACTTTTTTGCAGCCTAGGTGGGCAAAGGGGCCCACATTCCAAAGAGCACCTTTCGGATTTCACAGGGTATTTTTTACACATTTTGATTTCAAACTACTTCTCACGCATTAGGGCCCCTAAAAAGCTAGGGCAGTATAACTATCCCACAAGTGGCCCCATTTTGGAAAGAAGACACCCCAAGGTATTCCGTGAGGGGCATAGCGAGGTCCTAGAATTTTTTATTTTTTGTCACAAGTTAGCGGAATATGAGACTTTGTAAGGAAAATTTTTTTTTTTTTAAATCATCATTTTCCGCTAACTTGTGACAAAAAATAAAAAGTTCTATGAACTCACTATGCCCATCAGCGAATACCTTAGGGTGTCTACTTTCCGAAATGGGATCATTTGTGGGGTTTTTCTACTGTCTGGGCATTTACCCAAACATTTTTTTTATCAAAGACATATAGAACAATACATTTTTAGAAAAATGTATATATAGATGTCGTTTAAAAAAATAATTACAACTGAAAGTGATAAATGTCATTTTTTGGCAAAAATTTCGTAAAATTTCGATTAATAACAAAAAAAGTTAAAATGTCAGCAGCAATGAAATACCACCAAATTAAAGCTCTATTAGTGAGAAAAGGAGGTAAAATTCATTTGGGTGGTAAGTTGCATGACCGAGCAATAAACGGTGAAAGTAGTGTAGTGCAGAATTGTAAAAAGTGGTCTGGTCATTAAGGGTGTTTAAGCTAGGGGGGCTGAGATGGTTAAAATGGATGTAACAAAACTGGGAGAGAAATGCCAGGGTCACAAGGTGGTTCCTGTCTCTCCAAAATTTTTATTTTGTGTTGGAACATAGGCCTGGGAAACTACAGACAGATGCAGATGTGTTGTCAAGGGTGCATTGCATGTGGGGAACAGGTACCCAGTCCTCCTGTCTGTAGAAGAGGGGGGGTATATGTGGTCATGCAGGTGGAATACTGGTGGAAGGAAGGTATATTTCACCCAGATTTCTCACCTGTAAGTGTAATCCAGGGAGTGCTGTGGCCTGAACAAACTTAGTTGTTTAGGCAGGATTCTTTCTGGAAATACGTGGGGCCTGAGTTATGCAGAATGGTTGTTAAGGTTGGCAGAGGGAGCAACCGTTCCCTTCTTTCCAGGCCAGTTTGTTGGTATGCTCTGAAACACCTTAAGGCAATTGTCCCCCAGGCCGCCCTAAAAAAAACGGCCACTGGCCCGTCTTCAACAAATAATATATATTTTTTTTTAATTCCTCAGGACTGCACCACACGGCCCTGGATGTAATTGTGGTGGCGACGGGCAGTAGGATATGAGCGCTTCCATTGTGGAAGCACTCATCTTCATATTCATCTGTATCACTGTCCTCAGGACAGCGATACAGATGTCTGTGCTGCGGCAGGGCAAGGGAGGGATCTCCCTTCCCTGTTCTTCTGATAGGCCGCAGGCACTAATGCCTGCAGCCCATCAGAGGCCGGCTCAGGTGGCACGATGACGTCATTATCATCGCGTGCCTGAGCCGGGCAGCACACAGCGAGTGACACAGGCTGGAAGAGGCCTGCATCGCATCGCTGCTGATGGAGGTAAGTATTACAGTTTTTTTTGGGGTTTTTTGTTTACGATCTTACAATTAAGACAATAGGACTAGCCCACACACTCCTAGGTTCTTCTATCACCCCTAACTCCAACATTCTCTTTACCTCCTCTAACACAGCCTTCCTACGGGCTTCCGGGATATGGTAAAGTTTTAAGTTTACGATCTTATCACTCATAGATAATCTGATGGCTAATCAGATGGGTTTGTCCTGGTAGATCAAAATATTTCTCCCGATTGTGTTGCAAAAACTATTTTGCCTCTTGTTGTTATTTCCCTGACAGGGTCTCATCTATTTTCACAGGAGGAATGGGGTGGGATTCCTTTTCATTTTTTTTTTTTACTTCTGCCAATAGGTACTCCCTATCCTTCCAGGGTTTAAGAAGGTTAATAGGATACACCTGGAAAGGCTTTCTTTTCCTCGGCTGATATATCTACCTTCCACTGTGGGAACTAATACCAAGACCCTATCCCCAGGGTTAAAACTCCTAATCCTTGCAGAGTGATTGCGCACCCTACTTTGGGAGGATTGGGCCTTCTGCAAATGCTCTTTCACTAAGGGCATTATCGCCTCAATACGCTCTTGCATATGGGTTATATGCTCAATAACACTTTTGAAAGGGGTAGTCTCGGTTTCCAACGTTTCTTTGGCTATGTCATGAAGTCCCCGGGGATGTCGGCCATAAACTAACTCAACTGCGGAAAACCCTGTGCAGGCTTGGGGTACCTCCCGGATTGCGAACATGAGGTAGGGTAGTAGGCAATCCCAATCTCGGCCATCCCTCTCTACCGCTTTCTTCTGTTTTAGCGTCTTGTTAAATCTTCGACTAAGCCATCAGTTTGTGGGTGATACACCGACGTACGTAATTGCGTAATTTTGAATAGCTTGCACATATCCTTCATAACCCCAGACATAAAGGGAGTTCCCTGATAGGTAAGGATCTCTAGTCCTAGAGAACATAAAAAATAACTCTCTGGCAATGGTTTTTGAGGGATTGTTTCTTAGGGGGACAGCTTCCGGATAACGAGTGGCATAGTCAAACACGACTAAAACATATTGATGTCCCCTCGTGGATTTTATTACCAGCCCTACGAGATCCATAGCGACTATCCCAAATAGAATTTTGATAATCGGTAGCGGTACCAGGGAACTCCTGAAATGAGACACGGGTGCACTCAATTGACACATGGGACAGGAGTCACAATAATCTTTTACTTCTCGATAGAGCTCAGGCCAAAAAAAAAACGGAGAATTCTCTCCTGGGTTTTTTCTGTCCCCAAATGCCCCGCCATAGAATGACTGTATGCTAGGTCTAAGACTATGCGTCGGTAGGATCGAGGCACCAAGAGCTGTTCAACAACCTCTCCGTTATTCTGGGTAACTCAGTAAAAAAGATTATCATTCACGGCAAAATGGGGAAATTGTCGATTAGCCTCTGGTTTCTGAGGTACGCCATTGATGACCTTAACACCTTCTGGGGCATGTACAAGGGTGGGATCCCTGGCTTCCTCATCTCCTGCCAGTACCTGTAAAGGAAAACTATTCTCCTCAGGCTCTTTTGGCAACAATTCCGACTCAACCCTGGACAATTCTTCTACAATCGACTGCTCTACAGCTCTAAGGGGTTGGCCACTCCCCCACAACTGCCAGAAGAAGGGAAAGTTATGCCTGAGGATGGCATTATGCATGAGGTTTTCCACCACACCTAAATTATGGTCAATACAGCCAGAGGTAATTTCAAAAGTCACCCTGGCCACGGGATATGCCTTAACATCCCCGTGGATGCATAGTACACTAAGGGATTCTCCCTGGACTTTATCTCTGGTTACATAAGAGGCATGCACTAAAGTTACAAGAGTCTAGTAGTGCAGTTGCAGGTTGACTATTCACCAGTAAGCTGCAGAACTGGGGTTTAAGTTTGACCTCTAGGGAAGCCACACAGACGGGTTCAGCAAAAAAGGACATCCGCCGGCCGGCCTCGCACTCCATTGGTTCGGAAGTGAGGGGACCACATGCCCCACTTCCCAGCAACTCCAACATCTGGGAGGTCCTAGTTTTGGAGAAGCAAATCCTGCCATTTTTCCTGCTTTCCTCATTGTTCATCCAGGTCTTTGGGGTCTTCCCGCCCCACCCAGTGCTGTAATGTCCTAGGTAATGCAGTCATAAATCGATCCATTACGACCCGTTCAGTAATTTGGGCTGCTGTGCTGGTCTCAGGTTCCAGCCACTTTTTCGTGATGTGAACCAGGTCGAACATTTGGGACCGAGTAGGTTTGGTTACATCAAAGCGCCAAGTATGCACTCGCCAGGCCCGGACAGCAGGGGTTACTCCTAACCATGCCAGGATTTCCGCTCGTAGCTTAGTATAGTCCCGGACCTCATGTTGGCCAAGGTCATAGTACGCCTTCTGGGGCTCCCCTGAAGGGAAAGGTGCCAAGGCATTGACCCAATCGGCCACCGGAAGGTGTTCCTGCTCTGCTGTGCGCTAAAAAATAGTTAGATATGTCTCAATATCGTCCTCCGGGGTTAACTTCTGTAGCGACAATTTTCCTGGGATTACGGGGAGATGTTGGGGCGGTCTTGGAAACAACCAGCAGGGCTTTAGTAAGGGCGGCCATTTGTTCTGACAAAAGGCAGTTTGTCTCCTGATGGCATAGGTTAACCTCAGCCTGCCCTTTAACAAACTGGGTTATGGCCGCTTCCATATTAGTGCGTGACTCCTGCAGGCCGATAGCGGGCTTTACCCACGACATCCACTGGCGCAAAAAGCTCTTGCAGAGAATAAATGAAGAGAGGGTCGCCGTCAGCAACCGTTAAGCACGCATCCTCCACCAATTGTAAGCCTGCAGGGGGGGGCAGCTTACGGTTCTGGACATTCACGGAGGCACAGATGATATAAAGTTCATGTCACTTTTATTTAGGGTCTAATTTGAGGAGGTTTACATCAACACATGGTAAATATCTTGGAAATAGCTCACTGGCCCCCCAGTCATAAGAGGTGCACAATCTGATGATTCACCCTTCAAATTGTGTAACTGTTAATGTAGGATTGGCACACTCAAAACATGTGGAGCCCCACGGAATTATAACAATTTATTGTAACTACGTTTGATAAAATATAATAAAATACATAAAATTGAATTAAACAATGGTTGTAGTTTTTGTAATATTCAGATCAACCTGTTGCAACATAGATTGCCCTAGGTATTTTCAATAGTAAATGGGTCTGCAATGGCACATTATGGAATCTATATATGTTCAATTGCTGATCAACAGGTGGTTATCGTGCGAATATATCACACTCTGTGTCACTGCAGTCCATACATATACAGGTTATGAGTATCCGAAAAAACCTCCTTAAATTTCGGGAGTTACCAGTCTCTTAAAAGACGGATCCTTCAAGGAAGATTTTTTGCATCAAGCGCCGATTATATTCATGTAGGAATAACGCTAGAAGACTCCACATGTGTAAACGCATACAATGGTTTTCTATACAGATGCTATATTCCTATCTCATAGTTACTGCAGTCCGTATATTCCAAAGTTGTTATAAACTCAATTTTTCATAAGAGTTTTCTGCATGCGTCTATATTTGTATTTTTTCAAGGATGTACTATTCAAAAAGATCCTCAGAGAAACTATTCCACACAAAGTCCCGATTCCATTCACATGCGATATTCTCATACAGTCGTGCTCTGTATAGACACTATGTTATTATTTTCATTGTAAGAGGTAAGTTTGTACTGATAACCCACACTTGTGGGCTTACCTGTCCTTATTATTCAGCTAGTTCTTCTGGGTGGTTATCACCTCCGACTTCAGGCCGGGGTCCCGGTCCTTGCTGTATCAGCGGCTTGGTGTTCCCCAGTGATGACTTTCAGCTGGTTGAAGGCAGGTTAATAGAGCGTCTTGTTTAAATCCTCAATATCCTCTGGTTCCTTAACAGTGCACTGTTCTTTTAGGGTTCAAATCCTTCAGGGGTGAAACTCTCGCCAGACGCGTTTCGGGGATACTTTCCCCTTCCTCAGTGGCATCACCCCCTATAAGTGAATGGTGAGTTTTTATATCCCTCCATGGTTTTGTGTAGAAAAGTATCATGGGAAAAAAGAAGGAATCATGGGAAAACAGTAATCTGGAAAAGAAGGAGTGCGGATTCTCCCAGTATGAGTCTTTCCCTACCATACTTCTTTTTCAAATCATAATAGTCTATGGTCATTCAGGAATTCATAGGTAATATGGTTTTGTAAATTTTCAGGTATTTTTATGCATGCGTTTTTTAATTGCGGTTTTTATGCGTTTTTTTAATTGATGCGTTTTTTTGATATTTGTTGCATTCTTTACTTCTAAATCCACTGTGTGCCATGTTTTTTCAAAATAACATTCATGGATAGTTCAAAGTCCATAAATCATATAATTTTGTTGATTTTTATACATGTAGTTCTTGATTGCAATTATTGTGCGTTTATTGTGTGTTTTTTCAAGATGCGTTTTTTCCATGATGCGTTTTTTTCTTTAATGCGTTTTTTTCACCATTGATGCGTTTTTTTCACCATTGATGCGTTTTTTTGATATTTGTTTCATTCTTTAATTCTGAGTATAATATACCCCATATTTTATTTAAATAACATTGGGTTTAAATATAAGACATTCAGCTTAAAATTATAAGGCAATTTTAGCAGCTTCAAAACAATGACCTCAAATTGGGCTGGATGGCAATGCATCCGACACATTCAGGGAAGAGTTAGGGGACGCACGCCCGTGGTCCAGAGGGAGTCACAGTGCTGATAAACAGCCTAACATGCGACTCACTGTGGACACACGGGTGGACGGCCCTCCATCCTATAAAAAGCCAAATATTTCAAGTTCTGAGTTCAATCCCTTTGGCATCATGATCCCAAAATCGTATATACGCCTCGATTCCGCTCTCGACATTTTCTCTATATGGTTGCCCCCCCCCTCCAGTGTGTGTCTATCTTCTCCAGCACCATAAATGTCAGGCCTGTGCAGCTCTTGTTGTGTGTCTCTTTAAAGTGTTTAGATAATGGATTGTTTTCACATCCTTTTTTAATATTATTAAGATGTTCCGATATTCTCACTTTCAGCTGTCTTTTAGTACGGCCAATATACTGTTTTGGACAAGGGCACTGGATTAGGTAGACCACACTGGAGGAATTGCATGTCAGAGGTTGTTTTACTGTCATCGAGAAAGCGTTTTGGGTTGAGGAAATTTCTGTCTTTTTTGGGGGAAATTTAGTTTTCCTACATCCTATGCATGTTCCGCATCTAAAAAAAACTTTGATGTTTAGCCAGCCAGATGTATTTGATATCTTCTTTTTGTCCTTTATTGAGGGGGCTATTTGAATGCCCAAGTTGGGAGCTTTAGTGTAAGTAATGAGTGGTTGAGCTGGTAAGATGGGGCCAATTATTTTATCATATAGCACATGGTGCAAATGTTGTTTAATCAGTTGTGAGATTTGTTTCGATCGGGCATTGTAGGGCAGAATTATTCTGAACTCAGAACTTTTATCAAAGTTCTGTGGGGATTTGGTCTCAAAAAAGGACTCTCTGTTCAGCTGTCTCACTTTTCCCAGTGCTTCTTCAAGTATTTTCACCGGGTAATTCTTTTCTCTAAACTGCAAATTAATTTTTATTGCTTCCTCCTCAAACGCTTTGTTTTACGTGCAGTTGCGTCTGATGCGGCGGAACTGCCCAAGGGGGACGTTTATAAGCCATCTCGGCAAATGGCAGCTAGAGAAAAGAATAAACCCATTTTTAGATGTTGGTTTGTGATATGTATTACACAGGTATTTGTTGTCTTTTTTTGTTATTTGTATGTCTAGAAAGTCTACCTTTTCCTTATTGGTGCCTGCCGTAAAATGTAAGTTGTATATATTCTTATTCAGATCTTGCATAAACTGTTGTAATCCAACTTCACCATTTCTCCAAATGAAAACAACATCGTCGATGTAGCGCCGCCATAGGACCAGGTCGCCCCCAAGCTTGGGGTCTATGAATTCATGTTCCCACTGGGCCAGAAATAAATTAGCATAGCTGGGGGCGAACCTGGTACCCATGGCCGTGCCCCTCAACTGCAGATAATATTCATCATTGAAGAAAAAATAATTGTGGTGAAGGATATGATCCACACCCTCTATTATAAAATCTATCTGTTCCTGCTGCATAGTCCCATTGGAATTCAGTTGTTCCCTTAGGGCCAAAGTTCCCTGTGTGTGATCTATTATTGTATAGAGGGACTGTATGTTCAGTGTGTTAATAATCCATTCCGGTTGGACATCCAGTCCCTCCAATACCCCAATAATTTGGGTTGTATACTTAATATAGGATTTGGTAATTTTTACCAATGGCTGCAGCAGGATATCAATATATTGCGATAGATTGGCTGTTAAGGACCCTATCCCCGATATAATTGGGCGTCCCGGGGGTTTTTCAATATCTTTGTGGATCTTCGGCAGGCAATAAAAGATTGGCAGTCTGCCTAATGTTCCCGTAATATAGTTATATTCCTGTGTGCTCAGAATGTTTTGCTGAAAACCTTTATCACAATAATTAACTAAAACCAACTTGAATTCATTTGTTGGATCCTTCTTTATTTTTTTATAAGTAGATTGATCAGACAACTGAGACAGGCATTCCTCATTATATTTGTCTTTACCCCAAATCACAATGGCGCCCCCCTTATCGGCCGGGCGAATTACGATATTCTGTTCTTCCTGCAATTCTCTTATGGCCTTAATCTCGGCGCTGGTTAAGTTGTTTCTATCAGATCTTTTCAGTTTAATCTTGTTCAGACCTATTTCAATATTCTTTTGAAAGGTAGATATCTCTGGACTGATCTCTGCTCTCGGAAACTTCTTTGACTTATTCTTTAAGTGAGTATGTGTGAAGGAATCTACCTTCTCTGTGTCTGTGCTAACTGGGTTCTTCAAATAATATTTCTTTAAACATAGCTTTCAAATACATTTTTGAATACCTATATAGGTATCAAATTTGTTTAGTTTTTTTGTGGGGGCAAATTTTAATCCGTTATTTCGTAGGGTGATTTGTGCCGGTGTGAGAGTTATTTGACTCAGATTAACTATATTGCTCTGATCCATATTTAATAGTGTCTCTTGTGTTCTGGTTTTCTTCTTACCTCGTGGTGTTTTCCTACTTTTATGGGATATTCCCTGTGGTGGTGTCTCTGACTGTCTATTAGATGATTGTCTTGGACATTGTGTAAGCGTGAATCCTGTTTCTCTAAATGTGTCTTCTGATATGTCGATTTCCTCGGTTCCAATGGTGAAGTTCTGTGCCTCAAATTGTATGGTGGTCTGTACGGTATTGGTGTTGGTTTCTCGCGGTCTGGTGATTGTGATCGTCTGTGTCTGATTCTGGGTGGATGGTGAGGCGGGGTTTGGTCTAAAAAAGAATTCTGCGTCAAGATCTTCTCAAATCTATTTTGGGTTGGTACGTCATATCTATTGTGGTCCACATATTCTCTTGACGTCTGTACATTGCTTTTTGATTTTGGCACTTCATTTGCTGATCTTATTTCATTTGGTTTCGCTTTTAATGTATGTTTGTATTTTTTCATTTTTTTAATAATTATTTCTTGCACTATTTTGTCTAAACTTTTACACAGTCGTTCCTGCCAAATCAAATTTCGAAGATCTGATCTCTTGGAAACTGGTCAATTTTATTTTTCAATTTTGTAATCTGTTCCGACAAGTTGCCCAAGATCTCAGATCTACGTTTGATAATCAATTCGACTAATGTACGCGACTGTGTAGATAAAAGTTCTTCCCACTCTTTATTAAATGCCTCTCCTAATAAATCCTGTGCTGGTAATTTGGTTAATTGTAGACCCTTTGGGATCTTATTACGTGCTAAATACTGTTTCAAGGAGCGTATCTCCCAGAACTGTCTCAGCTGTTTCTGCATCAAATTTTCCAAATCCCTGAATGTGTCAGGGACAGACGTTTCGCCAACTGATCCCATGATGTCATCATCAATGACATCAAATATGAAGGCCTCTGCTTTTTGCCTTTTGTTCTCCATGTGGCTCCATATGTCCATGGCTGTGGGGGAAAGGAGCAAAATTTCCACTTGGGTGAAAAAAGGGGAATAAAACTTGGTAAATATCTTGGAAATAGCTCACTGGCCCGCCAGTCATAAGAGGTGCACAATCTGATGATTCACCCTTCAAATTGTGTAACTGTTAATGTAGGATTGGCACACTCAAAACATGCGGAGCCCCACGGAATTATAACAATTTATTGTAACTACGTTTGACAAAATATAATAAAATACAATAAAATACATAAAATTGAATTAAACAATGGTTGTAGTTTTTGTAATATTCAGATCAACCTGTTGCAACATAGATTGCCCTAGGTATTTTCAATAGTAAATGGGTCTGCAATGGCACATTATGGAATCTATATATGTTCAATTGCAGATCCTGGCAACAGGTGGTTATCGTGCGAATATATCACACTCTGTGTCACTGCAGTCCATACATATACAGGTTATGAGTATCCGAAAAAACCTCCTTAAATTTCGGGAGTTACCAGTCTCTTAAAAGACGGATCCTTCAAGGAAGATTTTTCGCATCAAGCGCCGATTATATTCATGTAGGAATAACGCTAGAAGACTCCACATGTGTAAACGCATACAATGGTTTTCTATACAGACGCTATATTCCTATCTCATAGTTACTGCAGTCCGTATATTCCAAAGTTGTTATAAACTCAATTTTTCATAAGAGTTTTCTGCATGCGTCTATATTTGTATTTTTTCAAGGATGTACTATTCAAAAAGATCCTCAGAGAAACTATTCCACACAAAGTCCCGATTCCATTCACATGCGATATTCTCATACAGTCGTGCTCTGTATAGACACTGTTATTATTTCATTGTAAGAGGTAAGTTTGTACTGATAACCCACACTTGTGGGCTTACCTGTCCTTATTATTCAGCTAGTTCTTCTGGGTGGTTATCACCTCCGACTTCAGGCTGGGGTCCCGGTCCTTGCTGTATCAGCGGCTTGGTGTTCCCCAGTGATGACTTTCAGCTGGTTGAAGGCAGGTTAATAGAGCGTCTTGTTTAAATCCTCAATATCCTCTGGTTCCTTAACAGTGCACTGTTCTTTTAGGGTTCAAATCCTTCAGGGGTGAAACTCTCGCCAGACGCGTTTCGGGGATACTTTCCCCTTCCTCAGTGGCATCACCCCCTATAAATGAATGGTGAGTTTTTATATCCCTCCATGGTTTTGTGTACAAAAGTATCATGGGAAAAAAAGAAGGAATCATGGGAAAACAGTCATCTGGAAAAGAAGGAGTGCGGATTCTCGCAGTATAAGTCTTTTCCTACCATACTTCTTTTTCAAATCATAATAGTCTATGGTCATTCAGGAATTCATAGGTAATATAGTTTTGTACATTTTCAGGTATTTTTATGCATGCGTTTTTTGATTGCGGTTTTTATGCGTTTTTTTCATTGATGCGTTTTTTTGATATTTGTTACATTCTTTACTTCTAAATCCACTGTGTGCCATATTTTTTCAAAATAACATTCATGGATAGTTCAAAGTCCATAAATCATATAATTTTGTTGATTTTTATACATGCAGTTCTTGATTGCAATTATTGTGCGTTTATTGTGCGTTTTTTCAAGATGCGTTTTTTCATGATGCGTTTTTTTCTTTGATGCGTTTTTTTCACCATTGATGCGTTTTTTTCACCATTGATGCATTTTTTTGATATTTGTTTCATTCTTTACTTCTGAATATAATATACCCCATATTTTATTAAAATAAGACATTCAGCTTAAAATTATAAGGCAATTTTAAAACAATGACCTCAAATTGGGCTGGATGGCGATGCATTCGACACATTCAGGGAACGGGAACATTAGGCAGACTGCCAATCTTTTATTGCCTGCCGAAGATCCACAAAGATATTGAAAACCCCCCGGGACGCCCAATTATATCGGGGATAGGGTCCTTAACAGCCAATCTATCGCAATATATTGATATCCTGCTGCAGCCATTGGTAAAAATTACCAAATCCTATATTAAGGATACAACCCAAATTATTGGGGCATTGGACGGACTGGGTGTCCAACCGGAATGGATTATTAACACACTGGACATACAGTCCCTCTATACAATAATAGATCACGCACAGGGAACTTTGGCCCTAAGGGAACAACTGAATTCCAATGGGACTATGCAGCAGGAACAGATAGATTTTATAATAGAGGGTGTGGATCATATCCTTCACCACAATTATTTTTTCTTCAATGATGAATATTATCTGCAGTTGAGGGGCACGGCCATGGGTACCAGGTTCGCCCCCAGCTATGCTAATTTATTTCTGGCCCAGTGGGAACATGAATTCATAGACCCCAAGCTTGGGGGCGACCTGGTTCTATGGCGGCGCTACATCGACGATGTTGTTTTCATTTGGAGAAATGGTGAAGTTGGATTACAACAGTTTATGCAAGATCTGAATAAGAATATATACAACTTACATTTTACGGCAGGCACCAATAAGGAAAAGGTAGACTTTCTAGAAATACAAATAACAAAAAAAGACAACAAATACCTGTGTAATACATATCACAAACCAACATCTAAAAATGGGTTTATTCTTTTCTCTAGCTGCCATTTGCCGAGATGGCTTATAAACGTCCCCCTTGGGCAGTTCCGCCGCATCAGACGCAACTGCACGTAAAACAAAGCGTTTGAGGAGGAAGCAATAAAAATTAATTTGCAGTTTAGAGAAAAGAATTACCCGATGAAAATACTTAAAGAAGCACTGGGAAAAGTGAGACAGCTGAACAGAGAGTCCTTTTTTGAGACCAAATCCCCACAGAACTTTGATAAAAGTTCTGAGTTCAGAATAATTCTTCCCTAGAAATGCCCAATCGAAACAAATCTCACAACTGATTAAACAACATTTGCACCATGTGCTATATGATAAAATAATTGGCCCCATCTTACCAGCTCAACCACTCATTACTTACACTAAAGCTCCCAACTTGGGCATTCAAATAGCCCCCTCAATAAAGGACAAAAAGAAAATGTCAAATACATCTGGCTGGCTAAACATCAAAGTTTTTTTTAGATGCGGAACATGCATAGGATGTAGGAAAACTAAATTTCCCCAAAAAACAACAGAAATTTCCTTAACCCAAAACGCTTTCTCGATGACAGTAAAACAACCTCTGACATGCAATTCCTCCAGTGTGGTCTACCTAATCCAGTGCCCTTGTCCAAAACAGAATATTGGCCGTACTAAAAGACAGCTGAAAGTGAGAATATCGGAACATCTTAATAATATTAAAAAAGGATGTGGAAACAATCCATTATCTAAACACTTTAAAGAGACACACAACAAGAGCTGCACAGGCCTGACATTTATGGCGCTGGAGAAGATAGACACACACTGGAGAAAATGACGAGAGCGGAATCGAGGCGTATATATGATTTTGGGAGCATAATGCCAAAGGGATTGAACTCAGAACTTGAAATATTTGGCTTTTTATAGGATGGAGGGCCGTCCACCCGTGTGTCCACAGTGAGTCGCATGTTAGGCTGTTTATCAGCACTGTGACTCGCTCTGGACCACGGGCGTGTGTCCCCTAACTCTTCCCTGAATGTGTCGGATGCATCGCCATCCAGCCCAATTTGAGGTCATTGTTTTAAAATTGCCTTATAATTTTAAGCTGAATGTCTTATTTTAATAAAATATGGGGTATATTATATTCAGAAGTAAAGAATGAAACAAATATCAAAAAAACGCATCAATGGTGAAAAAAACGCATCAATGGTGAAAAAAACGCATCAAAGAAAAAAACGCATCTTGAAAAAACGCACAATAAACGCACAATAATTGCAATCAAGAATTGCATGTATAAAAATCAACAAAATTATATGATTTATGGACTTTGAACGACCCATGAATGTTATTTTGAAAAAATATGGCACACAGTGGATATAGAAGTAAAGAATGCAACAAATATCAAAAAAACGCATCAATGAAAAAAAACGCATCAATAAAAAAAAACGCATCAATGAAAAAAACGCATAAAAACCGCAATCAAAAAACGCATGCATAAAAATACCTGAAAATGTACAAAACTATATTACCTATGAATTCCAGAATGACCATAGACTATTATGATTTGAAAAAGAAGTATGGTAGGGAAAGACTTATACTGGGAGAATCCGCACTCCTTCTTTTCCAGATGACTGTTTTCCCATGATTCCTTCTTTTTTTCCCATGATACTTTTGTACACAAAACCATGGAGGGATATAAAAACTCACCATTCACTTACAGTCATGTGAAAAAATTAGGACACCCTTTGAAAGCATGTGGTTTTTTGTAACATTTTTAATAAAAGGTTATTTCATCTCCGTTTCAACAATACAGAGAGATTAAAGTAATCCAACTAAACAAAGAAAACTGAAGAAAAGTCTTTTCAAGATCTTCTGTAAATGTCATTCTACAAAAATGCCTATTCTAACTGAGGAAAAAGATAGGACACCCTCACATGTATTCCCTCTTAAATTGGCTCAGATCTCACACAGGTATATCACACCAGGTGCACATAATTAGTAGATCGTTACTCTGCATGTTGAATGAGGCTTGCCCTATTTAAACCTCAGACATTTAGTTTGGTGTGATCCTGACTGTTGAAGTGAGAGTGAGCACCATGGTGAGAGCAAAAGAGCTGTCAGAGGACTTCAGAAAAAAGATTGTAGCAGCCTATGAGTCTGGGAAGGGATTTCAAAAGATCTCAAAAGATTTTGAAATCAGCCATTCCACTGTCCGGAAGATAGTCTACAAGTGGAGGGCTTTCAAAACAACTGCCAACATGCCCAGGACTGGTCGCCCCAGCAAGTTCACCCCAAGAGCAGACTGCAAGATGCTAAAAGAGGTCTCCAAAAACCCTAAAGTGTCATCTCGAGAACTACAGCAGGCTCTGGCTACTGTTGATGTAGAAGTACATGCCTCTACAATCAGAAAGAGACTGTACAAGTTTAACTTGCATGGGAGGTGTGCAAGGAGGAAACCTTTGCTTTCCAAGAGAAACATCGAGGCCAGACTGACATTTGCCAGAGATAAAGTTGACAAAGACCAGGACTTCTGGAATAATGTTCTTTGGACAGATGAGTCCAAAATTGAATTATTTGGACACAACAGCAGAGGACATGTTTGGCGTAAACCAAACACAGCATTCCAAGAAAAGAACCTCATACCAACTGTGAAGCATGGAGGTGGAAGTGTCATGGTTTGGGGCTGCTTTGCTGCAGCAGGACCTGGTCAGCTCACCATCATAGAATCCACGATGAATTCTACTGTGTATCAGAAGGTGCTTGAAGAACATGTGAGACCATCAGTTAGAAAATTAAAGCTGAAGCGGAACTGGACCATGCAACATGACAATGACCCAAAACATACTAGTAAATCAACCAAAGATTGGCTGAAAAAGAAGAAATGGAGAGTCCTGGAATGGCCAAGTCAAAGTCCAGATTTGAATCCCATTGAGATGCTGTGGGGTGACTTGAAAAGGGCTGTACGTGCAAGAAACCCCTCAAACATCTCACAGCTGAAAAAGTTCAGCATTGAGGAGTGGGGTAAAATTTCCTCAGACCGATGTCGAAGACTGGTAGATGGCTACAAGAACCGTCTCACTGCAGTTATTTCAGCCAAAGGAGGTAACACTCGCTATTAGGGGCAAGGGTGTCCTATCTTTTTCCTCAGTTAGAATAGGCATTTTTGTAGAATGACATTTACAGAAGATCTTGAAAAGACTTTTCTTCAGTTTTCTTTGTTTAGTCGGATTACTTTAATCTCTCTGTATTGTTGAAACGGAGATGAAATAACCTTTTATTAAAAATGTTACAAAAAACCACATGCTTTCAAAGGGTGTCCTAATTTTTTCACATGACTGTATAGGGGGTGATGCCACTGAGGAAGGGGAAAGTATCCCCGAAACGCGTCTGGCGAGAGTTTCACCCCTGAAGGATTTGAACCCTAAAAGAACAGTGCACTGTTAAGGAACCAGAGGATATTGAGGATTTAAACAAGACGCTCTATTAACCTGCCTTCAACCAGCTGAAAGTCATCACTGGGGAACACCAAGCCGCTGATACAGCAAGGACCGGGACCCCAGCCTGAAGTCGGAGGTGATAACCACCCAGAAGAACTAGCTGAATAATAAGGACAGGTAAGCCCACAAGTGTGGGTTATCAGTACAAACTTACCTCTTACAATGAAATAATAACATAGTGTCTATACAGAGCATGACTGTATGAGAATATCGCATGTGAATGGAATCGGGACTTTGTGTGGAATAGTTTCTCTGAGGATCTTTTTGAATAGTACATCCTTGAAAAAATACAAATATAGACGCATGCAGAAAACTCTTATGAAAAATTGAGTTTATAACAACTTTGGAATATACGGACTGCAGTAACTATGAGATAGGAATATAGCGTCTGTATAGAAAACCATTGTATGCGTTTACACATGTGGAGTCTTCTAGCGTTATTCCTACATGAATATAATCGGCGCTTGATGCGAAAAATCTTCCTTGAAGGATCCGTCTTTTAAGAGACTGGTAACTCCCGAAATTTAAGGAGGTTTTTTCGGATACTCATAACCTGTATATGTATGGACTGCAGTGACACAGAGTGTGATATATTCGCACGATAACCACCTGTTGCCAGGATCTGCAATTGAACATATATAGATTCCATAATGTGCCATTGCAGACCCATTTACTATTGAAAATACCTAGGGCAATCTATGTTGCAACAGGTTGATCTGAATATTACAAAAACTACAACCATTGTTTAATTCAATTTTATGTATTTTATTGTATTTTATTATATTTTGTCAAACGTAGTTACAATAAATTGTTATAATTCCGTGGGGCTCCGCATGTTTTGAGTGTGCCAATCCTACATTAACAGTTACACAATTTGAAGGGTGAATCATCAGATTGTGCACCTCTTATGACTGGCGGGCCAGTGAGCTATTTCCAAGATATTTACCAAGTTTTACATCAACACATGTTTTAGTGGAACCCAGAATTTCCAGTATTGCAGTAACAAATCACAAAACAAAAGCCTTCCCGTCTGGGACTAACTAATTAACACAAAGAGTATGTCTCACCTAGGCTACAGTTGTTTGGCTGATGTTCACACTTCATGTATTTTGCTCACTGGACCTCAGTATTCACAGCACTGTGTGCTGTCCTTGCAGGCTTCTCCCTAAGTGAGCCACAGCACTCTATATATAGTAACCTAACAAGGTTAACTACCTTAAGGTGTTTCAGAGCATACCAACAAAATGGCCTGGAAGGAAGGGAATGGTTTCTCGCTCTGCCAACCTTAACAACCGTTCCGCATAATCCAGGCCCCACGTATTTCCAAAAAGAATCCTGCCTAAACAACTAAGTTTGTTCAGGCCACAGCACTCCCTGGAATACACTTACTTCACTCAGGTGAGAAATCTGGGTGAAATATACCTTCCTTCCACCAGTATTCCACCTGCATGACCACTAATTATATATATATATATATATATATATATATATATATACACATATATATATATATATATATACACACAGACCAAAAGTTTGGACACACCTTCTAATTCAAACAATTTTCTTTATTTTCAGGACTATGAAAATTGTAGATTTACACTGAAGGCATCAAAACTATGAATTAACACATTTGGAATTATATACATAGCAAAAAAGTGTGAAACAACTGAAAATATGTCATATTCTAGGTTCTTCGAAGTAGCCACCTTTTGCTTTGATTACTGCTTTGCACACTCTTGGTATTCTCTTGATGAGCTTCAAGAGGTAGTCACCTGAAATGGTTTTCACTTCACAGGTGTGCCATGTCAGGTTTAATAAGTGGGATTTCTTGCCTTATAAATGGGGTTGGGACCATCAGTTGCGTTGTAGAGAAGTCAGGTGGATACACAGCTGATAGTCCTACTGAATAGACTGTTAAAATTTGTATTATGGCAAGAAAAAAGCAGCTAAGTAAAGAAAAACGAGTGGCCATCATTACTTTAAGAAATGAAGGTCAGTCAGTCCTAAAAATTGGGAAAACTTTGAAAGTGCCCCCAAGTGCAGTCACAAAAACCATCAAGTGCTACAAGGAAACTGGCTCACATGCGGACCGCCCCAGGAAAGGAAGACCAAGAGTCACCTCTGCTGCGGAGGATAAGTCCATCCGAGTCACCAGCTTCAGAAATCGCAGGTTAACAGCAGCTCAGATTAGAGACCAGGTCACTGCCACACAGAGTTCTATCAGCAGACACATCTCTAGAACAACTGTTAGGCCTCCTTCACACGACCGTTGTGTGCACCCATGGCCGTTGTCCCGTTTAACGTGTTTTTCTGCGGTCCCATTGACTTTCAATGGGTCAGTTAAAAATTCGGCTACTGCACCATTTTTTCACCCGCGCCCGTGACCCGTGTTTCCTGCCCGTGAAAAAATATAACCTGTCCTATTTTTTTCACGGCTAACTGGTTCGCGGCCCTATTCAAGTCAATGAACACCCTATAATAGTGAGGAAACACGACCACCGGCTCCCTACACTTGATACGGAGGGAGTCAGGGTCACCTGGGATCCAGCAAACTGGAAAACAAACTTATCTGTAGAAGACTCAGTAGTAGCATCCAGCATGCACACACTCCAGGAAGTTGTATAAACCGCAAAGTAATGCAGTATGGGAAGGGATTTAACGGGATGCAATCAGTGCAACTACATGACAGCTGAGAGAGGCTAACGAGATGAGAAAACGAAAGCAAAACAAAAGGAACCTCAAGGAGGAGGTTCTAATGAACGTCTGTCAGAGCTTCTCAGATGTCTGGTTGTGACAGTACCCCTCCTTCTACGAGTGGACTCCGGACACTCCGAGCCCACCTTCTCAGAATGGGACCTATGGAAAGCCCTGATGAGACAAGTGGCCTTAATGTCCTTCACTGGGACCCACATCCTCTCCTCAAGACCATAACCCTCCCAATGAACGAGGTACTGGAGAGAACCGCGGACAACACGAGAATCCACAATCCTAGAGACCTGAAATTCAAGATTACCATCAACCACAATCGGAGGAGGAGGCAAAGACGAGGGTACAATGGGTTGGACATAAGGTTTTAATAAGGACTTATGAAAAACATTATGGATCTTCCAAGTCTGAGGAAGATCAAGACGGTAGGCAACAGGATTGATGACGGACAAGATTTTGTAAGGCCCAATAAACTTAGGACCCAACTTCCAGGAGGGAACCTTCAATTTGATATTCTTAGTAGACAACCACACCAGATCACCAACATTCAGGTCCGGACCAAGCACACGTCTCTTATCCGCCACACGCTTATATCTCTCACTCAGGCTCTTTAGATTATCCTGAATCTTTTGCCAAATAGATGAGGAGAAATTGTCCTCATCAGGCAAACCAGAAGACCCCTCTCCAGAGAATGTCCCAAACTGCAGATGAAACCTATATGCACCAAAAAATGGTGACTTATCAGAGGACTCCTGACGACGGTTATTTAAAGCAAACTCAGCAAGGGACAAAAAAGAACACCAATCCTACTGAATTGATTCTTCGCCACAAAACAGCGCAGATAGAATCTGGAAACAAACTGTGTGCCCCTATCAGAGACTATGTCTGAAGGAATACCATGCAATTTGACAATGTGATCAATAAATGCCTGCGCCAGTGTCTTAGCATTGGGCAAGCCAGGAAAAGGAATGAAATGCACCATTTTGCTAAAACGGTCCACCACCACCAGAATCAGTCTTCCCCGAGGAACGAGGCAGGTCCATAATGAAGTCCATGGACAGATGTGTTCAAGGACGGGAAGGAATGGGTAACGGAAGGAGAGGACCTGATGGCCGTGAATGAGGGACTTTGGCATGAGCGCAGGTCTCGCAGGCTGCCACAAAACCCTCAACCGACTTACGAAGCGCCGGCTACCAGAATCTCAGAGCGATGAGATCCACTGTGGCTCTTGCCCCCGGGTGCCCAGCAAGGACAGTATCGTGGTGCTCCTTAAAAATCTTGTGTCTTAAGGAGAGAGGCACAAACAACCTCCGAGGAGGACAAAGTTCAGGAGCCTCTGACTGGGCTACCTGAACCTCTGCCTCCAATTCAGGATAAAGAGCAGAGACCACCACCCCTTCAGCCAAAACGGGACCCGGGTCTTCAAAATTCCCACCTCCCGGAAAACAACGTGACAGGGCATCCGCCTTCACATTCCTAACCCCAGGGCGGAATGTGACAACAAAAATTAAACCTTGAAAAGAACAAAGACCATCTGGCCTGTTTCGGGTTCAGACGCTTGGCTGACTCCAAGTAGGCCAGATTCTTATGGTCAGTAAACACAGTAATAGGGTGTCTGGCTCCCTCTAGCCAATGGCGCCATTCCTCAAAAGCTAACTTGATGGCCAACAACTCCCCATCTTCCACATCGTAATTTCTTTCTGCGGAGGAGAGTTTCTTCGAGAAAAAGGCACACGGTCGCCATTTGGCAGGAGAGGGACCCTGAGACAAGACTGCACCCACACCCACCTCAGAAGCATCAACCTCAATTATGAAGGGTAGAGAAATATCAGGTTGTACCAAGATGGGAGCGGAAGCACTCTCCTTGATATTAGAAAAGGCCTTACGCGCCTCTACCAACCAGGAGGAAAAATCTACCCCCTTTCTAGTCATATCAGTGAGTGGTTCAACAACAGAGGAATAATTCAAAATAAACTTCCTGTAATAATTGGCAAAACCCAAAAAACGCATCAGCGCCTTCTGATTCTCAGGAAGCTCCCACTCAAGCACAGCGCGGACCTTCTCGGGGTCCATGCGAAAACCAGAAGCGGAGAGAAGAAACCCCAGAAATTGAATTTCTGGAACTGCAAACACACATTTTTCCAGTTTAGCGTACAATTTATTCTCCCGCAGGATGAGCAAGACCTGACGTAAGTGTTCCTTATGAGTTTCGAAATCAGGAGAAAAATTCTAAATGTCATCTACATACACTAATGCAAATTTCCCCATTAAATGATAAAAAATGCTGTTCACAAAATGCTGAAAGACGGCTGGAGCATTCATCAAACCAAAAGGCATAACCAAATTCTCAGGGGTATTGAAGGCCGTCTTCCATTCGTCTTCTTCTCTGACCCTGACCAGGTTGTATGCCCCTCTTAGATCCAACTTGGAAATAACTTTAGCCCCAACAATCTGGTTAAACAGGTCCGGGATCAGAGGAAGCGGAAAAGGGTCACGAATTGTGATACTGTTCAGCTCCCTGAAATCCAGACATGGTCTTAAAGAACCATCTTTTTTCTAAACAAAGAAAAATACAGCGGCAACAGGTGACTTCGAGGGTCGTATGTGTCCTTTTCTCAGACTATCAGAGATATAAGCACGCAGAGTGACCCTTTCAGGTTGGGAGAGATTGTATAAACGAGATTTAGGCAGCTTGGCGTCTGGGGTGAGATTAATAGGGCAATCGTACTCCCTGTGAGGGGGCAAGTCCTGAACACCAATCTCAGAAAACACATCCGAAAATTCAGAGAGAAAAGATGGTACAGTCTTAGTAGAAACCTCAGAAACAGATGTCGTGAGGCAATTCTCTCTGCAAAAGTCACTCCAACCATTTATTTACCTCGCTTGCCAATCAATGGTGGGGTTATGTTTAGTGAGCCAGCGTAGCCCCAACACTAGAGGATTAGGCAACCCGCTTAGGACGAAACATGACACATCCTCAACATGAGTATCACTCACAATCAAACGGATATTGTGAACTATGCCCTTTAACGATTTCTGAGAAAGTGGAACGGAATCAATAGCAAAAACAGGTATATCCTTCCCCAAAGTGCATACCTGGAAACCATGAGTTATAGCAAATTGATTATCAATTGACAGCTGCTCCACTATCTACAAAAATCTCACAAAATATGTTCTTGCTCTCTAGCGCCACCCTGGCTGGTAGGACAAAACTGGAACTACAAGCAAACGGAAAACCTTCAATTTCCACATCAACCTTGCCAATAGTAACAGATGGAATGTTTTTAGAGGAGTTTTTTCTTTTTGTTTCTTTATTACTCTCAAAAAACTGCCTGAATCTCCTAGAGGGACAAACATTTGCCAAATGATTTATACCTCCACAACAGAAACAAACCTTCCTATGAGAGCTGAATCCTCTATTGTCAGAGGCAAGCAAACCCAGCTGCATGGGCCCCTGCTCAGAAGGGATTGAGAGCGACTGAGACCCCTGTGCACTGAATAAGACCGCCACACTGTCCTTGGACTGAGTATGACAGGAAGGAGTGTCAATACGAACGGCCCGAGACATGGCAGAGTCCAAGGAGGTAGGTCTCTCATGAAAGGCAAATGCATCTTTCAATCCCTCTGAAAGACCATGGCAAAATTGACTTCGGAGTGCAGCATCATTTCAACCAGTATCAGCTGCCCATCTCTGAAATTCTGAACAATATATCTCTGCGGACTGTTTACCCTGGCATAAAAGACGTAGTCTAGACTCAGCCAGAGCAATACGATCCGGATCATCATATATCTGACCCAGGGCTAAAAAAAATGCATCCACTGAACAGAGGGGTCGTGCCCCCACCGGCAGCTAAAAGGCCCAGGACTGAGCGTTATCCCTGAGCAGCGAGATGATGATTCCCACCCTCTGCTCCTCATCACCAGATGAATGGGGAAGTAGGCGAAAATGGAGTTTGCAAGCCTCACTAAAACAAACAAAATTCTCAATACACCCCAGAGATCGTATCCGGGAGCGAGATCTTAGGCTCAGAACAAAATCCATGAACACAAGCTGAACCAGTCACCTGAAACTGAGAAACAGTTTTACGGAGATCTGCTATCTCCAATGAAAGACCCTGCATGTGTTCAGTCAAAAGTGAAACCGGATCCATGCTTGAGACGGTTTGGGCGGTTTATAATGTCACAGAAGGTGTACAGAAAACTAGAAGACACAAAATGAAGATCCGACTGGATCCAAAACTAAGGAACAAAAGGGAGAGCCCTGCAACAGACCTGGCTCTCTCCCTAACTGCTCAGCCTATGCAAAAATCTCAATGGTAGATGATCGCATATCCTCGTTCCTCGACTGTATAACACCTGAACACCCTATAATAGTGAGGGGACACGACCACCAGCTACCTACACTTGATATGGAGGGAGTCAGGGTCACCTGGGATCCAGCAAACTGGAAAACACAAATGAATGAACAAAACTTATCTGTAGAAGACTCGGTAGTAGCATCCAACATGCACACACTCCAGGAAGTTGTATAAACTGCAAAGTGATGCAGTATGGGAAGGGATTTAAATGGATGCAAACAGTGCAACTACATGGCAGCTGAGAGAGGCTAACGAGATGAGAAAACAAAAGCAAAACAAAAGGAACCTCAAGGAGGAGGTTCTGAAGAACGTCTGTCAGAGCTTCTCAGATGTCTGGTGGTGACAGTAGTACAGTTTTAATGGTAACAAATCTGCATCTGTGCTGTTCAGTGGTTGTTTTATGGGAGTCAAAAACACTAATCATATGGATACTAGCAGACATGCATTTGGGCTGCAGTGAATTACAGTTTCTGCTGCACAGATACGGTTTGGAATAGATATGAAAAGTTTTATGTATAGTCAGTATTCAGGACATCCAAATGGTAGTCTATAAGATCACTGAGTGATCGGAATCCACAGCAGGAGAGATGAGCTTCACAGACACTGCCTGGTGCCAGTCAGACTGATGACTGATAATATACACATGAACGAGCACTCAGGAATGAGCTCTCAGTGTGATGTCATAAGGAGGCGTAGCCAGCCTTCACTAGCTGCCTAAGGGCTCCTTCACACTTGCGGCAGGACAGATCCGGCAGGCTATAATAGGGACGGGGGCTGAGCTCCAGCGCAGCCCGGCGGTGCATGGCGAAAGCCACCTGTCTAAAAAGTCGGACATTCAGGACTTTTTATTCCGACGGATTTCGCCGTGCACCGCCGTGCTGCGCAGGAGCTCAGCCCCGTCCCCATTATAGTCAATAGGGACGGAGCGGCGATCCGGCGGCTCGGCGAAACAGCGGAAGGACGGATCCATCCTGCCACAAGTGTGAAGGAGCCCTAAGCCAGCCCAGCCTTAGAAGTCTCATACCAGAAAGTGATTTCTGCTGTAACTGCAACTCTGGCTGATTTAGCAAGATGGGAATACCCCTTTAAAATTGAAGGATTGAAGGAAAGGAGGGGACGCGCGTCAATTACACACTACGGACTCAGGGAGGTAGTGACGATAAATAACAATACAGGACTCTAAAGATGCCCTGTTACTTGAATGATTAATAAAAAAAATTATAGGGAATGTCACTTGTCACTGGGGTACTTTGGATTTGGAAACGTTAGACAGGAGAGGCCCTGCTGCCGCTTTGTTGACTCTAAAAAAATGTCTGCCTGATCGCACGTCCCCGTGACGTCCACGATCCATTTAGATATCTTCTCTATCAACTTTCGATCTTCTTTTATGAGCATACCATGTTGATCACAATTATCGGCGAATCAGGGTTCCACGCCGGAGAAGGAGCGTGAGAAAGTGAGACCTTATCCAAGGGAGATCAATGGCTGCAATGAAATGAAGCGGAAATGTGGGACAAATTATTAAAGCAGAAGGATCGAATGAAAGGGCCAATTAAAGACAAATTTTAGAAATTTAAGTCCCTGTCACCTATGCAGAGCAAGGGTTTTTCATCAGCAGAAATGGCTTAATGTCACCCACCAATGGAACAGATTATTTTTTTTAATTTTGGTCCCTGTCACCTATGCAGAGCAGGGGTTTATTAACGGCAAAGATTGTAAATTGTCAACCCAAGAATGTAACAGAAAAATTAGTGAAATTTATTAACCTGTCTACTAGGTAGAGGAGGGGTCTATCCCAGCCAAAAATTGTAGAATGTCACCCGAAAATGTAAAAGAAAAATTTGTGAATTGTATTAAGCTGTCAACTGATAGAGCAGGGGTATATCACAGCCAAAAATGTGTGAATTTCACCTGAAAATGTAACAGACAAATTAGTTTTTTTTTTTTTTTACCTGTCTACTAGGTATAGCAGTGGTATATAACACTCAAAAATTGGTGAATTTCACCCGAAAATTGTAACAGGCAAGAAGAAAAACTGCTACAAGAGGACATAGTTTTAAATTAGAGGGGCAAAGGTTTAAAAGTAATATCAGGAAGTATTACTTTACTGAGAGAGTAGTGGATGCATGGAATAGCCTTCCTGCAGAAGTGGTAGCTGCAAATACAGTGAAGGAGTTTAAGCATGCATGGGATAGGCATAAGGCCATCCTTCATATAAGATAGGGTCAAGAGCTATTCATAGTATTTAGTATATTGGGCAGACTAGATGGGCCAAATGGTTCTTATCTGCCGACACATTCTATGTTTCTATATTTCTATAATATGAAATATTGTTTAGATATTAAAAGTATTTAGTAAACCATGCATTAATAAATGTAGAGTAGGTAATACAACAATAGTCATTGAAACACAAATTATTAAAGAAAGTAAGTGATTTGATCATTAAATCCCTTAACTGTTTTAGTGAAAAGTTTAATATTTTTGATAATATAATAATAATATGAAATAATATTGTAAGAAATAGGTACTTAAGCTGATATTTTTTAAAAACAAAAGGGATATTTTTAGTGAATGTAATTAATAAATAATAATATGCATTCATTTTTACAAAACACATTGCTGATTTGTGGCATCTCGAGTTACAAAGTACGTTACTTTTTTTACAGGTACATCTTTTTGTTTTACATTGTATTTTGGATTGTTCACAAGAACACTTCCTAAATCTTTGACCTCCAAATAAGGATAATTTTCCTGCAATCTCATGCAGACTTAGGTTAGTTCGGGGAACTGTTTTGGTAAATGTTGTAGTAGCTATTTGAAGAGCGTCTCTAGGTAGCCAATCTTTTAGAATTCCAACTTAGGTACCAATTTGGTATAAATTATTTTTCATATCTAATACGATCCCCACAATGTTATTTTCATCTAATGGGCCAAAACTGTTGAATCCACTAACATGTCTTTAAATTTCTTCAAAGAAACCTCTTTAATTTTTTCCACGCTATTTATGCCAAAAAGAAGAGAGCATTACATTTTTGATCCATATCATTCTTCTCCTACTGTATCCCCACGTTTTTGATCAAATCTCCATTTTCATCATTTCCCTTAGGGATTTGATCAAATATCCATTTTCATCATTATAGCTGTATTTCTAGCTTAAATTGCAACTGACTAATGCTGCAAAAGCACCAGATGTAGGATACCAGATTTTTATTGCAGTATTTCAAGCTTGGATTTGAATGTCACAAAAGCACAGATGCAGTGCTGGTGCACTGAGCTTGCCTAAAATTGCAGCCACCGCCGCCCGCCTAACTAACAGATGGATAAAAGTAATTTTTCTCTGTCACTGGGTTCAGGGCAGGGTAAAAAGATTGTGCACTGCACCCACACAACTAAATCTATGTAGATCACTGAGTTCAATTGGAGTTCTGATTAAAGAGTCTCTCCTATTCTCTCCCTCACTGCAGGAGCATCCTCTCCCTACACTAAGCACAGCAGAGTGATGTGCAGTGCTATGTGACTCAAGCTTATATAGAGGCTGGGTCACATGCTACACTGGCCAATCACAGCCATGCCATTAGTAGGCATGGCTGTGATGGCTTCTAAGGGCACACAGTTAACAGCTTGTTGATTGGCTGCTCTGCGGCCTTCTAAAAAGCGCCAAGAAATCGCTGAACACCGAACCCAAATTTTTACTGAAATGTTCAGGTTCGGGTCCAGGATCCAAAAATCCTAAAGTTCAGTACGAACCCGAACTTTACAGTTCAGTTTCACTCAACCCTAGTTACGAGACATATTCAGCCTAATGTACGAGCAGCTGCGACAATAGTAAACAGTTGTCAAAACATGCCCTGGACATGTCCTAATATCTTATTATTATTATCATAATATAAAAATAAAATGATATTAGGGCTCTATCAATCTCTTTATCAGGCTATTCTATTAATCACATCTATGAATCCTATAAAACTATCTATCTTTCTATCTATCTAACTGGCTATCTATTTCTCGCTTATCTATCTATCTATCTATCTATCTATCTATCTATGTATCTATATATCTGTCTCTTATCTCTCTATCTCATATCAAGCATCTATTTCTTTCTGCTATGTTTCTATCTATCACATATCTATTTATCTTTCTGTCTATCTTGCCACTATCTTTCTATCTATCTAACAATCTAGCTAACATCTACTGTAGCTATCACATATCTATTTATCTATTATATATCAACTATATATCTATCACATATCTATTTACCTAGCCATATATCTATTTATTAGTGATGATCAAGCATGCTCGGCCAAACAACAGTTCGGCTCGAGCATCGCGATGCTCGGCACATGACGGTGTTTGCTCTGCAAACAAATGTGGATAAGGAAATGAAGAAAAAAAACATAATAGACCTTAAAAAAAAAAAAATCGGAATGATGTAGGAGGAAGAGGTTGATGAGGCGGTGAAAGAGGGGGTGTGGCGGTCTAGGTGGAAGCAGCGGCGAAGGAGGAATATCTAGCCAACACAGATGTGTGTTATTTAGCATTTTTACATAGGGGTATCCCCCAAAATATTAGGACATATAAAAAAAAAGGAATAAGTGCACTTGATTACAAGGATGGATGGTTGAGGCTGTTAGAACTGTCTATTCTGCACAAGGTACAGACAAGTCTTGTGGGATCCAGGCCTGGTTAATTTTAATGAACGTGAGCTTATCCGCGTTGGCTGTGGACAGGCGGCTGCGTCTGTTGTCTGTAATGATACCTCCTGCCGTGCTAAATACGTGTCATCGCCACTGGCCATGTTGGTGGAGCACTCGAAACAGCTTGACAGGGCACACAGGTCTCTATGGAGGCCCAGTCATTGGTGGTGAAGTGGTGCTGTTCCGCAGTGCGACTCACCCGTGCGTGCTGCAGCTGATACTCCACTATGGCCTGCTGCTGCTCGTACAGTCTCTCCAGCATATGCAAGGTGGAGTTCCACCTAGTGGGCACATCGCATGAGGCGGTCAGTGAGAAAGCCGAAGTTACGCTGTAGAGCAGACAGCCGAGCAGCGGCAGGATGAGAATGCCGGAAGCGCGCACAGACGGCCCACACTTTATGCAGCAGCTCTGACATGCTGGGGTAGTTGTGAATTAATTTCTGCACCACCAAATTCAGCACATGTGCCAGGCAAGGGATGTGCATCAAACCGGCTAGTCCCAGAGGTGCTGCAAGATTTTGCCCATTATCGCACACCACCAGGCCGGGCTTTAGGCCCACTGGCAGCAACCACTCTTCGGTCTGTTGTTCTATACCCCGCCACAACTCCTGCGCGGTGTGGGGCCTGTCCCCCAAACACATCAGTTTCAGAACGGCCTGCTGACGTTTACCCCTGGCTGTGCTGAAGTTGTTGGTCAAGGTCTGTTGCTGACCGGATGAGGAGGTGGTAGAAGAGGAGGAGGAAGCCGAGTAGGAAGAGGAGGCAACAGGAGGCAAAGAATGATGCCCTGTGATCCTTGGCGGTGGAAGGACGCGTGCCAAACAGCTCTCCGCCTGGGGCCCAGCCGCCACTACATTTACCCAGTGTGCAGTTAGGGAGATATAGCGTCCCTGGCCATGCTTACTGGTCCAATCTGTGGTTAGGTGACCTTGCCACAGATGGCGTTGCGCAGTGCACACTTGATTTTATCCGATACTTGGTTGTGCAGGGAGGGCACGGCTCTCCTGGAGAAGTAGTGGCAGATGGCAACGACGTACTGTGGGACAGAAAGCAACATGAGCTGTTTGAAGCTGTCTGTCTCCACCAGCCTGAATGACAGCATTTCAATGGCCAGTAGTTTAGAAATGGTGGCATTCAGGGCCAGAGATCGAGGGTGGCTAGGTGGGAATTTATGCTTTCTCTCGAAAGGTTTGTGAGATGGAGAGCTGAACGCTTCTGTGTGACATGGTGGAGATGCTTGGTGACGGAGGTGGTGGTGTTGGTGGCACATCCTCTGTTTGCTGGGCGGCAGGTGTCAATGTTCCTCCAGAGGCGGAGGAAGAGGCTGAGGCAGCATCAGAAGAGGGAGCAGGAGGGGCCTGAGCCCCTTCTTGGTTTTAAAGGTGCTTACTCCACTGCAGCCTGTGTCTCGCATGTAGATGCCTGGTCATGCAGGTTGTGCTAAGGTTCAGAATGTTAATGCCTCGCTTCAGGCTCTGATGGCATAGCGTGCAAACCACTCGGGTCTTGTCGTCAACACATTATGTGAAGAAGTGCCAGGCCAGGGAACTCCTTGAAGCTACCTTTGGTGTGCTCGGTCCCTGGTGGCGGTGGCCAGTAGCGAACTGTTTTGGCGATGGCTGCTCTGCTTTTGCACCCTGCTCCCTCTTTTGCTACTCTGTTGGCTCGGTCTCACCACTGCCTCTTCCTCCAAACTCTGAAAGTCAGTGGAACGACATTCATTCCATGTGGGGTCTAGGACCTCATCGTCCCCTGCATCGTCTTCCACCCAGTCTTCCTCCCTGACCTCCTTTTCGGTCTGCACACTGCAGAAAGACGCAGCAGTTGGCACCTGTGTTTCGTCAGAGACGTGCTGAGGTGGTAGTCCCATGTCCTCATCAGGAAACATAAGTGGTTGTGCGTCAGTGCATTCTTTTTCTTTCACCCCTGGGGAAGGGCTAGGTGGATGCACTTGGGAAACCCTGCCAGCAGAGTCTTCAAACAGCATAAGAGACTGCTGCATGACTTGAGGCTCAGACAGGTTCCCCGATATGCACGGGGGTGATGTGACAGACTGATGGGGATGGGTTTCAGGCGCCACCTGTGCGCTTTCTGCAGAAGATTGCGTGGATCAACTGTCGGCCACCCAATCGACTATCGCCTGTACTTGCGCAGGCTTTACCATCCTTAGAACGGCATTAGGCCCGACCAAATATCACTGCCGATTCTGGCGGCTACTGGGATCTGAGGTAGTAGGTTCAGTAGGACGTGTAGCTGTGGCACCAGAGGCTCCACCAACACCACCACGACCTTGACCGTGTCCCTTATAAGGCTACTTTCACACTTGCGTTCAGAGCGGATCCGTCTGGGGTCTGCCCAGATGGATCCGCTAATATAATGCAGGCGATGGGATCCGTTCAGAACAGATCCGTCTGCATTATATTTTAGAAAAAATTCTAAGTGTGAAAGTAGCTCAGACGGATCCGTCCAAACTTTACATTGAAAGTCAATAGGGGACGGATCCGTTTGAAAATTGAGCCATATTGTGTCAACTTCAAACAGATCCGTCCCCATTGACTTACATTGTAAGTCTGGACGGATCCGTTTGCCTCTGCGCGGCCAGGCGGACACCCAGCGTTTGGGTGTCCGCCTGCTGAGCGGAGTGGAGGACAAACGCTGCCAGACTGATGCATTCTGAGCGGATCCGCATCCACTCAGAATGCATTAGGGCAGTACGGATGCGTTCGAGGCCGCTTGCAAGAGCCTTCAAACGGAACTCACAAGCTGAGCCCCGAATGCAAGTGTGAAAGTAGCCTTAGATGTTTGCCTCATAGTTAGCATTCACTAAGCAAAGTAAAAAGTGGTTGAGTCTGTTAAAAATAATTATCCGCCAATAAAAACCCTGATGTAGGGTATTGCACTAAATTTTTCTATTTTTTACTGTATATGACAGCGGTATTTGTGGCCTAAATTTCACAGTAACTTATGCACCTCTAATCCCAGATGTGCAGTATATAAAACAGTGTTTTTTCCACCCCGGTATGCGAAAGCCGTATTTGTGGTCTAAAATGAACATTCCCTTATGCACATATAATCCTAGATGTGCACTATATGAAACAGAGGTTTTATTTCCACCCAGTATGCCAAAGCCGCATTTCTGGCCTAAATGTAACACTCACTTATGCACCTATAATCACAGATATGCAGTATATAAAACAGTGTTTTTTCCACCCCGGTATGCGAAAGCCGTATTTCTGGTCTAAAATGAACAGTCCCTTATGCACCTATAATCTTAGATGTGCACTATATGAAACAGTAAGCAAAAGCCATATTTCTGGCCTAAATTTCACAGTAACTTAAGCACCTATAATCACAGATGTGCAGTATATAAAACAGTGTATGCAAAAGCCGTATTTCTGCTTTCGTCCCTTGTGGACCTATAATCCTAGATGTGCACTATATGAAAACAGAGGTTTTTTTAAAGCAGTATTTCTGGACTTGCAGACATGCAGATATCCTGTGCTGGTGCACTATCGTTGCATAAAATGGCTGCCGATTATACATTGACTAACTGAAGGAAAAAAAGTTTGTTTTCAGTAGTAGTTGGCTCAGGGCAGGCTTAAAACAATTGTGCACTGTACCCACAAAACACATTTGCTGTAGATCGCTGAGTAAAGAAGCAGTTCTTCATAAGATTCCTCCCTGTTCTCTCCCTCACAGCAGATGCAGCCTATCCCTACACTAATCCGAGCAGAGTGACGGGCGGCGCTATGTGACTCTAGCTTAAATAGAGGCTGGGTCACATGCTGCACTGGCCAATCTCAGCCATGGCAATAGTAGGCATAGCTGTGATGGCCTCTTGGGGCAAGTAGTATGACGCTTGTTGATTGGCTGCTTTGCAACCTTTCAAAAAGCGCCATAAAAATCGCCGAACACCGAACCCAAACTTTTACGTAAATGTTCGGGTCCGGGTGCCGAAAAAAACTTAAAGTTCGGTACGGTTCGCTCAACTCTACTTGTGTGCCCTGCCGTTTGGCCATACAGCATTTTGCGACCACATATGGGGTGTTTCTGTAAAATAAATATAGAGGTGTTTTGTTTGACTATTAATGGATATTAATGTTAATGGCAAAAATGGATTAAAATGGAAAATTTGGCAAAAAAAAATTGCAGTTTTGGCACCATTATTTTTATTTTTTTACTGTGTTCATTTAAAGGGTTAGGTCATGTGTTATTTTTATAGAGCAGATTCGTACGGACGCGGCAATACCTAATATGTCTACTTTTTTAAATGTATTTAGGTTTTACACTATAATATCCTTTTTTAAACAAAAAAAAACGTTAAAAAAATTAGTATCTCCATAGTTTCCGAGTCATTTTTAATTTTGTTTTTAGCCGATTGTCTTAGATAGGGGCTCATTTTTTTTCTGGATGAGAGGATGGTTTTATGGGCACTATTTTGGGGTGCATATGACTTTTTGATTGCTTGCTATTAAACTTTTTGTGATGTAAGGTGATAAAAAAAATTGCTTTTTTTACACCGTTTTTATTTCAGAGCTCATCTGAGGGGTTAAACATCTCTTATAGTTGGACACTAAAGGGGCTTTCTGTGATCTGAAAAAGTGAGGGTACACCTAGGACCCCAGAGCGGCTGCAGTGCTATCAGGTGATTTAGGCGTTCCTTTTATTTATTTCTTTTTTTTTTACTTTAGATTTTTTTTCCCAGAACGCTCCTTTTTAAGACATCTCTAAATCATGAGTCAGGACGCCTGTCCACAGCGCTGCTGATCCACTAATTACAGACGTATTGCCACTAACTGCCAGGGTTTTGCAGGCGCAGCACGTATAAACCACTCAATTCACTTTCAATTGGTCGCGAATAGGGGTAAATCGCCTGCAGCAGCTCCACCAATAGGATGCGCCCCTGAGAGGTGATGTCACCGCCACCTCTCAGGATGGTGATTGGTGGTGTATTATCACACTACCGATCACCATCCTATTCCGGGTTATCGGGTCACCGGAGACCCTAATGACCCGGAAACGGGTCATTAGGGTGATCGGAAATACCCAGGGAGTACATGTACGCCCTGTGTCCTTAAGGACTCTGATATAAGGGCGTACCTGTATGCCCTGTGTCCGTAAGAGGTTAAGCACCACCCTGTCTTCCACAAAGTCCAGTCTCAGTAGCCAAGAGTCTAGTCAACAGAATCCTCACCCTGATCCTCCTTCTTTCCACCATGGAGAGTCTTGGCAAACAAGTGATCCCACACTCGGATAGTCCAAGGCGCTCTTTTCATCACCATCCCTTGATCTTGGGACAAACGATCTGGCTTGCAATGAGGTTTCAAAGGTGAAAGAAGCTTTTCACACACTTGGAAAGGATATACGGGAGGTTGCATCAACTGTTTCATTCTCTGCAGTTTTGCCTGTGCATAACCTTCAGCATGACAGGAAGATGCGCATTAAGGAATTCAATGTATGGCTTGGTGAATGGTGTCTGAACCAAGGGTTTGGCTTTGTGTCTCATGTTAGCTCTTGTTGGAATGGAAAAGAACTGTACAAGAAAGATGGTTTGCATCTTTCTCTCAAGGGAACAAATGTCCTCAGTGAACAGTTCTAAGTATTTGCTAAGAAGCATTTAAACTAGGAAAGGGGGGCAAAAGAGTGATAATCCAGCAGTCCGACTGCCCCCCGGAACAATGCCAGAGGCCAGGAGCACAAAGGTTAAGAAATGACAAGATCAGAGTCTTGTCTACAAATGCTCGCAGTTTAGGGAATAAGATCAATGAACTTGAGGCTATAATGGCATCTGAGAATATAGATGAAGTGGCTGTTACTGAGACGTGGTTCAAGGGGAATAATGACTGGAATATATCAATACCAGGGTTTTCTCTATACAGGAAAGACAGAGAAGGCAAGAAGGGGGAGGGTGGCCCTGTATGTGAAAGATAGCATAAAAACAAATTTGATACAAGTTAGCGAGAACAATTTAAAGTCAGTTTGGGTTACCTTGCAGCTTGATAATCATAAGGTAACTCGTGTAGGTGTGATATATAGACCACCTAGCTAAGTCAAAGAATTAGATGATCTACTAGTTGAGGAAATAGCTAACATGACATTGAAGGGGTAAGTTATCATTATGGGAGACTTCAATCTTCCAGATGTAAACTGGAAAACCAAAATAGCTAGTTCTGCCAGGAGTACAGATATTCTAAATTCCCCACTGGGATTATCTCTACAGCAAGTAGTGGAGGAGCCAACCCGGAAGGAGGCCATTTTAGATTTAGTATTCACAAATGGGAATTTGGTATCTGATATTACTGTAGGGGAAAGCTTGGGATCTAGTGATCACCAGTCAGTGTGGTTTACTATAAGTACAGTGACTGAGTCACACCACACAAAAACAAAAGATTTAGATTTTAGAAAAACAGACTTTTCTAAAATTAGATTAGTGGTATACGAGTCCCTATCAGACTGGAACAGTTTCATTGGAGTCCAGGAGAAATGGGACTACTTAAAAGTGGCACTGAAGGCAACAGAAGGCAACAGAAAATTGCATTAGGCTTGTCAGTAAAAGAAAAAAAAGGAAGAGACCAATGTGGTACTCAGCAGAAGTGGCCAAAATCATTAAAAACTAAAAGATAGCATTTAGGAATTATAAAAAAAACGAGAAAAAAAACGCGAGGATGACAGGCAAATTTAGAGCTTCTAAAGCACAGGCAGAAGAGAAATTAGCTCAGTCAGGGAAAAAAGGTGATAAGGCATTCTTCAGATACATAAATGAAAAAAGGAAACTAAAACAAGGAGGAATTACCAAATTAAAAACAAAAGAATGAAGGTATATGGATAAGATAAAGAACTAGCTGACGGCCTCAATGAATAACTTATGTTCAGTTTTTACAAAGGAAAATGAAGGAGAAGGACCTCAGTTAGGAAAGAAGACTAATGAATCTTTTGATGCATGTGTCTTTACAGAGGAAGAGGTTCTAAGTCAACTGTCTAAAATTAATACAAATAAGTCACAGGGGCCAGATGGGATACACCCAAAGCTATTAAAAGAGCTCAGCTGTGAACTAGCAAAACCATTAACAGAGTTATTTAACCAATCACTGGCAACAGGAGTCGTCCCAGAAGATTGGAAATTAGCAAATGTTGTGCCCAATCACAAGAAAGGTAGTAGGGAGGAATCGGGCAACTATAGGCCAGTAAGCCTGACATCAATAGTGGGGAAATTAATGGAAACCATACTTAAGGAGAGGATTGTGGAACATCTAAAATCCCATGGATTGAAAGATGAAAAACAGCATGGGTTTACATCAGGGAGATCATGTCAAACTAATCGTATTGATTTTTTTGATTAGGTGACTAAAATAATAGATGGAGCAGGTGCAGAAGACATCGCTTATCTAGACTTTAGTAAGGCTTTTGATACTGTCCCACATAAAAGGCTTATCAATAAAGTGCAGTCTTTGGGCTTGGACACAAATATTGTTGAATGGATTAGGCAGTGGCTGAGGGACAGGCAACAGAGGGTTGTAGTCAATGGAGTATATTCAGACCAAGGTCTTGTTACAAGTGGGGTACCTCAGGGATCTGTTCTGGGACCCATATTGTTTAATATCTTTATCTGGCAACTACAATTTAATGTTGATAAGTGCAAGATAATGCACCTGGGACGTAAAAACCCAAGAGCAGAATATAAAATCAGTGATACAGTCCTAACCTCAGTATCTGAGGAAAGGGATTTAGGGATCATTATTTCAGAAGACTTAAAGGTAGGCAGACAATGTCATAGAGCAGCAGGAAATGCTAGCAGAATGCTTGGGTGTATAGGGAGAGGAATTACCAGTAGAAAGAGAGAGGTGCTCATGCCGCTCTACAGAGCACTAGTGAGACCTCATTTGGAGTACTGTGCTCAGTACTGGAGACCATATCTCCATAAGGATATTGATACTTTGGAGAGAGTTCAGAGAAGAGCTACTAAACTGGTACATGGATTGCAGGATAAAACGTACCAGGAAAGATTAAAGGACCTTAACATGTATAGCTTGGAAGAAAGAAGAGACAGAGGGGATATGATAGAAACTTAAGGGAATCAACAAGGTAAAAGAGGAGAGAATATTTAAAAAAAGAAAAACTACTACAAGAGGACATAGTTTTAAACTAGAGGGGCAAAGGTTTAAAAGCAATATCAGGAAGTATTACTTTACGGAGAGAGTAGAGGATGCATGGAATAGCCTTTCTGCAGAAGTGGTAGCTGCAAATACAGTGAAGGAGTTTAAGCATGCATGGGATAGGCATAAGGCCATCCTTCATATAAGATAGGGCCAGGGGCTATCCATAGTATTTAGTATATTGGGCAGACTAGATGGGCCAAATGGTTCTCATCTGCCGACACATTCTATGTTTCTATGTTTCTATTTTGGCCTCTCGCCAAGCCCGCTTGAAGAGGGACATGAGCAGATCTTGTAGCCTGATTCCCAAACTCTTGAACATTCACAGTCAGAAGCAGATGGCGGTGGGTAACGGCAAATAGTGTTTTACGAGGTCAATGATGATGATGAGACAGTTACCAATAAGTAAACCGCAATTAGTATCTCAAGAGGTTGATGATTAGGATGAGACACATTTTTCAATAAGTCAGGTTGTTGTTAGGTTAACAAGTCAGGAGGATGACCAGAGTGAGGAAGTGGAAGAGGCGGTGCTGGACAATGAAATCACTGGCCCAACCTAGGAAGGTGGCAAGCCGAGTGAGGACAGCAGTACAGAGGGGGAGGGATACGCAGCACCGCAACAGGCTGGAAGAGGCAGTGGGGCGGCAAAAGGGAGAAGGCGGGCCACACCAAACAGACCCGCAACTATTCCCCGAAGCACCCCCTTGCGGCAATCTCCCTTGCCACAAGGCCCGCAACTATTCCCAGGAGCACCCCCTTGCGGCAGTCTCCCTTATCAAGGGTAGGTGTTCCGCAGTCTGGCATTTGTTTGAGGAAAGTGTGGGCGCTAAAAGTATTGTCATCTGCAACCTGTGCCGTGCCAAAATGAGCAGGGGTGTCAAAACTAGCAGCCTCACCACCACCAGCATGATCCACCACATGGCACCAAAACACCCTAATAGGTGGGCCGAATGCCTGGGTCCACAATCAGTGTCTGCGGGTCACACCCTGCCTCCTCTTCCCCTGTGTTGTGTGTTGGCCAATCCCCTGTCCAAGACGCAGGCCCGGATGCCTTCTACCCTGCACCTTCTCAAGAACCATCAGCTAGCACATCCACTTCTGTGCACCATGCAGCATAATGATGTCCATACCCCAGGCCTTTGAAGAAAAGGGCAAATACCCAGCCACCCACCCACAGGCCATAGCACTAAATGCACACCTTTCCAAATTGCTGGCCCTGAAAATATTGCCATTTAGGCTTGTGGACATCCCTCGTTACTCAGTCCCCAGCCACCACTATTTTTCCCAGTGTGCCATCTCCACCTTACACCAGCATGTGTCCTGTAACATCACCCATGCCCTGACCAACGCAGTTATTAGGAAGGTCGACTTAACGACTGACACATGAACAACTGCTTGTGGCCAGGGATGCTACATTTACCTTTCAGCCCTACTTCGATCAGGATTTCCGCCACCACCTACATTAGTGGCTGCAACCCCCCCCCCCTCAACTTTCACCTCTGAATTCTCCTCTTGCAGCATCAGTCAGCCATCAGTCAGTAGCTGGAAGCAGTGTAGCACTGCAGTGGGGAAGACAGTGTTGAAACTAATTTGCTTAGGTGACAAACAGAACACTGCTGCAGAGCTGTGGCAGAGTATAAGGGACCAGACTGAGCTGTGGCTCCCGCCACTCAACCTACAACCAGGCATGGTTATGTCTAATAATGGTCGTAACTTGGTGGCAGCTTTGGAGCTTGGCAAGCTCTCACACATACCATGCCTAGCCCATGTGTTCAACTTATTTGTTCAGTGGTGTCTCAAAACCTATCCCAATTTGCCTGAGCTACTGGTGAAGGTACGCCACATATGTGCCCATTTCCGAAAGTCATCTACAGCTGCCAGCGGTCTGGCAGCGCTGCAGCAGCACATGCAATTGCCAGCTCACTGACTGTTGTGCGACGTGAGCACGAGCTGGAACTCCATGTTCCACATTTTGGCAAGGCTTTGTGAGCAGCAGAGGGCAGTAGTGTAATACCAGCTGCAATATGGTCGTCACCTTTCCAGTCAGCTTCCGCTATTTACAAGTGAGGAGTGGGCATGGATGTCTGACCTCTATGAGGTTTTACGCAACTTTGAGAAATCAACACAGATGGTGAGCGGCAATGACGCTATTATCAGTGTAATGATAATGAGAATGCTCGGACTGGGAGAAAACATCTGTATGTGGGTAAGTAACTGGCTCAATGATAGAAAACAGAGGGTGGTTATTTACGGTACACATGCAGATTGGTTCACTGTCACTAGTGGGGTACCTCAGGGGTCAGTATTTGGCCCTATTCTCTTCAATATATTTATTAATGATCTTGTAGATCTTGTAGAAGGCTTGCATAGTAAAGTATACATTTTCACAGATGATACTAAACTGTGTAAAGCAATTAACACTGAATACTACAATATACTACTGCAGAGGGATTTGGATAGATTAGAGGCTTGTGCAGATAAGGGGTAGATGAGGTTTAAAACTGACAAATGTAAAGTTATGCACATGGGAAGGAATAATGCAAGTCACCCATACATACTAAATAGTAAAAGACTCGGTAACACTGACATGGAAAAGGATCTAGGAATTTTAATAAACAGCAAACTAAGCTGCAAGGCAGCTGCTGCCAAGGCCAATAAGATAATGGGTTGCATCAAAAGGGGCATAGATGCCCGTGATAACAACATAGTCCTACCACTTTACGAAATCGCTAGTCAGACCACACATGGAGCACTATGTACAGTTCTGGGCTCCTGTAAAAAAGGCAGACATACAGAGCTGGAGAGGGTCCAGAGGAGGGCAACTAAAGTAATAACTGGAATGGGGCAACTACAGTACCTTGAAAGATTTTCAAAATTAGGTTTATTCACTTTAGAAAAAAGATGACTGAGGGGAGCTCTAATTAATATGTAAAAAAATATCAGGGGTCAGTACAAAGATCTATCCCATCATCTATATATCCCCAGTTTTGTGACTGTGATGAGGGGACATCCTCTGAGTCTGGAGGAAAGAAGATTTGTACACAAACATAGAAGAGGATTCTTTACGGTAAGAGCAGTGAGACTATGGCGCTCTCTGCCAGAGGAGGTGGTGATGGTGAGTACAATAAAGGAATTCAAGAAGGGCCTGTATGTATTTCTGGAGCTTAATAATATTACAGGATATAGCTACTAGAGAGGGGTCGTTGATCCAGGGAGTTATTCTGATTGCCTGATTGGAGTCGGGAAGGAATTTTTTATTCCCCTAAAGTGGGGAAAACTGGCTTCTACTACACCGTTTTTTTTTTTTTGCCTTCCTCTGGATCAACTTGCAGGATGACAGGCCGAACTGAATGGACAAATGTCTTTTTTCGGCCTTATATACTATGTTACTATGAAACCATCCCTCTTCTGTGTATACTGAAGCTCGCTGCTCACAATGAAAGAGTATGTTTTACATGTGGAAGAGGTGGAAATGGGGGAAAACAGTACACAGGGTAATAGCCAGACCATGAAGAAAAACTATGGGGGGCAGTATACTAGATAAAATATCACTTTTAATAATTATAAGGAGATAAAAAACGGCCCCTACAGACAAACAACAAAACAGACATGTACAGAGGTGTACACACACAAAAAAACGGTTAAGATGAGAGACCAGTTGAGTATAGGTGTACTGTAAGTAGTGGGCTGGACCACTATTGGTAGGCCGGGCGCAACTGTGTCAGTGAAGATCAGCTAGCCCTATTGCCTCCCTACTTGGCCTGGTCCACCCTATACAATGTGTCCACGGGACGGGGTCCAAAAAGCCCCGCAAGGTGTGGCCCCGACTGGAACTCTCTTCCTGTGTATGTGACCCTATCAAGGCCCTAACACAGGGAAAAACACAGACTGTCCGAATGGACAGACAACATACAATATATGAAAGTAACCCCACCAACAGATGGATCCCCTGGTAGGGGGATAGGGTGATGGTAATACTTATGTGCCCCGACGCGTTTCTTCACAGGATGCCCCAGGATTCATCAGAGGACACGGGGCAAATACTGCAGGCAGAGTATGGCTGAGTCTAAGGATCACATTAAAGATGCAAAATATACAGTAAGTAACATGAGTAACATAATAGCCAGACCACCCTCCGTTCGTCTTCTCAGCGCAAATTGGATGATGAGAAGGAGGAGGAGCAGGAGATGGTTGCCTCCGCTACAGAGGCTAGTACCCACAAAAGGTTTATTCCATCTGTTTAGCGTGGATAGGCCGAAGAGGAGGAAGAGGATGAGGAGATTGAGATTCATCCTCCTCATGAGAACAGGGAAGTCTTGTCTGTTGGGACTCTGGCACACATGGATGACTTTAGGTTAGGCTGCCTTTTCCGTGACCCTTGCGTTATATGCATTTTGGCCAACACCTATTACTGGTTGTTCACCCTTCTCGACCCACGCTACAAAGAGAACTTCTCATCTCTCATTTCTGTGGTGGAGAGGACTAGCAAAACGGTTCAATACCAGAAGGTCCTTGTGGAAAAATTGCTCCAAAAATTTCCAGCTGACAATGCTGGCAGCAGAGTACGCAGTTCCTTGGGCAACTGAGGAGAGGAGACGAGGGGAACACACAGCAGTTCCTACAGAGGCAGGGCAACACTCTCTAATGCCAGGGACTGTTTCATGACACCTCGCCAGCACCTTCACCCTGATGCGTGGCCTAGTGTCATAAGGAGGGAAAAGTTTTGGAAGATGGTGAAGGTGAAGGAGTACGTAGCAGACCGTGTTTGCGTCCTCAATGATCCCTGTGCCCTATTGACTGTCAAAGCTGGACAAGTAGCACGAACTGGCACTTGAAGGTGCTGGCCTGCTGCCAGTGTTTTGTCAGAGTGGGTATTTAGTGCTGCTGGCGGCATAATAACTGATAAGCGCATCTGCCTGTCAACTGAAAATGCTGACAGGTTGACTCTTATCAACTCCACCAGAGGAAAGCGGCTTAACATAAAGGCACTTATGTGGCTTTTATGGTGTATTGAATACACTGTATTCCCATGCATCCCTTCCAGCACAAAAAGGCTATATGGTTCAATCTTCCTTTTCTCTTCCTCCTCCTCTTCCTCTTCCTCCATCCTATCAACATGCTTATTAGGCTGCCCTCGCTCCTAATGTTTTAGGGCCCTTTCACACTTGCGTTGGCCGGTTCCGGCATAGAGTTCCGTCGTCGGGGCTCTATGCCGGAACAATCCTGATCAGGATTATCCTAATGCATTCTGAATGGAGATAAATCCGTTCAGGATGCATCAGGATGTCTTCCGTTCCGTTACGGAACGTTTTTTGGCCAGAGAAAATACCGCAGCATGCAGTACTTTTTGCTCCGGCCAAAAATCCTGAACACTTGCCGCAAGGCCGGATCCGGAATGAATGCCCATTGAAAGGCATTGATCCGGATCCGGCCTTAAGCTAAACGTCGTTTCGGCGCATTGCCGGATACGACGTTTAGCTTTTTCTGAATGGTTGCCATGGCTGCCGGGACGCTAAAGTCCTGGCAGCCATGGTAAAGTGTAGCGGGGAGCGGGGGAGCAGCATACTTACAGTCCGTGCGGCTCCCGGGGCGCTCCAGAGTGACGTCAGGGCTCCCCAGGCGCATGGATGACGTGATCGCATGTACACGTCATCCATGCGCCTGGAGCGCTCTGACGTCATTCTGGAGCGCCCCGGGAGACGCACGGACGGTAAGTATACCGCTCCCCCGCTCCCCGCTCCTACTATGGACAACCAGGACTTTAATAGCGTCCTGGCTGCCATAGTAACACTGAAAGCATTTTGAAGACGGATACGTCTTCAAATGCTTTCCGTACACTTGCGTTTTTCCGGATCCGGCGTGTACCTCCGGGAAGTGGAGTACACGCCGGATCCGGACAACGCAAGTGTGAAAGGGCCCTTAGAGAGTCAGCTCATCAGCAGGCCCTCAACCATAATTCTCAGGCCATAAATACAGCTTTTTGGTTACTGGGGTGAAAAAAGCCTCTAAATATATTGCACATCTGGGATTACACGTGCATAATTGATTGTCACATTTAGGACAGAAATACAGCTTTTTGGTTAGGGTGAAAAAAAAACTATAATATACTGCACTTCTGGGACTACACGTGCATAAGTCACTGTCACATTTAGGCCAGAAATACAGCTTTTTTGTTACTGGGGTGAAAAAACCCTCTAATATACTGCACATCTGGGATTAGACGTGCATAAGTGACTGTCACATTTTTTGCTACAAATAAGGCTTATAGGATACTGTGGTAAAAAAAAAAACTCTGATATAGTGCACATCTGTGATTACACATGCATAGGTGACTGTCACATTTAGGCCACAAATTCCGCGGTCATATAGAGTTAAAAAAAATAATAATAGAGTGCAATACCCTAGATCAGGGTTTATATTGGCAGTTAATTATTTAACAGCCATGCTAAATCTTTAGGTGTCAATTAGTATTAGCTGCTGCTGACACATAAAATACCATCTCTTACTTCACCAAAGCCAGGAACCTTGGTGACACATCCACGATGATACTAGGTACCTTCTTACACATGGCTAACTATCAAACATCTATCTATTTATCTTTCTATCTATAACATATCATTGGCGGATCCAGGGGGCGGGCAACGGGGCTATTGCCCCTCCTCCCTCGAGAATGTAGTGAAACATTCCAGGGCCGGCGGCGGTGGCAGCGGCAGGGAGAGATGAGCTCTCATCTCCATATTCATCTCGGTCCTCCAGACGGCTATACAGGTGAGCGGTGGAGGGCAGAGGAGAGGCGCCTCCTTTGCCCGTTCCTCTGATAGGCTGCAGGCCTAGTGCCTGTAGCCTATCAGAGGTCGGTGCCGCCGGCGAGATGACATCATTGCACCGCCTGAGCCGTACAGAGCGGGACACAGGACGGCAAAGGCCTGCATCGCAGTATCATGGAGGTAAGTATAAGGGCTTATTGTTTTAATTATTTTTAGTACAGTATGGCAAGAAGGGGGGTGGGGCCCTATATACTGGCACATTATGGGGGGGAGTACTATGGAGAGTGGGGGGAAAGAAGCACTATGGGGGCATCTAATGGGCGACCAATATACTGGCACATTATGGGGAGCACTATGGAGAATGGGGGAAAGAGCACTATGGGGGGTATTATATAGGGGCATTTAATACTGTAACCCATTTTGGTGCCACTATGGGGAAGGGGGAGAGAAGCATTATGGGGGTATCTATGTGGGGCAGTCTATATGGGCATTTTATACTGCCACATTATGAAGGGCACTATGGGGATAGGGGAGAGCACTATGGGGGCATCTTCTGGGGGCACTATATATGAGTATTTTATACTGGCACAAATTATATGGGCACCTTAGCTCAACTGGGGGCACTAAGTGTTTTTTGTAGTGTATTGGAACACATAAGGGCATTCTGAGGACATTGACTGGGGGGGGCTTTATTGCAACTGGGGGACTATGGGAGCGTTATTACTTCTGGGACACAATTACTGTTGGGGGCACTGTAGGAGCACTATTACTACTAAGTGCACTCTGGCACAGAATTATTACTATTGTTGGTATTTTGGGGAGGACTATTACTGTGGGGGCACCATGGCACAGTATCAGCTTACCACGGTTAATTTTAGGAGACATTATGGTTACACTATTAGTGTCAGATGCACTATTTGCTGGGTGCAGTTATTTTTTAGGGCAGTGTGTGCCAATAATTATTGAAGGGGGAGCTATCTGTGTGTAACTAGTATTTTCAGGGGGTTTCTGTTTCTACAGTATAGTTTTGGGGGGCAGTCTCAGTATTGGGGGTGCATAATGGGATGTTGAGAAGGTGGGAGTAAAAATCGGAAACTAAGATGTCTATCTGTCTGTCAAACTCTGCAGAGATGAGATGGCTGAAATAAATCATCATGGCGGTCTGGTCTGAATTGAGAAGATGAAGAAACACAACTTGTACATCAAAGGAGACGTCACTGGATGTAAGAAGTATGGGCGCGATATATAGGTGGGGTTGTGTGTGGGTGTGGCTTCAGGGTGGGCGGGGACATAGGGGCAGGGGCCCCATAATCTCCTTTTTCCCGGGGAAGTGCCCCTCCAGAGACCGGGCTCAGGTTCCGCCACTGTAACATATCTATTTATCTTTCTATCTAAATGCCTATCTTTTCATGATCTTTCTATCTATCTATACAGCTAACAAATGATCTATTTATCTATCTATCTTTCTTTCTATAAATCTATCTATATATGTTTCTATCTATATATGTATCTAACTGTCTATCTATATATGTATCTAACTGTCTATCTTACCACTTTATTTCTATCTATCTATCCAGCTATATAACAATGTATCTAGTTTATCTATCTATCTATCTATCTATCTATCTATCTATCTATCTAGTAGGCTTCTTTGAAGTACCCATCTTTCCTGAAATATCTATTTATCAAGCTTCTAATATCTATCTAACGACTTTTCTTTCCATCTAGCTATTGTGAGGGAGCTTTCTTTCAGGGGATCATCCTCACAGATACGGCTTCCGGACACCAAGTTTAAGGTCCAAACAGTGCATTTATTGTGGCACACCAGCAAAAGCAAAACAAACAAATCAATAAACACTCACCCGTCCAGGCTTTACCTAAACACAGTATTCCTTACTCACCTAAGTCACCATTCACACACACGTGAACACATACATCTTTCCCAGCCAATGTCCCACAGCGTCCTGGCTGTACAGAGCACAGTACACCCACTGTCTCCAGTCCAGTGTCTCTTGTGGGGGATTGGGGCTAAATAGTCAGCCCGACTATGGCCCTGCGACCCTCCCAGGCGTCGCTTCGTCCCCCAACTCCAGGCTCCCAGCCTCATGGTCCCTCAGGACCACACTCACAGAGCCTCCAGGCCTCTGTCCACAGGTAACACACTCCCCCCCCCCCTTACTGACACCCTGGGAGGTGCTTTATGCCAGCCTGAGTACCTCCAGCTAGTCTCACCTGTGGTGGAATAGGGGTGTGGACCGCACTATCCACCCCCCCTCTTCTTGCCTCTAACCTGTGTGACATCTGTTATTGTCTCACACTAGCTATCTATCTTCTAGCTACCTATCTTTCTATCTAGCTATCTATCGCATGGCTAACTATCAAACATCTATCTATTTATCTTTCTATCTAGAACATATCTATTTATGTTTCTATCTAAATGCCTATCTTTCCACTTTCTATCTATCTATCTATCCATCTTTCTAACAATTTATTTATCTATTATCTAGGTTTTTTTTAAGTACCCAGCTTTCCTAAAGCTATTAAATCCCATCATGCTAATAAAAGCCTATGAAGCCATTAATAAAAGCGTTTGAATTGCACAAACCTCTTAGAATCTTTAAAAGATTTATCTATCTTCTAATAATCCAGCTGGCGATCATTTTGTACAAACACCTGCCAAATTTAGAAGTCCACAATGTATAGTCAGCACCAATTTTTACAGCATCTTTTCTTGTTCCAAATTTTCGTACTTGAATAAGGTATAATGCCTCCAAAAGAAATGATAGCTTTTCTAGTGTAGTACTGTTTTTCTCAATATTTCGGATATGTAAAACAAATAAAAACATTATTAGACATTACATATTGCATACAAATACATTTTTATATACGTTGAAAGTAAAAAATACAACATTAACCAAACCTTCTGTAACAAAGTTATATAAAACATTATCAGACGTTGCATACAAATGCATTTTTATATACAGGAAAAGTAAAATTTACAACGTTAACCAAGACGTCTGTAACAAAGATATGTGAAACAAATTAAAATGTAGGCCGTTATTCTTTTGATAATAAATACACCGCTAATTTGTGTTAAAGAGGTCTTGTTATCTCTCAGGAAGTGATAGATAGATAAATAGATGTTTGATAGATAGAGAGATGCTCAGAGACTCAGCTAGACAAAGGCTACATTGAAAGAGCTGAAATGTTGCTGCTAGATGGGTTAATGAAACCATCCACCTATTTCACTTAAATTCTGGAGTCCTGCTGTCTTTTTTCAAAGATAGATAGAAAGATTGGTCATTAGAAAGATATTAGAAACTTGATAAATAAATAAATATATGGATAAATAGATACATGATTAGATATATAGATATGTGATGTATAGATAAATAGAAAGCTTAGGTTTTATAAGTTTCATGGATGTGATTAATATAATTATAATAGCCTGATAAAAAGATTGATAGAGCCTTAATATTATTTTATTTTTAAAGATATTAGGATGTGTCCAGGGCATGTTTTGACAACTGTTGTCGCAGCTGCTCGTACATTAGGCTGACTATATCTCGTAACACATGTATAAAAATTGATGGCTTCTAAATTTGGTAGGTGGTGACATCAGCTTTGGGTGGGGCTGTGTGGGAGGCTTGGGGCGGTTTATGGGCGGGGAAAGGGACTCAAAGGTTCTTTATCTAATAGATGGATGTTTGATAGATTAGATAGATAACATCATATTCTGTTGATATATTGTTGCTTAAATCGCGTAACCTGATCGTATATAATTAAAAGCAAATTTCAAAGATCGCAGGTCCACTAACAAAGGGACTGCTGCTTTGCGGGACCTTCGATGACATCACGATGGGCAGGGTTGGGGTTATGGGTTTAAAATTGGGTGTGTCAGTGACATCAAAGGTCTTTTAGCTTTTAGGATGATAGATGGATCAATTAGCCGCTGCCAATTTTTATAATTAGCCACTGTCAATATTTATAATAGCTTAGTAACAGGTTAATATAAGCTTAAAACAAGCTTTATATAATTTTATTTTTAAATATATTAAACTTAATTAAATTACTGACGTGTTTGACTGCATCGTATACCTTGCAGGACCTTCGGTGACATCAAAGGTTTATAGAATAGATAGTTAGATAGACGAATCAAATAGCTATTGCAAATATCTATAATAACTTAAGAGTTTAATATAAGCATAATACAAGATTAATATAATTGTATTTTAAACATATTAAACTTAATTGTATTACTGATACTTTGTCAGATCTAAAAGAATAAAAGGGGATTTGGGCTGTATTTTAGGAGTGGTTTGGGTGGGATTGTGGGTTGGGTTATGGATGGAGTGGGTGGGGTTATGAGTTATCCTGAGGCTATACTACTCCTGTTCTCTTCCTATAGTGTGGATAATGCCTCCCTATCATATCCCTACACTATCAATAAGCTGTCCTTGAACTACTCTATAGAAATTTTTTGTTAATAAAGTATTTCCTAATCACTGTCCCTAGTGTCTATAACGTCTCTCCCTGCACTAAAATTCGACTTTGGGCCGAATCGAATTTTTCCTGAAACTCGGATCAAATTCCACTTTGTCAACTTCGATTCGCTCATCTCTATTCTCCATGCATGCCTTGCTTTTCTGCATTTAAACTCATTTTATCTTTTATGTATTATGCCGTGACTAAGGACTCCTTTGCCCGAAACCAGTCGTTAAGATGTTTTTAACTTATTTATGTCCTGAGATGAAATAATTACATTTTCTGCTTATCCTGTTAGTGCTGAGCAGACTACACTTTCCTACACCCCAAAATGGTATCAATAAAAAGTACAGATCACTTCACAACTAAATGAGCCATCACACAGCTTTGTACAGATAATTACAAAAAAGTTAAAGGGGATAGAACATGACAATGAAAAGAAAAACACATTTCAAGGCTTTTATTTTTTTTTTCAGTTAAAACATAAGAAAAACTATACAAATGTGGTATTGCCATAATCACACTGACCTGGAGAATGATCGTAACAGGTCAGTTTTACCACGTAGGGAACACCATAACATTAAAACCATAGAACTGTGGTGGAATTACATTCCATTTGAAATTTTTTCCAGTTCCCTACAACATTGTATGCAATATTAAATGGATTGAAAAAATAAAATAGCTATTGCCCCAGAAAGGCATAGAGTGAAAAACGAAAATGCCAAAACAAAAAAATCCTCTGGGGCTCAAGTGGTTAATCTTTTGGTACCATTCAACCAGAAGCCTACCTGTGGACTTGGAACTCTGTTCCGGCTGCTCCAGATTTGAACGGTAAGGGTAGCGACTGCAACTGGGACAAGAGCTTGAGCTCCTTGCTTAATGGTACAGCTGTGGGATGCAATCAGAAGAATGGGTGACAAGTCACTGTTCTTTGCAGATTAGGGATTACATACCCATCCGAGGATACTTATGGCAAGCTCCTTGACGTCTAACGCTTATATTACACCTGCAGATAGTACTAAAGATCCTCACTAACAAGCGTCCTCAGGAACACTAGTTAGTTATGATTTGGCAGTGTAATACTGCTGCCAATTACCCGATCTGCTGTGAAATCACGATCTGCTGCTGGCAAACAGTGGTTCAGTATGGGGACGAGCGATGATGTAAGCAATCGCTCTGCCCAATACTGAGGAGGAGATCGCTGCATGTAATAGCAGCGGTCTTCTCTGCTAACAAGCAGACGATTGAAAGGAAGGAACCCTTCCTTCCCGACAACTACCTGCAAAATCTGCAGGTGTAATATAAGCTTAAGAAAACAGTATCAGGGTGCTCAGATTACAAAATATTTAGTTGGCTCTTTAGAGTCTCAGTAGCGACACCTTCAATTAACTGCACTCTCAGGATTTGGTGGGGGTCTGGATGAATGATGGCCCTCAGGGTCACTTGCAAGGACAAGGCAAAATCTCTTAGCGATTCTCTGGGCTGTTGTTGTTTGCCACATTTATAGTTCTGATGCAGTCTTGGTTTCAAAGTTGGTGCTTAGTCTGTCCAAGATCTGTTCTGATGTCCTACTCTCTGGCTGTGGCCTGGAATTGACTTCCTGTCCCCTCTTACTAGCCAATTAAGATCTCCACTTTGTGGCCTTGGGCTATCGGGTACAGTTTGTAGGTAGCCAACATTTTGTTATGGAAGTTTCTTAGTGTGTGGGCATCTCCCATGTAGCGTGGGATCCAGGGGCCCCCGAATTAGTATGGTATGGTTAGAGGCATGATACAGAGTGCTAGGTTGCTGTCGCTTGGTTAAGCGCTGTCATCACTGCTAGACAGATATATTGCTACTGGCAATGACAGCAGAATGAGTGAATGGCCCCTTTAAGAGTTGCAGCAACAGCCTGGTATAAGGGGGTATGGTGCTAAAGAAGGATGACTATTGCCCTTTGGGGCCAATTGCTCCTGCTCCTAGGGCCTTAGGGACCAAAGAACCAACTCATCTGTAAGGTCTCTTTCACAAGAGCGAGTTCCACACATTGGCCTCGCAGCGTTCAACCCAGTCAGTGCTGGGAGGTCAGGATGGGTACTCTAGCTGACACAAGTTCAATGTGTGCAATAAACAGGGACAAAAAAATACGTTTGTGTGCATGAGCCCTTAGGCTGATATTTCTCTCCACAGGCATTGCAAGCTCTTCCAGAGTTAACTATAGTGTCAGACTAGGGTGCCTCGGGTCCACCAGTAAAATTAATTCTGAGCTCCAACTGTGCAGCTACATGTAAATATTACTTGACATAATTCATAAATCTCATTCGCCAACACACACTTATTGCTAACAGCGGGTCTGCAATATACAGGCCCTGGTCATTTTTGCACAGCATCACGGATGCAGACCTATTCACTTGAATGAGTCCACAATCTGCAAAGTGCACTGGAGAATGGAGGCACAGAACCGCACAGAAGCACTAGATAGAACATGTTAAAAAATTTTTGCAGTACAGACTGATTATGGACCCATTCAAGTTTAATGGGTTGGAATCCATCTGCGGCAGCTGCAGTGATGTTGCCTGTGCATTGGGGATACCCAATACAACAGAACCTGAAACAAAAATTCCTGTTTTAACCTGCATTCTTTTATTATCAGTATGAAATTATTTAAATATGGTTGTGTCATTAGATTAAGCGAAAATCTGTGAATCTCTAATCCTAGGCTTGCTCATCTTCACTTACAAAGCTACGGTATAAAACCAATTAACAAATTTTTTGCCTTCCTCTGGATCAACTTGCAGGATGACAGGCCGAACTGGATGGACAAATGTCTTTTTTCGGCCTTATGTTACTATGTTACTAATAAGTAAAGTTGAGTTTAATGACTGGCAGCAGGTGTCTGTTTCCAGGGTGTTAAAGGAATCTTTATAGCTGAATGGCCTGATGTACTTGCTCTTTAACCAAATGAAAAATGCAAATGTAACTGGGAAAGTCTACTGGTTACAGTTATCATTCCATCCATTAAGCCATAGTTAGGGTCATATGGCTATTCTAAATTGCTCATTTTCATTGTCATTACTCTTATATCTAGATCATTAATACTGACATGTAAATTATATTTGAAAGGCCAGCACATAACTTTTCTTCTGTGGAAATCTGTGTACTAGCTTCTCAAATGTGCTGCAATATTACAACAACGCTCTTTGAAACAGATTTCCTGAGATTTTTCAAAATTTGTACCTGAAATAGAAATATCACTTCATACTGTATAATACAATATATCAGGGGTACTGAACTAGCAGACTAGGGCAGTTTTATAGACCACCAATTAGCGCTGGTGATGTCACTGGGATCACTGCTAGACAGAAGCCTCCACCTACTAGTGTAACAATGTAAACAAAATAGCATGAAATGCTCCAATGCTCCACTCATTCATGCTGAATGAGTGAAGAAGGTGTTATGTCTGGGTTCAACCCCTTTAAGGACAGCATAAATGTGTAGGGGCCACTTAGAAGCACATAATATTATGTGGGGGCACTTAAAAAGGGCATCATACTATGTCAGGAGGCATCATAGCTAGAGATGAGCGTATTTAGAAAAAATTCGATTCGGCCAGTCCGACAAAAAAATAAAATAAAATGGCTATTTTCTGGCTGCAGAGAGCCTTTATAGTGGTTTAGAACACTGTGCATTGCAGTGACATGCATAGGGGGTCTGCTGTGGTAGTGAAATAATACTGTGAGTCCGTATGACATGTAGATGAATCGCTCCACACTTCACGTATGTAGACAGTCACATTGCTAAAACTGACCAACTAACTGAAGTATGAACTCTGCAGGTCGAAGCTAGCAACAAGAACAAGCACACTCCTTTTACACCCTTGTCAGATGATTTCACATAGATGTATACAGAACCTGTTCTATTTAACGCTTATACAAGTAGAGTCCCTGGACAAAGTGGAGAGGGCATCAGCAGTAAGTTTGTGTTGATGTCACTGATTATTTTAGCCTTACTCTGATCCGTCAGAAAAAAAACCCTCAAAAAACGGATCCTGTCTGTAGAGCATCCGCCTTCACTCGGTCAGCATTTGGTCAGTAATCCATCAGAATTCAATTGTCCCTGCAGTGGAGGATGAGGACACGGTGGAGGATGAGGAGGTAGAGGCGGACATTGTAGCAGGACCAATGGCGTTAGAACGTGGAGGCGGAAGCAGCGTCACCTAGCCAAGTTGCTGGTGTTGCTGGGCAGGAACCACATTTACCCAGTGAGCCGTAAAGGACATATATATTGTCCTAGACCATAGTTACATCTACCGACCAATTTTCCCTAAAAAGGCTGTTTCACAAACAAATTTCACCATTGAATAGATAATAGACAAATTTGGTTCATACAGAAAGTCCACAATCACCCATCATTTTCCCCAAAATAGGCTGTTTCACAAAAAAAAAAAACTGTGGCTGTATAACAATGTCGGTTCACTGCATACCGGCTAATAAGACGTATTCTGTTTCCTATTAATACATCCCCAAAAAATAAATATAACAATCACAATTCACAACTGGAAGTAAAATATATTTTTTTGTTCCACTAAAAAGGGCTTTACAACATATAACTGCACCGCTGAATGGCAAATATAAATTTTTGGGTGCCACTAATACACAGCAAAAAGGGCTTTATAACATAACTGCACCGCTGAACGGCAAATATATTTTTGTTTTTCCTCTTATACATGCCACAAAAGGCTTTAGAACATATAACTACAGCGCTGAACAGCAAATATATTTTTCTTTTGCCACTAATACACGACAAAAAGAGCTGTAATTTTCTCACTTCACCACACAACAGCTAATAAGCTATTTTTTCCCCACTAATACAAGCCAAAAAATGCTTTAGAACATATAACTGCACCGCACAAGGGCAAATAAAACATAGAAAGATTTCCTTGTAATAAACCCTGTTAATGCCTGTATAAATCAGCACTTGCACCCTAATAAGAACGGTTTGATGGAATTACAGAGCTGTATAATGGCAATTTGGGTGCCCAGTCAGTGCTGCAAGGTCTAATAGGAATGTACCTATTACCCAAGCTGTCACCTCCCCGAATTAATCATTTTCAACAGAAATACTGTGGATTGATTCCTCCCTATCCTTTCCCTATGCCTTAAATAATCTTTCCCTGCACTTGTAAATTATTTTTTTTTAACACAATGACGTTTTTTCTATCACTATCGCTAGTGCCTGCAGACACGTCTCTGTAATGACCGACGTCACGCACAGGGAGGAAAACAGGGAAAGCCCTGCCCAAGGGAGAGGGAAAGGTGGTGACCCATAACTCACCTTGCAGCTGGCACCTGACTGCCCTGACGTCCTTAGACGGGTTCCTCACCCATGCGGCGATCACGAGCCTAAACCCTGGCTTTCCCTGAAATGAGCCCTAGATAGTGAACGGGCCGGTGGGATCGCTAGTCCGCACCACTGCACTAAGAGGGAAACACCAGGGAGAGGACAGACAAATACAGACAAACACATACACCCAGGTGGGCGACCACAGCAGTCCACAAAGGTCCAACAGGGATCCGGAGGGTAGCGTTCTGAATCAACAATCAGAGAACGCAGCAACACAGCTCCAGTGGGTCAGAATAGATGTCCAGGCAGGAAGCTATCTCTGGCAACCAGAGAAGTGTGAGAGAGGAATATAAGGAGGTTTGGGAGTGCTGGACAAGCAACAGCTGAGGAGAAGGAGCTACGGATCCCTGAGTGAGCCAAAAGGGTTTGCAAAGCAAACCCAGAAAGCTACCATAAGGAAAACAGCCCTATCTTAAATAGAGCGTGCAGCCAACCGCTGCGACTTCCTGACCCCGGGTATAACGGAGTCAGGCGTGGTTCTCAATACCCTCGTGACAGTACCCCCCTCTCTACGAGGGGCCTCCGGACACTCAGGACCAGATCTCTCAGGATGAGAGGCATGAAAAACCCGAACTAACCTGTCTGCGTTTACCTCAGACGCAGGAACCCACATTCTTTCCTCGGGACCGTAACCTCTCCAATGCACCAGATATTGAAGAGAGCGGCGGACCCGACGAGAATTAACAATTTTGGATATCTGAAATTCTAGATTACCATCCACGACAACAGGAGGGGGTGGCAGCGGTGATGGTTCTAGAGGTGGAACATATTTTTTGAGTAACGACTTATGAAAAACATTATGAATTTTAAAAGTCTGTGGTAACTCCAGGCGAAAAGCCACGGGGTTGATGATGGCTACAATTTTGTAAGGGCCAATAAACCTAGGACCCAGTTTCCAAGAGGGAACCTTCAATTTAATATTCCTAGTAGACAACCACACATAGTCATTCACTCCTAGGTTTTGTATTTACCTCCCATATTTTTCAAGTTAGCTTGCACCTTCTGCCATACCAATGAAAGATGACGAAAAACATTCCTCTTCGGGAACCCCAGAAGACCCCCCCTCTTTGAAAGTACAGAATTGGGGATGAAAACCATATGCACCAAGAAATGGTGACTTGCCAGTGGATTCCTGACGACGATTATTTATGGCAAACTCAGCTAACGGTAAATATGATGACCACAACTCTTGGTTTTCAGACACAAAACATCTTAGATATGTCTCAAGGTTTTGGTTGGTACGCTCAGTCTGTCCATTCGACTGAGGATGGAAAGCTGAGGAAAAGGACAAGTGTACCCCCAAACGGGAACAAAAAGCTTTCCAAAATTTAGAAATAAACTGGGTACCCCGATCCGAAACAACATCGGAGGGGACCCCGTGATGCTTCACGATTTCACTGATGAATACCTGAGCAAGAGTCTTAGCATTAGGTAGTGCGGGTAATGCAATGAAGTGTACCATTTTGCTAAACCTGTCCACTACTACCAAAATAACTGTTTTACCCGCAGACAAAAGGTAAGTCAGTGATAAAATCCATTGACAGATGTGTCCACGGTCTATTTGGAATGACGAGTGGTAATAGAGACCCTGCCGGACGTGTATGTGAAACTTTTGCGCGCGCACAGGTAGAACAAGAAGACACAAAATCCAATACAATACATCCTGACGCAACCTTGGCCACCAAAAACGACGAGACAATAGCTCCAAAGTTGCTTTACTACCCGGGTGCCCAGCAAGTGCCGAATTATGATGTTCCTTTAATAATTCGAAACGTAGGTTCAACGGTACAAACAATTTCTCTGAGGGGCAAGAGACCGGGGCGTCCCCCTGGGCCTCTAACACCTTCCCCTCCAAAACAGAGTGTACCGCAGAGACAACCACTCCTCTTTGTAGAATGGGCACCGGATCACTCACATTACCCCCTCCAGGGAAACAACGAGATAGTGCATCAGCCTTGGTGTTCTTTGCCCCAGGACGATAGGTAATCACAAAGTTAAACCTGGTAAAAAATAGCGACCATCTAGCCTGTCTAGGTGTGAGACGCTTAGCTGATTCGAGGTACAGGAGATTTTTGTGGGCCGTAATCACAGTGACGGGGTGGACTGCCCCCTCTAAGAAGTGACGCCACTCCTCAAACACAAGTTTAATAGCTAATAGTTCCCTATTGCCAATATCGTAGTTCTTTTCTGCTGCAGATAGTTTTTTAGAAAAGAAAGCACAAGGACGCCATTTGCCAGGAGACGGACCCTGAGACAGCACCGCCCCCACTCCCACCTCTGACGCATTGACTTCAACAATAAAAGGCTGAGAGACATCAGGTTGGACTAGTACAGGTGCTGAGGTAAACCTCTCTTTTAGAGAGGAAAAAGCAATTTTAGCGGCGTCAGACCATTTAGAAAAATCAGTCCCCTTCCTAGTCATGTCACTAAGTGGTTTTACAATAAGTGAATAATTTTTTATGAATTTCCTATAGAAATTCGCGAAGCCCAAGAACCGTTGTAGTGCTTTGAGGTTCTCAGGAAGATCCCAATCTAAAATTGCCTGGACCTTCCTAGGATCCATACGGAAACCTGAAGCAGATAAAAAATAACCCAGGAATTGTATCTCCTGAACGGCGAAGACACATTTTTCAATCTTAGCATATAATTAATTTGTCCGTAGGACCTGCAGTACTTGTCTGACATGCACCTCATGTGTTTTCAGATCAGACGAATAAATTAAAATATCATCTAGGTATATTACCACAAACCTGCCGATTAGATGACTAAAAATGTAATTAACGAAATGTTGAAAGACGGCAGGAGCATTGGTCAGACCGAAAGGCATAACTAGATTTTCATAATGCCCCTCAGGGGTATTAAACGCTGTCTTCCACTCATCCCCCTCCTTAATGCTAATCAGATTGTAGGCCCCCCTAAGATCAAGTTTGGAGAACCACCTAGCACCCGCAATCTGATTTAACAGGTCAGGAATGAGAGGAAGAGGGTATGGGTCTCGGATGGTTATCCGATTTAATTCGCGAAAATCTAAGCAAGGACGCAGGCCCCCCATCTTTCTTTTTAACAAAGAAAAACCCTGCAGCCACGGGTGAAGAAGAGGGTCTGATGTGTCCCTTAGCCAAGCTCTCGGAGATATAATTTTTCATGGCTTGTCTCTCTGGACCCGAAAGATTATATAACCTGGTCTTGGGTAATTTTGCGCCGGGAATAAGGTTAACCGGGCAATCATAAGGACAATGAGGTGGTAACTTCTGACAACCCTTTTCAGAAAAAACATCCTCAAAATCCGAAAAATGTAGGTAGGGTAGTTATGGAGGCGACTAAGCAATTGCTATTTAAGCAATTTTCTCTGCACTGCTCACTCCACTCCAATATCTCCCTGGCCTGCCAATCCACTACTGGATTGTGCGCTACCAACCAGGGAAGACCCAGCACTACCGGAGTGGGAAGCCCCTCCAGAACATAACCTGAAAGCATCTCGTTATGGTGGTCCCCTACCCGAAGGTGTAAATTATGAACAATCTGGGTGAGGTTTCTCTGAGACAGGGGAGCAGAATCAATAGCGAATATGGGAATGGGTCTCTGTAACGTACAGAGAGACAAACCCAAAGTGTGGGCAAAATTGGCATCTATCAAATTTTCCCCTGCTCCACTGTCTAGAAAGAAAGAAATAGTCTCCGTCTTATCACCAAAAATAATAACAGCTGGCAACACAAATTGCAATGTACGTATGGAGGAGACGTATACCCCCTGGCTGACATCCTCCACACAGCCTGAGGTTAGTAGTTTTTCCGACGGTCTTTTGTTTCTGAGGAAAGAAGGACAGACATTAATGAAATGACCCCTCTCCCCACAAAAAAAACTAACCCCCACACCTACGGCGAGCCTCAGGAGGACGGACGTGATGAGTAGTTCCTCCTAGCTGCATAGGCTCGTCTAAGTCCGTACAGACTAACTGCTGCTTGGGAGGGGCTACCAATTTCTCCGGTTCTTTCAACCTGTCCCTAAGGCGTCTCTCTATACGGATAGAAAGGGACATAACCGCATCAAGGGAAAAGGGGGTCTCATATAATGCAAGCGCATCCTTAACCCTTTCGGATACTCCTCTACCGGCCGCTCTCCTTGTAAGAGTCTCCGTAATCTTGATTCAGCCAGTGCTACTCGGTCAGGGTCGTCATATATGAGACCCAAGGCCCCAAAAAACTCATCCACTGACCGAAGAGCCTGGGAATCAGTAGGTAAAGAGAACGCCCAGGACTGCGGGTCCCCCTGCAGCAGGGAAATAACAACCCCCTCCCGCTGATCTTCATTACCAGAGGAGTAAGGGCGCAGTTTAAAATATAACTTACAGGCCTCACGGAATGTCAAAAACTTGTCCCTTCCCCCAGAAAATCTGTCAGGGAGAGGGACCTTGGGTTCCGCAACAACCTGGTTACCAGTAGCAACCGCTGGGCTTGCGGTCAGTTGTAATTGCTGCTGTTGCTGGAGGACCGACGCCTTCAATCCTACCACCTCCAAAGACAGGTCATGAAATTGTTTGGACAGAGCAGCAATTTTATCCATACTGGATTCTAAGTAGGTAAAAAAACAATAATTATTTAATTTTTTTTATATTTTTTTTTTAACCTACACAAAATAAGGGCCAGAGATAATGTAATGACCAACGTCACGCACAGGGAGGAAAACAGGGAAAGCCCTGCCCAAGGGAGAGGGAAAGGTGGTGACCCCTAACTCACCTTACGGCTGGCACCTGACTGCCCTGACGTCCCTAGACGGGTTCCTCACCCGTGCGGCGATCACGTGCCTAAACCCTGGCTTTCCCTGAAATGAGCCCTAGATAGTGAACGGGCCGGTGGGATCGCTAGTCCGCACCACTGCACTAACCCTAAGTTCAGACCTGAGCGTTTTACAGCGCGTTCCTACGCGCTGTAAAACGCTCAACGCGGAGAAACCAATGATTCCCTATGGGAATGGTTCTCACCTGGGCGTTTTACAGCGCGTACGATCGCGCTGTAAAACGCCCGACGCTCAAACAAGTACAGGAGCTTTTTTTGGCGCGTTTGACGCGCGTTTGGGCCATAGACTCTTTGGACAACACTGCTGTCAATCACCCAAACGCGCGTTCACTATTTAAAAAAACGTGCATAAAAACGCGCGACAAAAACGCGCATAGAAACGCGCGTTTGAGAAACGCCTATGTGTGAAACCAGGGTAAGAGGGAAACACCAGGGAGAGGACAGACAAATACAGACAAACACAAACACCCAGGTGGGCGACCACAGCAGTCCACAAAGGTCCAACAGGGATCCGGAGGGTAGCGTTCTGAATCAACAATCAGAGAACGCAGCAACACAGCTCCAGTGGGTCAGAATAGATGTCCAGGCAGGAAGCTCTATATCTGGCAAACAGAGAAGTGTGAGAGAGGAATATAAGGAGGTTTGGGAGTGCTGGACAAGGAACAGCTGAGGAGAAGGAGCTACGGATCCCTGAGTGAGCCAAAAGGGTTTGCAAAGCAAACCCAGAAAACTACCATAAGGAAAACAGCCCTATCTTAAATAGAGCGTGCAGCCAACCGCTGCGACTTCCTGACCCTGGGTATAACGGAGTCAGGCATGGTTCTCGATACCCTCGTGACAGTCTCTCCCTGTACCAAGTACGCTGGTGAATGGCAGAATCTAAGATGGCTGCCGTAGTTATAGGGCTGTGACATCACAGGGCTGGCTGCTGATTGGCTGTATGCATGTCAGTATGGGTGATCCCGCCTTCCCAGAGTTCCTTTCTCCCATATCCTCACATGTGCAGGAAAAATGCAAAAATGCAAAAAAAATGCAAAAATGCAAAAATGCAAAATGCAATTCGTTACCACGAAACGCGAGGAAATTAGCATTCGGTGCGAATCAATTTTTTCCTGAAATTCGGATTTAATTCCACCTCTTCAGCTTCGATTCGCTCATTTCTAATAATAATCTACAAAGAAAAGTTGTGGATCTGGAAGACAGGTCAAGACCATCCAATGTGAGAATCCTGGGGCTTCCTGAGGGTGTAGAGGAAAAAAATCCTGTGGGAACGATACAGTCTGTGATCCTTAAATTTTGGAAAGGAACACTTCTCGTCTTTATTCTTAGTAGAGAGGGCCCATCGGATCCCCGGGGGTAAGCCAATTGCTGGAATGCAGCCTGGGGTACTCCTGACAAAGATTCTTGTTTCCCGGGATAGAGACTAGTGTTGAGCGCGAATATTCAAATCGTGAATTTTAATATCAACACTGAGAATTTGTGAATATTTAGGATATTGTGCTACATAGTGATGGTAGTGGTTGCTCTCCTATATAATGCTACAAGTCCAGGGAGAGGACACCCTACCTCTCTGAATAAAGTGGAAATAAAAAGATGTATGTGGACGAGCACTCTACCAATTGGCACACATTTATTATAATAGAGAATATAAAATAGCTGATAATAAAACATATAAAACAACACAATAAAAATACATCAGTATAGCCACAATGGTGTAGATGAATATAATCAATGTCTATAAATCCTTTGTCGTGGATTGTATCTGAGGTTCTATGTAGGGCCTTCTGATGTGGCCTATATCTCCATAGAAATCCAATGTGTCCCCAGTAATATGTGATAGATGTGCAAAATACCTATGCAACACTTGAAGGATTCGGGCAATCGACCAGTGCTTTATAAGTCAGGTGACAGTCCCATGGTATTTGGTAATATTTCGGACAGAAGAAAATAAGCTTTCCGGCTGTTTAGCCGCTTACCTCCCCTTTGGTATGGGTAGTCCACTTAGGTGGTTTGTTCAAACAGAGCGGGTGATGTATGAGACCGGCGTCTCACGTTGTTCTGTTTGATGGCCGCGTCCGATACTTGCGGAGTAGCGCTTGCATCACTTCCTATATGGTCCGGTAGTCACGTCTTTCTTGTATTCGATCCAATAGTTTGGAACTTCGATTTTTCGGATATTCCGTTTTTCGAGTATAGAAGTCCTGTCTGCATAGCCATGCAATTAGAGAAATATAGACAGGTGTATGGCGTTAAACCCAGGCGCGTTTCGGGAATAATAACTCTCCCTTCCTCAGTGAGGATGCCGGTCTCATACATCACCCGCTCTGTTTGAACAAAGCACCCAAGTGGATTACCCATACTAAGGGGATGTAAGCGGCTAAACAGCCGGAAAGCTTATTTTCTTCTGTCCGAAATATTACCAAATACCATGGGACTGTCATCTGACTTATAAAGCACTGGTCGATTGCCCGAATCCTTCAAGTGTTGCATAGGTATTTTGCACATCTACTACTCACCTATTACTGGGGACACATTGGATTTCTATGGAGATATAGGCCACATCAGAAGGCTCTACATAGAACCTCAGATACAATCCACGACAAAGGATTTATGGACATTGATTATATTCATCTACCCCATTGTGACTATACTGATGTATTTTTATTGTGTTGTTTTATATGTTTTATTATCAGCATTTTTATATTCTCTATTATAATCAATGTGTGCCAAATGGTAGAGTGCTCGTCCACATACATCTCTTTATATTGTGCTACATATTCGTATTTGCGAATAGTGTTGGACGCAAATATTCTAATCGGGAATATCAGCACTTAGCAACATCCCTAGCAACCAATAGGAAAGTTGCCTACCCCTTAGTGTTGATTCTTGATTGAGAAAATTCGCTATAAATTTGCATATAAATTGTCGCATAAAAATTTGCATGGACTAAAAATGTTATATTCGCAATTACGAATATATTTTGCGATATTCGAAATATTCGCAAATTCTCGAAGTGCCGATATTCGCAATTAAAATTCGCAATTCGAATATTCATGATCAACACTATATGGATCATGGGGTTTGGAGGGAAGGATAGAGGTTTTGTGGGTGGGTAGCAATGAGTCTCTTAGGATAGATAATGGGAGGGATTGGGTTTTAATGTTTTTTGTTTGTTTTTTTTACTTTTGAATTTGCCTAATTGACTAATAATACAAGCCAAAAAATGCTTTAGAACATATAACTGCACTGCACAATGGCAAATATATAGGGCAAATAAATATTTTCTTGTAATAAACCCTGTTAATGGCTGTATCAAACAGCACTTGCATCCCAATAACAAGAACGGTTTGCTTGTATTACAGATCTGTATAATGGCAATTTGGGTCCCCACTCAGTGCAGCAAGGTGTAGTAGGATTGTTGCTATTACCCAGGCTGCAGCCTCCCCTACTGAATCCTGTTCAACATAAATGCTGTGGATTGATTGCTCCCTATCCTTTCCCTACACCTTGAATAATATTTCCCTGCACTTGTAAATATTTTTTTTTTAGCACAATAAAGTTTTTTCTAACACTGTCCCTAGTGCCTGCTGACATCTCTCCCTGCACCAAGTACACCGGTAAATGGCAGAATCCAAGATGGCTAAGGCTATTTATAGGGCTGTGACATCACAGGGCTGGCTGGCTGCTGATTGGCTGCATGCATGGCATTATGGTTGTTCCCGCCTTCCCAGAGTTCCTTGCTCCATGTCCTCACACAGGCAGAAGTTATTTTGGGAAAAGATTTGGTACCACGAAGCGTGAGGAAATTCGGCTTCAGTGCAAATAAATTTTTTAATGAAATTCTGGTCGAATTCCACTTCGTCAGCTTTGATTTACTCATCTCTAATCATAGCAAGGAGACAATTAAGAGGCCATAATACTATATGAGAGCTAAGTAAAGTATCACTCTTTTCGGGGGATACTTAAGTGGCATCCCTGAGTGGGGGAAAACTTAAGAGTGCATCACTCTAAGGAGGCACTTAAAGGGGGAATTACTGTGTTTGGGGGACATGTAATGGGACATGCTGTGTGGCGGGCACTTAGAGAGCATAACTGTGTGGTGGCTATTTAAAGGGGCCCCTTTTTTTGTGTGGGCACTTAATGGATCATCCTGTGTGGGGCAATTAACGGACTCTGAGGGGGCACTAAAAGGGTTTCATACTGTCTGAGGGGCACCATTATTGTCAACAGGAGCACCAAGTGCCATTACTATTGTGAGGTGGCACTAAGGGGACATTCTTATTGTATTGAGGCCATAAGGGGATTAAGTGGAATTAGAGGCATGGCTTATTGTTAGAAAAAACAAAAACAAAAACACTTACTGCAGTGCACTAACCACCTCAGATTTTTTTCCCTCCCTACATTTGTTTGCTGCTCAGTCCTTCACCCACTGCAGACCTGTCATGGTGCGGTTCACCGTGACGTGTGTTGCCGTGTAGGCTGGCTGCACACCTTTTGCGTACTGGCTGCGGGTGATTCCGTGCAGGCTGGTTGCTTTTGGCTGCGTGCTGGCTGCGGTATCTTGTGTGAACCTGCCTGTGTATTTGTGTACCCTTTGACTGTATCTGTAGTTCTGTATCAGTGTATCCTGGTTGCCTAGGGCAATGCCCAGTTCTGTATTGGCGTATGCTGGTTGCCAGGGGCAACGTCCGGTCCTGTTACTATGTGTCTTGGCTGTATGAGCTCCGGTGCTAATTGGGTTAACTCCCCATGTCTGCTTTGCTTGGGTGTGGCTTCCCAGGTGCCTGGGGGTTTTCGGTTACCCTTCGGCGTAGTGTCGTCTGGTTTTGCAATTGTTAGTCTCTGTTCGTCTGTACCTGCTCTGCTTTGGTGTATTTTATATGTCCTGTTCTGATCTGTTCCTGCTCTGTATGATGCTATTTGTTCCTGGTATGTTGCCTGTTTTCGCCTAGCAGAGCGTATCTGCATCTGAGCGCCTAGAAGTGCGTAACTGCATCAGTTGTCTGTTCCTGCCCTGTATGTTTGTTTCATGTCTCCTCCAAAAGGGGGGTTCCTGGCTTCCCCAGAGTGGGAATTGCTACCCTGTGTGTAACTCCTGGTTCTGCTTGTCTATTCCACTGGAGGTTCCACCAGCCTGCACCTGGAGGTGTGACCAGTGAGCTCTCTGCCCAGTCATCCCCACCATATGGGGCTCTGTGAAGTATGGGGCTCACTGTCTCCGCCCTCCGGGTTTTTCTGTGGTTGGCCGCTGCACTTGGTTCTGTGTATCTTTACCACTTCTGTTTACCTGCTTTTTGTTATGTCTGTTCTGCTTGCCTGTGTCTCGCTCATACCTTGGACCCCCGACACGTGACAAGACCCAAGTACTGTATGTGGATCTTAACAAAAAATACTTGAGTACCCTTGAACTATATGGACAAAAGCATTGGGACACACCTCTTAATCGTTATATGTAGGTGTTTCATTCAGTCCTATTGCCACAGACAGGGGCAGGCATTTAGGGTTGCCGGTTATTTAGTGCCTCTGCTGGTAATTTTTTTTCTACATGGACTAGTACTAAGGGTGCTGGCACACAGTGCAGTTCTGACATGCATTCAGGATGTATTTTTTTTATTTTTTTTATTGAAGCTAGCTGAAATTAATAAAATTATTTCCACAGGCTAAATTGAAAACTGCATCCTGAATACGTCAGAACTGCACTGTGTGCCAGAACCCTAATGAGAACTTCCAGTTCTTCCAAGGAACTAAACGTATCCATTTGAACATTCGCTGCTGACTGGATGTGCAGGACAGGACCTGCGAAACGTCATTAAGCTGGAGCAGGTCCTGTCATGTGCATCCAGAGTGTTCACAGCAGCGTTATCAAATGAGGCGAGGACCTTTTTTTTTTTTCAAAAGCAGAGAAGCGGGTCACTAATGGGGGCATTACTATTACTGGGTGCACTAATGAGGACAGTATTAATTCTGGGGTCAATAATGGAGGCATTACTACAGTCCTGATCAAAAGTTTAAGACCACTTGAAAAATTGCAAAAAATCATATTTAGCATGGCTGGATCTTAACAAGGTTCCAAGTAGAGCTTCAACATGCAACAAGAAGAAATGGGGGTGAGACAAAACATTTGTGCATTCAATTTAATGAAAACAACGAATAAACTGAAACAGGCGGTTTTCCAGCTGATCAAAATTTAAGGACCACATGCCTTTAAAAGGCCAAATCTGTGCAAAGATGTGGATTCATTGTCATTTTCTGTCAGGTAGTCACACATTGTGATGGCAAAGACAAAGAAACCTCCCCCTTTTTGAATGTGGTCGGGTTGTTGAACTGCATAAGCAGAGTCTCTCCCAGCGCGCCATCACTGCTGAGGTGGGACACAGTAAGACAGTCATTTGGAATTTCTTAAATGATCCTGAGGGTTAAGGAACAAAAAGGTCAAGTGGAAGACCCCAAAAAATTTCATCAGGAGCCGGAGGATCCAATTGGCTGTCCATCAAGACACTGGACGATCCTCGACCCAAATTAAGGCCCTTACTGGTGCTGACTGCAGCCCCATAACCATCAGACGGCATCTGAGACTTGTCTCCTTGAATGCCACAGAACTGCTCGTTTGGAAGGTGGAAGAAAGTTATATTCTCTGATGAGAATTTTTTTTACCTTGATGGTCCTGATGGTTTCCAACGTTACTGGCATGACAAGCAGATCCCACCTGAGATGTTTTCTACGCGCCACAGTGGAGGGGGCGCCATAATGGTCTGGGGTGCTTTTTCCTTCAGTGGACCAATGGAGTTTCAGGAAGTGCAGGGGCGTCAAACGGCCGCTGGCTATGTCTATATGTTGCAGAGAGCATTCCTCATGACTGAAGGCCCTCGTCTGTGTGGTAACGACTGGGTTTTTCAACAGGACAACGCTGCAGTACACAATGCCCGCAGGACAAGGGACTTCTTCCAGGAGAATAACATGATTCTTTTGGCCCACCCTGCGTGTTCCCCTGATCTAAATCCAATTGAGAACCTTTGGGGATGGATGGCAAGGGAAGTTTACAAAAATGGACAACAGTTCCAGACAGTAGATGGCCTTTGTGCGGCCGTCTTCACCACTTGCATCAAGCATGCCGAAACAAATTTTTGAAGTGATAAAAAATAACAGCGGAGGTACTCAATACTGAGTTCATGTTTGGAGGTTGGATTTCTGTTTTGGGGGGGGGGGTTTAGGGATTTTTTGGAGGTGTGGTCCTAAACTTTTGATCAGCTGAAAAACAGCCTGTTTCGGTTTATTCATTAAATTGAATGCTCAAAAAATGTTTTGTCTCACTCCCATTTCTTCTTGTTGCATGTTGAAGCTCTACTTGGAACCTTGTTAAGATCCAGCCATGCAAAATAAGATTTTTTGCAATTTTTCAAGTGGTCTTAAACTTTTGATCAGGACTGTATTACTGAGGGGCATAAGGGGGCACTCATAGAGGCATTATTAATTCTGAGGGGCACTAATGCAGGCATTATTAATTCTTGGGGCACAAATGAAGGCATTACTATTACTGGGGGCACTAATGGGGGCATTATTAATTATTGGGGGCACTAATTGGGGCATCAATATTACTGAGGGGCAATAATGGGGCATTATTAATTCTGGGGGTTGCTAATGGGGGCATTAATATTACTGGGGACACTAATGAGTGGCATTATCAATTCAGGGGGCACTAATGGGGCATTATTAATACTTTGATCCACAATATCACATAGCAACTGTGATGTAGATGGGCTAAACTGTGGTAAATAGAGATGAGCAAATCGAAGTTGACAAAGTGGAATTCGATCCGAATTTCAGAAAAAATTTGATTCACACTGAAGTCGAATTTCCTCCATGGCTCGTGGTAATGAATTGCATTTTTTCCTAAAATAGCTGCTGCACATGTTACAACATGGAGCTAAGAGCTCTTGGAATGAGGGATCACCCACAGTGCCATGCATGCAGCCAATCAGCAGCCAGCCAGCCCCTGTGATGTCACAGCCCTACAAATAGCCCCAGCCATCTTAGATTCTGCCATTTTCCAGTGTACTTAGTGCAGGAGAGACTTGACATGCGCTAGGGACAGTGGTAGGAAAGACTTTATTCAGCAAAAAAAAAAAAAAAAAGACTTAAAAGTTCAGGGAAAGATCATTAGAAGTGTATGGAAAGATAAGGAGGCATTATTAACACTATAAAAGGAGAACAGGGTCCAATAGGGGAGTGTACAGCCTGGGTAATAAGAGATTCTATTGCACCTTGCTGCACTAATTGGGAATCCAAATTGCTGTTATACTGCTGCTTTTAGGTTTGCACTATATGATAGCTTAGTAATTCCAGCAAACCGTGCTTGTTATTAGGGTGCAGGTGCTGTGTGATACAACTATTTACGGGGTGTATTAATAGGAACTATACGTCCGTCTTATTAGCCATTCAGCAGTGAACGTACATTGTTTCATAGACATTTTTGGGGTGTATTAATAAGGAAAAAAAATTGTTATTAGCCGTTTTTCTGTGAACTTACATTGTTCTACTGCCATTTTTGGGGTGTATTAATTTACTTTTAATTTAATTATTTTATTTTACAGTATGTCACACAGACAAGTGACAGGCCCTTCAAAGAGAAAGGGACAGTGGCCAAAATGTTTCTGGTTCAGGCACAAGTAGCAGCAGAAGAAGTGGGGGGGGGCACAGGAGTCGCAGCGAGAGGCCTGAGCTCCAAGTGTTATCTAGCGGTCATGTCTTGACCAGCAACCCACTGGAGCTTGAATGGTTGACTCGGTCTTCGACTTTGTTGCAAGTGACATCAGACACCCCCAGCCAAGAGTAAGTGGGTTCTTCTGACACGACACTTTGTTGGCGTGGCCCGGGAGCAGGCCTGGTGCCCTAACCTGTCCTCAACTTGCCTTGTCATTTTTTGTTCCCTCAGCATGAGAAGTATTATATGCTGTAGGCTTGGCTCCACTTTTCAGCAAGGACGAGCTACTAGAGGACAGTCAGCAGCTACTGTCCAGCCAAGATCTGGAGGAGACATTGACAAATTCCTCCGGTAAGCGGGCAAGTAGTGATGATGAGAGTCAAGTGGGAACTGGTGTTGTGAGCAGTCAGGCTCTGAGACCGCTGAGGGGGACATAAGTGAAATGCAGACAGTAGCGGATGATAATGATGTAGCCAATCGCACTTGGGAGCTGGGTGAAGGGGCTTCATCAGGAGAAGAGGGAGGCAGTTTTAGTGTAAAGGCAACGGCTAAGCCAGCAAGGTGGTAGCGGGTCCGTGAGTCAGCAGGATGGCAGCACTGGGAGGTCAGGAGCCAAACCTGCCCGGGGTAGACCACCTGCTTCCTGGTAGTGTTGCAGGGGTTCATGTAGGCAGCGGTAGCAGGCAGTCAGCGCGGAGTGTTAGAGGGAAAATGCTATACTCAGCGGCATGGCAGTTTCTTGTCAAGCCACCGGAGGTAAACATGGCCATTTGCCGAATCTGTAGGCAGAAGGTGAAGCATGGCCAGGGTGCCAATGTTGGCACCACGGCCCTGCATCAACACATGCAGTGTCACCATAAAGTGGCCTGGGAGAACCATGGTGCTAATGTAGTGGTCCAGACTGCCGCAACAACTGCTGCATCACCCAGTGGCCTACACCCCTTTTGCCGCAGTCAAGGATCCATGACTTCAGCTAAAGGGAGCTGTCTATCCTTCCCATCATCTACTGGTCCTGATGCTCCTGGTCCTCATACTCCTACTTCTAATTAGTCATTTCGTCAGCAATCGATCACTGAAGCGATTGCCAAGAGACAACAGTACGCGTGCACTCATCCAACAGCGGAGAAGCTCAACAGCTCCTGAACAAGTTGCTGGTGCTGTAGTTCCTCCCTTTCCAAGTGGTGGACTCGGCACCTTTCAGGCAACTGATGGAGTGTGCCGAGGTGGAGAGTCCCAAAAAGGCAGTACCAGCCCTGCACACCTATGTTGAACGAAAGTGGGCCAGTCCTTGAAGCTGTCGGTGTCCGCCAAAGTGCATAGCAATGCTGACGTGTGGAGCTGTAACTATGGTCAAGGACAATATGTGTCCTTTATGGCAAACTGGGAAAATATGGTTTCTGCCCAGCCATACCAGCAACTTGGCCAGGTGATGCCGATGCAGCCTCCACATTCTCATGCCATTGGTCCTACGACAATGTCCGCCTCTACCTCCTCATCCTTCACAGTGTACTCAGCCTCCACAGCAGGGACAATTCACAGTGCTCCTCCAGCATACCACATGTGCAAAGCACGGTGGTGTCATGCTGTTCTGCATCTAGTTTGCCTGGGAGAACGTAATCAAACAGGGGAGGAACTGCTCTGCGTCCTTAATCAAGAAATTGAGTCCTGGCTTTCTCCTTGACAATTTAAAATGGTCACCGACAACAGGAAGAACATGGTGTTGGCGCTGAATCAAGGAGGGTCTGAGCCATGCGCCCTGAATGCCGCACAGATTCAATCTGATTGTAAAGCGGTTCCTGAAGTCTTCCGCCCATCTGCAAGACATCCTGAAGATGGCAGGGAAACTGTGCATGTACTTCAGCCACTCTTACACTGTAAAGAACACCCTACTTGAGCTGCAAAGGCAGAATGGCGTTACACAATATCAGCTGATATGCAACGTTGCCACCCGTTGGCACTCCACCCTCTATATGAACAGCGAAAGGCCATAAACCTTTTATTGATGATACAGGCGGACAGATGTAAACCCCTGTTTAACCTCGATGTTAGCCAGTGGCAGATCATGCATAAAACCTGCCTTTTGCCCAGGCCCTTTGAGGAGGCCACTTTATTTGTCAGTCGTGAGGACCAGTGGCGCAAAGGATAACGTGTCTGACTACAGAGCAGAAGATTGTAGGTTCGACTCCTACCTGGCCCATGAATGTCGCCGTGATCGTATAGTGGTTAGTACTCTGTGTTGTGGCCGCAGCAACCCCGGGTCACGGCATTCAAATTTTGCATTGCATCTCTCTTTAAGAGGAGAGAATATTTAAAAGAAGAAAAACTGCTACAAGAGGACATTGTTTTAAATTAGAGGGGCAAAGGTTTAAAAGTAATATCAGGAAGTATTACTTTACTGAGAGAGTAGTGGATGCATGGAATAGCCTTCCTGCAGATGTGGTAGCTGCAAATACAGTGGAGTTTAAGCATGCATGGGATAGGCATCCTTCATATAAGATAAGGCCAGGGCTATCCATAGTATTTAGTATATTGGGCAGACTAGATGGGCCAAATGGTTCTTATCTGCCGACACATTCTATGTTTCTCTGTTTCTATGACTACAGGATGAACAACGTCATTCCACTGCTTCATGTCCTGGAACAGATGCTGCTAAATATGGCTGGCCAGGAGACAGGAGATGTGGCGACTATATCTCACAGCCACATGAGCCCTGTGTGGCCTGAACTAGAGGAGGAGGACACTCGAGCACAAAATGCGTAGATAGATGGGTGTTTTTTCTACACAGTTGACAGGAGAGGAGGAGCAGGAGCAGCCGGAGGAGCTACAGGGTGGGGAGGAAGATGAGGCAGATGACCCAGACACACTGTGGCAGTATGCAGTGGAGATGGAGGCAGGAGGTCCCTCGGAGTCACTTGCTCAAATGGCACAATGCATGCTCAGTTGCTTGCGTAGTGACAGCTGAATTGTCACCATTCAGCAGAAGGATGACTACTGGCTCTCCACTATGTTAGACTCTTTCTACCGGTCCAAAATGGGGGCCATTTTTCCACCCCGTGATAGGGAGGACCAATTAAACTACTATTTATTAACAACTCACTATGCCCATCACGAAATACCTTGGAGTGTTTTCTTTACAAAATGGGGTCACTTGTGGGGTAGTTATATTGCCCTGGCATTTTAGCGTCCCAAATGCATGCAAAGTAGTTTGAAATCAAAATCTGTAAAAAATGGCCTGTGAAATCAGAAAGGTGTTCTTTGAAATGTGGACCCCTTTGCCCACCTAGGCTGCAAAAAAGTGTCACACATGTGGTATCGCCGTACTCAGGAGAAGTTGGGGAATGTGTTTTGGGGTGTCATTTTACATATACCCATGCTGGGTGAGAGAAATATCTCTGCAAAAGACAACTTTTCCCATTTTTTTATACAAGCCAGATTCCCAAAAAGTTGGGACACTAAACAAATTGTGAATAAAAACTGAATGCAATGATGTGGAGATGGCAAATGTCAATATTTTATTTGTAATAGAACGTAGATGACAGATCAAACGTTTAATCCGAGTAAATGTATCATTTTAAAGGAAAAATACATTGATTCAAATTTTCACAGTGTCAACAAATCCCCAAAAAGTTGGGACAAGTAGCAATAAGAGGTTGGAAAAAGTAATTTGAGCATAACGAAGAGCTAGAAGACCAATTAACACTAATTAGGTCAATTGGCAATATGATTGGGTATAAAAAGAGCTTCTCAGAGTGGCAGTGTCTCTCAGAAGCCAAGATGGGTAGAGGATCACCAATTCCCACAATGTTGCACAGAAAGATAGTGGAGCAATATCAGAAAGGTGTTACCCAGCGAAAAATTGCAAAGACTTTGCATCTATCATCATCAACTGTGCATAACATCATCTGAAGATTCAGAGAATCTGGAACAATTTCTGTGCATAAGGGTCAAGGCCGTAAAGCCATACTGGATGCCCGTGATCTCCGTGCCCTTAAATGACACTGCACCACAAACAGGAATGCTACTGTAAAGGAAATCACAGAATGGGCTCAGGAATACTTCCAGAAACCATTGTCAGTGAACACAATTCACCGTGCCATCCGCCGTTGCCAGCTAAAACTCTACAGTGCAAAGAAGTCATTTCTAAGCAAGATCCACAAGCTCAGGTGTTTTCACTGCGCCAGGGATCATTTAAAATGGAGTGTGGCAAAATGGAAGACTGTTCTGTGGTCAGACGAGTCACGATTCAAAGTTCTTTTTGGAAATCTGGGACGCCATGTCATCCGGACCAAAGAGGACAAGGACAACCCAAGTTGTTATCAACGCTCAGTTCAGAAGCCTGCATCTCTGATGGTATGGGGTTGCATGAGTGCGTGTGGCATGGGCAGCTTGCATGTCTGGAAAGTCACCATTAATGCAGAAAAATATATTCAGTTTCTAGAACAACATATGCTCTCATTCAGACGTCATCTCTTTCAGGGAAGACCCTGCATTTTTCAACAAGATAATGCCAGAACACATTCTGCATCAATCACAACATCATGGCTGCGTAGGAGAAGGATCCGGGTACTAAAATGGCCAGTCTGCAGTCCAGATTTTTCACCTATAGAGAACATTTGGCGCATCATAAAGAGGAAGGTGCAACAAAGAAGGCCCAAGACGATTGAACAGTTAGAGGCCTGTATTAGACAAGAATGGGAGAGCATTCCTATTTCTAAACTTGAGAAACTGGTCTCCTCGGTCCCCAGACGTCTGTTGAGTGTTGTAAGAAGAAGGGGAGATGCCACAAGGTGGTGAAAATGGCCATGTCCCAACTTTTTGGGGATTTGTTGACACCATGAAATTCTGATTCAACATATTTTTCCCTTAAAATGGTACATCTTCTCAGTTTAAACTTTTATTCCGTGATTTATGTTCTATTCTGAATAAAATATTAGAAGTTGGCACCTCCACATCATTGCATTCAGTTTTTATTCACGATTTGTATAGTGTCCCAACTTTTGGGGAATCCGGTTTGTACAAAGTTGGCATTTGACCAAGATATTTATCTCACCCAGCATGGGTATATGTAAAATGACACCCCAGAACACATTCCCCAACTTCTCCTAAGTACGGCGATACCACATGTGTGACACTTTTTTGCAGCCTAGGTGCGCAAAGGGGCCCACATTCCAAAGAGCTCCTTTCTGATTTCACAGGCCATTTTTTGAAGATTTTGATTTCAAACTACTTCTCACGCATCTGGGCCCCTAAAATGCCAGGGCAGTATAACTACCCCACAAGTGACCCCATTTTGGAAAGAAGACACCCAAAGGTATTCCATGAGGGGCATGGCGAGTTCCTAGAATTTTTTATTTTTTGTCACAAGTTAGCGGAAAATGATGATTTTTTTTTTCCTTACAAGCGCTCATATTCCGCTAACTTGTGACAAAAAATAAAAACTTCCATGCCCATCACGAAATATCTTGGGGTGTCTTTTTTCCAATATGGGGTCACTTGTGGGGTAGTTATACTGCCCTGGCATTTTAGGGGCCCAAATGCGTGCGAAGTAGTTTGCAATCAAAATGTGTAAAAAATGGCCTGTGAAATCCGAAAGGTACTCTTTGGAATGTGGGCCCCTTTGCCCACCTAGGCTGCAAAAAAGTGTCACACATGTGGTATCGCCGTACTCAGGAGAAGTTGGGGAATATGTTTTGCGGTGTCATTTTACATATACCCATGCTGGGTGAGAGAAATATCTCGGCAAAATTCAACTTTTCCCATTTTTTATGCAAAGTTGGCATTTGACCAAAGTTCATGGAAGTTTTATTTTTTGTCACAAGTTAGTGGAATATGAGACTTTGTAAGGAAAAAAAAATAAAATCATCATTTTTCGCTAACTTGTGAAAAAAAAAAAAAGTTCTATGAACTCACTATGCCCATCAGCGAATACCTTAGGGTGTCTACTTTCCGAAATGGTGTAATTTGTGGGGGTTTTTCTACTGTCTGGGCATTGTAGAACCTCAGGAAGCATGACAGGTGCTCAGAAAGTCAGAGCTGCTTCAAAAAGCAGAAATTCACATTTTTGTAACAAAGTTTGTAAACGCCATAACTTTTACCCAAACCATATTTTTTTTTTACCCAAACATTTTTTTTATCAAAGACATGTAGAACAATAAATTTAGCGAAAAATTTATATATGGATGTCGTTTTTTTTTAAAGAATTTTACAAATTTTTTTGCAAAAAATTTGTTAAATTTCGATTAATAACAAAAAATGTAAAAATGGCAGCAGGAATGAAATACCACCAAATTAAAGCTCTATTAGTGAGAAGAAAAGTAGGTAAAATTCATTTGGGTGGTAAGTTGCATGACTGAGAAATAAACAGTGAAAGTAGTGTAGTGCAGGAGTGTAAAAAGTGGTCCGGTAATTAAGGGTGTTTCAGCTAGGGGGGCTGAGGTGGTTAATTGTGTCCTCCACAGCAGTCTGCTCCTAGGGTGGCCATAGGTCCAGTTTTAGGCTGGACAGTCCGACTTTCAGATACCCTGTCCTCCATCTGGCATAGGGCCTGGATGGATACAAGGATGTCCTTTTGAAAAGCTCACTCTCATAAAGCAGCAATGTGCTGTCTGAATGTGAGCTGCAGCGAGAAAATCACAGTCCCTCCCACTCCTGCAGTTGACAGAAGTTTATTTTTAAACTCATTTTCTCAATCCCTGTCAGCTAAGGAGTGGGAGATGCGTAGCCTAACCAGATAGGGGCGTGGCTTAGCGGGACCTAGAAGTTGATTTTTAACTTCATTATTTCAATCCCTGCCGACTAAGCAGTGTGTGGGGGCATGGTCTAACCGGATCTGGGGCAGGGCTTATCTGTACCTGAGGGCGGGGTTTTAAGTTTGTCTTTTGAGGGGGGCGTGTCTGGGCACCTTCTTACTGGCTTATTTGCATACCAGATAAACTGGATTTTCAGAGGATGCAAACATCTATTGCTGGAACAAAGGCACATCTGGAAATAAGGTACTAAGTGCTATTAGGCCATGGCTTTACTCTAATAGTGATTTTATTGCAACAGGAGGCTCTCATTGTGCATTAACTTTCTTTACTACTCCCATAGCAGCAAGAAGAAATTATTACAGGTGAAAGAAAGTTTTTTCAAAACAGGTAATAATATGTAAATGAAAAAGTCCAGGTAGCCAATCTGTGATCTTCCAAGTGTATAAGAGGTGAGGAGAAAGTTTTTCTCTGTAATATAATTGCAGTTGCTTGCCAGCGTGTGTCAGGCCCATAGAGTCTACTGTGCCCACTGCCAGTGCCCACCACTCATATCTGGTGGCACAGTAGCTTGCAGATAAAACAGTAAAACTATTTTTTCTCTGTAATATAATTGCAGTTGCCTGCCAGCGTGTGTCAGGCCCACAGAGTGTACTGTGCCCACTGCCAGTGTCCACCACTCATATCTGGTGGCACAGTAGCTTGCAGATAAAACAGTAAAATAATATTGTCTCTGTAATATAATTGCAGCTGCCTGCCAGTGTGTGTCAGGCCCACAGAGTGTACTGTGCCTACTGCCAGTGCCCACCACTCATATCTGGTGGCACAGTAGCTTGCAGATAAAACAGTAAAACAATATTTTCTCTGTAATATAATTGCAGTTGCCTGCCAGTGTGTGTCAGGCCCACAGAGTGTACTATGCCCACTGACAGTGCCCACCACTCATATCTGGTGGCACAGTAGCTTGCAGATAAAACAGTAAAACAATATTTTCTCTGTAATATAATTGCGGTTGCCTGCCAGCGTGTGTCAGGCCCACTGAGTGTACTGTGCCCATTGCCAGTGCCCACCACTTATATCTGGTGGCACAATAGCTGGCATATAAAACAGTAAAACAATTTTTTCTCTGTAATATAATTGTAGTTGCCTGCCAGTGTGTGTCAGGCCCACAGAGTGTACTGTGCCCACAAATTTTTGGAAGCTGTTCCAAACAGTTTTATAGTTTTTTGCTGTGTTAGCTGATAGTGATTTTTGTATAAGGGATTTGGTGGATGAAATGATTTGCGCTAGTCCATGCCTAGTGTGTTGAACTCCGGAGGGGACAATCCTGCTGGATCCGCCTCTGGCATGACCTGGAAGAATCAGTTGAAATGAAAGCGTGACAATGGTTCAGCCGCGGAGTTCTGGATACCCTGGATGTGTGTGCATGAAATTTGAAAGTTGTGCTGTAGGGAGAACCAAACTCATTTGAGGACAAAAGGCATGATGTGACAGGATTTGGACCTACTTTTGGTAATGATATCCACTACCGACTGATTGTCCATAATGAATGTCACAGGGAAGTTTGCCCACTCCCTGCCCCAAACTTGTGCGGCCGCTACAATTGGGTAGATCTCTAGGAGGGGGGAGGATCTGAGGTACTCGCTGAGCGAAGAGATTTCGGGGGGCCAGTGGCCCGCGAACCACTGGGTGTTGTAGAAAGCCGCAAAACCCCTGGAGGCAGCCGGGTCAGAAAAAATTGTGGGAGACGAGGGACACCATTGAGGGACGATTAGGGAGATCCCATTCCAGTGGGTCAGGAAGGAATTCCACATGGCTAGATCCGCCATCGCGTGTGCGTCCAGGACTATTGGGGAGTCCTGCTGGTAGCAGATCCAGGAGTCTGGACAAGAAGGCCTTGCCCTGGGGCATGATCCTAGTGGCGAAGTTTAGCATGCCTAGCAGGGATTGTAATTCCTGCTTTGAGATGACCCTGCAACCCACAAATCTGGAAATGACCTCCTTGATCTTTGACAGCTTGTCCTCAGGCAACCTAGCTTCTATCTTGCGGGTATCTAAGACAATGCCGAGGAAAGTGATTGTGGTTGAGGGTCCTTCGATCTTGGCAGGGGCGACAGGGATGTTGAGGCTGGCGAAAACCTGGAGTAGGCTATCCAGTTTGCAGGGTGAAATGTCTGGTTGCTCTATTAAGAGAAAGTCATCCAGGTAGTGGATGACCATAGGGCACCCGCAGTAGTTGACCAGGACCCAGTTGAGGGCCTGGGCGAACTGGTCGAAAAGCCACGGACTACTTTTGGAGCCGAAGGTGAGGCGGTTGGCGAAGTAGTACAACCTGTCCCATTTTATACCGTAGAATTTCCAGAGTTGTGGGTTGATGGGCAGCAGTTTGAAAGCATCCACCAGGTCAGCCTTGAACAGCCAAGCCCCTTGGCCTGCCAGGAGGATGGGAGTGATGGCTTCACCGAGAGAGGAGTATTTCATTGAGAACTCCTCCGACTGAACCAGGGAGTTAAAACTGGCGATGTGAGAACCATGAGGAGCTGAGAGGTCGTAAATTAATAGTTTTTTATTGGAAAAAAATTTGGTAACGATGTCGATAGGGTTTATCCTCCAGTAATCAAACAGAATGCTGGAGAAAGGGCCGATGAGAAAACCCTTCTCCAGTTCCGCCTGGACCAGAGGACCCACCGAAGCGGCATCGGAAATGCCAGACCTGAGGTTGGGGCCTTCCCAAGATGATTGAGGAAGGGCCACAAGACCAGTGTGGAATCCTTCCTTGAAACCGTCGATGCAGTGAACCTGGTGGGGATTGTAATGGTCACGGAGAAGTGCGGCTAGTAGGTCCACATTGACAACGCCTAGTCACTTGTTCCTGGCTGATCTATTTGGGCAAATTGAAAGGGGGCGGGCCCTGAAACAAGTGGAGCAGACGTGGAGTGCTCTGCACTGGTTGTAGTTGCAGGTTGCGAAATTGTAGTTGTTGCATACCTGCAGTGCCCGAGTTGTGTCTAGGCTGGGACCCCGAAGTGCCTGCCACAGACCTGGGTAGGGACGATGGAAGGCTGGGGTTTGGACACCAGTCTGAGGCATGCAGAATGGATTGGCATGACGCGCAAGCGGGGGCTTTGAGACCGGCGAAATGTCGGCAAAATAGCTCCATTTCCAGGGATGCCCAATTGGTGACCCGTTGGAACTGAGCGAGGGCCGCAGTGGCTCTGGCTGAGAAGGAGCGATGGTAGTCATAAAAAGGCGTACCATCCATACTTGTGCCCCAGATCCGTGACCCTGTACAGGTAAAAAATCCAGCTCCTATCGCCTTTCGGGGTAGGCCGAGCAGATTATGTCCCTGAACAGGCTGTAGGCCAGGACGAATTCTGGAATGGACAGTTTCCTGTTCAATCGGGAATCACTGGACCTGTGTCACCACCAGATCTTTGAGAAGTTCTGATAGACGTTCTTCAGTACCTCCTGCATGATCTTCTTTTGTTTTGCTTTCGTTTTGACATCTCTCCTCCCTCTCCCAGCTGTCATCTATTAGCGGTGATTGCCTCCCTATATATCTCCTCCCCATACTGCCTTACCTTGCGGTTTATACAACTTCCTGGATTGTGTTCTCTGCTTGAAGTTACTACAGCTGGGTTTTCAGTTAAGTCTATTTTCTGTATTTGTTGTTTTCCTGTTGGCTTGGTTCTAGGTGACCCTGACTCCCTGCGTATTAAGTGCAGGGAGCTGGTGGTCGGATCCCCTCACTATTATAGGGTTTGCAGGTGTCATTAAGTCTAGGTACGTGGATATGCAACTTTCTATCACTGAGATCTTTGCATGGGCTGAGAAGACAGGGAGAGTTTCAGGGCTTTAATAGGGGTCACCCTTTTGTTCCTTAGTTTTGGATCAAGCCAGTCAGATCCTAATTTGTAACTTCTTGCTTTCTGTTACACCATCCGTGACATTATAAACCGCCAAAACCGTCCTAAGAATGGTTCCGGTTTCAGCCTTGATTGGCCGCATGCAGGGTTTTTCACTGGAGGTCGCAGAGCTCCGTAAAACTATATCTCAGTTTCAGGCGACCGGTTCTGCTTGCGTTCATGGAGTTTGTTCTGAGCCTAAGATCTCGCTTCCGGATACCTTCTCTGGGGGTAGTGAGAATTTTGTTAGTTTTAGAGAGGCTTGCAAACTCAATTTTTACCTACTTCCCCATTACTCCGGTGATGAGGAGCAGAGGGTGGGGATCATCATCTCACTGCTCAGGGGTAACGCTCAGTCTTGGAATGATGGAATGATGATGGGCAATGTGAGTTCATAGAACATTTTATTTTTTGTCACAAGTTAGAGGAAAATTATAATTTTTTTTTTCTTACAAAGTCTCATATTCCACTAACTTGTGACAAAAAAAAAAAAAAAAAAACTTCCATGAACTCACTATGCCCATCACAAAATACCTTGGGGTGTCTTCTTTCCAAAATGGGGTCAATAGTGGGGTAGTTATACTGCCCTGGCATTTTAGGGGCCCAAATGCATGCACAGTAGTTTGAAATCTAAATCTGTAAAAAATGGCCTGTGAAATCAGAAAGGTGCTCTTTGGAATGTGGGCCCCTTTGCCCACCTAGGCTGCAAAAAAGTGTCACACATGTGGTATCGCCGTACTCAGGAGAAGTTGGGGAATATGTTTTGGGGTGTCATTTTACATATACCCATGCTGGGTGAGATAAATATCTTGGTCAAATGCCAACTTTGTATAACAAAAATGAGAAAAGTTGTAATTTGCTGACGGTTGGGTTGAGGTACCAGGAACGACACTGGGGAAATGTCGCTCGTGTAGACGGCTAACTACACTGGTGGATGGGGCCAAGGAACCTCCTGGATACAGGAGGTTCTCGATGATCTCTTCCTGAAATTTGAGGAAGGATCCAGTTCTCCCAGCCTTACTGTAGAGAACAAAACTTTTATATGCAGCCAATTGAATTAAATATACAGACACCTTCTTATACCAGCGTCTGGTGCGTCGGGAAACTAAAAACGGAGACAACATCAGGTCATTGAAGTTCACCCCTCCCATGAGCAAATCATAGTAGTGGACACAGAGAGGCTTTTCAATGACTCTGTTTGCTTGCTCAATTTGAATTGTCGTGTCTGCGTAAATGGAGGTGAGCATGTAAACGTCACGCTTATCTCTCCATTTCACCGCGAGCAGTTCTTCGTTACACAAGGCAGCCCTCTCCCCCCTTGCAAGACGGGTGGTAACGAGCAATTGGGGGAAGCTAGTTCGCGCGGTTCCACAGCAGCCAATCTGTTCTAGGAACAAATGCCTGAAGAGGGCCACACTTGTGTAGAAATTGTCCACATAAAGATGGTACCCCTTGAAAAATAAGGGTGACACCAAGTCCCAGACTGTCTTCCCACTGCTCCCCAGGTAGTCAGGGACACTGCCCGGCTCCTGGGTCTGATCTTTTCCCTCATAGATCCGAAATTTGTCAGTATAGCCTGTGGCCATTTTACAGAGCTTATACAATTTGACCCCATACCGGGCGCACTTACTTGGGATGTATTGTTTGAAGCCAAGGCACCCGGTAAAATGTATTAGGGACTCGTCTACGCAGATTTTTGCTCAGGGGTATACAAATCTGCAAATTTCTGGTTGAAGTGGTCTATGAGGGGCCGAATTTTGTGGAGCCGGTCAAAAGCTGGGTGGCCTCTGGACGGGAGGTGGTGTTATCGCTAAAGTGCAGGAAACGCAGGATGGCCTCAAATAGTGCCCTGGACATGGCAGCAGAGAACATGGGCATGTGATGAATTGGGTTTGTGGACCAATATGACCGCAATTCATGCTTTTTGGTTAGACCCATGTTGAGAAGGCCCAGAAAAAAATGTTATTCGGAAACTTGGACTGTTTTCCACCGGAAAGGCTGGGCATAAAAGCTTCCCGGGTTGGCGGATATAAATTGAGTGGCATACCGGTTTGTTTCTGCCACAACTAAGTCCAAGAGCTCCGCAGTCAAGAACAGCTCAAAAAATCCCAGGGCCGAACCGATCTGAGCTGTCTCAACCCGAACTCCAGACTGGGCGGTGAAAGGGGGAACTACTGGTGTGGCTGAAGTTGGGGACTGCCAATCAGGATTTGCCAGCACCTCAGGGATTCTAGGTGCTCTACGGGCCTGTCTGTGCGGTGGCTGCGACGGGGTAAATACTGCACATGCCACCGTACCAGCTTCAACTGCCCTTCTGGTGCTCGCCACGTCACCATTTTGTACGGCAGTGCTGGTACTAGGTCCAGGGAGGGCTGCGCTGCTGGTGTATGGCTCACCGCGTAATCCGACAGCGTCAGCCCCACTCTGCTGCCCTTGAAGTGGATCCTGCGCAACCTGTGGTCTAGCGATATAGGGCCGGGTACGCCTGGTGGTATCAGGGACCTCCTCGTCCGAACTTTGGTTCAGACTGCCACTGCTTTCTACAGGTTCATATTCTGACCCACTAGATTCATCAGATGAGGGTTCCCATTCCTCATCTGACTGTGTCAGAAGCCTGTAGGCCTCTTCAGAAGAATACCCTCTGTTTGACATTTGGGCTACTAAATTTAGGGGTATTCCCTGAGACTACCCAAGAAAAAAAGCAAGCCTGTCTTACAATTGGGAGGCTAGCAAAGTACCGGAGGCTGCTGCGGTTGATAAAAATTATCGAAACTGATTTTTTTTATCGCCACAGCGCTTGTAAAGTGATTGTGCAGTGATCAAAAAATAAAAAAGATTTGTCACTGCGGCGGGTCGGGCGTGGGTGAACGCACGTGTGGGCGACCGATCAGGCCTGATCGGGCAAACACTGCGTTTTGGGTGGAGGGCGAACTAAGGTGACACTAATACTATTATAGATCTGACTGTGATCAGTTTTGATCACTTACAGATACTATAAAAGTACAAATGCTGATTAGCGATACGCTAATAAGCGAATAAGTGACTGCGGGGCGGTGGGCTGGGCGCTAAACGTTCGCTAAACTACCTAACCAAGGGGCCTAAACTATCCCTAAAACCTAAAAGTCAATACCAGTGAAAAAAAAAGTGACAGTTTACACTGATCACTTTTTTCCTTTCACTAGGTGATTGACAGGGGCGATCAAGGGGTGATCAAGGGGTTAATTGGGGTGCTGGGTGGTGATCTGGGGCTAAGGGAAGAGTTTGGTGCTACTTACTGTGATGCCTGCTCCTCTGCTGAGACCAACCGACGAAAAGGACCAGCAGAGGAGCAGGGAACCATTTAACACATCATATTTACAAATTGTCACGGATGGTGTTAAAGAAAAATAGAAGACACAAATGAAGATCCGACTGACTTGATCCAAAACTAAGGAACAGGAGGGTAAGCCCTGTAAGAGCCCTAGCTCTCTCCCTTACTGCTCAGCCTATGCAAAAATCTCAATGGTAGAAATTTGCATATCCTCGTTCCTCGACTGTATGCACCTGAACACCCTATAATAGTGAGGGGACATGACCACCGGCTCCCTACACTTTATACGGAGGGAGTCAGGGTCACCTAGGATCAAGCCCACAGGCAAACAGAAATATAGAAAACAGACTTATCTTGTGGATGCAGTAGTAACAGCTTCTAGCATCAGCACACTCCAGGAAGTTGTATAACCGCAAAGTGATGCAGTATGGGAAAGGATTTAAAGGGATGCAATCAGTGCAACTACATGACAGCTGAGAGAGGCTACCGAGATGAGAAAACGAAAGCAAAACAAAAGGAACCTCAAGCAGGAGGTTCTATAGAACGTCTGTCAGATCTTCTCAGATGTCTGGTGGTGACAGTACCCCTCCTTCTACGAGTGGACTCCAGACACTCAGAGCCCACCTTCTCAGGATGGGACCTATAGAAGGCCCTGATGAGACGAGTGGCCTTAATGTCCGTCACTGGGACCCACATCCTCTCCTCAGGACCATAACTCTCCCAATGAACGAGGTACTGGAGAGAACCACGGACAACACGAGAATCCACAATCCTAGAGACCTGAAATTCAAGATTACCATCAACCACAATCGGAGGAGGAGGCAAAGACGAGGGTACAATGGGTTGGACATAAGGTTTTAATAGGGACTTGTGAAAAACATTATGGATCTTCCAAGTCTGAGGAAGATCAAGACGGTAGGCAACAGGATTGATGACGGACAAGATTTTGTAAGTCCCAATAAACTTAGGACCCAACTTCCAGGAAGGAACCTTCAATTTGATATTCTTAGTAGACAACCATAGCAGATCACCAACATTCAGGTCCGGACCAGGCACACGTCTCTTATCAGCCACACGCTTATATCTCTCACTCATGCTCTTTAGATTATCTTGAATCTTTTGCCAAATAGATGACAAAGACGAGGAGAATCTCTCCTCATCAGGTAAACCAGAAGCACCCTCTCCAGAGAATGTCCCAAACTGCGGATGAAACCCATATGCACCAAAAAATGGTGACTTATCAGAGGACTCCTGACGACGGTTATTTAAAGCAAACTCAGCAAGGGAGAGAAAAGAACACGAATCCTCCTGATTCTCTGCCACAAAACAAGGCAGATATGTCTCCAGATTCTGATTGACGCGCTCTGTCTGGCCATTCGACTGCGGGTGGAAAGCAGAAGAGAATGACAACCGAAACCCCAAGCGAGAACAGAAAGCCTTCCAGAATCTGGAAACAAACTGCGTGCCCCTATCAGAGTCTATGTCTGAAGGGATACCATGCAGTTTGACAATGTGATCAATAAATGCCTGCTCCAGCGTTTTAACATTGGGCAAACAAGGAAAAGGAACAAAATGCGCCATTTTGCTAAAACGGTCCACCACCACCAGAATCACAGTCTTCCCTGAGGAACGAGGCAGGTCTGTAATGAAATCCATGGACAGATGTGTCCAAGGACGGGAAGGAATGGGTGACGGAAGGAGAGGACCCGATGGCCGTGAATGAGGGACTTTGGCACGAGCGCAGGTCTCGCAGGTTGCCACAAAGCCCTTAACCAACTTACGAAGAGCCGGCCACCAGAATCTCCGAGCAATGAGATCCACTGTGGCTCTACCCCCCGGGTGCCCAGCAAGGACAGTATCGTGGTGCTCCTTAAAAACCTTGTGTCGTAAAGTGAGAGGCACAAACAACCTCCCAGGAGGACAAAGATCAGGAGCCTCTGCCTGGGCTGCCTGAACCTCTGCCTCCAATTCAGGATAAAGAGCAGACACAACAACCCCTTCAGCCAAAAAAGGGGCACCGGGGTCTTCAAAGTTCCCACCTCCCGGAAAACAACGTGACAGAGCACCCGCCTTCACATTCTTAACCCCAGGGCGGAACGTGAAAACAAAATGAAACCTTGAAAAGAACAAAGATCATCTGGCCTGTCTCGGGTTCAGACGCATGGCTGACTCCAATTAGGCCAGATTTTTATGGTCGGTAAACACGGTAATAGGGTGTCTGGCTACCTCTAGCCAATGGCGCCATTTCTCAAAAGCTAACTTGATGGCCAACAACTCCCTATCACCCACATCATAATTTCTCTCTGCGGAAGAGAGTTTCTTCAAGAAAAAGGCATACGGTCGCCATTTGGCAGGAGAGGGACCCTGAGACAAGACCGCACCCACACCCACCTCAGAAGCGTCCACCTCAACTATGAAGGGCAGAGAGATATCAGGTTGTACCAAGATGGGAGCAGAAGCAAAACTCTCCTTGATACTAGAAAAGGCCTTACGTGCCTCTATCGACCAGGATGAAAAATCTACCCCCTTTCTAGTCATATCAGTGAGTGGTTTAATAACAGAGGAATAATTCAAAATAAACTTCCTGTAATAGTTGGCAAAACCCAAAAAACGCATCAGCGCCTTCTGATTCTCAGGAAGCTTCCACTCAAGCACAGCGCGGACCTTCTCAGGGTCCATGCAAAAACCAGAAGCGGAGAGAAAAAAACCCGGAAATTTAATTTCTGGAACCGCAAACACACATTTTTCCAGTTTAGCGTACAATTTATTCTCCCGCAGGATGAGCAAGACCTGACGTAGGTGGTCCTTATGAGTATTGAAACCAGGAGAAAAAATCAAAATGTCGTCTAGATACACGAGTGCAAATTTCCCCATTAAATGATAAAAAATGCTGTTCACAAAATGCTGAAAGACGGCTGGAGCATTCATCAAACCAAAAGGCATAACCAAATTCTCAAAATGGCCCTCAGGGGTATTGAAGGCCGTCTTCCATTCGTCTCCTTCTCTGACCCTGACCAGGTTGTATGCCCCTCTTAGATCCAACTTGAAAAAAACTTTTGCCCCAACAACCTGGTTAAACAGGTCCGGGATTAGAGGAAGTGGATAAGGGTCACTAATTGTGATACTGTTCAGCTCCATGAAATCCAGACATGGTCTTAAAGAACCATCTTTTTTCTTAACAAAGAAAAAAACAGCGGCAACAGGTGACTTCGAGGGTCGTATGTGTCCCTTTCTCATGCTCTTAGAGATATAAGCACGCATAGCGAGCCTTTCAGGTTGGGAGAGATTGCATAAACGAGATTTAGGCAGCTTGGCGCCTGGGATGAGAATAATAGGGCAATCGTACTCCCTGTGAGGGGGCAACTCCTGAACACCACTCTCAGAAAAAACATCCGAAAATTCTGAGAGAAAAGATGGTACAGTCTTAGTAGAAACCTCTGAAACAGATGTCGTGAGGCAATTCTCTCTGCAAAAATCACTCCAACCATTTATTTGCCTCGCTTGCCAATCAATGGTGGGGTTATGTTTAGTGAGCCAGGGTAGCCCCAACACTAGAGGAGTAGGCAACCCGCTTAGGATGAAACATGACACATCCTCAACATGAGTATCACTCACAATCAAACGGATATTGTGAACTATGCCCTTTAACGATTTCTGAGAAAGTGGAGCGGAATCAATAGCAAAAACAGGTATATCCTTTCCCAAAGTGCCTACCCGGAAACCATGTGTTATAGCAAATTGATTATCAATGAGATTGACAGCTGCTCCACTATCTACAAAAATCTCACAAAAAATGTTCTTGCCCTCTAGCGCCACTCTGGCAGGTAGGACAAAACGTGAACTACAAGCAAACGGAAAACCTTCAATTTCCGCATCAACCTTGCCAATAGTAACAGTTGGAACGTTTTTAGAGGATTTTTTTCTTTTTGTTTCTTTATTACTCTAAAAAAACTGCCTGAATCTCCTAGAGGGACAAACATTTGCCAAATGATTTATACCTCCACAACAGAAACAACCCCTCCTCTGAGAGCTGAGTCTTCTATTGTCAGAGGCAAGCAAACCCAGCTGCATGGGCTCCTGCTCAGAGGGGATTGAAAGAGACTGAGACCCCTGCGCACTGAATGAGACTGCCGCACTGTCCTTGGACTGAGTATGACAGGAAGGAGTGATCTCTCCTCTCTCTATAAGACGCCTGTCAATACGAACGGCCCGAGACATGGCAAGGTCCAAGGAGGTAGGTCTCTCATGAAAGGCAAATGCATCTTTCAATCCCTCTGAAAGACCACTGCAAAATTGACTTCAGAGTGCAGCATCATTCCAACCAGTATCGGCTGCCCATCTCCGAAATTCTGAACAGTATATCTCTGCGGACTGTTTACCCTGGCATAAAAGACATAGTTTAGACTCAATTAGAAAATATAAGGTACAATTCCTGTTCAGATATTTTACCCTCTAGCGCTGCAAAATCCAGGACACAAGTGAGTAGAAATAGTCCACACAATGAAAAACGAAAAAAGGATTGCGCTGCAGGAGAGTATGCTTAATAATTAAAGTTCAAAAATTATTTGTGTTCTATTGTCTATGGAAATCTTCAGTCAAATAGGCTGATCCATACACATCAAACACAGCTGCGGTGTGGAAATCTGAAATAAAATAGAAACCGCACTATGGTGTAGTAACTTCTCAAAAGGAGTGTCACCTGATAACAGGTTATACTCACAAGACTCAGATGGTATTAGGCGTAAAAAGCAGGCTCAGCGCTGTCATCCACCCAGGAACTGCACCCTGTAGATGTCGTTCACTAGACCACACGGACGAACAGGGTGCTTTACCGCTTATGTGAAATCTTGCACAAGCACAAGCATGATCCCAAAATGAGCACCACTTTGGCAGAATATCACCGAACTCCACACTATTCAAGGTCTCGGAGAAAAGATGTCAACCAATAGTGAAGTACGTACCACAGTGTTGAATAAAAAGGATTTATTATACTCACAAAGAGCGCAAGTTTTGGAGCAATTTAAAACAAGTACACAATGCCCGACCTGGGTTTCGCCATGATGCTTCATCTGAAACCGGATTCATGCTTAAGACGGTTTTTTCGGTTTATAATGTCACGGATGGTGTTACAGAAAACTAGAAGACACAAATGAAGATCCGACTGACTTGATCCAAAACTAAGGAACAGGAGGGTAAGCCCTGTAAGAGCCCTAGCTCTCTCCCTTACTGCTTAGCACCCTATAATAGTGAGGGGACACGACCACCGAGTCAGGGTCACCTAGGATCAAGCCCACAGGCAAACAGAAATAAAGAAGACAGACTTATCTTGTGGATGCAGTAGTAACAGCTTCTAGCATCAGCACACTCCAGGAAGTTGTATAAACAGCAAAAGTGATGCAGTATGGGAAGGGATTTAAAGGGATGCAATCAGTGCAACTACATGACAGCTGAGAGAGGCTAACAAGATGAGAAAACAAAAGCAAAACAAAAGGAACCTCAAGCAGGAGGTTCTGTAGAACGTCTGTCAGAGCTTCTCAGATGTCTGGTGGTGACATAAATATAATGTGTTAGATGGCTTCTGATTAGAGATTTTAAAAATCGCCAGCCTGCCAGCAACGATCATTGGCTGGCAGGCTGGTGACGTGACCCCCCTCTAACTTTTGCCGGCCCGCGATGCGCATGCGCGGGCCAGCTAAGAGCGTCATCTCGCATCTCGCGAGATGACGCGTATATGTGTGACTGTGCCTGGAGCTGCCGCCTCCGGACCGCGATCCTGTGTTAGACGGTCCGGAGGCGGTTAAGACCATGTCTGGATTTCAGGGAGCTGAACAGTATCGCAATTCGTGACCCTTATCCGCTTCCTCTGATCCCGGACCTGTTGAACCAGATTGTTGGGGCTAAAGTTTTTTCCAAGTTGGATTTTAGAGGGGCATACAACCTGGTCAGGGTCAGAGAAGGAGACGAATGGAAGACGGCCTTCAATACCCCTGAGGGCCATTTTGAGAATTTGGTTATGCCTTTTGGTTTGATGAATGCTCCAGCCGTCTTTCAGCATTTTGTGAACAGCATTTTTTATCATTTAATGGGAAAATTTGTACTAGTGTATCTAGATGACATTTAGATTTTTTCTCCTGATTTCAAAACTCATAGGGTCCACCTATGTCAGGTCTTGCTCATTCTGCGGGAGAATAAATTGTACGCTAAACTGGAAAAATGTGTGTTTGCGGTTCCAGAAATTCAATTTCTGGGGTTTCTTCTCTCCGCTTCTGGTTTTTGCATGGAGCCCAAGAAGGTCCACGCTGTGCTTGAGTGGGAGCTTCCTGAGAATCAGAAGGCGCTGATGCGCTTTTTGGGTTTTGCCAATTATTACAGGAAGTTCATTTTGAATTATTCCTCTGTTGTTAAACCACTCACAGATATGACTAGAAAGGGGGTAGATTTTTCCTCCTGGTCGATAGAGGCGGGTAGGGCCTTTTCTAGTATCAAGGAGAGTTTTGCTTCCGCTCCCATCTTGATACAACCTGATATTTCTCTGCCTTTCATAGTTGAGGTAGACGCTTCTGAGGTGGGTGTGGGTGCAAACTAAGCTGCAAAAACCAGTGTCAGGCAGCTGCTGCCAAGGCCAACAAGATAATGGGTTGCATCAGAAGGGGCATAGATTCCCGTGATAAGAACATAGTCCTACCACTTTACAAATCGCTAGTCAGACCACACATGGAGTACTGTGTACAGTTCTGGGCTCCTGTAAACAAGGCAGACATAGCAGAGCTGGAGAAGGTCCAGAGGAGGGCAACTAAAGTAATAACTGGAATGGGGCAACTACAGTACCCTGAAAGATTATCAAAATTAGAGTTATTCACTTTAGAAAAAAGACGACTGAGGGGAGATCTAATTAATATGTATAAATATATCAAGGGTCAGTACAGAGATCTATCCCATCAGCTATTTATCCCCAGGACTGTGACTGTGATGAGGGGACATCCTCTGCGCCTGGAGGAAAGAAGGTTTGTACACAAACATAGAAAAGGATTCTTTACGGTAAGAGCCGTGAGATTATGGAACTCTCTGCCTGAGGAGGTGGTGATGGTGAGTACAATAAAGGAATTCAAGAGGGCCATGGACGTATTTCTGGAGCTTAATAATATTACAGGCTATAGCTACTAGAGAGGGGTCTTCCTCTGGATAAACTTGCGGGATAACAGGCCGAACTGGATGGACAAATGTCTTTTTTCGGCCTTATGTACTATGTTACTATGTTACTATGTCTTGTTTCAGGGCCCCTTTCCTGCCAAATGGCGACCGTGTGCCTTTTTCTCGAAGAAACTCTCCTCCGCAGAGAGAAATTACGATGTGGGAGATAGGGAGTTGTTGGCCATCAAGTTAGCTTTTGAGGAATGGCGCCATTGGCTAGAGGGAGCCAGACACCCTATTACCGTGTTTACTGACCATAAGAATCTGGCCTACTTGGAGTCAGTCAAGCATCTGAACCCGAGACAGGCCAGATGGTCTTTGTTCTTTTCAAGGTTTAATTTTGTTGTCACGTTCCGCCCTGGGGTTAAGAATGTGAAGGTGGATGCCCTGTCACGTTGTTTTCCGGGAGGGGGGAACTTTGAAGACCCGGGTCTCATTTTGGCTTAAGGGGTTGTTGTGTCTGCTCTTTATCCTGAATTGGAGGCAGAGGTTCAGGCAGCCCAGGCAGAGGCTCCTGATCTTTGTCCTCCTGGGAGGTTGTTTGTGCCTCTCGCTTTACGACACAAGGTTTTTAAGGAGCACCACGATACTGTCCTTGCTGGGCACCCGGGGGGTAAAGCCACAGTGTATCTCATTGCTCAGAGATTCTGGTGGCCGGCTCTTTGCTAAGTCGGATGAGGGTTTTGTGGCAGCCTGCGAGACCTGCGCTCGTGCCAAAGTCCCTCATTCACGGCCATCGGGTCCTTTCCTTCTGTCACCCATTCCTTCCCATCCTTGGACACATCTGTCGATGGATTTCATTACGGACCTGCCTCGTTCCTCGGGGAAGACTGTGATTCTGGTGGTGGTGGACCGTTTTAGCAAAATGGCGCATTTTGTTCCTTTTCCTGGCTTGCCCAATCCTAAAACACTGGCGCAGGCATTTATTGATCACATTGTCAAACTGCATGGTATCCCTTCAGGCATAGTCTCTGATAGAGGCACGCAGTTTGTTTCCAGATTCTGGAAGGCCTTCTGTTCTCGCTTGGGGTTTCGGTTGTCATTCTCTTCTGCTTTCCACCCGCAGTCGAATGGCTAGACAGAGCGCGTCAATCAGAATCTGGAGACATATCTGCCTTGTTTTGTGGCGGAGAATCAGGAGGATTCGTGTTCTTTTCTCTCCCTTGCTGAGTTTGCTTTAAATAACCGTTGTCAGGAGTCCTCTGATAAGTCACCATTTTTTGGTGCATATGGGTTTCATCCGCAGTTTGGGACATTCTCTGGAGAGGGTGCTTCTGGTTTACCTGATAAGGAGAGATTCTCCTCGTCTTTGTCATCAATTTGGTAAAAGATACAGGATAATCTAAAGAGCATGAGTGAGAGATATAAGCGTGTGGCGGATAAGAGACGTGTGCCTGGTCCGGACCCGAATGTTGGTGATCTGGTATGGTTGTCTACTAAGAATATAAAATTGAAGGTTCCCTCCTGGAAGTTGGGTCCTAAGTGTATTGGGCCTTACAAAATCTTGTCCGTCATCAATCCCGTTGCTTACCGTCTTGATCTTCCTCAGACTTGGAAGATCCATAATGTTTTTCACAAGTCCCTATTAAAACTTTATGTCCAACCCACTGTACCCTCTTCTTTGCCTCCTTCTCCAATTGTGGTTTATAGGTAATCTTGAATTTCAGGTCTCTAGGATTGTGGATAGGGATGAGCGAACTCGAACTGTATAGTTCAGGGTTCGTACCGAATTTTGGGGTGTCCGTGACACGGACCCGAACCCAAACATTTTCGTTAAAGTCCGGGTTCGGGTTCGGTGTTCGTCGCTTTCTTGGCGCTTTTGTGACGCTTTCTTGGCGCTTTTTGAAAGGCTGCAAAGCAGCCAATCAACAAGCGTCGTACTACTTGCCCCAAGAGGCCATCACAGCCATGCCTACTATTGGCATGGCTGTGATTGGCCAGAGCACCATGTGACCCAGCCTCTATTTAAGCTGGAGTCACATAGCGCCGCCCGTCACTCTGCTCTGATTAGCGTAGGGAGAGGTTGCGGCTGCGACAGTAGGGCGAGATTAGGCAGATTAACTCCTCCAAAGGACTTGATTATTGATCGATCTGCAGCTGTGGGTCATTGAGCTGCTGATACTCAATTGCTCACTGTTTTTAGGCTGCCCAGACCGTTTGTCAGTCACATTTTTCTGGGGTGATCGGCGGCCATTTTGTGTCTTGTGGTGCGCCAGCACAAGCTGCGACCAAGTGCATTTAACCCTCAATGGTGTGGTTGTTTTTTGTCTAAAGCCTACATCAGGGTGAAGCTGTCACACCAAGTGCATTTAACCAGCAATAGTCTGTTTATTTTTTGGCCATATACTACATCAGGGGCAAGCTGCGCCTGTCACCAAGTGCATTTAACCCTCAATGGTGTGGTTGTTTTTTGGCTAAAGCCTACATCAGGGTGAAGCTGTCACACCAAGTGCATTTAACCAGCAATAGTCTGTTTAATTTTTGGCCATATACTACATCAGGGGCAAGCTGCGCCCGTCACCAAGTGCATTTAACCCTCAGTAGTGTGGTTGGTCAAGCTATCACACCAAGTGCATTTAACCAGCAATAGTCTGTTCATTTTTTGGCCATATACTAAATCAGGGGCAAGCTGCGCCCGTCACCAAGTGCATTTAACCAGCAATAGTCTGTTTATTTTTTGGCCATATACTACATCAGGGGCAAGCTGCGCCTGTCACCAAGTGCATTTAACCCTCAATGGTGTGGTTGTTTTTTGGCTAAAGCCTACATCAGGGTGAAGCTGTCACACCAAGTGCATTTAACCAGCAATAATCTGTTTATTTTTTGGCCATATACTACATCAGGGGCAAGCTGCGCCCGTCACCAAGTGCATTTAACCCTCAGTAGTGTGGTTGGTCAAGCTATCACACCAAGTGCATTTAACCAGCAATAGTCTGTTCATTTTTTTGGCCATATACTAAATCAGGGGCAAGCTGCGCCCGTCACCAAGTGCATTTAACCAGCAATAGTCTGTTTATTTTTTGGCCATATACTACATCAGGGGCAAGCTGCGCCTGTCACCAAGTGCATTTAACCCTCAATGGTGTGGTTGTTTTTTGGCTAAAGCCTACATCAGGGTGAAGCTGTCACACCAAGTGCATTTAACCAGCAATAGTCTGTTTATTTTTTGGCCATATACTACATCAGGGGCAAGCTGCGCCCGTCACCAAGTGCATTTAACCCTCAGTAGTGTGGTTGGTCAAGCTATCACACCAAGTGCATTTAACCAGCAATAGTCTGTTCATTTTTTGGCCATATACTAAATCAGGGGCAAGCTGCGCCCGTCACCAAGTGCATTTAACCAGCAATAGTCTGTTTATTTTTTGGCCATATACTACATCAGGGGCAAGCTGCGCCTGTCACCAAGTGCATTTAACCCTCAATGGTGTGGTTGTTTTTTGGCTAAAGCCTACATCAGGGTGAAGCTGTCACACCAAGTGCATTTAACCAGCAATAGTCTGTTTATTTTTTGGCCATATACTACATCAGGGGCAAGCTGCGCCCGTCACCAAGTGCATTTAACCCTCAGTAGTGTGGTTGGTCAAGCTATCACACCAAGTGCATTTAACCAGCAATAGTCTGTTCATTTTTTGGCCATATACTAAATCAGGGGCAAGCTGCGCCCGTCACCAAGTGCATTTAACCAGCAATAGTCTGTTCATTTTTTGGCCATATACTACATCAGGGGCAAGCTGCGCCCGTCACCAAGTGCATTTAACCCTCAGTAGTGTGGTTGGTCAAGCTATCACACCAAGTGCATTTAACCAGCAATAGTCTGTTCATTTTTTGGCCATATACTACATCAGGGGCAAGCTGCGCCCGTCACCAAGTGCATTTAACCAGCAATAGTGTGGTTATTTTTTGGCCATATCCCAGTCTAATTCTGTCACTAAATCCATACCGGTCACCCAGCGCCTAAATACTAGGCCTCAAATTTATATCCCGCTAAATCTGTCATTACCGCTGTACTGTTGTGGCTGGGCAAGTTATTTTGTGTCCGTCAAAGCACATTTTTTGTTCAGGGTTGAAATACAATTCCCAATTTAGCAATTTCATAATTTAGTGGTTTCTGCTATATCAGAGCTATTTGAAATCTATCCCTAAAAGGGTATATAATATTCAAGGTGCACATAGGGTCATTCAGAATAACTTCACACACACGCTACTGTGCATTTCCAAGTCTAATTCTGTTAGTAAATCCATACCGGTCACCCAGCGCCTAAATACTAGGCCTCAAATTTATTTCCCGCTAAATCTCTCGTTACCGCTGTCCTGTTGTGGCTGGGAAAGTTATTTAGTGTCCGTCAAAGCACATTTTTTGTTCTGGGTTGAAATACAATTCCCAATTTAGCAATTTCATAATTTAGTGGTTTATGCTATATCAGAGCTATTTGAAATCTATCCCTAAAAGGGTATATAATATTCAAGGTGCACATAGGGTCATTCAGAATAACTTCACACACACGCTACTGTGCATTTCCAAGTCCAATTCTGTTAGTAAATCCATACCGGTCACCCAGCGCCTAAATACTAGGCATCAAATTTATATCCCGCTGAATTTGAATACAATACATTGGGCCAAATAATATTTTTGTTGTTGTGGTGAACCATAACAATGAGGAAAACATCTAGTAAGGGACGCGGACGTGGACATGGTCGAGGTGGTGTTAGTGGACCCTCTGGTGCTGGGAGAGGACGTGGCCGTTCTGCCACATCCACACATCCTAGTGTACCAACTACCTCCGGTCCCAGTAGCCGCCAGAATTTACAGCGATATATGGTGGGGCCCAATGCCGTTCTAAGGATGGTAAGGCCTGAGCAGGTACAGGCATTAGTCAATTGGGTGGCCGACAGTGGATCCAGCACGTTCACATTATCTCCCACCCAGTCTTCTGCAGAAAGCGCACAGATGGCGCCTGAAAACCAACCCCATCAGTCTGTCACATCACCCCCATGCATACCAGGGAAACTGTCTCAGCCTCAAGTTATGCAGCAGTCTCTTATGCTGTTTGAAGACTCCGCTGGCAGGGTTTCCCAAGGGCATCCACCTAGCCCTTCCCCAGCGGTGAAAGATATAGAATGCACTGACGCACAACCACTTATGTTTCCTGATGATGAGGACATGGGAATACCACCTCAGCATGTCTCTGATGATGACGAAACACAGGTGCCAACTGCTGCGTCTTTCTGCAGTGTGCAGACTGAACAGGAGGTCAGGGATCAAGACTGGGTGGAAGACGATGCAGGGGACGATGAGGTCCTAGACCCCACATGGAATGAAGGTCGTGCCACTGACTTTCACAGTTCGGAGGAAGAGGCAGTGGCGAGACCGAGCCAACAGCGCAGCAAAAGAGGGAGCAGTGGGCAAAAGCAGAACACCCGCCGCCAAGAGACTCCGCCTGCTACTGACCGCCGCCATCTGGGACCGAGCACCCCAAAGGCAGCTTCAAGGAGTTCCCTGGCATGGCACTTCTTCAAACAATGTGCTGACGACAAGACCCGAGTGGTTTGCACGCTGTGCCATCAGAGCCTGAAGCGAGGCATTAACGTTCTGAACCTGAGCACAACCTGCATGACCAGGCACCTGCATGCAAAGCATGAACTGCAGTGGAGTAAACACCTTAAAACCAAGGAAGTCACTCAGGCTCCCCCTGCTACCTCTTCTGCTGCTGCCGCCTCGGCCTCTTCTGCTGCTGCCACCTCGGCCTCTTCCTCCGCCTCTGGAGGAACGTTGGCACCTGCCGCCCAGCAAACAGGGGATGTACCACCACCACCACCTCCGTCACTAAGCGTCTCAACCATGTCACACGGCAGCGTTCAGCTCTCCATCTCACAAACATTTGAGAGAAAGCGTAAATTCCCACCTAGCCACCCTCGATCCCTGGCCCTGAATGCCAGCATTTCTAAACTACTGGCCTATGAAATGCTGTCATTTAGGCTGGTGGACACAGACAGCTTCAAACAGCTCATGTCGCTTGCTGTCCCACAGTATGTTGTTCCCAGCCGCCACTACTTCTCCAAGAGAGCCGTGCCTTCCCTGCACAACCAAGTATCCGATAAAATCAAGTGTGCACTGCGCAACGCCATCTGTAGCAAGGTCCACCTAACCACAGATACGTGGACCAGTAAGCACGGCCAGGGACGCTATATCTCCCTAACTGCACACTGGGTAAATGTAGTGGCAGCTGGGCCCCAGGCGGAGAGCTGTTTGGCGCACGTCCTTCCGCCGCCAAGGATCGCAGGGCAACATTCTTTGCCTCCTGTTGCCACCTCCTCCTTCTCGGCTTCCTCCTCCTCTTCTTCCACCTGCTCATCCAGTCAGCCACACACCTTCACCACCAACTTCAGCACAGCCCAGGGTAAACTTCAGCAGGCCATTCTGAAACTCATATGTTTGGGGGACAGGCCCCACACCGCACAGGAGTTGTGGCGGGGTATAGAACAACAGACCGACGAGTGGTTGCTGCCGGTGAGCCTCAAGCCCGGCCTGGTGGTGTGTGATAATGGGCGAAATCTCGTTGCAGCTCTGGGACTAGCCAATTTGACGCACATCCCTTGCTTGGCGCATGTGCTGAATTTGGTGGTGCAGAAGTTCATACACAACTACCCCGACATGTCAGAGCTGCTGCATAAAGTGCGGGCCGTCTGTTCGCGCTTCCGGCGTTCACATCCTGCTGCTGCTCGCCTGTCTGCGCTACAGCGTAACTTCGGCCTTCCCGCTCACCGCCTCATATGCGACGTGCCCACCAGGTGGAACTCCACCTTGCACATGCTGGACAGACTGTGCGAGCAGCAGCAGGCCATAGTGGAGTTTCAGCTGCAGCACGCACGGGTCAGTCGCACTACAGAACAGCACCACTTCACCACCAATGACTGGGCCTCCATGCGAGACCTGTGTGCCCTGTTGCGCTGTTTCGAGTACTCCACCAACATGGCCAGTGGCGATGACGCCGTTATCAGCGTTACAATACCACTTCAATGTCTCCTTGAGAAAACACTTAGGGCGATGATGGAAGAGGAGGTGGCCCAGGAGGAGGAGGAGGAGGAGGAAGAGGGGTCATTTTTAGCACTTTCAGGCCAGTCTCTTCGAAGTGACTCAGAGGGAGGTTTTTGGCAACAGCAGAGGCCAGGTACAAATGTGGCCAGCCAGGGCCCACTACTGGAGGACGAGGAGGACGAGGACGAGGATAAGGAGGAGGTGGAGGAGGATGAGGATGAAGCATGGTCACAGCGGGGTGGCACCCAACGCAGCTCGGGTCCATCACTGGTGCGTGGCTGGGGGGAAAGGCAGGACGATGACGATGCGCCTCCCACAGAGGACAGCTTGTCCTTACCCCTGGGCAGCCTGGCACACATGAGCGACTACATGCTGCAGTGCCTGCGCAACGACAGCAGAGTTGCCCACATTTTAACCTGTGCGGACTACTGGGTTGCCACCCTGCTGGATCCACGCTACAAAGACAATGTGCCCACCTTACTTCCTGCACTGGAGCGTGATAGGAAGATGCGCGAGTACAAGCGCACGTTGGTAGACGCGCTACTGAGAGCATTCCCAAATGTCACAGGGGAACAAGTGGAAGCCCAAGGCCAAGGCAGAGGAGGAGCAAGAGGTCGCCAAGGCAGCTGTGTCACGGCCAGCTCCTCTGAGGGCAGGGTTAGCATGGCAGAGATGTGGAAAAGTTTTGTCAACACGCCACAGCTAACTGCACCACCACCTGATACGCAACGTGTTAGCAGGAGGCAACATTTCACTAACATGGTGGAACAGTACATGTGCACACCCCGCCACGTACTGACTGATGGTTCGGCCCCATTCAACTTCTGGGTCTCTAAATTGTCCACGTGGCCAGAGCTAGCCTTTTATGCCTTGGAGGTGCTGGCCTGCCCGGCGGCCAGCGTTTTGTCTGAACGTGTATTCAGCACGGCAGGGGGCGTCATTACAGACAAACGCAGCCGCCTGTCTACAGCCAATGTGGACAAGCTGACGTTCATAAAAATGAACCAGGCATGGATCCCACAGGATCTGTCCGTCCCTTGTCCAGATTAGACATTAACTACCTCCCCTTAACCATATATTATTGGACTCCAGGGCACTTCCTCATTCAATCCTATTTTTATTTTCATTTTACCATTATATTGCGAGGCTACCCAAAGTTGAATGAACCTCTACTCTGTCTGGGTGCCGGGGCCTAAATATATGCCAATGGACTGTTCCAATGTTGGGTGACGTGAAGCCTGATTCTCTGCTATGACATGCAGACTGATTCTCTGCTGACATGAAGCCAGATCCTCTGTTACGGGACCTCTCTCCTCTGCCTGGGTGCTGGACCTAAATTTATGAAAATGGACTCTTACAGTGGTGGGTGACGTGAAGCCTGATTCTCTGCTATGATATGAAGACTGATTCTCTGCTGACATGAAGCCAGATTGTCTGTTACGGGACCTCTCTCCTCTGCCTGGGTGCTGGGCCTAAATTTATGACAATGGACTGTTGCAGTGGTGGGTGACGTGAAGCCTGATTCTCTGCTATGACATGCAGACTGATTCTCTGCTGACATGAAGCCAGATCCTCTGTTACGGGACCTCTCTCCTCTGCCTGGGTGCTGGGCCTAAATATATGCCAATGGACTGTTGCAGTGGTGGCTGACGTGAAGCCTCATTCTCTGCTATGACATGCAGACTAATTCTCTACTGACATGAAGCCAGATTGTCTGTTACGGGACCTCTCTCCTCTGCCTGGGTGCTGGGCCTAAATATATGCCAATGGACTGTTGCAGTGGTGGCTGACGTGAAGCCTCATTCTCTGCTATGACATGAAGACTAATTCTCTGCTGACATGAAGCCAGATTGTCTGTTACGGGACCTCTCTCCTCTGCCTGGGTGCTGGGCCTAAATATATGCCAATGGACTGTTGCAGTGGTGGCTGACGTGAAGCCTCATTCTCTGCTATGACATGCAGACTAATTCTCTGCTGACATGAAGCCAGATTGTCTGTTACGGGACCTCTCTCCTCTGCCTGGGTGCTGGGCCTTAATTTATGAAAATGGACTCTTACAGTGGTGGGTGACGTGAAGCCTGATTCTCTGCTATGACATGAAGACTGATTCTCTGCTGACATGAAGCCAGATTGTCTGTTACGGGACCTCTCTCCTCTGCCTGGGTGCTGGGCCTAAATATATGCCAATGGACTGTTGCAGTGGTGGCTGACGTGAAGCCTCATTCTCTGCTATGACATGCAGACTAATTCTCTGCTGACATGAAGCCAGATTGTCTGTTACGGGACCTCTCTCCTCTGCCTGGGTGCTGGGCCTTAATTTATGAAAATGGACTCTTACAGTGGTGGGTGACGTGAAGCCTCATTCTCTGCTATGACATGAAGACTGATTCTCTGCTGACATGAAGCCAGATTGTCTGTTACGGGACCTCTCTCCTCTGCCTGGGTGCTGGGCCTAAATATATGCCAATGGACTGTTGCAGTGGTGGCTGACGTGAAGCCTCATTCTCTGCTATGACATGCAGACTAATTCTCTGCTGACATGAAGCCAGATTCTCTGTTACGGGACCTCTATCCTCTGCCTGGGTGCCGGGGCCTAAATATCTGAGAATGGACTGTTCCAGTGGTGGGTGACGGGAAGCCAGATTCTCTGCTATGGGACCTCTCTCCAATTGATTTTGGTTAATTTTTATTTATTGAATTTTTATTTTAATTCATTTCCCTATCCACATTTGTTTGCAGGGGATTTACCTACATGTTGCTGCCTTTTGCAGCCCTCTAGCCCTTTCCTGGGCTGTTTTACAGCCTTTTTAGTGCCGAAAAGTTCGGGTCCCCATTGACTTCAATGGGGTTCGGGTTCGGATAAGTCTATTTTCTGTATTTGTTGTTTTCCTGGTTGCTCGGTTCTAGGTGACCCTGACACACAGGCTATGGTTCTATTCTCAACCGTGTCGTGGGTGGCAATAAGGATGGCGGCTGAATTGACGTCCCTCCCTTCCAAGACTCGTTTAATGGTGTCAGTCACGAAATGGGACGGGGCTACCTCAGACAAGGCGGGAACTTTACCTGAGGATGTGGATTGGGACGTGGAAGCGACCGGGAGAGAATGGACGGGAATACTGGGACGGGGATGCAGCTGAGTCAATGACAACTGGATAGTTGATATTGACACCTGTTCTTCGGAGTGGGATGAATTGGACACCAGGAGTCGATAAAGCTCCGCCTTCCTGGCCGAAGCCGGGTAATGAATCCCTCGTTTTGTTAATTCGGCTATAATTTTGGGGATCGTCCAGCTCCGGAGTGACTCCACGCTGGCGTGGCTGGAAGCCAGGGAATCCGGAAGGGAAGCGGAGTCCTCGAATTCGAAACGATGTGATATGTTGGGAAGCTGAAAGAGGGGGGTAATATAAGGAGGTGAGCAACAACCACAAATTGCTCACCCAAATCGCCACTATTTGAGGTGAGACACAGCACTTGCTTGGGACACCTCTCATGTCAAGACTCGGATACTATACACCATAGATCCGGATTGAAAGTAGGAGGCTACAAACGATCTTCTTTCATTACCCCTGAATACATCTATGAAACCCCTGAGGAGGTCTGGAGTCTAGGACCGAAACATGGCATGTAGGGTTTTGTATTAGGGAAAAATAGCACAAGGCCCATACTGAGGGACAGGATCGGTATGGGGTCGCCCCTGTCGGGGCGGGTGCTCCATGTGTGTTAGGCAGCTGCTCAAGTAGCCCCCCACCTATATGTAGGTAGGAAAGACATACCAGGGCTATATAGGAGTGCCATATCGCCTACAGACATCAGCACCTTGATCACACAGGTTTCGGTGGTCCACCCACCACCTGAACCGTCCTCCACAGGCTGTGGAATTCATCAAACGGGGTAAGATCCACCCTTTATTTGTCTATACTACAGCGGAGGTGTTTGTCCTTAATGTTTCTCACTAAGTGGCATTTATTTTAAATGATCTAGTAAATGTTATGTTTTAAAAATTCCTATTCACAATACAATTCAGAAGCTGAAAGAGAGAGCAAAGTTTATTTTTTATTTATTTTTTATTTTTTGGGGGGTTAACCGAGACATAGTCTCTGAAACGTTAGGGTCCTGACACCCAAGGAGTTGCGTTGCGTTTGCTGCCCCCAGATGGGTGCTTGGAGCGACATGAAGAAGACGTGACGATGCTTGCACCCAGATAAATATAGATAAAGAGGGGATCAGTACCTCCCAACTCACATCAAACACTATTACACAATCCTCTCTTTCTTTATGGCATCAATATATGGACGCTTTAAGCCCCGCCCTATCCCCCCTAATGACATTAACAGACATCTCAGATTTATATCATGAGAGATACAAAGATACAGGCCTCAAGCTTAAAGACATCAACTCCATCACCCTGTACTCTTTTCTAGACCAAGAACGAGTGGAAGACCCACTGAGCCTCATCCCGATTCACTCAATACATAAAGCCCACATACACTTGCTTGTAAAACCATACCTTTCCCAGACCACTAACCCTAGAGAGCTAACTCAATTCAAAAAATTAGCATCCTCTGCCACTCCTCCTAAACATTTACTCTCCCAGATTTATAATATTTTACAGCAAGTAAAACATCCGAACATTAGTGAATTTTTAAAATTACTAAAATTTTGGGAGGAAGATCTTGACACCACTTGGTCTACCGCAGATACCAAACAAATTTACCTTAAATCTCATGGTATCTCTAGGTGTATTCGACTTCAAGAGAATTCGTATAAAATTGTAACCAGATGGTATCGTACACCAGTGAGACTAAAACAGATGACCTGTTTGAACTCAGACACCTGCTGGAAATGCAAATGTTCAAGGGGCACATATATCCACATGTGGCGGGAATGCCCAGTGATCGTTCCATATTGGACCCAGGTACTCAGTTCAATCAAAGAAATCTGCACCCTTACACAAGATCCAACTCTAGCTTCTATTTTTCTCAATATCCGTTTAGATATTATCCCACCTGAGAAAAGAATTCTCTTTCAACACCTTACCGCTGCAGCTAAATCATTAATTCCTCAACACTGGAATCAGCCAAGTTCCCCCACCCTCACGCAATGGCTCCACAAAGTTAATCACATTTATCACATGGAAGAGTTATCAGCTTGGGAACTGAGAACTCATGATAGGTTTCTTAAAATTTGGGACGGTTGGGTCAAATACCGATCCTCTACCTCAACTATACGACTTCTATCCGAATCAAACTAATCTCATCCTGGGTAATCTCAATCTCATTCATCTTCACACGCTAGAGGTCCTCCCCCCCCCCTCTCCCTCTCCACCTTCCCCTACCCCTCTCCACCCTTTCCTCCGACGGGAAAACAAGCACATATCACCAGAGTTACAAGCCCAATTCTCCTCCGTCAACAACATTGTTCTACGGTTTACCCCCCCTCATCCTGATCAGCTTGTAATGACCTGAATATTTGTCTCAATGCTGTACATTGTTGTAATGATAATGGCTGTCTATTCTCTCTATATTGTATTTACAATGTACGTACAGTGATTCCTACTTTACCATTAAAAAAAAATAAAAAATTCAATAAAAAGATAATTGAAAAGAAAATAAAAGAAGGGATCAGTACCTGAAAATTCCACCTGGTCTACCGAGGCCTCAGGTTCTGATGGTTCGTGGTGGCGTAGACGAAATCGGGTCTTTGACTGAGATAAAAGTAAAAGTTTTAGCGGCGGGCCTATGGCCAGTGAGCAAGATTGTGAATGAAATAACCTGATGGCTGGGTAGGCCGCCAGACGAAAATGGATGAGGGACCAAAATGACCTGCCTGACGTGGCAGGTGTGAACCAATAGCGACCGGGGTGTGAACAGAATATTGAAAACCAGGGCGTGCGTGAAATGGAGTGGCCTGATGGAAGATGAGGATGAAATACATGGATTGAACGAGCCGTGATGTGGCTAGAGGCGAAAAACAGAGGGGGACGTGAGAAGACAAGACATGGCCTGAATAACGAAAACAGGTGTGAGACGTAAATGACAGACGTGGCCTGAATAATGAAAACAGGCGTGAGACGTAAATGACAGACGTGGCATGAATAACGAAAACAGGCTGAGACGTAAATGACAGATGTGGCCTGAATAATTAAAACAGGCGTGAGACGTAAAATACAGATGTGGCCTGAAAATGAAAACAGGCTGGGACGTAAGAGACACAGGAGACGCAAAAACAAACGTGAATCGTGGAATGTAAAATTGGCATGGCAACGTGGACAACCGTGGCTGGATAACACAAATTGAGAGACGTGACTGACAAACGAATATTGTGGTATTAAAAACAGGCGTGGACGTGGACGAGCAGACATGTCCAAACTACCTTACCCAGAGCGCGCAGGAGACTGGTGAGAGTAATGCAAAAAATATGCCAACCTGCTGATGAAGATTTTTGTCAGACAAAAAGGGTCAGGTAAATTTTGTAATTAAACGATTGGTGTACAACGGCTCTGTCAGAAAGAACCGGAAAGGTAGTTCTGTAACGTAAAATGGTGGACATTGTGGCGTTTATACAAGGATCAGTTGAATCGCGGCAATTTTTAAAAGGGTGTTTTTTTATTTTTTATTTTTTTAATTTTATGAATTTTTTACATTTTGACTTTTTTTTATTTAAACAACATTTGGACAGTTTGTTTTACCTTTTTTTTTATTTTTTTATACATTGCTGGCCCCTGACATGAATGGATTGTATTACTGTGCAAAATGAATATGCTCTTGTGGCTTGATCCTGCATGCCTGCTGGGGAGCATGCGAAGAGCGGCGCCGCCTGGTTTGAGGAAGGTGTTGGAGAGAAGGGGGCATGTACAAGGAGGAGCCGTCCCCTCCCCCCACCACCGGAGATTGCAAGGACGCCGGAACAGTGGTGGAGGGGCCGTGGCACGCCATCTGCCGGGCTGGCCGGCCCCTGGAGTGCATCGGGCGAGGTGAGATTTAGAGAGGGGGGCCGGGCTTGGAATGGTACAAAGTGGTGATCGGGTGTTGAAGGCGGGAGGCGCTGGGTGATGGAGGGCGGGCGGTAGGAGGGACGTGAAGGCTGGTGCCGAGCCACCCTCCCCTTGGCAATGTAGGAAGCGACCATGGCAACCGGGACAGGGCTGGTAACGAGACATGCGGCCTGGATGCCAAGCCTGGCCGGCGGGTGCCGTAGCCGTAGGTAGCCTAAGCTGCCGGCAATGTTATGGGGAACATTTGGGGACGTAATCCAATTGAGGCAGGACGGCCTGCTGGATCAGACTAGGTGGTGGGGAAGCTGCGTGGAGGAGGCCATACATACTTACCTGGCCGTACATGCGGGACTGGCGAAGCGAAGTGGAATGCACGAAATGACGCCAGCGTCGGATGACCGTGGGAGGGGAGCTTATAAAGCCTACGCCCCTTCCACAATCACAGGCTGCAACAGCCTTGACAATTATTCAAAATCTATAGAACACAAGAAGATTAAAACCTCGCTATAACTATCTATTATTTTTAATTTATTAAGATCACCTATCTTTATTTTTTCATCTGGATTCCACTATTCTGGATATCTTTTGAACATCTGCAATCTGTCTATTACTTATGAACTGTGTTACTATTGGGTCCCTTTCACACGAGCGAGTTTTACGCGCGGGTGCAATGCGTGTACATGAGCGTTGTTTTTCCGCATCAGTTCTGCGTTGCGTGAAAATCGCAGCATGTTCTATATTCTGCGTTTTTCACTCAGCCTTGGCTCCATAGAAATGAATGGGGCTGTGTGAATAACGCATTGCATCCGCAAGCAAGTGCGAATACAATGCGTTATTCACTGATGTTTGCTAGGAGATGTTGTTTGTAAACCTTACGCTTTTTTATCACGCGTGTGAAAATAGCATCAAAAGGCATTGCACCCGCGCAGAAAAAAATGAATACAATCGCAGACAAAACTGACTGAACTTGCTTGCAAAATGGTGCGAGTTTAACTGAACGCACCCTGAACACATCCGGATCTAATCTGTCACGCTTGTGTGAAAGGGACTTTGCTATTTGCTAATTTTTGTTTCAATGTTTATAGAGGCTACACCATTATGCCATTAACTGTTTATTGATTGCATAAGAGGAAATAGAGTATATATACTAAGTTAACTCTAATTAACAGCTAAACAACAACTTCAGTGAGTGCATATTATCCAGTATATTAACTACTATAACTTGTGACTATACAATAATCATACCTTCAGGATATATTTATATTTTCACTTTTAGGGGGGTATTTTGAGTTGTTTTTAGTTACTTTGTCTTAGTCGTTTTGTCCTAACTTTATTTGTGGTAGGGGCTGAGGTGTACGTCAGCTTGGAATGGGGGGGGGGGGGGCCTACCACCCTCCGGGATCTGTATGGCTGAACTGTGCCCGGAGCAAGAGCGGGGTAGGCCTGAATATGTGGGCCACCCGAGAGAGTGGAATGAAAGAAAAAAGGGTCGGGAGGGTGGGGCCTGAAGCGACCCTCCTGGAGGTAAGGTCGCGTGGGTATATAAAGCCGGCAGCCCCGCCCACAAATGCAGGCTGTGACCAGCCTTAATACTTGTGGTAGGGGCTGAGGTGTACGTCAGCTTGGAGTGGGGGGGGGCCTACCACCCTCCGGGATCTGTATGGCTGAACTGTGCCCGGAGCCAGAGCGGGGTAGGCCTGAATATGTGGGCCACCCGAGAGAGTGGAATGAAAGAAAAAAGGGTCGGGAGGGTGGGGCCTGAAGCGACCCTCCTGGAGGTAAGGTCGCGTGGGTATATAAAGCCGGCAGCCCCGCCCACAAATGCAGGCTGTGACCAGCCTTAATACTTGTGGTAGGGGCTGAGGTGTACATCAGCTTGGAGTGGGGGGGGGGGCCTACCACCCTCCGGGATCTGTATGGCTGAACTGTGCCCGGAGCCAGAGCGGGATAGGTCTGAATATGTGGGCAAGAAGATTACCAACACCTTAGGAATGAAAAATGTTTATTGAATGAACGGGACAACTTACAAAGCTAATGAACCAAAAGCCCTGGCAATCTCAACCTGCGGGTTGGGTATATACCTGGCAAAGCATGAAGATCGCCAGCGCCCCATCTTGCGGATGACGTGCGCGGGAACCCGGTGTTTAGAGGCCGCGGAGGCGGCTCCTATGCGGAAAGAATGCCCTGAAATCATATCTGGGTTGTGCCCTAGCCCTGCCGCTAATGCGCGAACGTGGGACATAAACTGGGACGATGTGAGAGGCCTGCCCTGGAGGGGAAGTAGCGGATCTTCTGGTGCGAGAGGAAGGAGAAACTCGGCCAGGGCCCCCAGGACCTTGACGGGGCACCAGGAGTTTGATGTGGGAAAGAACCTAATCTCGACTGGAGGACCTGATTGACTAGTCTTTGAAGAAGGGAGAAATAAGGAAAACTGGTCACCTTGACGAATGAGATGGTGTTTAAGGAGGGTGGAGCGTGTCAAGGCGCTGGAAGTAAATTCCCCTGGTCTTAGGAAACCATAAAACCCGAGATATATTGCAGCCTTGATGACAAGGCTTGCTGGGTGCCCAAAGGGGGAACCGTCTAGGGCTAGTGACAGACTTCGAAATAACTCCCCAGAAACTGTCTGTCTCCGCGCCACTGGGCTTGGACTGTTTTTTTGTATACCCCTAAGGGTTGCCTTCACCGCCTGGTTGGCTAAGATTGATTGGCAAGAGGGATCAGCAAGCAGTCTGTAGTGCTGGACCCCCGCTAGATACCCCTTGATGGAGTTGTGAGTGAGGTGCAGGTGGAGATGGCAGTGGGCGATGAATGCCATGACAAAGGTCACATTGTCCTGGCCTTTCTGCGGGTGGCTGAGCCTGAAGCGCCGGAACGCCTTGTAGCCCGTGAGATAGTTCCTGGCGGTGCTTTTAGCTAAAGATCCTTGGACCAACTTCTTTGCGGATGCCACCAGCTGTCCTAGTCCATGGTCAGGAGGTTGAGGGGGAAAACGGGCGTGCCCACCGGATCTGCGTCTGGCATTGCCTGGAAGAAGATGGTGTAGTTAAAACGGGACAAGGCGTCCGCCGCCACATTCTCAGCCCCCACGATGTGGGAAGGGAATATATGAAAGTTGTGCCGTAGGGAAAGCCAGACCAACCTGCGGAGGAGGGACATGATCCTTGGTGATTTGGCCCTGCCTTTGGAGAGAACCTCTACCAGGATTAGGCTGTCCGTAATGAAAGCTACGGGTTTGTTGGCCCAAAGGGGGCCCCAGACCTGGGCGGCCGCCACCAGCGGGTATAGTTCCAGGAGAGGGGAAGATTTGAGGGATTCGCCATCGAGGGATAACTCCGCCGGCCAATTGCCAACCAGCCAGTGGGGGTGAAAAATGGCCGCAAACCCGCGAGAGGTGGCGGCGTCGGACTGGATCCTCGGGGAAAAGGCATCCAAGGAGGGCACGAAAAGGGAAATGCCATTCTAGGAAGTAAGGAAGGAGTGCCACATGAGGAGATCCGCCACTGCCTGTTTGTCAAGATGGACGACGGAATCCTGGTCCTGTGCCGAGTGGAGAAGAGAGACGAGCCTAGACACGAAGGATCTCCCCTGGGGCATGATCTGTGAGGCGAAATTAAGGGAACCCAGGAGAGACTGCAACTCCAGTTTGGTAAGAACCCGGGAGGAAGCCGCGGTGGAGACTGCAGACCTGATCCTAGATAATTTTTCCTCCGGCAGACTTGCTTCCATGGAGACGGAATCTAACACGATGCCCAGGAAGGTGACCCTTGTGCTAGGGCCCTCGGTCTTGGATGTGGCGACTGGAACCTAGAGACTGGAAAACAGCTGGAGGAGGACGTCCAGCCTGGAGGCTTCACCCCGGGGTTCTTGGACGATTAAGTAGTCGTCAAGGTAGTGAATGACTCTATCCAGACCCCCGTGGTGACCCAAAATCCAGTGCAGGGCGCCCGTGAACTGGTCGAATAACCAAGGACTGCTCTTGGAGCCAAAGGTGAGTTTATTGGCAAAGTAATACTTATGATCCCACTTGATGTCATAGAATCCCCAGAGATGAGGTGCAATGGGAAGCAGCTTAAAGGCGTCCACTATATCTGCTTTGGCAAGTAGGGCCCCTCTTCCTAACTGCAAGATGAATTTGATGGCTTCCCCTATGGTGGAATAGGACATGGTGAACTCTTCTGACGGAATCAGGGAATTCAAACTGGGTGTGGAGGATATGTGGGGCGCAGACAGGTCGTAAATTAACCTTTTTTTATTTGAAGATTGCTTAGAGACTAACCCGATCGGGCTAATCCTCCAGGTATCAAAAGTCGAATGGGCCCAGCATCAACAACAGACTATCGACTGCCCCTGGATCGTGCATGGCCGACTGCAGGTTTTTCCCCTCCCAGGACTCAAGAGGGAGGGCAATCAACCCAGTGTGAAAACCCCTCCTGAATCCTGAAAGGAGAAACTGGACCAAATGCTGATCGGGGTGTTCCTGCAAGAGGACAGCCAACAAGTCAATGTTGATGTCGGCTAGTCATGGCTTTGAGGATTTTTTTGGACAGGAAGAACGGGGGTGAGCCCTGAAGCACAGGGAGCAAACGTGTAGAGCTCTGCAGCTACCAAAACTGCACCCTCCCGTATTAAAATTGTTACATACTTAGCTCTGCCCAAGAAACACAATGGGCCTGCCCAACTTGTCCACGGACGGCTGGCTTCTTAGGCCAGAAGGACCCGGGAGGGCCCGGTCCAGACCCAGAGTGGCCAGCAAGGGACACCAGTCGGCCGCGTGCGAGATGGACTGGCATGTCGTGCAGGTGGGAGCTCTCAGCCCGGCAAAGTGTCGGAAAAAGAGCTCCATGTCTGATATAGCCCAGTTGGTAACAAACTGAAACTGGACTAAGGCTGCCGCAGCCTTGGCATAAAAAACGAACGATGATAATTGTAAAAGTTGGAGCCGCCATATTTGTATCCCAGGTCCGTCAGCCGGTACAGATAAGTGTCCAGTTCCTCCTGGCTGAGCAGACCACATCGCGGTAAAGGCTAAATGCCAGCACAAACTCCGGAATAGAAAGCTTTCTATTCAGGCGGGCATCTTTGGCCCTGAGTAGTACTGCAACCTCCCCACAATTGATGACTCTGTTTTCGGCCACATCTTGGGAAGCTATCAGGATGGACGCCAAGTTGACATCCTTCCCAGCTAAAATGTCCTTCTTGATAGCCTCGGGGACAAAGTGGGATGGGGCCACAACAGGACCAGCTCAAGAAAAAACATTTTTTTAAATAAAACAAAGGACCGGCATGAAATGAGGAGAGAGGCGTGAAGGAAACGTAATCCTACCCGAGTCGCGCAGAACTGGACCTTTCTACAGGAGGGTACTGGAGAGAGTACGGGGAAAAAATTACCTGCGGACATAAGCAAGATAGGCACAAATAAACACTGCTTTTAGGAGAGCCGACGAGAGAAGGAAGAAGACAAAGGAGGACCACGGCGGGGAGCGAAGATGGGAGAGGACAATGAACAAGAGAGGGGAACCAAGGCCGATGATACAAAGTGCTGGGAAAAGGCCTAGGGGTGCCGAGGGCGGGGCGGGTGAACAGGCGAGAAGAGGAACTGAACGCCTCTGGTGCCTGCTTGAAGGACCTGGGTGAGTCGGGTGAAAATTCTAGGATGGGAGCGTGCCGTGACCGAAGGGAGACCCACGCGACGCAGGAAAAAGGAAGGCGAGAAAAAAGGACCTGCCGATCCGGGTGGAGGCAGACCGGAATGGATGCCTGGGCAAAGCAGGAAGGAAAATGACCCTGGCAGCAGGGGTCGACTGAAGAGGCATCACTGGGTGGACCTGACGTGCTCAGGAGGGCCTATAAGGAATGTGAATGGGTGGATCAAAGATGACAGGGACAGAGCGAGCCTGGGCGATCCAGGACGACAGAGACAAAGCGGGCCTGGGCAATCCAGGACGACAGAGACAGAGCGAGCCTGGGCGATCCAGGACGACAGAGACAGAGCGGGCCTGGGCGAACCAGGACGACAGAGACAGAGCGGGCCTGGGCGATCCAGGACGACAGAGACAGAGCGGGCCTGGGCGATCCACGGCGACAGAGACAGAGCGGGCCTGGGCGATCCAGGACGACAGAGACAGAGCGGGCCTGGGCGATCCAGGACGACAGAGACAGAGCGGGCCTGGGCAATCCAGGACGACAGAGACAGAGCGGGCCTGGGCGATACAGGACGACAGAGACAGAGCGGGCCTAGGCGATCCAGGACGACAGAGACAGAGCGGTCCTGGGCGATCCAGGACGACAGAGCGGACCTTGGTGAACCATGAAGACAGCGAGAAGATGAGCCTGAGTGAACCAGGAAGACTGTAATGACACGAGCCTGGGCGATCCAGGAAGAAGGAGACAAACTTGATGAACAGCTACCTGGCTGAACGGGAAGTCTGGACAAGCTTAAACCGCGCTCCTGTTCCTATTGGGGAAAAACTTATCAGCACCCGGGTATGACAATGAGTTCAAAAGGAAGAAAAGAAAAAAAAAACTGAGCCCAACATGGCAAATGACAAGCGGAAGCAGCATTTCGACCAAGAAGGGAAGGCCCGTCTAAGAGTTCTGCCGCCCTCCTCCACACACGCGCCGGGCCGGAATGCCTGTGCACAAAGGGGCGGCGCGGCCGTTATGCCAGGAACCCGAGCACGGAGGACAGCCCACGCCACCAAGCCATGTAATGCGCCCAGAAGGGAGGCGGGAAGTGGAGCCGACCAGGCGCGCACGGGAGGCGACACCACACCACCGTGCCACAAATGAGGGCACAGGAGGGTAGCATGCAATGCGGAGGTGCAAACACGCACAGGAGGGCGGCACAACAGGTGTTGTGGACATGGCAGTACGGGGACCTGGGGGACATGTCTACATATGATAGGGAACCATATTATATCTGTGGACCTGCAGGTGAACACAAATTGGGACAATGAGCAGAGAGCAGGGCTTCTTTTTTTTGGTACCATTCCCCAGCTCTGCTAGATCGCTGAGGACCTTGAGGCGCAGGGGGAGCCCAGGAACGGACCGCCCCCACCTGCAGTGCCGCAGACACCGGTACCGCCGAACCCTGCTGAGGAGAAACAGACCTGTGAAGAAGAGGCTCCCCTGGCGCTGGAGAGAAGAGGAAGACCGGCCGGGCGATGGACGAACGCTGCCGCACGCTCGAGGCAGCCTAGCGGGCCGAGACTTACCTGGAAGTGACGAGGCCGCAAACCGGAAGTGACGAAACGGAACGAAGAAGCCTGCCTGAAGCGACCGTCCTGGAGGTAAGGTCGCGTGGGAATATAAAGCCGGCAGCCCCGCCCACAAATGCAGGCTGTGACCAGCCTTAATACTCTTAATATTTTAAATATATTTCAATAAATGTATCTTTAAATTAGAATTCACTATACGGATGGTGAGTGCCTGTTTTGCATTTTCAACAATATGAAAAGGATCCGTCCCCATCGACTTTCAATCGAGTTTTTGACAGATCCGTCTTGGCTATGTTAAAGATAATACAACCGGATCTGTCCATAACGGATGCAGATGATTGTATTATCAGTAACGGAAGCATTTTTGCTGAACCCTGCCAGATCCCGTAAAAACGCTAGTTTGAAAGTAGCCTAACCTGAATCTTGTACGCCAAACTTTAAACCACAAATTCACTCAACACTACTAGTGATATGTTATAAATGTCCCAGATGGGAAAACCTCTTTAACTATCATTGTAAAAATTATATATATCATGAACCAGCTATATTATGCATTGCAGAAGCTCTTGCTGCCAGGTAAACACTGAATATAGCCACTAGAGTTGAGCAGACACCTGGATGTTCAGGTTTGACGGGTTCGGCCGAACATCACAAAAAATTCTGGACTTGACCGAGAACTCGAACCCCATTGAAGTCAATGGGGACTCGAACTTTTGAGCATTAAAATGGCTGTAAAAATGCAATGGAAAGGGCTAGAGAGCTACAAATGCCATCAAAATGTGGTTAAGAGAATGGCAAGTGCTCTGCAAACAAATGTGGATAGAGAAATGACTTTAAATAAAATACGTAAAAATAAAAAAATCTTGATCTAGGAGGACGAGGTCCATATGGAATAGGAGGTTGAGGAGGTCGTGAATGTGGCGGTGTAGGTGGATGCGGCGGTGGATGAGGAGGAGGAAGCCTACACTGCTTTTTGGTTAAATTTTTTTTTTTTATTAGGGTACACCCCAAAACATTGGGAAATATAACCTGTGATAACCCCCTCCAGTCGTGCTAAACACACGTTCAGACAATACACTAGCTGCAGGGCAGGCCAGAACCTCCAAGGTGTAAAGGGCAAGCTCAGGCCATGTGCCCAATTTGGAGACCCAGAAGTTGCAGGGGGCAGAACCATCAGTCAGTTCGTGTAGGTGTTTGCAAACATACTGCCCCACCATTTCGCACATACCTGTGATGTTCACAATCCAATTGGATATCTGCTCTATCAACTTTCAATTTTCTTTTCTGCGCCTACCGTGTTGATCACGGTAAGTGGCAAATCAGGGTTCCACGCCAGAGAGGGAGTGTGAGAAAGAGAGACCACATCCAAGGGAGGTTAATTGTTTCAAATTAATTATGATAGAGTGGAAATGTGCATTGAATGAAAGGAGGTGACGCACATCAATTAACCATCTCAGGACATAGGATTGCATCCTGGCGGGGGCCCTGTTATTCCTCCTGGACGCGCTGATGCGTCCTCTTGCGAGAGGCGAGATTTCCTGTGAACGCGTGCACACAGGAGCGTGCATTCACAGGATCGGACGGTAAACCAGTGGATCTACAGCCTGCCAGCGGCGATCATTCGCTGACAGGCTGTAGATGCAATATTTTTTTAACCCTTGAAAGGTATATCAGACGCTGTTTTGTTAACAGCGTCTGATATACCTGCTACCTGGTCCTCTGATGGTCCCTTTTACTTGGTTCGACCACCAGAGGACACAGGCAGCTCTGTAATAAGTAGCACCAAGCACCCCACTACACTACACCCCCCCACAGATCCGCAAAACACGGACACCGCGGATCTGCAAAACACGGACACTGGCAATGTGCTTGCCGCATTTTGCGGATCCGGACATTACCAGAACTATATAGAAAATGCCTTTTCTTGTCCGCAATTGCGGACAAGAATAGGACATGTTCTATATACTCTACAAAAAACGCAGTGTTCTCCCGATCAGGCCTGATCTTGTGCGCACACTTGCGTTCAGTCCGCCCCACCGCAGTGACAGAATTTTTTTTTTTCTGATCATTGCAAAAACACTGTAACATCGCTGCAGCGCTATAAAGATCACTTTTAAGGGGCATGGCGAGTTCATAGGTGATTTTTATTTTGGCACAAGTTAGCGGATTTTTTTTGTTTGTTTTTTTGTTTTTTCTTACAAAGTCTCATATTCCACTAACTTCTGACAAAAAAATAAAATCTCACATGAACTCAACATACCCCTCACAGAATCCAAATGAATAAACATTTTTAGACATTTATATTCCAGACTTCTTCTCACGCCTTGGGGCCCCTAAAATGCCAGGGCAGTATAAATACCCCATAAGTGACCCCATTTTGGAAAGAAGACACCCCAAGGTATTCGCTGAGGGGCATATTGAGTCCATGAAAGATTGAAATTTCGGTCTCAAGTTAGCGGAAAGGGAGATTTTGTGAGGAAAAAAACAAAAAATAATAAATTTCCGCTAACTTGAGGGGCATGGCGAGTTCCTAGAATATTTTTTTTTTGAGCACAAGTTAGCGGAAAATTACATATTATTTTTTTTTCTCTTACAAAATCATTTTCTGCTAACTTGTGCCAAAAAAATAAAAAACTTCTATGAACTCGCCATGCCCCTCACGGAATAATGGGAAAAGTTGTCTTTTACAGAGATAGTTATCTCACCCAGCATGGGTATATGTAAAAATACACCCCAAAACACATTGGCCTACTTCTTCTGAGTACGGCGATACCACATGTGTGACACTTTTTTGCAGCCTAGGTGCGCAAAGGGGCCCAAATTCTAAAGAGCACCTTTAGGATTTCACAGGGCATTTTTTACGCATTTGAATTCCAAACTACTTCTCACGCTTTAGGTCCCCTAAAATGCCCGGGCAGTATAAATACCCCACAAGTGACCCCATTTTGGAAAGAAGACACCCCAAGGTATTCCGTGAGGGGTATGGTGAGTTCATGTAAAATTTTATTTTTTTGTCACAAGTTAGTGGAATATGAGACTTTGTAAGAAAAAAAATATATAATTTTCCGCTAACTTGTGACAAAAAATAAAAACTTCCATGAACTCACTATGCCCATCAGCGAATACCTTAGGGTGTCTACTTTCCGAAATTGGGTCATTTGTGGGGTGTTTCTACTGTCTGGGCATTGTAGAACCTCAGGAAACATGACAGGTGCTCAGAAAGTCAAAGTGCGTAAATTTACATTTTTGCACCATAGTTTGTAAACGCTATAACTTTTACCCAAACCAATAAAAATACACTTATTGCATTTTTTTTTCCAAAGACATGTAGAACAATAAATTATTACTTTGGGTGGTGACCGAGCAATAAACCGTGAAATTAGTGTAGTGCAGAATTGTAAAAACTGGTCTGGTCATTAAAGGGAACCTGTCACCAGGATTTTGTGTACAGAGCTGAGGACATGGGCTGCTAGATGGCCGCTAGCACATCCGCAATATCCAGTCCCCATAGCTCTGTGTGCTTTTATTGTGTAAAAAAAACAATTTGATACATATGCAAATTAACCTGAGATGAGTCCTGTATGTGAGATGAGTCAAGGACAGGACTCATTTCAGGTTAATTTGCATATGTATCAAATCGTTTTTTTTACACAATGAAAGCACACAGCGCTATGGGGACTGGGTATTGCGGATGTGCTAGCGGCCATCTAGCAGCCCATGTCCTCAGCTCTATACCCAAAATCCCAGTGACAGGTTCCCTTTAAGGGGGTTTAAGCTAGGGGGGCTGAAGTAGTTAAAGAAGAATTTCTGAAATTTTATTCCCTGTCACCTATGCAGAGCAGGGGTTTCTATATGGAAAAATTTGTAAAATATCCCCTGACAATGCAACAGACGATTTTTTGAAATGTATGTTCCTGTCACCTATGCAGAGGTGACCCATGTGAGGTCCACTATCCATTTGGATATCTTCTCTATCAACTTTCAATGTTCTTTTCTGAGCCTACCACGTTGATCATGGTTATCGGCGAATCAGGGTTCCAGGCCAGAGAGGGAGCATGAAAAAGGTACACCTCATCCAAGGGAGGTCAATGGCTGCAATGGGAAGAAGTGGAAATGTGGGATAAATTATTAAAGTAGAATGATCGAAGGAAAGGGCCAATTAAAGACAAATTTTAGAAATTGAAGTCCCTGTCAACTATGCAGAGTAGGGGTTTTTCATTGCCAGAAATGTTACCCACTAATGGAACAGATTATTTTTAAAAATTTCTGTCCCTGTCACCTATACAGAGCAGGGGCTTATTCAAGTCAAAAATTGTAAAATGTCAACCCAAGAATGTAACAGAAAAATATGTGAAATGTATTAAATTGTCTACTAGGTAGACCAGGGGTCTATCACAGACAAAAATTGTTTAATGTCACCCAAAATGTAAAAAAAATTGGGGGGGGGGGATGTATTAAGCTGTCAACTAGGTAGAGGAGGGGTATATCACATTGCTGAATATCACCTGAAAATGCAAAAGACAAGTTAGTGAATTTTCTTACCTGTCTACTGGGTATAGCAGTGGTACATTACACCCAAAAAATTGGTGAATTTCACCAGAAAATGTAACAGACAAATCTTCATTTAACTGACTACTAGATACAGCAGTGGTATATCACACCCAAACAATTGTGAATCTCACCCCAAAAATGCAACAGACAAATTAGTGAAATGACATCAAATAAAATACGTACAAAAAAAAAAAAAACTTGATTTATGAGGTGGAGGTCCATATGGAGTAGGAGTTTGAGGAGGAGGTGGACGTAGCTGTGTAGGTGGAAGCAGCGGTGGAGGAGGACGAGGTAGCCAACACTGGTTTTAATATATATATATTTTTTTTATTAGGGTACACTCCAAAAGAGTGTGAAATATCCAAAATACGAGAATGAACAATTGCGTTGTAGTATAACAATGGCTGGTTAAGGCCGTCATACTTCTCTATTCTGCACAAGGTACGAACAAGTCCTGTGGGATCCATGCATGGTTCATTTTAATGAACGTGAGCTTGTCCACATTGGCTGTGGACAGGCGGCTGCACTTTTCTGTGATAACGCCCTCTGCCGTGCTAAACATACATTCAGATAATACACTTGCTGCAGGGCAGGCCAGCACCTCCAAGACATAAAGGGCAAGCTCAGGCCATGTGCCCAATTTGGAGACCCAGAAGTTGAAGGGGGCAGACCCGTCATTTAGTACGTGTAGGCGTGTGCACACATACTGCTCCACCATGTTGGTGAAATGCTGCCTCCTGCTAAGACGTTCCATATCAGCTGGTGGTGCTGGTTGTTGTGGAGTGCTGACAAAGCTTTTCCACATTTCAGCCATGCTAACCCTGCCTTCTGAGGTGCTGGCAGTGCCCCAGCTGCGTTGGCAACCTCTTCCTCCTCCTCCTATGCCTTTGCCTTGTGCTTCCACTGTGCACCCGCTGTCAGGTGGGAATGCCACCAGCAGCATGTCTTCCAGTATGCGCTTGTACTCGCTCATCTTACGATCACGCTCCAGTGACAAAATTAAGGACGGTACGTTGTCCTTATAATGGGGATCCATCAGCGTGGCCACCCAGTAATCAGCAAAAGTTAGAATGTGGGCAACTCGGCGGTCGTTGCAGAGACACTCCAGCATGTGTGCCAGGCTGCCCAGAGGCAACAAAAAGCTGTCCTGTGTGGGAGGTGTATCGTCTGTGTCCTCTGTATCCCCCCAGCCATGCACCAGTGATGGCCATGAGCTGGCCTGGGTGCCAGCCTGCTGTGAACAAGGTTCCTCCTCCTCCTCCTCCATCTCCTCATCCTCCAACTCGTCATCCTCCAGAACTGTGCCCTGGCTGGACAATTGTGTACCTGGCGTTTGTGCGTGCAGCTCTGACATATCAGGGTAATTTTTAAGGAATCTCTGCACCACCAAATTCAGCACATGCGCCAGGCAACGGATGTGCATCAAACCGGCTAGTCCCAGAGCTGCTACGAGATTTTTCACATTATCGCACACCACCAGGCCGGGCTTGAGGCTCACTGGCACCAACCACTCATCGGTCTGTTGTTCAAGGCCCGTCCACAGCTTCTGCGCAGTGTGGAGTTTGTCCCAACTGCCTGCTGTCATTTACCCCTGGCTGTGCTGAAGTTGGTGGTGAAGGTGTTACGCTGACCGGATGAGGAGCCGGTAGGAGATGAGGAAGCGGAGAAGGAGGAGGAAGAAACAGGAGGCAAACTGAAGCGCCCTGCAATCCTCGGTGGTGGAAGGATATGCGGCAAACTGCTATCCCCCTCAGGCCCAGCTGCCACTGCATTTTCCCAGTGTGCTGCTATGGAGATATAACGTCCTTGACCGTGCTTACTGGTCCACGTATCCGTAGTGAGGTGCTCCTTGCCACAGATGGCGTTGCACAGTGCACACCTGATTTTGTCCCCACCTTGGTTGTGCAGGGTAGGGATGGCTCGCCTGGAAAAGTAGTGGCTGCTGGGCACAATTTACTGTAGGACAGCCACTGCAATAAGGCCTTTAAAACTCTGTCTCCACCAGACGGAATGACAACATTTCAAAAGCCAGTCATTTTTTAATGCTGGCATCCAGGGCCAGGGATCGTGGTTGGGTAGGGGGGTACTTCCTCTTCTGCTCCCGTATTTGGAAGATGGAGAGATGAACGCTTCTGTGGAACATTGTGGAGATGCTTGGTGACCCAGATGGAGGTGTTGCTGGTAGATCCTCTATTTGCGGGGTGGCAGGTGGCACTGTCACTCCAGAGGTGGATGAAAAGGCAGAGTCTGCAGAAGAAGAGGAAGCAGGAGGAGCCAGAGACCTTTCTAAGTTTTTGAGGTGTCTTCTCTACTGCAGCTCATGCTTGGCACCTAGATGGCTGGTCATGCAGGTTGTGCTCAGGTTGAGAACGTTTACGGCTCGCTTCAGGCTCTGATTGCACAGCAGGCAAACCACTTATGTCTTGTCTTGCATTTTATTTTTTATCAAAGACATGTAGAACAATAAATTTAGAGAAAAATGTATATATAAATGTAGTTTAAATTGAAAAATTTTACAACTGAAAATGAAAAATATAAATTTTTTTGCAAAAATTTCGGTCAATTTTGATTAATATAAAAAAAGTAAAAATGTCAGCAGCAATTAAATAGCACCAAATGAAAGCTCTATTAGTGAGAAGAAAAGGAGGTAAAATTCATTTGGGTGGTAAGTTGCATGACCGAGCAATAAACCGTGAAAGTAGTGTGGTGCAGAATTTTAAAAACTGGTCTGGTCATTAAGGGGGTTTAAGCTAGGGGAGCTGAGCTGGTTAAATTGCATACTGACTAATGCGGCAGAAGCCCAAAATGAAGGTTTTTGCTAAAAATTGGTGTTTTTTCAAAACCAGAAAATTATTGAACTATTTCAAGCTTGTTTGTAACAATCACAGATGCAACAAAGGCTGCAATATTAAGTATTTTGCCAAAAAAAGGGTGTTTTTTTACTAACAGAATATGAAAGCTGTATATAATGCTTGAATTTCACACGTGCAGATGCAGTGAGGGATGTAAAATTGTGTATTCCCTTACGTCCTACCAGCAGCACAGATGGGGTTAACTGCCCCCCGTGGACTGGTAGGACCGGCGGAATTTTAATGAGCCCAAAGATTAAACCAATAAAAGAACTCCAGCTCCCTTAAAGGGAGGGGTTCATCCCCCAGCCCACCGTGTTTTTTTTTCTGTCCTCGCGGACAGGTGGACTGGCGAGTTCTCTCTTTTTTCCCCTGGTTTATTATTAGACAGGGGTTTTGGGACCATGCTGACTTAGTTCTCGGTCCCTCTTTTACTTATCTGCGTGCGCTTATATTGCGCTCCTTGTAGCATGTGTTTTCCGTGCTCACAGGTCCTCTCACTCCCCTGCGATAGCCGGCAGCGCTCCTGTTGCTGGGCGCCGCCATGACCGGAAGTGACGCGGCCCTTGCCTCTGCGTCACTTCCGGTTTCCTCGGCGTCGGCCGGCCGGGTTTATCCGGCCGTTCTTTTTCTTTTTCTGGCGCAGCAGGGATGAGCGTTATGTGGGGACATTTCCTTATAGGCTTATGCCTTTTTTCCCCCCCTTTTCTTTCCAAAGGGAGTTTGTTTGTAGCTGTGCTTAGGGGGAGGTTTTTAGCCTTGACTTTGCCACTCCCCTGGGCGGAGCTATCCTATTTAAGCTCCCTGATTCCCTCAGTCGGTCTCTGGTAGCGCTGCTTTAACAAGCTAGCTCCAGAGTCTCCTGATTTGTGAGACATTGCCTTCAGACTGCTCTTTCTCTTTTGCTCAGCTATCTTGTTCTCTCCTCTGGTTCGTGCTTAGAACACTGGAGGGGTTTTTTCTTATTTTCCATTTAATGATGCTTTAAATTCCTCTCCTTTTTGTTCCCTTTTTAGCTATGGCCTCTCCCAGAGAGCCCGATCAGCTTCGGAAATCAGCCACCAAGAGGAGACACCTGGCTTGCTATGACTGCAATACGCCTCTTGAGGACAGCTGCCCATTTTCCAGATGCAACAGCTGTCGTTCCGCCACTGCTACTGAGCCTTCCATGCAGGACATGTACCAGTGGGCTAAGACTTATGTCGACGACTCCATTAAAGGGGTCGTAAGTCTCCTTAATGAGAGACTACCTGTTCCCTCCCAAACACCAATGGAGGTGCCCCTCCCCACCGATAGGCCTATGTCCCTTTCTGTGGGGTCATCTTCCTCGGATGAGGAAGAGACGTATTCTGGGTTCTTTCCACCGGAAAAGACCCAGAAGCTTCTAAGGTCCATCAGGTCGGGGGACCATGATGTTGACGTCGGGGAGTCTTCCAATCCCGCCTGCCGGACCCAGCGGGTCTTTAAGGCAGATGAGACCCTTCTCTCCGTGATGCGCACGGAGTGGAAAAAGCCTGAGAAAGGCCCAGTCCTTACTAGGAAGTTTAAGCTTATGTTTCCTATGGCTATACCCTTAGTGGAATCATGGGGTTCCATTCCTAAGGTGGACATGGCGATTGCCAAGTTGTCCAGGCGCACTCTGGTTCCTGCAGACGATGGGTCTAGCCTGCAGGACCCTCTAGATAGGAGGGCAGAGTGCACCCTCAGGAGAGGTTACTCAGCGGCTGCAGCCTCGGCCTCGACCTCTATTGCTGCCACAGAGGTCTCCTCCTTCCTCAGATCCAAGCTGAACCAAATTCAGACTGATGTTGACCAGAGTGTCTCTCGGGACGATATTCTTGCTGCCTTCAAGTCCGTCAACTTAGCGGTGGATTTCCTCTGTGACACAGCCCAACTCCAATTAAAATTGGCGGCCAAGACTATGGCTTTGGTGTCTGCCGCCAGGAGACCTCTGTGGCTCAAGCCTTGGAATGCGGATAACGCATCCAAATATAACCTCTGTGGGCTCCCCTTTGAACCTAGCCGTCTTTTCGGGTCTGAGCTAGACACTATTATGGAGGGTCTATCAGACAAGAAGGGGAAGAGCCTTCCCCAGCAGTCCTTTCGAGGCAGGGGAAGACAAGCCCGCGGAGGTCGATCAGGACAGCAGGGACGTAAGGATTGGGGGGGACCGCCTAGAAAATTTTCCAGGCGTTCCCGCAAACCCAGGGAGGCAAAGCCCTCCTGACTATGGGCCTCTCAGAGGCTCTTGGATAGACCCTGCTGTCCCTACCGTTACGCCTCTCGATTATCCCGTACCCCTCCCCCACCTCCCTGTGGGGGGGTGTCTTTTCTTTTTCAGTCACGTGTGGGCCCAGGAAATTCGAGACCCCTGGGTCCAAAATATAGTAACCACCGGCTATCTAATAGACCTTATTTCTCCCCCCCCCCAGGAAGATTCATTGCTACACGCAGTTTTTTGCCAACCAGGCAGAGGGTCTTGGAAGCCTATATCCAAGACTACCTTTCCAAGGGAGCCCTGGAGGAGGTACCGGCAGGGGAGAGGGGTTCAGGGATTTATTCCCCGGTATTTCTGGTACCCAAAAAAACTGGAGATCTTCGGATGATTATAGATTTGAGATTTCTCAATCGTTTCATAAAAAGGACCAGGTTCCGCATGGAAACCATAAGGTCAGTCAGCCACCTCCTCAACCCTGGGGATGTGATGGCTACTCTGGACCTCAAAGACGCTTACCTCCACATCCCGATCCACCCTTCCTCCCGGAAGTTTCTCAGGATCGCGGTCCAGATATCAGGTGTGTGCAAACATTTCCAGTTTGCCGCCCTTCCCTTCGGAATCTCTTCTGCCCCCCTGATCTTCACCAAGGTGGTAGTATCGGTAGTGGCAGCATTGAGACTCCAAGGTCTGACCATTGTCCCTTACCTGGACGACTGGCTTCTTCTAGCCTCTTCAGTCCCTCTACTTTCCCACCAACTTCATGTCGCAATATCCTTTCTGCTCCGCCTAGGCTGGATGGTCAACTGGTCGAAGTCGAACGTGAGCCCTTCGACTTCTATCCACTATCTAGGATTCATAGTCGACTCTTTACAGATGTCCCTCCGGTTGACACCAGAAAGAAGAATGCGGATTCAGGACCTAGCAAGGTTCCTTTACGTACCATGACGAGTCTCCATACGGACCCTCATGAAGATGGTGGGGCTCATGTCAGCGGCTGCGGATGCAGTCCCTTGGGCTTTATGGCACCTCCGACCCCTTCAATCGGAGGTCTTAAGCAAGTGGAACGGCAGCCCCAGGGGGCTAGATTCCCTGTGCTCCCTATCCAATCAATCCCGGAATTCCCTCAGATGGTGGTTTCATCTACCAGAAGGGAGGTCTATGACCCAACCAGCTTGGCTCATATTGACCACGGACGCATCCCTTGTAGGCTGGGGCGCTCATCTAGACGGGTCCCCAGTTCGGGGGTCCTGGTCTCCTCAGGAGCGGCATCTTTCCTCAAATCTCCGCGAGATGCGTGCTATCCGGCTAGCCCTCCTTCACTTCGCCCCTCAAATTCGGGGCAAAGCAGTGAAAGTCCAGTCAGACAACATGACTGCCGTGCTTTATATAAACAAGCAAGGGGGCACAAGATCCGTACCCCTTCTCTTAGAGATTGGGGTAATTCTTCGGTGGGCAGAGCTGAACCTATCCCATCTATCCGCCACTCACATCAAAGGCTCCCTCAATGTCATCGCGGACCGCCTAAGTTGTGGCCTACCGACCATGGAATGGTCATTACATCCGGAGATCTTCAAACAGTTAATCCTCAGGTGGGGGATGCCAGAGGTGGATCTCATGGCAACCAAGTTCAACGCCAAGGTACAGAGGTTCTGTTCCCTTTACAGGGAGGACAACCCCCTGGCGATAGATGCTCTGACAATACCGTGGAGGTTCAGGCTGGCGTACATCTTCCCTCCTTTTTCCATGATCCCGAGGGTATTGATGAAAATCCGTCAGGATCAGGCCTCGGTAATAGCCATCATACCGTTCTGGCCCAGGAGATCCTGGTTTACCCAGCTCATTCAGATGAGTCGGGGACAATATTGGAGACTCCCCCCGGAGCAGACCCTGGTGTCGTGGGACACGCATCTCTGCCCAGATCTGCACAGATTCAACCTGACAGCCTGGAGGTTGACCAGTCCCTTCCCAGAGTGGAAGGGCTCTCTGAGTCGGTCCTGAGAACTTTATCGCATTCCAGAGCAGAGTCTACCAGAAAGGCCTACTCTCGGATTATGAGGATCTTCGCCTCTTGGTGTAGCTCCAACCAGGTGGCGTCCGCAGATCCGCCCCTCGCAGCGATCTTACAGTTCCTCCAGGATGGGATAGACAGAGGTCTCTCCCCTTCTACCCTGAAGGTCCAAGTTTTTGCCATCTCGGCCCGTCTTAACAGACCATATTCTCGGGACCCGCTCATCAAGCGCTTCCTTAAAGGAGCGGAAAGATTGAAGCCTACAATACTGAGACCCGTTCCTCAATGGGATTTGTCAGTTGTTCTTAAGGGGCTAGCATCTCCCCCCTTTGAACCCTTGGAGGAGGCAAGTTTTAAACTTTTAACTCTTAAGATGGTTTTTCTTCTGGCCATAACTTCGGCCAAAAGAGTCTCGGAGCTTCAAGCTTTCTCCGCATCTTACCCTTATACCATGTTTCTACAAGACAGGGTCCTTCTGAAATTTCTACCTTACTTTAGTCCTAAGGTTTCTACCTTCCAAAATATTAATCAGGTAGTCTCTCTACCTGTATTGCTCTCTGCCTCCTCCTCTGATGCTCCAGTCCGACATCCACTGGACATAGCTAGATGCCTTCAGATCTATGTGGATAGATCTAAAGAATTCAGGTTGGATGAAAATCTCTTTATCCTGTTTGCCGGTAAGTCAAAAGGCCGGAAAGCGTCTAAGATGACTATTAGTCGCTGGGTTAAGGAGGCCATTAGGGAAGCCTTTATTTTCCAAGCCTTAGATCCTCCGGAGTTTGTGAGGGCCCATTCTACAAGGGCCGTAGCTACCTCTGTTGCGGAAAGAAGTCTTCTCCCCCTAGAGTTGATCTGTAAGGCAGCCTCCTGGAGCTCTGAGTCTACCTTCATCTCCCATTATAGGATCGATGCTAGGATATCGGAGTTCTCGGCCTTTGGGCAGACAGTCCTTACTTCTGCCGAGCATGAGGACCCTCCCTAGGGGATTCTTCTTGCTATCTCCCCATCTGTGCTGCTGGTAGGACGTAAGGGAATCGTTAATTTCTAACGATAATTTGTTTTCCCTTAGTCCTAACAGCAGCACACAAAGTTTCCCGCCCTAAAGTACTTTTTTTCTTGTAACATACACGGTGGGCTGGGGGATGAACCCCTCCCTTTAAGGGAGCTGGAGTTCTTTTATTGGTTTAATCTTTGGGCTCATTAAAATTCCGCCGGTCCTACCAGTCCACGGGGGGCAGTTAACCCCATCTGTGCTGCTGTTAGGACTAAGGGAAAACAAATTATCGTTAGAAATTAACGATTTTGCCCAAAAAGGGTGTTTTTTGAAACCCAGAAATTTATAGCAGAATTTTTAGCTTAAATTGCACACTGACTAATCCTGCAAAGGCTCCAGATGTAGGATATTGCCAAAAAAGGGTGTTTTTTAAAACCAGATCATTATTGCAGTATTTCAAGCTTGGATTTGAATGTCACAAATGCACATAAAATGGCCACCGCCGCCCACCTAACTAACAGACGGATAAAAGTTATTTTTCTCTGTCACTGGGCTCAGGGCAGGATAAAAAGATTCGCTCAACCCTAATAGCCACGGCTAAAATGGATGGGAATCTCTTCTTTATGACATATTTTATATTAAAGTGAATCTGTCACCATGATTCTCGACTATTATCTGAGCTAATACATGAGTAGTACTACACATAAGGTGTCCAGACCAATATTTTTTATTTTTCTACTGCTCCCAGTTATCCTGCTGTCAGCACTCAAAGATGCACTGAAATGCACAGTCCGGACTGTTTTGCTGACATAACGGAAAGAACCCATGTTAATGTGCACTGCAGTCATGACAATGCCTTTCTGAGCGCTGACAGCTGGGGAAAGAGGGACAGTGGGAACATTAAAAATAGTGATCTGGACTCCTTATTTGCTGCCCTATTTTATGATCATGATGACAGATACATCACAATCTACTGTTTGTTAAACTCACAATAGAATTGTGTAAAAATTATCTCAATACAGTGTTGTGGAATATGTTAATACATAAGCAATGGAAAATAAATATTTTTAAAAGCAAAACCTACAATAAAATGCATAGTAATAGTTCTACTTTATTTATCTTTTACTACATGCTATCCTGGCTGTGTTCTCCTGTCACGCTGCTGCTACTGCTGCAACAATGAGTGAGATGAGTATTGATAGACGCCTGAAAGGAATTCATCTTATACAGTCATGTGAAAAAATTAGGACACCCTTTGAAAGCATGTGGTTTTTTGTAACATTTTTAATAAAAGGTTATTTCATCTCCGTTTCAACAATACAGAGAGATTAAAGTAATCCGACTAAACAAAGAAAACTGAAGAAAAGTCTTTTCAAGATCTTCTGTAAATGTCATTCTACAAAAATGCCTATTCTAACTGAGGAAAAAGATAGGACACCCTTGCCCCTAATAGCGAGTGTTACCTCCTTTGGCTGAAATAACTGCAGTGAGACGGTTCTTGTAGCCATCTACCAGTCTTCGACATCGGTCTGAGGAAATTTTACCCCACTCCTCAATGCTGAACTTTTTCAGCTGTGAGATGTTTGAGGGGTTTCTTGCACGTACAGCCCTTTTCAAGTCACCCCACAGCATCTCAATGGGATTCAAATCTGGACTTTGACTTGGCCATTCCAGGACTCTCCATTTCTTCTTTTTCAGCCAATCTTTGGTTGATTTACTAGTATGTTTTGGGTCATTGTCATGTTGCATGGTCCAGTTCCGCTTCAGCTTTAATTTTCTAACTGATGGTCTCACATGTTCTTCAAGCACCTTCTGATACACAGTAGAATTCATCGTGGATTCTATGATGGTGAGCTGACCAGGTCCTGCTGCAGCAAAGCAGCCCCAAACCATGACACTTCCACCTCCATGCTTCACAGTTGGTATGAGGTTCTTTTCTTGGAATGCTGTGTTTGGTTTACGCCAAACATGTCCTCTGCTGTTGTGTCCAAATAATTCAATTTTGGACTCATCTGTCCAAAGAACATTATTCCAGAAGTCCTGGTCTTTGTCAACTTTATCTCTGGCAAATGTCAGTCTGGCCTCGATGTTTCTCTTGGAAAGCAAAGGTTTCCTCCTTGCACACCTCCCATGCAAGTTAAACTTGTACAGTCTCTTTCTGATTGTAGAGGCATGTACTTCTACATCAACAGTAGCCAGAGCCTGCTGTAGTTCTCGAGATGACACTTTAGGGTTTTTGGAGACCTCTTTTAGCATCTTGCGGTCTGCTCTTGGGGTGAACTTGCTGGGGCGACCAGTCCTGGGCATGTTGGCAGTTGTTTTGAAAGCCCTCCACTTGTAGACTATCTTCCGGACAGTGGAATGGCTGATTTCAAAATCTTTTGAGATCTTTTTAAATCCCTTCCCAGACTCATAGGCTGCTACAATCTTTTTTCTGAAGTCCTCTGACAGCTCTTTTGCTCTCACCATGGTGCTCACTCTCACTTCAACAGTCAGGAGCACACCAAACTAAATGTCTGAGGTTTAAATAGGGCAAGCCTCATTCAACATGCAGAGTAACGATCTACTAATTATGTGCACCTGGTGTGATATACCTGTGTGAGATCTGAGCCAATTTAAGAGGGAATACATGTGAGGGTGTCCTATCTTTTTCCTCAGTTAGAATAGGCATTTTTGTAGAATGACATTTACAGAAGATCTTGAAAAGACTTTTCTTCAGTTTTCTTTGTTTAGTTGGATTACTTTAATCTCTCTGTATTGTTGAAACGGAGATGAAATAACCTTTTATTAAAAATGTTACAAAAAACCACATGCTTTCAAAGGGTGTCCTAATTTTTTCACATGACTGTACATATGTCACACTACATACAGTTCAGGAGCTCTGACAAGTTTTCATTTTCTATTCTGGCCCACTTCAGGCTGGCCCCAAAGTGGCACACTGCTCTTTTTTTTTTTTTTAAGATAAACTGAGTAGAGATGAGCGAATCAAAGTTGTCGAAGTGGAATTCGATCTGAATTTCCAGGAATAATTCAATTTGCAATGAACCTGAATTTCCTCATGCTTCGTGGTAACAAATCGGATTTTTTCCTAAAATGACTGCTGCACGTGTTAGGATATGGAGCAAAGAACTCTGGGAACAAGGGACCACCCAATAATGCAATGCATGCAGCCAATCAGCAGCCAGCCAGCTCCTGTGATGTCACACCCCTATAAATAGCCTCAGCCATCTTGGATTCTGACATTTTCCAGGGTGCTTAGTACAGGCAGAGATGTCAGTAGGCGCTAGGGACAGTGCTAGGAAAGACTTCATTGGGCTGAAAAACGATTTTACAACTTTAGGTAAAGATTATTCAAGGTGTAGGGAAAGCATAGGGAGGCATCATCCACGCTATAAAAGGAGAGCATATACCTTGATGCACTGATTGGGGATCCAAATTGCAGTTATACTGCTGCTTTTCGGTTGTTTGCACTATATGATAGCTCAGTAATTCCAGAAAATTGTGATTGGGGTGAAAGTTCTGTGTCATACAGCCATTTATGGGGTGTATTAATCAGAAAAATACGTACGTCCTAATAGCCATTCTGCATTGATTTTATATAGTTTTTTTGGGGGTGTATTAATAGGAAAAAAAAGGGGGGAAATGTCACAATTGACATGCAGCAGTGAAGTTACATTATACTACAGCCATTTATGTGGTGTAGAAAAAGGAAATATACATATGTCCCATTAGGCTTTCTGCAGTGAATTGTGATTATTTTTTTGGGGGAGGGGGAATTTATTAATTAGAAAAAAATATATATGTCTTAATTGCCTCTCAGCGGTAAAGTAATATTGTACTACTGCCTTTTTTTGGGGGTATTATTAATTTCTAATTTAATTCTTTATTAACCGTCTCCGGACCGCCTAACGCAGATGTGCGGTCCGGAGGCGGCAGCGCTGCGCAGAGTCACGCATATACGCGTCATCTCACGAGACGCGAGATGACGTGCTTTGCCGGCCCGCGCATGCGCAGTTCGGGCCGGCATTTCGTCAAGGGGGGTCGCGTCATCAGCTTGCCAGTCAATGATCGCGGCTGGCAAGCTGATGATTTTAAAAAAATCCAATGAGAAGCCAGATAACAGATCATATAAGTAAATATGATCTGTTATTTGGCTGCCCTGCTCCTCTGGTGGTCCTTTTCGTCGGATGGATCCAGCAGAGGAGCAGGCTTCACAGTGAGTAGCACCAACAGTACATACTTAGCCCCAGATCACCCCCTGCACCCCAATTAACCCTTTGATCACCCCTTTGATAGCCCCTGTCAATCACTAGTGAAAGGAAAAAAGTGATCAGTGCAAACTGTCACTTTTTTTTTCCACTGGTATTGACCGTTAGGTTTTAGTATAGTTTAGGCTCCTTGGTTAGGTAGTTTAGGGATCGGTTAGCGCCCAGCCCGCCGCACCGCAGTCACTGATTCGCTGATTAGCGTATCGCTAATCAGCATTTGTACTTTTATAGTATCTGGAAGTGATCAAAACTGATCACGGTCAGATCTATAATAGTATTAGTGTCACTTTAGTTCTCCCTCCACCCAAAACGCAGTGTTTGCCCGATCAGGCCTGATCGGTCGCCCACACGTGCGTTCGCCCACACCCGCCCCACCGCAGTGACCCAAAAAATTTTGTTTTTGGATCACTGCACATTCACTTTACACGCGCTGCGGCGATAAAAAAATCAGTTTTGATATTTTTTATCAACCGCAGCGGCCTCCGCTAGCCTCCTCTTTGTAAGACAGGCTTGCTTTTTTTCTTGGGTAGTCTCAGGGAATACCCCTAAATTTAGTTGCCCAAATGTCAAACAGGGGGTATTCTTCTGAAGAGGCCTACAGGCTTCTGACCCAGTCGGATGAGGAATGGGAACCCTCATCTGATGAATCTAGCGGGTCAGAATACGAACCTGTAGAAAGCAGTGGCTCTCTGACCCAAAGTTCGGACGAGGAGGCTGAGGTCCCTGATAGCACCAGGCGTACCCAGCCCCGTGTCGCTAGACCACAGGTTGCGCAGGATCCGCTTCAAGAGCAGCAGAGTGGGGCTGGTGCTGTCGGATTACGTGGTGAGGCATACACCAGCAGCGCAGCCCTCCCTGGACCTAGTACCAGCACTGCCGTACAACCTGGTGAAGTGGCGAGCACCAGAAGGGCAGTTGAAGCTGGTACGGTGGCACGAGCAGTAGTGACCCCGTCGCAGCCACCACAAAGACGTGCCCGTAGAGCCCCTACAATCCCTGAGGTGCTGGCAAACCCTGATTGGCAGTCCCCAACTTCAGCCGCACCTGTAGTTTTCCCTTTCACTGCCCAGTCTGGAGTTCGGGTTGAGACAGCTCAGAACGGTTCGGCCCTGGGATTTTTTGAGCTGTTCTTGACTGCGGAGCTCTTAGACATAGTTGTGGCCGAAACAAACAGGTATGCCACACAATTTATAACCGCCAACCCGGGAAGCTATTATGCCCAGCCTTTCCGGTGGAAACCAGTCCAAGTTTCCGAAATTAAAACTTTTCTGGGCCTTCTCCTCAACATGGGTCTAACTAAAAAGCATGAATTGCGGTCATATTGGTCCACAAACCCAATTCATCACATGCCCATGTTCTCTGCTGCTATGTCCAGGGCACGTTTTGAGGCCATCCTGCGTTTCCTGCACTTTAGCGACAACACCGCCTCCCGTCCCAGAGGCCATCCTGCATTTAACCGGCTCCACAAAATTCGGCCCCTCATAGACCATTTCAACCTGAAATTTGCAGATTTGTATACCCCTGAGAAAAACATCTGCGTAGACGAGTCCCTGATACATTTTACTGGGTGCCTTGGCTTCAAACAATACATCCCAAGCAAGCGCGCCCGGTATGGGGTCAAATTGTATAAGCTCTGTGAAAGGGCCACAGGCTATACCCACAAATTTTGGATCTATGAGGGAAAAGATCAGACCCTGGAGCCGGTCGGTTGCCCTGACTACCTGGGGAGCAGTGGGAAGACAGTCTGGGACTTGGTGTCACCCTTATTCGGCAAGGGGTACCATCTTTATGTGGACAATTTCTACACAAGTGTGGCCCTCTTTAGGCATTTGTTTCTAGAACGGATTGGCGCCTGTGGCACCGCGCGAACTAGTCGCGCGGGCTTCCCCCAACGGCTCGTTACCACCCGTCTTGCAAGGGGGCAGAGGGCCGCATTGTGTAACGAAGAACTGCTCGCGGTGAAATGGAGAGACAAGCGTGACGTTTACATGCTCTCCTCCATTCACGCAGACACGACAATACAAATTGAGCGAGCAACCGGTGTCATTGAAAAGCCCCTCTCAGTCCACGACTATAACCTTCACATGGGAGGGGTGGACTTCAATGACCAGATGTTATCTCCGTATTTAGTTTCCCGCAGAACCAGACGCTGGTATAAGAAGGTGTCTGTATATTTAATTCAATTGGCTCTGTATAATAGTTTTGTTCTCTACAGTAAGGCTGGGAGAACTGGATCCTTCCTCAAATTTCAGGAAGAGATCATCGAGAACCTCCTGTACCCAGGAGGTTCCGTGGCCCCATCCACCAGTGTAGTTAGCCGTCTACACGAGCGACATTTCCCCAATGTCGTTCCTGGTACCTCAACCCAACCGTCACCCCGAAAAAGATGTTGTGTCTGTAGCAGGAGTGGAATAAGGCGTGACACCCGCTATTTCTGTCCTGACTGTCCTGACCACCCTGCCCTATGCTTTGGAGAGTGTTTCCGGAAGTACCACACACAGGTACACCTAGCATAGGGATCATCTTACCAGGACAGGCACACAGGGCTATTAGGGCCCATTCACTCACAGCTGCTGCAAACCTCTCCTTTCACCTGGGACAAAGTGCATAACGCACTTCGCCACATCTTTGGGCGATTTGCGCTTTGCACATTGACCCATGGGGAAGGAGAGGTTTGTTCTATAAAGGTAAAAAAAAAAAAAAAAACACCAGTAAGCAAAAAGGTTAATGTTTAGTTCAAAAAGTTAAAGTTTATATGTTCTTTTCCAAAGTTAATAAAATTATTGCGTTGCGGCCTGTTTTTTTTTTTTTTTACCTTCCAGGTGGACCAACCGATCGACTAGCTGCAGCACTGATGTGCATTCTGACAGAAGCATTGCGCTGCTGTCAGATTACACGCAAGTCGGTGTATGCGGCGCTGCAAGACGAGATTTCTACTCTGCAGTAAAAGATACTTTGCCAAGGCATACGAGCTGAGGAGGAGGCGGCTTTCCTATGCTTTGGCAAACACTTTGTATATAAAAAAATAAATAAAAAAATCCCGGCAATGATTTATTCATCCACATCGATTGATGTGAATGGAGAAATCTGGTTTGCCAGGGCATACGAGCTAAGTAGGTATGGATGTTGGGCGGAGCTCCTATGTCCTGGCAGACGCCTTTCCCCTCCTTTTCTTTTTTGGCAGAGATTTTTTCATCCACATTGATCGATGCGAATGAAGAAATCTGTGCCGTTCATTTTTTCTTTCAGCCCAGAGGCTGAACGGAAAAAAAAATCTCATTACCTGTATGCTCAATATAAGGAGAATAGCAGAAACTCCTAATGCTGGCCATACATGTAATGATTGCGGAGACCCTCAAATGCCAGGGCAGTACAAACACCCCACAACTGACCCCATTTTGGATGTCGAAGTACTTTGCAATCAAAATGTGTAAAAAATGGCCTGCGAAATCCGAAAGTTGCGTTTTGGAATATGTGCCCCTTTGCCCACCTTGGCTGCAAAAAAGTGTCACACATCTGGTATCGCCGTACTCAGGAGAAGTTGGGGAATGTGTTTTGGGGTGTCATTTTACATATACCCATGCTGGGTGAGAGAAATATCTTGGCAAAAGACAACTTTTCCAATTTTTTTTATACAAAGTTGGCATTTGACCAAGATATTTTTCTCACCCAGCATGGGTATATGTAAAATGACACCCCAAAACACATTCCCCAACTTCTCCTGAGTACGGCGATACCAGATGTGTGACACTTTTTTGCAGCCTAGGTGGGCAAAGGGACCCACATTACAAAGTGCACCTTTCGGATTTCACCGGTCATTTTTTACAGATTTTGATTGCAAACTTCTTCTCACACATATGGGCCCCTAAATTGCCAGGGCAGTATAACTACGCCACAAGTGACCCCATTTTGGAAAGAAGACACCCCAAGGTATTCCGTGAGGGGCATGGCGAGTTCCTCGAATTTTTCTATTTTTTGTTGCAAGTTAGTGGAATATGAGACTTTGTAAGAAAAGAAAAAATCATCATTTTCCGCTAACTTGTGACAAAAAATAAAAAGTTCTATGAACTCACTATGCCCATCAGCGAGTACCTTAGGGTGTCTACTTTCCGAAATGGGGTCATTTGTGGGGTTTTTCTACTGTTTGGGCATTGTAGAACCTCAGGAAACATGACAGGTTCTCAGAAAGTCAGAGCTGCTTCAAAAAGCGGAAATTCACATTTTTGTACCATAGTATGTAAACGCTATAACTTTTACCCAAACCATTTTTTTTTGCCCAAACATTTTTTTTTATCAAAGACATGTAGAACAATAAATTTAGCGAAAAATTTATATATGGATGTCGTTTTTTTTGCAAAATATTACAGCTGAAAGTGAAAAATGTCATTTTTTTGCAAAAAAATCGTTACATTTTGATTAATAACAAAAAAAAGTAAAAATGTCAGCAGCAATGAAATACCACCAAATGAAAGCTCTATTAGTGAGAAGAAAAGGAGGTAAAATTCATTTGGGTGGTAAGTTGCATGACCGAGCGATAAACTGTGAAAGTAGTGTAGTGCAGAAGTGTAAAAAGTGGCCTGGTCATTAAGGGGGTTTCAGCTAGCGGGGTTGAAGTGGTTAAACAGTATGTCAGACAGACAGGTGACAGGCCCATCAAAGGGAACGGATAGTGGCCAAAATGTTTCTGTCGCAGGCAGCAGAAGAATGGGGGGTGGAAGCAGGAGTCGCAGCGAGAGGCCTGAGCTCCTGGTGTCATCTAGCGCTTGTGTCTTCACCAGAAACCCAGCAGTGCTTGAATGGTTGACTTGGTCTTTTACTTCGTCGCAAGTGATATCAGACACCCCCAGCCAAGAGTCGGTGGGTTCTTCTGACATGACACTTAGTTGGCATGGATGGCCCGGGAGCAGGCACTGTACCCCCACCCCCTTCCTCTGGTAGGTGGGTAAGTAGTGTTGATCAGAGTCGCGTGGGAGCAGGTGTTGCAAGCAGTAAGGCTCCGTGCTCTGAGACCGTTGAGGGGGACATCAGTGACGTGTAGACAGTAGCAGATGATAATGATGTAGCCGATAGCACTTGGGAGCTGGGTGAAGAAGGGGCTTCATTATCATCATCAGGAGAAGAGGGTGGCGGCTTGCGCGTGAGGCAGCGGATGAGCCAGCAGGGTTGTAGCATGGCTGTGAGTCAGCAAGGTGTCAGCAGTGTGAGATTGGGAACCAAACGTGCCCGGGGTAGACCACTCACTTCTCAGCAGCTCGGAAAGTAGCGGTGCAGGGGTTCACGGTGACAGCGGTAGCAGACAGTCAGCACGGAATTGTTGAGGGAAAATGCCATACTCAACGGTGTGGCAATTTTTTGTTAGGCCGACGGAGGAGGTAAACATTGCCATTTGCCGAATCTGTGGGCAGAAGGTGAAGCTTGGCCAGGGTACCAGTGTTGGTACCACCGCCCTGCGTGAACACATGCAGCGTCACTATAAAGTGGCCTGGGAGAACTGAAGCTCTGGTGTGGTGGTCCAGCCTACCGCAGCAACCGCTGCATCGCCCAGTGGCACGCACATGATTTCAGGCAGTCAAGGCTCCACCGCCTCAGTCGAAGGGAGCCATCTGTCCTTCCCATCATCTTCTGGTCCTGAAGCTCCTGTTCCTCGTCCTACTTTTACTCCTCATCATTAATTCTGTCAGCAATCGATCACTGAAGCTATTGCCAGGAGACAACAGTATGCGGGCACTCATCCAACAGCGCAGAAGCTGAACATGCTCCTGGCTAAGTTGCTGGTGCTGCAGTCCCTCCCTTTCCAAGTGGTGGACTCTGCACCTTTCAGAGAACTGATGGCTTGTGCCGAGCCTTGGTGGAGAGTCCCAAGACGTCATTTCTTTGCCAAAATGGCAGTACCAGCCCTGCACACATATGTATAACAGAAGGTGGGCCAGTCCTTGAGCCTGTCGGTGTCTGCCAAAGTCTTTGGAAGCTGTAACTACGGTCAAGGACAATATATATCCTTTAGAGCCCACTGGGTAAATGTGGTTCCTTTCCAGCCACACCAGCAACTTGGTCAGGTGACGCCCCGCTTTTGCCTCCATGTTCTCACGCCATTCTCACAGTGTATGCCTCTGCCTCCATCGTATCCTCAGCCTCCACTGCAGGGACAATTCACAGTGCTCTACTGGTATGACACATGTACAGGGCACTGCGCTGTCACTCTGTTCTGCAACTAGTTTGCCTGGGCGAACAGAGTCAAATGGGAGGAACTGCTCTGCGTCCTTCATCCAGAAATCAAATCCTTGCTTTCTCCTCAACAAATCAAAATCGGAACCATGGTGACATGGAAACTCCAGATTACCATCAACCAAAACAGGAGGAGGAGGCAAAGGAGATGGTTCTGCAGGTTCCACATATTTCTTCAACAAGGACCTGTGAAACACATTATGGATCTTCCAAGCCTGCAGAAGGTCCAGACAAAACGCCACTGGATTGACAATAGCCGAGATTTTGTACGGGCCAATAAATCTTGGACCCAATTTCCAAGAGGGCACCTTCAGCTTAATGTTTTTAGTGGACAACCACACCAAATCACACACACACAGGTCCGGACCAGTCATACGTCTCTTGTCAGCCATCCGTTTATATATTTCACCCATTTTTTTTTTTTTTTTGTCATCTATATGGTGGAAGAACTATCTTCCACCATATAGATGACAAAGAGGAAGAGAATCTCTCCTCCTCCGGTATCCCAGAAGATTCAGTCCCAGAAAAAGTACCAAACTGAGGGGGAAAACCATATGCGCCAAAAAATTGTGACTTATCAGTTTACTCATGCCTACGGTTATTCAAGGCAAACTCGGATAAAGACAAGAACAAGGACCACTTATCCTGATTCTCAGCGACAAAACACCTCAAATAGGTCTCCAGGATTTGGTTAGTTCGCTCAGTTTGACCATTCAACTGAGGATTAAAAACAGAAGAGAAAGACAACTGAATACCCAGACAAGAACAAAACACCCTCTAAAACCTGGAAACAAATTGCGTCCTGCTTTCAGACGCCACATCAGAGGGAATGCCATGTAATTTCACATTGTTATCAATAAAAACCTGAGCGAGAGTTTTCGCATTGGGCAAACCTGATAATGGTACAAAGTAAGTCATCTTGCTGAAGCAGTCCACTACCAGCAAAATCACAGTTTTCCCAGAGGAACTCGGAAAATCAGTAATGAAGTCCATGGACAAATGCGTCCAAGGACGAGATGGGATTGTCAAAGGAAGAAGAGATCCTGATGTCCGAGTGTGAGCCACTTTCGCGCGTGCACTGGTCTCAAAAGCTGCTACATAACCCACAACACTTTTATGCAACCCTGGCCACCAGAATCTCCGGTAAATAAGATCTACAGTGGATCTACTTCCAGGATGTCCCGCAAGGACATTATCATGATGTTCCTTGAAAACCTTGTATCGCAGTTTAGAAGGAACAAACAACTTGCCTGGAGGACAAGAATCAGGTGCCTCTTCTTGAGCCCCCAACACTTCCATCCCCAGCTCGGGGTAAAGAGCGGAAATCACCACCCCATCTGCCAAAATCGGAGCAGGAGCCTAGGATGTAAACGCTTTGCAGATGGCAGGTAAGCCAGATTCTTATGGTCAGTAAATACCGTAATTGGAAGAGTAGCCCCTTCTAACCAATGACGCCACTCTTCAAAGGACAATTTGATGGCCAACAACTCTCTATTCCCAACATCATAATTTCGAGAGTTTCTTGGAGAAAAAAGCACACTGGAGCCATTTGCTAGGAGAGGGACCCTGCGACAAGACTGCTCCGACTCCCACTTCTGAATGGTGAGACACATCAGGTTGCATCAGAATGGGAGCAGAAGCAAAACATTTCTTAATAGCAGAAAAAGCCTGTAATGCCACATCCGACCAGACAGAGAAGTCAGCGCCCTTCCTAGTCATATCTGTCAAAGGTTTGATAATGGTGGAATAATTCAAGATTACTTTTCTGTAGCAATTAGTAAATCCTAAAAACCGCATCAGGGCTTTCTGATTCTCCGGCCAGTCCCATTCCAGTACCGGACAGACCTTTTCGGGATCCATACAAAAACCGGAGGCAGAAAGCAAGTACCCCAAAAAGGCAGCTCCTGAACCGCAAACACACAATTTTCCAAGTTAGCATACAATTTCTTCTTCCGAAGGATCAATAATACTTGTCTCAAATGATCTTGAAGAGTCTTAACCCCTTAAGGATCGGGCTCATTTTCACCTTAAGGACCAGGCCATTTTTTGCAAATCTGACCAGTGTCACTTTAAGTGCTGATAACTTTAAAACACTTTGACTTATCCAGGCCATTCTGAGATTGTTTTTTCGTCACATATTGTACTTCATGACACTGGTAAAATAAAGTCAAAAAAATTAATTTTTTTGCATAATAAAATACCTAATTTACCAAAAATTTGGAAAAATTAGCAAATTTCAAAGTTTCAGTTTCTCTACTTCTGTAATACATAGTAATACCCCCAAAAATTGTGATGACTTAACATTCCCCATATGTCTACTTCATGTTTGAATTATTTTGGGAATGATATTTTATTTTTTGGGGATATTACAAGGCTTAGAAGTTTAGAAGCAAATCTTGAAATTTTTCAGAAATTTACAAAAACCCAATTTTTAGGGACCACTACAGCTCTGAAGTCACTTTGCGAGGCTTACATAATAGAAACCGCCCAAAAATGACCCCATTCTATAAACTACACCCCTCAAGGTATTCAAAACTGATTTTACAAACTCCGTTAACCCTTTAGGTGTTGCACAAGAGTTATTGGCAAATGGGGATGAAATTTGAGAATTTCATTTTTTTGCCTAATTTTCCATTTTAACCAATTTTTTCCACTAACAAAGCAAGGGTTAACAGCCAAACAAGACTGTATCTTTATTGCCCTGACTCTGCTGTTTACAGAAACACCCAATATGTGTCCGTAAACTACTGTACGGCCACACAGCGGGGCGTAGAGTGAAAGGTGCGCCGTGTGGTTTTTGGAAGCCAGATTTTGCTGGACAGTTTTTTTGACACCATGTCCCATTTGAAGCCCCCTGATGCACCCCTAGAGTAGAAACTCCATAAAGTGACCCCATCTAAGAAACTACACCCCTCAAGGTATTCAAAACTGATTTTACAAACTTCGTTAACCCTTTAGGTGTTGCACAAGAGTTATTGGCAAATTGGGATGAAATTTGAGAATTTCATTTTTTTGCCTAATTTTCCATTTTAACCCATTTTTTCCACTAACAAAGCAAGGGTTAACAGCCAAACAAGACTGTATCTTTATTGCCCTGACTCTGCTGTTTACAGAAACACCCAATATGTGTCCGTAAACTACTGTACGGCCACACAGCGGGGCGTAGAGTGAAAGGTGCGCCGTGTGGTTTTTGGAAGCCAGATTTTGCTGGACAGTTTTTTTTGACACCATGTCCCATTTGAAGCCCCCTGATGCACCCCTAGAGTAGAAACTCCATAAAGTGACCCCATCTAAGAAACTACACGCCTCAAGGTATTCAAAACTGATTTTACAAACTTCGTTAACCCTTTAGGTGTTGCACAAGAGTTATTGGCAAATTGGGATGAAATTTGAGAATTTCATTTTTTTGCCTAATTTTCAATTTTAACCCATTTTTTCCACTAACAAAGCAAGGGTTAACAGCCAAACAAGACTGTATCTTTATTGCCCTGACTCTGCTGTTTACAGAAACACCCCAAATGTGGCCGTAAACTACTGTACGGCCACACAGCGGGGCGTAGAGTGAAAGGTGCGCCGTATGGTTTTTGGAAGTCAGATTTTGCTGGACAGTTTTTTTGACACCATGTCCATTTGAAGCCCCCCTGATGCACCCCTAGAGTAGAAACTCCAAAAAAGTGACCCCATCTAAGAAACTACACCCCTCAAGGTATTCAAAACTGATTTTACAAACTTTGTCAACCCTTTAGGTGTTGCACAAGATTTAATGGAAAATAGAGATACAATTTCAAAATTTCACTTTTTTGGCAGATTTTCCATTTTAATATTTTTTTTCCAGTTACAAAGCAAGGGTTAACAGCCAAACAAAACTCATTATTTATGGCCCTGATTCTGTAGTTTACAGAAACACCCCATATGTGGTCGTAAACTGCTGTACGGGCACACGGCAGGGCGCAGAAGGAAAGGAATGCCATACGGTTTTTGGAAGGCAGATTTTGCTGGACTGTTTTTTTTTATACCATGTCCCATTTGAAGCCCCCCTGTTGCACCCCTAGAGTAGAAACTCCAAAAAAGTGACCCCATTTTAGAAAGTACGGAATAGGGTGGCAGTATTGTTGGTACTAGTTTAGGGTACATATGATGGTTTTGGTTGCTCTATATTACACTTTTCGTGCGGCAAGGTAACAAGAAATAGCTTTTTTGGCACGTTTTTTTTTTGTAATTTACAACATTCATCTGACAGGTTAGATCATGTGGTAATTTTATAGAGCAGGTTGTCACGGACGCTGCGATACCTAATATGTATACAATTTTTTTTATTTATGTAAGTTTTATACAATAACTTCATTTTTAAAACCAAAAAATTGTTTAGTGTCTCCATAGTCTAAGAGTAGGGATGAGCGAACTCGAACTGTATAGTTCGGGTTCGTACCGAATTTTGGGGTGTCCGTGACACGGACCCGAACCCGGACATTTTCGTAAAAGTCCGGGTTCGGGTTCGGTGTTCGTCGCTTTCTTCGCGCTTTTGTGACGCTTTCTTGGCGCTTTTTGAAAGGCTGCAAAGCAGCCAATCAACAAGCGTCATACTACTTGCCCCAAGAGGCCATCACAGCCATGCCTACTATTGGCATGGCTGTGATTGGCCAGAGCACCATGTGACCCAGCCTCTATTTAAGCTGGAGTCACATAGCGCCGCCCGTCACTCTGCTCTGATTAGCGTAGGGAGAGGTTGCGGCTGCGACAGTAGGGCGAGATTAGGCAGATTAACTCCTCCAAAGGACTTGATTAACTGATCGATCTGCAGCTGTGGATCATTGAGCTGCTGATCCTCAATTGCTCACTGTTTTTAGGCTGCACAGACCGTTTGTCAGTCTCATTTTTCTGGGGTGATCGGCGGCCATTTTGTGTCTTGTGGTGCGCCAGCACAAGCTGCGACCAAGTGCATTTAACCCTCAATGGTGTGGTTGTTTTTTGGCTAAAGCCTACATCAGGGTGAAGCTGTCACACCAAGTGCATTTAACCAGCAATAGTCTGTTCATTTTTTGGCCATATACAAAATCAGGGGCAAGCTGCGCCTGTCACCAAGTGCATTTAACCCTCAATGGTGTGGTTGTTTTTTGGCTAAAGCCTACATCAGGGTGAAGCTGTCACACCAAGTGCATTTAACCAGCAATAGTCTGTTCATTTTTTGGCCATATACAAAATCAGGGGCAAGCTGCGCCTGTCACCAAGTGCATTTAACCCTCAATGGTGTGGTTGTTTTTTGGCTAAAGCCTACATCAGGGTGAAGCTGTCACACCAAGTGCATTTAACCAGCAATAGTCTGTTCATTTTTTGGCCATATACAAAATCAGGGGCAAGCTGCGCCTGTCACCAAGTGCATTTAACCCTCAATGGTGTGGTTGTTTTTTGGCTAAAGCCTACATCAGGGTGAAGCTGTCACACCAAGTGCATTTAACCAGCAATAGTCTGTTCATTTTTTGGCCATATCCCAGTCTAATTCTGTCACTAAATCCATACCGGTCACCCAGCGCCTAAATACTAGGCCTCAAATTTATATCCAGCTAAATCTGTCCCTAGTGCTGTAGCTGGGCGAGTTATTTAGTGTCCGTTCAAGCACATTTCTTGTTCTGGGTTGAAATACAATTCCCAATTTAGCAATTTCATAATTTAGTGGTTCCTGCTATATCAGAGCTATTTGAAATCTATCCCAAAAAGGGTATATAATATTGAAGGTGCACATTGGGTCATTCAGAATAACTTCACACACACCCGCTACTGTGTATTTCCAAGTCTAATTCTGTCACTAAACCCATACCTGTCACCCAGCGCCTAAATACTAGGCCTCAAATTTAAATCCCTCTAAATCTCTCGTTACCCACCGCTGTACTGTTGTTGCTGGGCAAGATATTTAGTGTCCGTCAAAGCACATTTTTTGTTCTGGGTTGAAGTACAATTCCCAATTTAGCAATTTCATAATTTAGTGGTTTCTGCTATATCAGAGCTATTTGAAATCTATCCCTAAAAGGGTATATAATATTGAAGGTGCACATAGGGTCATTCAGAATAACTTCACACACACCGCTTACTGTGCATTTCCAAGTCTAATTCTGTCACTAAATCCATACCGGTGACCCAGCGCCTAAATACTAGGCCTCAAATTTAAATCCCTCTAAATCTCTCGTTACCCACCGCTGTACTGTTGTTGCTGGGCAAGATATTTAGTGTCCGTCAAAGCACATTTTTTGTTCTGGGTTGAAGTACAATTCCCAATTTAGCAATTTCATAATTTAGTGGTTTCTGCTATATCAGAGCTATTTGAAATCTATCCCTAAAAGGGTATATAATATTGAAGGTGCACATAGGGTCATTCAGAATAACTTCACACACACCGCTTCTGTGCATTTCCAAGTCTAATTCTGTCACTAAATCCATACCGGTGACCCAGCGCCTAAATACTAGGCCTCAAATTTAAATCCCTCTAAATCTCTCGTTACCCACCGCTGTACTGTTGTTGCTGGGCAAGATATTTAGTGTCCGTCAAAGCACATTTTTTGTTCTGGGTTGAAGTACAATTCCCAATTTAGCAATTTCATAATTTAGTGGTTTCTGCTATATCAGAGCTATTTGAAATCTATCCCTAAAAGGGTATATAATATTGAAGGTGCACATAGGGTCATTCAGAATAACTTCACACACACGCTTCTGTGCATTTCCAAGTCTAATTCTGTCACTAAATCCATACCGGTGACCCAGCGCCTAAATACTAGGCCTCAAATTTAAATCCCTCTAAATCTCTCGTTACCCACCGCTGTACTGTTGTTGCTGGGCAAGATATTTAGTGTCCGTCAAAGCACATTTTTTGTTCTGGGTTGAAGTACAATTCCCAATTTAGCAATTTCATAATTTAGTGGTTCCTGCTATATCAGAGCTATTTGAAATCTATCCCTAAAAGGGTATATAATATTGAAGGTGCACATAGGGTCATTCAGAATAACTTCACACACACCGCTACTGTGTATTTCCAAGTCTAATTCTGTCACTAAATCCCATACCTGTGACCCAGCGCCTAAATACTAGGCCTCAAATTTAAATCCCTCTAAATCTCTCGTTACCCACCGCTGTACTGTTGTTGCTGGGCAAGATATTTAGTGTCCGTCAAAGCACATTTTTTGTTCTGGGTTGAAGTACAATTCCCAATTTAGCAATTTCATAATTTAGTGGTTTCTGCTATATCAGAGCTATTTGAAATCTATCCCTAAAAGGGTATATAATATTGAAGGTGCACATAGGGTCATTCAGAATAACTTCACACACACGCTTCTGTGCATTTCCAAGTCTAATTCTGTCACTAAATCCATACCGGTGACCCAGCGCCTAAATACTAGGCCTCAAATTTAAATCCCTCTAAATCTCTCGTTACCCACCGCTGTACTGTTGTTGCTGGGCAAGATATTTAGTGTCCGTCAAAGCACATTTTTTGTTCTGGGTTGAAGTACAATTCCCAATTTAGCAATTTCATAATTTAGTGGTTCCTGCTATATCAGAGCTATTTGAAATCTATCCCAAAAAGGGTATATAATATTGAAGGTGCACATTGGGTCATTCAGAATAACTTCACACACACCCGCTACTGTGTATTTCCAAGTCTAATTCTGTCACTAAACCCATACCTGTCACCCAGCGCCTAAATACTAGGCCTCAAATTTAAATCCCTCTAAATCTCTCGTTACCGCTGTACTGTTGTAGCTGGGAAAGTTATTTAGTGCCCGTCAAAGCACATTTTTTGTTCTGGGTTGAAGTACAATTCCCAATTTAGCAATTTCATAATTTAGTGGTTCCTGCTATATCAGAGCTATTTGAAATCTATCCCAAAAAGGGTATATAATATTCAAGGTGCACATTGGGTCATTCAGAATAACTTCACACACACGCTTCTGTGCATTTCCAAGTCTAATTCTGTCACTAAATCCATACCGGTCACCCAGCGCCTAAATACTAGGCCTCAAATTTATATCCCGCTGAATTTGAATACAATACATTGGGCCAAATAATATATTTGTTGTTGTGGTGAACCATAACAATGAGAAAAACATCTAGTAAGGGACGCGGACGTGGACATGGTCGTGGTGGTGTTAGTGGACCCTCTGGTGCTGGGAGAGGACGTGGCCGTTCTGCCACATCCACACGTCCTAGTGTACCAACTACCTCAGGTCCCAGTAGCCGCCAGAATTTACAGCGATATATGGTGGGGCCCAATGCCGTTCTAAGGATGGTAAGGCCTGAGCAGGTACAGGCATTAGTCAATTGGGTGGCCGACAGTGGATCCAGCACGTTCACATTATCTCCCACCCAGTCTTCTGCAGAAAGCGCACAGATGGCGCCTGAAAACCAACCCCATCAGTCTGTCACATCACCCCCATGCATACCAGGGAAACTGTCTCAGCCTCAAGTTATGCAGCAGTCTCTTATGCTGTTTGAAGACTCCGCTGGCAGGGTTTCCCAAGGGCATCCACCTAGCCCTTCCCCAGCGGTGAAAGACATAGAATGCACTGACGCACAACCACTTATGTTTCCTGATGATGAGGACATGGGAATACCACCTCAGCATGTCTCTGATGATGACGAAACACAGGTGCCAACTGCTGCGTCTTTCTGCAGTGTGCAGACTGAACAGGAGGTCAGGGATCAAGACTGGGTGGAAGACGATGCAGGGGACGATGAGGTCCTAGACCCCACATGGAATGAAGGTCGTGCCACTGACTTTCACAGTTCGGAGGAAGAGGCAGTGGTGAGACCGAGCCAACAGCGTAGCAAAAGAGGGAGCAGTGGGCAAAAGCAGAACACCCGCCGCCAAGAGACTCCGCCTGCTACTGACCGCCGCCATCTGGGACCGAGCACCCCAAAGGCAGCTTCAAGGAGTTCCCTGGCATGGCACTTCTTCAAACAATGTGCTGACGACAAGACCCGAGTGGTTTGCACGCTGTGCCATCAGAGCCTGAAGCGAGGCATTAACGTTCTGAACCTGAGCACAACCTGCATGACCAGGCACCTGCATGCAAAGCATGAACTGCAGTGGAGTAAACACCTTAAAACCAAGGAAGTCACTCAGGCTCCCCCTGCTACCTCTTCTGCTGCTGCCGCCTCGGCCTATTCTGCTGCTGCCGCCTCGGCCTCTTCCTCCGCCTCTGGAGGAACGTTGGCACCTGCCGCCCAGCAAACAGGGGATGTACCACCAACACCACCACCACCACCTCCGTCACCAAGCGTCTCAACCATGTCACACGCCAGCGTTCAGCTCTCCATCTCACAAACATTTGATAGAAAGCGTAAATTCCCACCTAGCCACCCTCGATCCCTGGCCCTGAATGCCAGCATTTCTAAACTACTGGCCTATGAAATGCTGTCATTTAGGCTGGTGGACACAGACAGCTTCAAACAGCTCATGTCGCTTGCTGTCCCACAGTATGTTGTTCCCAGCCGGCACTACTTCTCCAAGAGAGCCGTGCCTTCCCTGCACAACCAAGTATCCGATAAAATCAAGTGTGCACTGCGCAACGCCATCTGTAGCAAGGTCCACCTAACCACAGATACGTGGACCAGTAAGCACGGCCAGGGACGCTATATCTCCCTAACTGCACACTGGGTAAATGTAGTGGCAGCTGGGCCCCAGGCGGAGAGCTGTTTGGCGCACGTCCTGCCGCCGCCAAGGATCGCAGGGCAACATTCTTTGCCTCCTGTTGCCACCTCCTCCTTCTCGGCTTCCTCCTCCTCTTCTTCCACCTGCTCATCCAGTCAGCCACACACCTTCACCACCAACTTCAGCACAGCCCGGGGTAAACGTCAGCAGGCCATTCTGAAACTCATATGTTTGGGGGACAGGCCCCACACCGCACAGGAGTTGTGGCGGGGTATTGAACAACAGACCGACGAGTGGTTGCTGCCGGTGAGCCTCAAGCCCGGCCTGGTGGTGTGTGATAATGGGCGAAATCTCGTTGCAGCTCTGGGACTAGCCAATTTGACGCACATCCCTTGCTTGGCGCATGTGCTGAATTTGGTGGTGCAGAAGTTCATTCACAACTACCCCGACATGTCAGAGCTGCTGCATAAAGTGCGGGCCGTCTGTTCGCGCTTCCGGCGTTCACATCCTGCCGCTGCTCGCCTGTCTGCGCTACAGCGTAACTTCGGCCTTCCCGCTCACCGCCTCATATGCGACGTGCCCACCAGGTGGAACTCCACCTTGCACATGCTGGACAGACTGTGCGAGCAGCAGCAGGCCATAGTGGAGTTTCAGCTGCAGCACGCACGGGTCAGTCGCACTACAGAACAGCACCACTTCACCACCAATGACTGGGCCTCCATGCGAGACCTGTGTGCCCTGTTGCGCTGTTTCGAGTACTCCACCAACATGGCCAGTGGCGATGACACCGTTATCAGCGTTACAATACCACTTCTATGTCTCCTTGAGAAAACACTTAGGGCGATGATGGAACAGGAGGTGGCCCAGGAGGAGGAGGAGGAGGATGAGGAAGAGGGGTCATTTTTAGCACTTTCAGGCCAGTCTCTTCGAAGTGACTCAGAGGGAGGTTTTTTGCAACAGCAGAGGCCAGGTACAAATGTGGCCAGCCAGGGCCCACTACTGGAGGACGAGGAGGACGAGGATGAGGAGGAGGTGGAGGAGGATGAGGATGAAGCATGGTCACAGCGGGGTGGCACCCAACGCAGCTCGGGTCCATCACTGGTGCGTGGCTGGGGGGAAAGGCAGGACGATGACGATACGCCTCCCACAGAGGACAGCTTGTCCTTACCCCTGGGCAGCCTGGCACACATGAGCGACTACATGCTGCAGTGCCTGCGCAACGACAGCAGAGTTGCCCACATTTTAACCTGTGCGGACTACTGGGTTGCCACCCTGCTGGATCCACGCTACAAAGACAATGTGCCCACCTTACTTCCTGCACTGGAGCGTGATAGGAAGATGCGCGAGTACAAGCGCACGTTGGTAGACGCGCTACTGAGAGCATTCCCAAATGTCACAGGGGAACAAGTGGAAGCCCAAGGCCAAGGCAGAGGAGGAGCAAGAGGTCGCCAAGGCAGCTGTGTCACGGCCAGCTCCTCTGAGGGCAGGGTTAGCATGGCAGAGATGTGGAAAACTTTTGTCAACACGCCACAGCTAACTGCACCACCACCTGATACGCAACGTGTTAGCAGGAGGCAACATTTCACTAACATGGTGGAACAGTACGTGTGCACACCCCTCCACGTACTGACTGATGGTTCGGCCCCATTCAACTTCTGGGTCTCTAAATTGTCCACGTGGCCAGAGCTAGCCTTTTATGCCTTGGAGGTGCTGGCCTGCCCGGCAGCCAGCGTTTTGTCTGAACGTGTATTCAGCACGGCAGGGGGCGTCATTACAGACAAACGCAGCCGCCTGTCTACAGCCAATGTGGACAAGCTGACGTTCATAAAAATGAACCAGGCATGGATCCCACAGGACCTGTCCGTCCCTTGTCCAGATTAGACATTAACTACCTCCCCATAACCATATATTATTGGACTCCAGGGCACTTCCTCATTCAATCCTATTTTTATTTTCATTTTACCATTATATTGCGATGCTACCCAAAGTTGAATGAACCTCTCCTCTGCCTGTGTGCTAGGCCTAAATATATGCCAATGGACTGTTGCAGTGGTGGCTGACATGAAGCCTGATTCTCTGCTATGACATGCAGACTAATTCTCTGCTGACATGAAGCCAGATTGTCTGTTACGGGACCTCTCTCCTCTGCCTGGGTGCTGGGCCTAAATTTATGACAATGGACTGTTGCAGTGGTGGCTGACGTGAAGCCTGATTCTCTGCTATGACATGCAGACTGATTCTCTGCTGACATGAAGCCAGATCGTCTGTTACGGGACCTCTCTGCTCTGCCTGTGTGCTAGGCCTAAATATATGCCAATGGACTGTTGCAGTGGTGGGTGACGTGAAGCCTCATTCTCTGCTATGACATGCAGACTGATTCTCTGCTGACATGAAGCCAGATTGTCTGTTACGGGACCTCTCTGCTCTGCCTGTGTGCTAGGCCTAAATATATGCCAATGGACTGTTGCAGTGGTGGGTGACGTGAAGCCTCATTCTCTGCTATGACATGCAGACTGATTCTCTGCTGTCATGAAGCCAGATTGTCTGTTACGGGACCTCTCTGCTCTGCCTGTGTGCTAGGCCTAAATATATGCCAATGGACTGTTGCAGTGGTGGGTGACGTGAAGCCTCATTCTCTGCTATGACATGCAGACTGATTCTCTGCTGACATGAAGCCAGATTGTCTGTTACGGGACCTCTCTGCTCTGCCTGTGTGCTAGGCCTAAATATATGCCAATGGACTGTTGCAGTGGTGGGTGACGTGAAGCCTCATTCTCTGCTATGACATGCAGACTGATTCTCTGCTGTCATGAAGCCAGATTGTCTGTTACGGGACCTCTCTGCTCTGCCTGTGTGCTAGGCCTAAATATATGCCAATGGACTGTTGCAGTGGTGGGTGACGTGAAGCCTCATTCTCTGCTATGACATGCAGACTAATTCTCTGCTGACATGAAGACAGATTCTCTGTTACGGGACCTCTCTCCTCTGCCTGTGTGTGCTGGGCCTAAATATATGCCAATGGACTGTTGCAGTGGTGGCTGACGTGAAGCCTCATTCTCTGCTATGACATGCAGACTGATTCTCTGCTGACATGAAGCCAGATTCTCTGTTACGGGACCTCTCTCCTCTGCCTGTGTGTGTGCTGGGCCTAAATATATGCCAATGGACTGTTGCAGTGGTGGCTGACGTGAAGCCTCATTCTCTGCTATGACATGCAGACTGATTCTCTGCTGACATGAAGCCAGATTCTCTGTTACGGGACCTCTCTCCTCTGCCTGTGTGTGTGCTGGGCCTAAATATATGCCAATGGACTGTTGCAGTGGTGGCTGACGTGAAGCCTCATTCTCTGCTATGACATGCAGACTAATTCTCTGCTGACATGAAGACAGATTCTCTGTTACGGGACCTCCCTCCTCTGCCTGGGTGCTGGGCCTAAATATATGCCAATGGACTGTTGCAGTGGTGGCTGACGTGAAGCCTCATTCTCTGCTATGACATGCAGACTGATTCTCTGCTGACATGAAGCCAGATTCTCTGTTACGGGACCTCTCTCCTCTGCCTGTGTGTGTGCTGGGCCTAAATATATGCCAATGGACTGTTGCAGTGGTGGCTGACGTGAAGCCTCATTCTCTGCTATGACATGCAGACTGATTCTCTGCTGACATGAAGCCAGATTCTCTGTTACGGGACCTCTCTCCTCTGCCTGTGTGTGTGCTGGGCCTAAATATATGCCAATGGACTGTTGCAGTGGTGGCTGACGTGAAGCCTCATTCTCTGCTATGACATGCAGACTAATTCTCTGCTGACATGAAGACAGATTCTCTGTTACGGGACCTCCCTCCTCTGCCTGGGTGCTGGGCCTAAATATATGCCAATGGACTGTTGCAGTGGTGGCTGACGTGAAGCCTCATTCTCTGCTATGACATGCAGACTGATTCTCTGCTGACATGAAGACAGATTCTCTGTTACGGGACCTCTCTCCTCTGCCTGTGTGCTAGGCCTAAATATATGCCAATGGACTGTTGCAGTGGTGGGTGACGTGAAGCCTCATTCTCTGCTATGACATGCAGACTGATTCTCTGCTGTCATGAAGCCAGATTGTCTGTTACGGGACCTCTCTGCTCTGCCTGTGTGCTAGGCCTAAATATATGCCAATGGACTGTTGCAGTGGTGGGTGACGTGAAGCCTCATTCTCTGCTATGACATGCAGACTAATTCTCTGCTGACATGAAGACAGATTCTCTGTTACGGGACCTCTCTCCTCTGCCTGTGTGTGTGCTGGGCCTAAATATATGCCAATGGACTGTTGCAGTGGTGGCTGACGTGAAGCCTCATTCTCTGCTATGACATGCAGACTGATTCTCTGCTGACATGAAGCCAGATTCTCTGTTACGGGACCTCTCTCCTCTGCCTGTGTGCTAGGCCTAAATATATGCCAATGGACTGTTGCAGTGGTGGCTGACGTGAAGCCTCATTCTCTGCTATGACATGCAGACTAATTCTCTGCTGACATGAAGACAGATTCTCTGTTACGGGACCTCTCTCCTCTGCCTGGGTGCCGGGGCCTAAATATCTGAGAATGGACTGTTCCAGTGGTGGGTGACGGGAAGCCAGATTCTCTGCTATGGAACCTCTCTCCAATTGATTTTGGTTAATTTTTATTTATTTAATTTTTATTTTAATTCATTTCCCTATCCACATTTGTTTGCAGGGGATTTACCTACATGTTGCTGCCTTTTGCAGCCCTCTAGCCCTTTCCTGGGCTGTTTTACAGCCGTTTTAGTGCCGAAAAGTTCGGGTCCCCATTGACTTCAATGGGGTTCGGGTTCGGGACGAAGTTCGGATCGGGTTCGGATCCCGAACCCGAACATTTCCGGGATGTTCGGCCGAACTTCTCGAACCCGAACATCCAGGTGTTCGCTCAACTCTATCTAAGAGCCATAGTTTTTACAGTTTTTGGGCGATTATCTTGAGTAGGGTCTATTTTTTGCGGGATGAGATGACGGTTTTATTGGCACTATTTTGGGGTGCATATGACTTTTTGATCGCTTGCTATTACACTTTTTGTGACGTAAGATGGCAAAAAATTGCTTTTTTTACACTTTTTTTTTCTTTTTTTTTTACGGTGGTCATCTGAGGGGTTAGGTCATGTGATAATTTTATAGAGCCGGTCGATACGGACGCGGCGATACCTAATATGTATACTTTATTTTTATTTATAAAAGTTTTACACAATTATTTTATTTTTGAAACAAAAAAAAACATGTTTTAGTGTTTCCATAGTCTAAGAGCCATAGTTTTTTCAGTTTTTGGGCGATTATCTTGAGTAGGGTCTCATTTTTTGCGGGATGAGATGACGGTTTTATTGGTACTATTTTGGCGTACATGCGACTTTTTTGATCACTTTTATTACCTTTTTTGGGAAGTAAGGTGGGCAAAATTTCAATTTTCTCATAGTTTTTATTTTTTTATTTTTATGGCGTTCACCGTGCGGGGAAAGTAACATGACCGCTTTATAGATCAGGTCGTTACGGACGCGGCGATACCTAATATGTGTAGTGTATTTTTTTATTTTTATTTTTATTCAGTGATAAATGTTTTTTTATTTTATCTTAACTTTTTTCACTTTTTTTTTAAAAAAATTGGACCCAGACCCACTTGGTTCTTGAAGATCCAGTGGGTCTGATGTCTGTAAAATACAGTACAGAACCTATATAGGTTTCTGCACTGTATTTTACTTACACTGAACAGATCTATGCTTTCAGCACAGATCTGTTCAGCACCATGGACAGCAGGACGCCTGAGCAGGCGTCCCGTTGCCATGGGAACCTTCCCCGTCTGCCACAACTTCGCAGACGGGGAAGGGTGAGGACGGGGCTTCGGGGGGCTCTCTGGGGGCTCTCTCCCTCTCCCATCGGGGGGCTGCAAAGGCACAGCAGCCCCCCGATCGGAGAGGGAGGGAGCTCCTTGCACTGTTAACCTTTTCCATACAGCGGTCCATACGGACCGCTGTATGGAAAGGGTTAAACGTCTGACATCACATCACCGATGTCAGCCGTTTATACCAGGGTGCCAGCAATGTGCTGGCACCCTGGTATACCCACTGTACACCAACGATTATGCAATGGGAGGCGGGCGGGGGATCGCGATCCCGCCTGCCGCACCGCCCGCCTCCCGCAACGCCCCCACTGCCTGCGACACCCCCCCTGCACCACCCGCCGCCATCAAATCATACAGGGGTGCAGGGGGGGTGCGCAATATTGATTTTAGGCACTCAGAAGTCAGGGACCGCGGGGATCAGAAACTGCAAAAAGCGCAGCAAACCGCAGGTCTGAATTGACCTGCGGTTTGCTGCGATCGCCGACACGGGGGGGTCAAATGACCCCCCCCCTGCGTTGTTACGGGATGCCGGCTGAATGATTTCAGCCGGCGTCCCGTTCCGATTAACCCCTGCGGCGCCGGAATGCAGATTTTAAGTCAGGACGTACCGGTACGTCCTCGGTCCTTAAGGACTCGGGAAATAGGGCGTACCGGTACGTCCTCGGTCCTTAAGGGGTTAATATCGGGTGAGTAAATTAGTATGTCATCGAGGTAAATAACAACAAACCTCCACACCAAATGATGAAAAATGTCATTGATAAAGCGCTGAAAGACTGCTGGAGCATTAGTTAAACCAAAGGGCATGACTAGGTTCTCGAAGTGACCCTCGGGGGTATTAAAGGCCGCTTTCCATTCATCTCCTCCCCTGATTCTGATCAGATTATAAGCTCTTCTTAAATCCAACTTAGAAAACACCTTGGCACCAACAATCTGATCAAATAGATTCATAATCAAGGGTAGGGGATAAGGATCACGGACAGTAATAAGATTCAGTGACCAAAAATCTAGGCAAGATTTAAGGGATCCATCCTTCTTATTTACGAAAAAGAAGCCAGCGGTCATAGGAGACTTAGATGGTCTAATATGTCCCTTTGCCAAACTCTCGGAAATATACTCCCGCATAGCTACTCTTTCGGGTTGAGAAAGATTATATAACCGAGATTTTGGAAATTTTACTCCGGGGATAAGATTGACCGGTCAATCATACTCTCGGTGAGGGGGCAACTCCTGAGCTCCACCCTCCAAGAATACGTCCAAAAAATCGGAAATAAACTGAGGCAACACCTTAGTGGACACCCCAAAATAGAGGCACTAAGACAGTTGTTCATATAAAATTCACTCTAATTACTGATTTGTCTTGTTTGCCAGTCAATGGTTATGTTTTATCAACCATGGTAAACCCAGAACCATCGGAGAAGGCAAACCTTTCATAACAAAGCAAGAAATTAACTCAACATGAGAATCTCCCACCCTCAAATGAATATCCTGAACAATATGAGTTAGACATCTTTGCGACGGGGGGGAGGGGGGGTAATCTATATTAATGCGCTAGTTTTAAAACCATGACTCTGAAGAAATAAAAAATCTATAAGATTAACCCCTGCGCCACTGTAAACAAATACCTTTAACTCAAAATTTTACTATTACCAGAGCAAGAAGTAACCTGACCCAATTGCATAGGCTCCTCTCCAGCCCCTAATTCAAGTGTCATAGTACCCCGAGGGACGGGAGAGACTGATTCTCCACCAGACAGCACTCCCTGCCCGAGGGGAACCTTGCACCTCTCCCTAAGATGTCTATCAATCCGTACGGCCAAAGACATGGCCGCCTCCAAAAAATCAGGTTTTTCATGAAATGCAAGAGCATATTTTAATCTCTCAGATAGCACGTGACAGAACTAACTACGGAGTGCAGGATCATTCCACTCCGAGTCAGTCGCTCATCTTCTAAATTCAGCACAATACGACTCAGCAGTACGTTCTCCCTGGCACAAGCTGCGTAAATTAGATTCAGCCATAGAGACCCGGTCTGGGTAATCATAAATCAGGCCCAGGGCTCCGAAAAATTCCTCCACCGACCGGAGGGACTGTGAACCGGTTGACAGAGAAAAAGCCCAAGACTGACAGTCATTTTTTAGCAGAGAAATAACAATCCCTACTCTTTGGTTTTTGTCTCCAGATGAAATCGGACGCAGACTAAAATACAATTTACAGGACTCCCTGAACCAAACAAAGTTGTCACCTCCCCCGGAAAACCTATCAGGGAGAGCGACCTTAGGTTCCAGGCAGATCTGGTTTCCCCCGGCGGCACCAGACGCCAACGTACTCTGACACCGTGCAACCAAATTGCGGAGGCTAGCTATCTCCAAAGACAATCCCTGCATGCGATCAACCAAAGCATCAATAGTTTCCATTTTGAAAACAGCAAGGGGAAAAATTATGCTATAGTGGGTTATAATGTCACAGTAGGTAAGATAAGGGAAGGAAAGAACATGACAAGGCAAACAAAACAACTGACTAGGCCCCAAATGCTAGGGAACAAAGGGGTCACCTCCTAGCAATCCCTTTCCCTAAGCTGCTATGCCCATGTGCAAATCTCGATGGTAGATATGCACATGCCCACTTACCTAAGACTATAACACACTGAACCAAACCCTCAGCTGTAGGGAAGAGGGAAAGAGACACCCAGCTCCTTCAGCAACCGAAGAAGCTAGCGTCACCCTAGAGGCCTAGTAAAAACAGACACAGAAGAATAAAAGGGAAAAGGACTTATCTAGAGATGTGTTGGAGAAGATGATCCACAGAGCTCACACAAGGCAGAACTATAACCCGCATAGGCTATAGGAAGAGGGAGGAATACATACAGTAGCCTCACTAATTACCTAAAGAACAACACCTGGGAGGAGGTGGGATTCAGTTCAAACCCGTAACAAAACAAACTGTCATATCGAGTCACGTGCAGCAGCACATGTCATCAGTTTTGCATCCACTCCTGTTTTTTTGGGGCTTTACTGATTGATTACTGACCAAATGCTGACCGAGTGAAGGCAGATGCTCTATAGACAGGATCCATTTTTTGGGGGTTATTTTTCTGATGGATCAGAGGAAGGACAAAATAATCTGTGACATCAACACAAACTTACTGCTCACCACCTCTCCACTCTGTCAGGGGGCTCTACTTAAATAAGCCTTTAATAGAACAGGTTCTGTAGACATCTATGGCGAATCAGCTGACAACAGTGTAAAAAGAGTGCGTTCTTTCACACTATGGTAGGATCTTAGGTAGAGTTGAGCGAACCCGAACTATAAAGTTCGAATTTAGGGTTTTCGGCACCCAGAGCCCGAACCCGAAAATTTACATAAAAGGTGGGTTCGGTGTTTCGGCGATTTTTATGGCGCTTTTTTAAATGCTGCAAAGCAGCCAATCAACAAGCATCCTACTACTTGCCCCAAAAGGCCATCACAGCCTTGCCTACTATTGGCATGGCTGTGATTGGCCAACTGCAGCATGTGACCCAGCCTCTATTTAAGCTGGAGTCACGTAGCGCCGCCCGTCAGTCTGCTCGGATTAGTGTAGGGAGAGGTTGCAGCTGCTGTAAGGGAGAGATCAAGGAGAAATCTTACGAAGATTCAGAACTGCTTCTTTACTCAGCGATCTACAGCAAATGTGTTTTGTGGGTGCAGTGCACAATTTTTTTAAGCCTGCCCTGAGCCAAATACTACTGAAAACGAACTTTTTTTCCTTCAGTTAGTCAATATCAATACATAATCGGCAGCTATTTTATGCAACGATAGTGCACCAACACAAGATATCTGCATGTCTGCAAGTCCAGAAATACCAACCTCACACGGTGTTTTGGAGGGGGCTGTTTGAAGGCCTCTTGCCTCAGGATTATGGCCCATAGTAACTTTAAAGGAGAAGACAGACCGGCTGCACAGCTTAAATCTGTCTGTAGAATTGTATTTTATGTTATTATGCGTTCGGTTAAATTGTATGTTATGTGAGGGCACCCAAATAGCTAATATTATTGTATTCGTGTATTCTGAGTGCCATTCATCTAATGATATGCACTCAGACTTGAGCTATCTGGGGATATGTTAAATGTCTGTGTTTGCTGTGGGGGTGTGCCATTGTGTGTTTAAATGGTGATGTCTGTCCTGTTGTCTCCACATGTGTATTGGTGATTTCCCTTTGTCCTGAGAGATAATTGGATTGCCTTCGGTTGTCTCTGGGACAGAGAGGAGGAAACCATGATGCATTGTGGGGATGTGTTGTATCTGTTCTGTATTTGCAAAACTGTAATAAAAACCAGGCTGGGTGTGCCAGCACATCAGACCACTGCTGACCCTCAAGACGGAGCCTTGTCTCGTTATTGGGGGGATTCCCTGTATGCTGTTGGAGACTGATTGCCAGGAGTGTAAGCCGATTGTATGCTTTTCCTGTTCGTCTGCCGGCAGCTATTTGCGAGGTTCCAGTTTGGAGTGCTATTTTGTATCCAGTTCGGGAGGTTGGTGTTCTGCAGTAGCTGTGCCTGTCGCTCAGAAAGGGGCATATCGCCTAAACGGATTTTAACCCCTTGTCTGCTGAAACGGTCCGTTACATTGGTGGCAGCAGTGAGATCGTTCCTACAGCCAGAAGGACAGCTACAGGAGACACCATTTCTTTGGATTTTACAACTTATGGGCAACGCATATCTCAGTACAGCGACCCTAAAAGCACCAGGATGGAACCAGCAGTGGAGTACAGATACTCTGTGGAGGAATTTGACTGTATGATGTGGTTGCGGCTGAACTTCTTCGGACCCAATCCAGCTGAGAAATACGTGAAGTTTGTGAGGAGTCTAGTGTTCAAGACCCTACTATACCGGGCAGAAGGTGACGGTCAGCTGCCACGTTGGGTGGACCTCCATCGGAAGTTACAGTTGTGGGACAGAGGGAGCCCAGTCTCCATTCCCCAGCGGCCGTGTGATGTACAGGGAATTGGGAGCCGAGTCTCCATTCCCCAGCGGCAGGCGGAGTTACAGGGGGCAGAGGTAGTTGTTCCTGCCCCCCAGCAGCAGCATGATTTTTTGGGAATTGGGAGCCTAGTCTCCATTTCCCAGCGGCCTGTGTGATGTACAGGGAATTGGGAGCCCAGTCTCCATTCCCCAGCGGCAGGTGGAGTTACAGGGGGCAGACAGTTGGTCCTGTCCCCCAGAGGCAGAGTGTCCTACAGGGAATAGAGAGCCCAGTCTCCTTTCGCCAGCAGCAGGACACTGTATTGGGAGCGGAGGCGGTCGGTCGCCCTCCCCAGCGGCTGGAAGTATGTATGGGAGAGGAGCTCGTTACCCCCTCTCCCCAGCGGCAGCTTAACGCACCAGGGGGAGACAGTAAGCCCCACAACAGTGCAGATGGGACCGTGGTCTCTGCACTTACAGCACAGGGGGTAGGGACAGTTGTTCCTGTCCCCTAGCAACCGGGCTGTTTAGCCAAAGGGGAGACCAATCTGTTTCCCCCTCCAACAACCAGACTCCAACCAGGCTTTTTCCATGGTAGCGCTGGTACCAGGGCAGAGTCCTGCTGATCCCTGCCCACAAAGCAACCTCCACTCCAAGCCAGGGAACAACTCAGAGACCGGGAGTACCAGCTACCAATATAACCAATATAACCTTGGTGGATTCACTGGACAGAGACAGCCTACTAAATTCAACAGGTCCAGTATTGGGTTGTGGGTGGGCTGCCAGACTAACTCAGGTACCGACCGGCGTGAGGTCAGGTATCTGGTTAGTCTTCCCTGGGGGGGGGGAGATGTGTGGCGAAACCAACCTCGCCACGGTGTTTTGGAGGGAGCTGTTTGAAGGCCTCTTGCCTCAGGATTATGGCCCATAGTAACTTTAAAGGAGAAGACAGACCGGCCGCACAGCTTAAATCTATCTGTAGAATTGTATTTTATGTTATTATGCGTTTGGTTAAATTGTATGTTATGTGAGGGCACCCAGATAGCTAATATTATTGTAGTCGTGTATTCTGAGTGCCATTCACCTAATGATATGCACTCAGACTTGAGCTATCTGGGGATATGTTAAATGACTGTGTTTGCTGTGGGGGTGTGCCATTGTGTGTTTAAATGGTGATGTCTGTCCTGTTGTCTCCACATGTGTATTGGTGATCTCCCTTTGTCCTGAGAGATAATTGGATTGCCTTCGGTTGTCTCTGGGACAGAGAGAAGGAAATCATGATGCATTGTGGGGATGTGTTGTATCTGTTCTGTATTTGCAAAACTGTAATAAAAACCAGGCTGGGTGTGCCAGCACATCAGACCACTGCTGACCCTCAAGATGGAGCCTTGTCTCATTATTGGGGGGATTCCCTGTATGCTGTTGGAGACTGATTGCCAGGAGTGTAAGCCGATTGTATACTTTTCCTGTTCGTCTGCCGGCAGCTATTTGCGAGGTTCCAGTTTGGAGTGCTATTTTGTATCCAGTTCGGGAGGTTGGTGTTCTGCAGTAGCTGTGCCTGTCGCTCAGAAAGGGGCATATCGCCTAAACTGATTTTAACCCCTTATCTGCTGAAACGGTCCGTTACATAGTGCATATCTGGGATTAGACGTGCATAAGTGAGTGTCACATTTAGGCCAGAAATACAGCTCTTTGATTACTGGGGTGAAAAAAATACATCTGTTTCATATACTGCACATCTGGGATTAGACGTGCATAAGTGAGTGTCACATTTAGACCAGAAATACGGCTTTGTGCTTACTGGGGTGAAAAAAATACATATGTTTCATATACTGCACATCTGGGATTAGACGTGCATAGGTGATTGTCACATTTTGGCCAGAAATACGTATTTTTGCTTACTGGGGTGAAAAAAAATACATCTGTTTCATATAGTGCACATCTGGGATTAGACGTGCATAAGTGAGAGTCACATTTAGGCCAGAAATACGGCTTTGTGCTTACTGGGGTGAAAAAACCCTCTGATATACTGCACATCTGGGATAAGACATGCATAAGTGAGTGTCACATTTAGGGCAGAAATACAGCTTTGTGCTTACTGGGGTGAAAAAAAATACATCTGTTTCATATAGTGCACATCTAGGATTAGACATGCATAAGTGAGTGTCACATTTAGGCCAGAAATACAGCTTTTTGCTTACTGGGGTGAAAAAAATACATCTGTTTCATATAGTGCACATCTGGGATTAGACGTGCATAAGTGAGAGTCACATTTAGGCCAGAAATACGGCTTTGTGCTTACTGGGGTGAAAAAACCCTCTAATATACTGCACATCTGGGATTAGACGTGCATAAGTGAGTGTCACATTTAGGCCACAAATACGGCTTTGTGCTTACTTGGGTGAAAAAACCCTCTGATATACTGCACATCTGGGATTAGACGTGCATAAGTGAGTGTCACATTTAGGCCACAAATACGGCTTTGTGCTTACTTGGGTGAAAAAACCCTCTGATATACTGCACATCTGGGATTAGACGTGCATAAATTACTGTAAAATTTAGGCCACAAATACCGCTGTCATATAGAGTTAAAAAAAAAATTGAGTGCAATACCCTACATCAGGGTTTTTATTGGCGGTTAATTATTTTTAACATACTTAACCACTTTTTACTTTGCTTTGTGAACGCTAACTCTGAGGCAAACATCTAATAAGTGATGCGGTCATGGTCGTGGTGGTGGTGTTGGTGGAGCCTCTGGTGCAGGGAGAGGACGTGGCCGTTCTGCCACAGCTACACGTCCTACTGAACCTACTACCTCAAGTCTGAGTAGCCGCCAGAATCTACAGCGATATTTGGTCGGGCCTAATGCCGTTCTAAGGATGGTAAGGCCTGAGCAAGTACAGGCGTTAGTCAATTGGGTGGCCGACAGTGGATTCAGCACGTTCACATTTTCTCCCACCCAGTCTTCTGCAGAAAGCGCACAGGTAGCGCCTGAAACCCATGCCCATCAGTCTGTCCCATCACCCCCGTGCATGCAGCAGTCTCTTATGCTGTTTGAAGACTCTGCTGGGAGGGTTTCCTAGCCCTTCAATAGGGGTGGAAGACATAGAATGCACTGACGCACAACCACTTATGTTTCCTGATGAGGACATGGGCATACCACCTCAGCACGTCTCTGATGATGACGAAACACAGGTGCCAACTGCTGCGTCTTTCTGCAGTGTGCAGACCGAAAAGGAGGTCAGGGAGGAAGACTGGGTAGAAGACGATGCAGAGGACGATGAGGTCCTAGGCCCCACATGGAATGAAGGTCGTGCCACTGACTTTCAGAGTTCGGAGGAAGATGCAGTGGGGAGACTGAGCCAACAGCGTAGCAAAAGCGGGAGCAGGGTGCAAAAGCAGAGCAGACGTTGCCAAAATAGTATGCCTGCTACTGGCCACCGTCACCAGGGATCAAGCACACCAAAGGCAGCTTCAAGGAGTTCCCTGGCATGGCACTTCTTCACACAATGTGCTGACGACAAGACCGAGTCGTTTCCACGCTGTGCCATCAGAGCCTGAAGCAAGGCATTAACGTTCTGAACCGTAGCACAACCTGCATGACCAGGCATCTACATGCGAGACACGGGCTGCAGTGGAGTAAGCACCTTCAAAACCAAGAAAGGGCTGAGGCCCCTCCTGCTCCCTCTTCTGCTGCTGCCTCGGCCTCTTCCTCCACCTCTGGAGGAACATTGGCACATGCCGCCCAGCAAACAGAGGATGTGCCACCAACAACACCACCTCCGTCACCAAGCATCTCCACCATGTCACACGGAAGCGTTCAGCTCTCCATCTCACAAAACTTTGATGGAAAGCGTAAATTCCCACCTAGCCTCGATCCCTGGCCCTGAATGCCAGCATTTCTAAACTACTGGGCTTTGAAATGCTGTCATTCAGGCTGGTGGAGACGGACAGCTTCAAACAGCTCATGTCGCTTGCTGTCCCACAGTACGTTGTTACCAGCCGCCACTACTTCTCCAGGAGAGCCGTGCCCTACCTGCACAACCAAGTATAAAATCAAGTGTGCAACGCCATCTGTGGCAAGGTACACCTAACCACAGAAACGTGGACCAGTAAGCACAGCCAGGGACGCTATATCTCCCTAACTGCACAATGGGTAAATGCAGTGGCGGCTGGGCCCCAGGCGGAGAGTTGTTTGGCGCACGTACTTCCGCCGCCAAGGATTACAGGGCATCATTCTTTGCCTCCTGTTGCCTCCTCTTCCTACTTGGCTTCCTCCTCCTCTTGCACCACCTCCTCATCCAGTCAGCAACAGACCTTCACCACCAACTTCAGAGGTAAACGTCAGCAGGCCGTTCTAAAACTGATGTGTTTGGGGGACAGGCCCCACACCGCGACGAGTGGTTGCTGCCAGTGAGCCTCAAGCCCAGCCTGGTGGTGTGCAAAAATGGGCGAAATCTCGTTGCAGCTCTGGGACTAACCGGTTGATGCACATCCCTTGCCTGGCGCATGTGCTGAATTTGGTGGTGCAGAAATTTATTCACAACTACCCCAACATGTCAGAGCTGCTGCGTAAAGTGCGGGCCATCTGTGTGTGCTTCTGGCGTTCTCATCCTGCTGTCACTCGGCTGTCTGCTCTACAGCGTAACTTCGGCCTTCCCGCTCAAAGCCTCATATGCGACGTGCCCACCAGGTGGAACTCCACCTTGCACATGCTGGAGAGACTGTGCGAGCAGCAGCAGGCCATAGTGGAGTTTCAGCTGCAGCACGCACGGGTGAGTCAAACTGCGGAACAGCACCACTTCACCACCAATGACTGGGCCTCCATGCGAGACCTGTGTGCCCTGTTGCGCTGTTTCGAGTACTCCACCAACATGGCCAGTGGCGATGACGCCGTTATCAGTGTTACAATACCACTTCTATGTCTCCTTGAGAAAACACTTAGGGCGATGATGGAAGAGGATGTGGCCCAGGACGATGAGGAGGAAGAGGGGTCATCTCTAACACTTTAATGCCAGTCTTGGAGAAGTGGCTCAGAAAGAGGATTTTTGCAACAGCAGAGGGCAGGTACAAATTTGGCCAGCCAGGGCCCACTACTGAAGGACAAGGAGGAGGAGGAGGAGGATGGGGATGAAGCATGTTCACAGCGAAGTGGCATCCAACGCAGCTAGGGCCCATCACTGGTGCGTGGCTGGGGGGATACGAGGACGCAGACGATACGCCTCCCACAGAGGACAGCTTGTCCTTACCTCTGGGCAGCCTGGCACACATGAGCGACTACATGCTGCAGTGCTTGCACATTGACAGCAGAGTTGCCCACATTTTAACGTGTGCTGACTACAGGGTGGCCACCCTGCTGGATCCCCGTTACAAAGACAATGTGCCGTCCTTAATTCCCTCACTGAAGCATGATCAGAAGATGCGCGACTACAGGTGCACACTGGTACACGTGCTTCTCAGAGCATTCCCGACTGACGCCAGGGGACAAGTGGAAGAACAAGGCGACGGCAGGGGAGGAGAAAGAGGTCGCCAACACAGCTGTGTCAGCGCCAGCACCTCAGAAGGCAGGGTTAGCATGGCCGACATGTGGAAAAGCTTTGTCACCTCGCCGCAACAACCGGCCCCAACTGCTGATATGGAGCTTGTTAGCAGGAGGCAGTATTTGAACAACATGGTGGAAAAGTACCTGTGCACACGCCAATTTTTTTTTTAGGTCTTTTATGTTTTTTTTATTCATTTCCCTATCCAAATTTGTTTGCAGGGCATTTGCCATGCTCTTAAGCACATTTTTCTGCCTTTTGCAGCCCTCTAACTCTTTCCATGACATTTTTACAGCCATTTTAGTACTCAAAAGTTCGGGTCCCCATTGACTTTAATGGAGTCGGGTTCAGGGTCAAGTTTGGGTCCCAAACCCGAACATCCAGGTGTCCGCTCAACTCTAATCTTGTGTCTCTGCACGGTTCTTTTTACCTGGTGCTAACATTGACCTGTAAGGCTGAGTTCACATTGAGTTATTTGGTCAGTAACTCCCCAAATAGGTGAAGTGCGCAGTGATTCTAACAGCCACGCCTGTCATCTGCGTGTTATACCGGCTCACAGTATTGTTTCACTATCACAGCAGACTCCGTATGTGTGTTACTGAAAGGCACAGTGTCTTACACCACTATACAGGCTCCCTGCAGCCAGGAAATAGCTGTTTTTTAATGCAATTCACCTCAAATAAATTTGGCGAACTGACCGAATCCAATTTTTTTGAAATTCACTCATCTCTAAAACTGAGCAATGGTAGTTTTATCAGTAAGTCAGAGGTTTCAAGTCCAGCTAATTAGAAAAAAGACAAGCGTAGGGACACTTAATGTTTTACAAACTACTAGAAAAGCAGCTATGTAGGAAATGGGTCTAAACATACATTGAAAAGTGTAAATGCAATAAGACACAATCATGAAAATAAGCAATAATGTTATATTAATAAAGCAGCACATAATAATAGCAAATACACTAACTATATCTATACAGCTCCAGCAATGTCAGTGTAGTATAATTACAGTGCATAAATTGTTCTCTGAAAAGTGTTCCATATTAGTATGGAAACTGACACTTAGCGCTGATAGTAGGTGTAGTATCAAGGCAGCAAAAAAATCTTTTTGCTCTACAGTTTGACATCATCAGAGCAATAAACATGATTGTTTCTAGGGGCTAAAGAAATATGTGCTTGATGTCAGTGCTACTCCTCCATCAGAGGAATATAAAAGATAGCAATGACAGCCTATACTGAGATATGGTATGAGGATTTTCGGTCTGTGAGCACAGATAGGTGAGTAAAATATTTTATTGTATTTTCAAGTCTTTAATCTTTGCTTACCATTTGAATTGGCTAAATTGACTACACACAGGAAATCATTGCTTTGAAGACATATGTGTAGTGACTTTATGCTAATACTCTTTTGTTTTGAATTGGTCTTTCTTCTCTATTCCTTCAGACTGATTTTCTTCTTCCAGCTGAGACTACAGGTAAGAATATAACATAGAAGCTCACAGTAGGCTAATCGAAGCCAGCTCTGGTTTGCATCACCTATATATTGAAATTCTAGTATAGTTGAATAGTGATGCTATAAAAGAAAACAAAACATTGCTTTATTGTTATTTCAAAGAAGTAAAAACGGGAACGGAGTAAAAAAACATATGTTTAAATATAATCAGTGGTGCAAATCCAATGTTGACACAGACTGGTGGAAAAAAACACTCATACCTAGGCTGATATGTTTGCACCAATGATATAAGGCTCCAGTGTGTGCTGGGTACAATGTTGGATCCCCAGCACACGCTGCCAGCCTATTAGCAGCCCTCCTAATTGGCCACAGTATAACAGAAGTGATACAAAGTGATGTTATATTGTATCACCTATGACGCTGAGCACACCACACACACTGCCTATTTATACAGCTAATACACTTGTGGAGCCAGACAGGAAGGAAGAGGTGCCAGGGAGCACCACAGCCAGGGAGAAAAAATCTCTGTGCTGCGATTGGACAGCGCTACAGCCATGAAGAGGGAGATGCCTATTGAGAAACGCTGCTATCTCTTCCTCCCTGTTCCGATGCTCAGTATTAGCATACTGAGCAGAAGAAATCCGGCGGGGCGTAGGAGGCAAATTAAGCAGTGTGACAGCATCAGCGGGGGGTACCACACAAGTATAGGTATATATCTCCCCCAACAAAATCGCATGAAAGGTCCTCTTTAAAGTATTAAAGGTATTTTCCAGGACTCAACTACTGATGACCAACCTATCCTTAGGAACTACAAAACTCCATACACTGTGTAGTAGCCGTGTCTAATTGCTGCGATGCAGCTCCTAATGCAGTGAATGAGATTAATCATGCATGACCACTACACTGTTTATGGACCTGTATAGTTATGTTACCCGGTTCTGGTACCACAGCTTGTAAAAACAGGTGCCAGGTGTTGGCCTAAGGGCATTTAATATTAATGACCTAACCTAAGGGCTCATTCACACGGCTGTTGCCCCTCCGGTGCCGTATTGCAGCCCGTACACGACCCGCCGTCCACAATACACGGGGCACCAGCCGGGAACATTCTGCATCACAGATGCGGACCCATTCACTTAAATGGGTCTGCAAATCAATAGATGCGGTGCAGAATAGAAGCACGGAACTGAATCCTACGGAAGTACTACGGAGTGCTTCCGTGGGTTCCGTTCCGTGCCTCCGCACTGCAAAAATATAGAACTTGCTCGCCCTCTTTGCGGAACAGATGATTTGCGGTCCCCATTCAAGTGAAAGGGGTCGCGATCTGCATGCGGCAGCCCCACGGCCAGTGCCCGTGCATTGTGGACTGCAACTTGCATGAACAAGCTCTAAAAGAAGGTTATCAATAGGCATATCCTGGACATTCTGATCTTTTAATATTAGCTTGTTCTATTACAAGAAAATTTTGGACTAGCACATCAGAAGTCACAGGTTTGCATCCTTAAAGCTAACATGCAGATAGAAAAGGTATGGCAGCACACCATTACACATGCAAACAACATAATTGAGGATTAGGGATTATTCTGAATTAAAGTGGTACTGTACCTACTATACATGAAAAATAGAAGCTCTTTGCGCACATTTTTGATCAAACGTGTGTAGGGCCCATCTACCAGCATCAAGGTGGCTTCTACAGACGGGTACCTAACATTAGCAGAACTGCCTCTACTGGGCCTTACCTAAGCCTAAAATTTGCATAAAACTTCCACAAAATACAGATTGAGGGGTGCGATATGCTTGCTTCCACAAAATACTGATTGAGGGGTGCGATATACCTGCTTCCACCAAATATTGATTCAGGTGTTCTATATACTTGTTTCCACAAAATAATAATTGAGGGGTGCGATATACCTGCTTCCACAAAAAACTGATTGAGGAGTGCGATATACCTCCTTCCACCAAATATTGACTGAGGCCTGTGATACACGAGCTATCACAAAATACTGATTGAAGGGCGCGATATATCTGCTTCCACCAAATATTGATTCATTGGTTTTATATACCTGCTTCCACAAAATACTGATTGAGGGGTGCAATATACCTGCTTTCACAAAATACTGATTGAGGAGTGCGATACACCTGCTTCCACCAAATATTGATAGAGGCCTGCGATACACCGGCTTCCACAAAATACTGATTGAGGGGTGAGATATATTATATTTTTCGCCCTATAAGACGCACGTGCCCATAAGACACACCTAGGTTTTTGAGGAGGAAAATAGGAAAAAATATATTTTGAACCAAAAGGTGTGCTTTTGGTGGGTTTTGAACTAATGGTGGTCTGTGGATGACACTGTTATGGGGGATCTGTGGAAGACACTGTTATTTGGGATCTGTAGATGACACACTGTTATGGGGATCTCTGGATGGCATTGTTATGGGGCCCTCTGGATGGCACTGTTATGGGGATCTCTGGATGGCACTGCTATGGGGATGTCTGGATGGCACTGCTATGGGGATCTCTGGATGGCACTGCTATGGGTATCTCTGGATGGCACTGCTATGGGGATCTCTGGATGGCACTGTTATGGGGACATCTGTGGATGACACTGCTATGGGGACATCTGTGGATGACACTGCTATGGGGGGGAATCTGTGGATGACACATATATAGCATCTTATGCTATGTGCCATCCACAGATAGCCCCCATTACAGTGTCCCTGCAGTGTAGATGACCCCCAATACAGGGGCTGGGGACAGGCATCTGGATTAGGAATGAAAGAGGGGACCGGTGCAGTCCCTGTATTATAATGCAACCGGCCCCGCTCACACTGTTGTACTGTATAATTTTATCTAACCTGTAGGCATTGTTAAACTATAATAATCATGCGTAATCAATCTGAATTACTTACAACATTAAGTTCCATAGCAGAGAGGAGGGAGGAGGCAAGCCGTGAGGGAGGGTGGGCGGCGCATCACTCACTATGTCATGTGCCCGTGCAGCCTGCTTCATTCATAAAGTGGGTGGCGCAGGCGCATGACGTAGTGAGTGACGCGCCTCCTCCCTCCTCTATGCTACGGACCTTAATGTAAGTAATACAGATGGATTACACATGATTATTATATCTTAACAATGCTTACAGCATCGCAGCGACCGTGTATCATTGTAAATTGCAACATTCGTCACACAGGACTGCTATTTTCCCCCCACTTTTTTGGGGGGGGGGGTGCGTCTTATAGGGCAAAAAATATGGTACCTGCTTCCACCAAATATTGATTGAGGCCTGCGATACACCGGCTTCCAGCAAAATACTGATTGAGGGGTGCGATATACCTGCTTCCACCAAATATTGATTGAGGCCTGTGATACACCGGCTTCCACAAAATACTGATTGAGGGGTGTGATATGCCTGCGTCTACCAAATATTGATTCATGGGTTCTATTGACCTATCTCCACAAAATACTGATTGAGGGGTGCTATATGCCTGCTTCTACAAAATACTGATTAAGGGGTGCAATATACCTGCTTCCACAAAATACTGAATAAGGGGTTCTATATACCTGCTACCACAAAATAATAATTGAGGGGTGCGATATACCTGCTTCCACAAAAAACTAATTGAGGTATGTGATATACCTGCTTCCACAAAGTACTGATTAAGGGGTTTGATATACCTGCTTCCACAAAATACTAATTGAGGAGTGCGATATACCTGCTTCCACAAAATATTGTTCAGGTGTTCTATAAACCTGTTTTCACAAAATACAGATTGAGGGGTGCAATATACCTGCTTCTACCAAACACTGTTTAAGGGGTTCTATATACCTGCTTCCACAAAATACTAATTGAGGGGTGCGAGATACCAGCTTCAACCAATTACTGACTGAGGCTTGCGATATAGCTGCTTACACAAATACTGCTCTTCTCTAGGGACTTTGGCATAGGATCATTTTGAAAATGACAGGCAGAGGAATAGGCACGCCGTTCCTCAGGGGTGGTAGGGGTCGGGCAGGTGCACCAGGCATGAACCTAAATGGGAAGTTGGAGAAGGTGTGTTCGATTACGTCAAATGATGCACCAGAGTTGGTTGAGTGGCTCACTCAGTCATCCACTCCTGCACCCTCCTCATCCTCTGTATCTGCACCCTCCTCAATATCTGCTGTGTGCATCCCCAAAGACACCACCACCATCACCATAGCCCCTCCACTGGAGTCAGAGGAATTTTTTTCCCATCCATTCCGAGACTTTACTGATGCGCAGCCATTCTTGGCATTAGATGAGGAAGAAGAGGTAGCAACGGCCGCCACCCAGCGGTCTGACGACAGTACACAGATCAGCCCAAGGAGGGTGGTCACCTCCCTTGCTGCCTACTCCGAGATCTCTAATGTCAGCGGTGTTGAAAATGACAATGATAATGTATAGATGGACATCACGTGGGTGCCCACAAGAGAGAAAGAGACGGGGAATTCAGAGGGAGAGCGGAGCAGCAGATAGGGAGGAGAAGGAGGAGAAGCAGGTAGAACTCGCAGTGCACAGAAGGCAAAAAGCAGACTGCAAATGTATCTGGAGCGAGCCATCCACCATGCGCGGTCACATCTTTTGCTCCCAGGATGCCATCACATGGCTCCGCATTGTGGGCTTTTTTTAACATGTCAGCTGCTGACAATAGTGTTACCTGTCGCGGTAAGCCCAACACTCACCTAGGGACGACCTCCTTAATAAGGCACCTGGCCTCCCATCACTGAGCCCAGTGGCAGCAACACCATTAGAACACACAAAGCCACACTCCCGACGCTCCACATCCTGCCTCTTCTCCACTCTCCTCCCATTTGTCCTTCCACCGTGCCATCGTCGAGTTCATCTGGCAGAATGCAGGCTTCCGTGGACCAAATGTTAGAGCGTAAAAAGTTGATGACGCCGGATAACCCTTTTGCCCAGCAGCTGACCACTGTCTTGTCGGAACTGCTAGCCCGCCAACTATAGCCATATGAACTGGTGGACTCTGAGACCTTTAGGAAATTTGTGGCCATTGGCACACCACAATGGAAGGTCCCCAGAAGGAAACATTTCTCCAAAAAGGGCATTCCAAAGCAATATGGCCATGTTCTCTCATATGAATATTCTCTCATATTCTCTCATATTCTCTTGGTACAGTGTTAATGCAAAGATACATCTGACCAAAGACATGTACAGACATAAACTGCTCACTGAGTGAACCTTCTGATGGCCGTCAAGTATGCAACTGGTGGCAACCGTGTGGATTTAGCGTTACAGCCACGGATTGCATGCAGGCCTGCGTCTTATTCTCCTCCTCCTACTCCATCCTCCATCTCCTTCTCGGCTGACTCCTCCTTTTACACTGCTACCACCTTTTCTGCTACAGCCCGCCAGCTCCCAAGAACCTATTTGACGTGCCAGGTGAGACATTGCCATGCTGTGCTGCGTCTGTTGTGCCTGGAAGCCAAGAGCCACACCGGTCCTGCACTGCTTTCAGCTCTGCGGTCATAGGCCGATCAGTGGCTAACCCCACTCAATTTGACATTTGGTAAAGAGTTGTGTGACAACGGTGCCAATCTGCTGAGCTTGCTGAAACAGGGCAAAATGACACACGTGCCATGCATGGCACACGTCCTGAACTTAGTCATGCAGTGATTCGTTGCCAAATACCCCAGGATCCAGGATATCTTGCAGCAGGCCAGAAAAATCTCTGCCCATTTTAGAAGATTTTACACAGCCATGCTGACGTTCAGCAGTGACACCATTTGCAAGTCAGACGTCTGATTTGTGACAGCCTGACGCGCTGGAACTCCACGTTGTATATGCTTGATAGGCTGCTCCAGCAGCAACGTGCCGTTAACGACTACCTGTAAGAACTCTACAGCAGGACAGGTTCTGGGGAGCTTGGTTTCTTTTCACCAAGCCAGTGGCTGCTCATGCGCGATACATGCAGACTTCTGTGGCTATTTGATCGCAGCCAGGGCACCATCAGTGACATTGTACTTTATGCCTTCTTTCTGAAGCATGCATTGCATTGTGTCATAGATCAAGCCATCGAGGAGCAGGAGCTGGAAGATGAGGAAGTTGCAATGCTAAATTAATTCCCAGGCGGGTCTACTTCATCTAAGACAAGTCAGCAGGAGTCTGAAGAGGAGTCAGATGAGGATAGTGGCTGGGGGGGGGGGGGGAGAAGCAACAAGAGCAGGCTTTGAGGAGGACTTTAAACTATTCAGGGATCCCTGGTGTTGTCCGTGGCTGGGGGGAGGAGACCGAGGATGACATTCTACTGGGCGATGAGCAGGAGCCAGGGCACTCCACCGCTTCCAATTTAGTGAATTTGGGGGCCTTCATGCTCCAGTGTCTGAAGCATGCTCCCGAATAAAAATCATAAAGGGCAAGGACCTGCACTGGGTGGCAATGTACTGAGACCCCAGGTACAAACAAAAAATGGCGGACATGTTACCAACATCACAGAGGGCTGTCAGAATGCAGCATTTCCATTTGCGAGAGATGCTGCATTTTGCTGTTGCGGGTGCTGGCAGAGGAATTTCCACCCACAGCGAAACAAGTGCGGGTACCAAGCCTACCGCGCCTGCAAGAAGAGGGTGGTTTGAAGATGGGTTGGTCACTTCAGATATGAGATCATTCAGCCAACCCATCGAAAGCCACCCTCCGGATCCAGCCTCAGGGAACACTTAGACTGACAAGTGTCTGACTACATTGGGTTAATGGCCGATGTGTACACTCTGAGAAGTGAGGAACCCCTGGACTACAGGGTGTGCAGGCTTGACCTGTGGCCAGATCTGGCACAATTTGCCATGGAACTCTTGGCTTGCCCGTCGTCGAATGTCCTGTCCGAAAGAACGTTCAGCACAGCCGGGGGGATCGTGACTGATAAGCACACTCGCCTAGCTCACGACAGTGTGGACTGCCTCACATTTCTAAAAATGAATGAGGCTTGGATCTTGGAGGAATTCAACACCTGTGACCACCACATGAAATTGAATTTCCTCATGCCAGCCCAAACATGCCACCACCCAGAACAAAGAATGGTCCTTATCTTGTATAGCATGTATATACAGAAGCATAAAAGGCCTTTTATGTCAAGTCAATGCCTAATTTTGGGGGCCTGTACTTCAGTGGCATACAATAAAACTGTTATTCAGTTAATGCCTAATGTACCTCCAGCCACATAATCACTTATTTTTTTCTGTCTGGTGAATGCCTAATGTTTGGGACCTGTACTCCACTGGCCTACAGTAAAATTGTTATACACTGACCACCTAATATACCTCCAGCCACATAATATCCTGTTCTTTTCTGTCCAGTGATTGCATAATTTTTGGGGTCTATACTCCACTGGCCTACCATAAAATTGTTATCCACTGACCGCATAATATAGATGGCCTTGTGGTTCTTTTGCATTATGCCGAAATTTGTCCCATGACACATCCATCAGGTGGGACAGGAAAGCCAATTGAGACGTTTCAGCACATGGACATACCCCCTACCTTAAAATTAAACCGGATCTGGCCTCCATTTTACATTCAGGCTTTTGCCAGTGTAGGGAGAGGTTCCTGTGTGAAGCAGGGACAGACTGTTAGAGACACCAAACGCTAGCTAATAGGGCCACAAAAGTCCTTTTATGGACTGGTAGAGGTATCTTATCGATAGATGTGACATACTGAGGGGTGTGATATGCTTATAATATACTTTCTAACAAAAGTATATTATAGTGCATTTGTATTGTGCAGCAGTTGTGTGCGGTTCTGCTGCGATACTGCAGGTATAAAGAGGGACAAACGCTATTGGAAGAACTAACTGGTGTGATATACCAGTTGCCCCCCAAAAAACTGATTGAGGCAGGAGTGTGATATATCTAAAAATTAGGGTTGAGCTAACCTGAACTTTAGGATTTTTGGACCCCGGACCCGAACCTGAACTTTTCATTACAAGTTTGGGTTCGGTATTCGGTGAGTTAATGGCGCTTTTTGAAAGGCTGGCCAGTGCAGCATGCGACTCAGCCTCTATATAAGCTGGAGTCACGAGGGGATGCACGTCACTCTGTTCTGATTAGTGTAGGGATAGGATGCTGCTGCTGTGAGAGAGAGAATAGAATCTTTAATCAGAAGTTCTTGTTAACTCAGCGATCTACATAGATTTAGTTTTGTGGGTGCAGTGCACAATCTTTTTACCCTGCCCTGAGCCAAGTGACACAGAAAAAGAACTTTTATCTATCGTTTAGTTAGGTGGGCGGCCACGGCCATTTTATGCAAGCTCAGTGCACCAGCACAGCATATGTGCATTTGTGACATTCAAATCTAAGCTTGAAATACTGCAATAATAATCTGGGTTTTAAAAAATCACCCTTTTTTGCAAGACCCTACATCTGGGGCCTTTGCAGCATTTGTCAGTGTGAAATACAAGCTTACAATACTTTAATAATTTTCTGTGTTAAAAAAAAAACATTTTTGGCAATACCCTACATCTGGGGCCTATGCTGCATTTGTTAGTGGGCCATTTGTGCAAGCTTTCGCCGTTCTCAACCTGCTGCTGCTCGCCTGTCCATGCTGCAGTGTAACTTGAGCCTTCCCGCTCACTGCCTCATATGCAAAGTGCCCACAAGGTAGAACTTCACCTTGCACATGCTGGCCAGACTGTGCGAGCAGGAGCAGGCGGCAGTGGAGTTTCCGCTGCAGCATGCATGGGTGAGTCACTCTGCAGAACAACACCACTTCACCACCAATGACTGGGCCTTCATGCAAGACCTGTGTTTCTTGTTGCGCTGTTTTGAGTACTCCACCAACATGGCTAATACCCAGGACGGCATTCTCAGCGTTACTATTCCACTTCTATGCCTCCTTGAAAAAAAATGCTTCTGGCGATGATGGAAGAGGATGTGGCACAGGAGGAGGAGGAGCAAATGGGATCATTTCATAGGGTTTCCAGCCAGTCATTCACAAGTGACTCAGAGGGTGGGTTCCTGAACGCACAAACGCCATGTACACAATTGTCCAGCCAGGGCACAGTTCTGGAGGTTGACGAGGTGGAGGATGAGGAGGTGGAACCATGTTCACAGCAGGGTGGCACCCAAACTAGCTCATGGCCATCAGTGTGTGGCTGGGGGGATACAGAGGACACAGACGATACACCTCCCACAGAGGACAGGTTGTCGTTGCCTCTGGGCAGCTTGGCACACATGAGCGATTACATGCTGCAGTGTTTCCGCAATGACCTCCGAGCTGCCCACATTCTAACTTTTGCTGATTACTGGGTGACCACACTGCTGGATCCCCGTTACAAGGACAACGTACCATCCTTCATTCCGTCACTGGAGTGTGATCGTTAGATGCGCAAGTACAAGAGCACGCTGGTAGACGTGCTGCTGGTGACATTTCCAACTGACAGCGGGGGCACAGTGGAAGCACAAGTCGAAGGCAGAGGAGGAGGAAGAGGTTGCCAATGGAGCCGGGGCACCGCCAGCACCCCAGAAGGCAGGGATAGCATGGCCAAAATGTGGAAACACTTTGTCAGCATGCCACAACAACCAGCACCATCAGCTGGCATGGAACGTCTTAGCAGGAGGCAGCATTTCAGCAACATGGTGGAGCAGTATGTGTGCACACGCCTACAAGTACTGAATGATGGGTCTGCCCCCTTCAACTTCTGGGTCTCCAAATTGGGCACATGGCCTGAGCTTGCCATTTACGCCTTGGAGGTGCTGGCCTGCCCTGCAGCCAGTGTATTGTCTGAACGTGTGTTTATCACGGCAGGGGGCGTTATCACAAACATAGAAACATAGAATGTGTCGGCGGATAAGAACCATTTAGCCCATCTAGTCTGCCCAATATACTGAATACTATGACTAGCCCTTGACCCTCTCTTATATAAAGGATGGCCTTATGCCTATCCCATGCATGCTTAAACTCCTTCACTGTATTTGTAGCTACCACTTCTGCAGGAAGGCTATTCCATGCATCCACTACTCTCTCAGTAAAGTAATACTTACTCATATTACTTTTAAACCTTTGCCCCTCTAATTTAAAACTATGTCCTCTTGTAGCAGTTTTTCTTCTTTTAAATATTCTCTCCTCTTTTACCTTGTTGATTCCCTTTATGTATTTAAAAGTTTCTATCATATCCCCTCTGTCTCGTCTTTCTTCCAATCTATACATGTTAAGGTCCTTTAATCTTTTCTGGTAAGTTTTATTCTGCAATCCATGTACTAGTTTAGTAACTCTTCTCTGAACTCTCTCCAAAGTATCAATATCCTTCTGGAGATATGGTCTCCAGTACTGAGCACAATACTACAAATGAGGTCTCATTAGTGCTCTGTAGAGCGGCATGAGCACCTTCCTGCTGCTCTATGACATTGTCTGCCTACATTTAAGTCTTCTGAAATAATGACCCCTAAATCTGTCACGGAAGGTGTACAGGAAACAAGACAATGCAAAATGAATATATGACTCACTGGATCCAAAACTAAGGAACAAAAGGGAGACCCCTGCATAAGACCTGGCACTCTCCCTGACTCTGCTCAGCCTATGCGAACACCCCAATGGTGGATGATCGCATATCCACGTACCTCGACTATATAACACCTGAACACCCTACAATAGTGAGGGGACACGACCACCGGCTCCCTACACTAGACACGGAGGGAGTCAGGGTCACCTGGGATGCAGCAAACATAAAATCACAAATGAATGTACAACACTTAACTTGTAGAAGACTGGGAAATAGGATCAGCATGCACACACACTCCAGGAAGTTGTATAAACCGCACACTAATGCATTATGGGGAGGAATTTAAAGGGATGCAATCAGTCCAACTACAAGACAGCTGAGAGAGACTAACCAGATAAGGAACTGAAAACCAAAACAAAGAAAAGCTCAAGGAGGAGGTTCTGAAAGGCATCTGTCAGAACTTCTCAGATGTCTGGTTCTGACAGTACCCCTCCCTCTACGAGTGGACTCCAGACACTCAGAGCCCACCTTCTCAGGATGGGACCTATGGAAAGCCCTGATGAGACGAGTGGCCTTAATGTCCGTCACTGGGACCCACATCCTCTCCTCAGGACCATAACCCTCCCAATGAACGAGGTACTGGAGAGAACCGCGGACAACACGAGAATCCACAATCCTAGAGACCTGAAATTCAAGATTCCCATCAACCATAATCGGAGGAGGAGGCAAAGGTGAGGGTACAATGGGTTGAACATAAGGTTTTAATAAAGACTTATGAAAAACATTATGGATCTTCCAAGTCTGAGGAAGATCAAGACGGTAGGCAACAGGATTGATGACAGACAGGATTTTGTAAGGCCCAATAAACTTAGGACCCAACATCCAGGAGGGAACCTTCAATTTAATATTCTTGGTAGACAACCACACCAGATCACCAACATTCAGGTCCGGACCAGGCACACGTCTCTTATCTGCCACACGCTTATATCTCTCACTCATGCTCTTTAGATTATCCTGAATCTTTTGCCAAATCGATGACAAAGATGAGGAGAATCTATCATCAGGTAAACCAGAAGACCCCTCTCCCGAGAATGTCCCAAACTGCGGATGAAACCCATATGCACCAAAAAATGGTGACTTAACAGAGGACTCCTGACGACGGTTATTTAAAGCAAATTCGGCAAGGGACAAAAAAGAACACCAATCCTCCTGATTCTCCGCCACAAAACAGCACAGATATGTCTCCAGATTCTGATTTACGCGTTCTGTCTGGCCATTCGACTACGGGTGGAAAGCAGAAGAGAATGACAACCGAACCCCCAAGCGAGAACAGAAAGCCTTCCAGAATCTGGAAACAAACTGCGTGCCCCTATCAGAGACTATGTCTGAAGGAATACCATGCAATTTGACAATGTGATCAATAAATGCCTGCGCCAGCGTCTTAGCATTGGGCAAACCAGGAAAAGGGATAAAATGCACCATTTTGCTAAAACGGTCCACCACCACCAGAATCACAGTCTTCCCCGAGGAACGAGGCAGGTCCATAATGAAGTCCATGGACAGATGTGTCCAAGGACGGGAAGGAATGGGTAAGGGACGGAGAGGACCTGATGGCCGTGAATGAGGGACTTTGGCACGAGCACTCGAAGTCTCGAAGGCTGCCACAAAACCCTCAACCGACTTACGAAGCGCAGGCCACCAGAATCTCCATGCGATGAGATCCACTGTGGCTCTTGCCCCCGGGTGCCCAGCAAGGACCGTATCGTGGTGTTCCTTAAAAATCTTGTGTCTTAAAGCGAGAGGCACAAACAACCTCCCAGGAGGACAAAGATCTGGAGCCTCTGACTGGGCTGCCTGCACCTCTGCCTCCAATTCAGGAAAAAGAGCAGAGACTACCACACCTTCAGCCAAAATGGGACCCAGGTCTTCAAAATTCCCACCTCCAGGAAAACAACGTGACAGGGCATCTGCCTTCACATTCTTAACCCCAGGGCGGAACGTGACAACAAAATGAAACCTTGAAAAGAACAAAGACCATCTGGCCTGTCTCGGGTTCAGACGCTTGGCTGACTCCAAGTAGGCCAGATTTTTATGGTCAGTAAACACGGTAATAGGGTGTCTGGCTCCCCTTAGCCAATGGCGCCATTCCTTAAAAGCCAACTTGATGGCTAACAATTCCCTATCTCCCACATCATAATTTCTCTCTGCAGAGGAGAGTTTCTTCGAGAAAAAGGCACACGGTCGCCATTTGGCAGGAGAGGAACCCTGAGACAAGACCACACCCACCTCAGAAGCATCAACCTCAACTATGAAGGGTAGAGAAATATCAGGTTGTACCAAGATGGGAGTGGAAGCAAAACTCTCCTTGATATTAGAAAAGGCCTTACGCGCCTCTACCGACCAGGAAGAAAAATCTAACCCCTTTCTGGTCATATCAATGAGTGGTTTAACAATAGAGGAATAATTCAAAATAAACTTCCTGTAATAATTGGCACAGGCCAAAAAACGCATCAGCGCCTTCTGATTCTCAGGAAGCTCCCACTCAAGCACAGCGCGGACCTTCTCGGGGTCCATGCGAAAACCAGAAGCGGAGAGAAGAAACCCCAGAAATTGAATTTCTGGAACCGCAAACACACATTTTTCCAGTTTTGCGTATAATTTATTCTCCCGCAGGATGAGCAAGACCTGACGTAAGTGTTCCTTATGAGTTTTGAAATCAGGAGAAAAAATCAAAATGTCATCCAAATACACTAATACAATTTTTCCCATTAAATGATAAAAAATGCTGTTCACGAAATGCTGAAAAACGGCTGGGGCATTCATCAAACCAAAACGCATAACCAAATTCTCAAAATGGCCCTCAGGGGTATTGAAGGCCGTCTTCTATTCGTCTCCTTCTCTGACCCTGACCAGGTTGTATGCCCCTCTAAGATCTAATTTGGAAAAGACTTTAGCCCCAACAATCTGGTTAAACAGGTTCGGGATCAGAGGAAGCGGATAAGGGTCACGAATAGTGATACTGTTCAGCTCCCTGAAATCCAGACAAGGTCTTAAAGAACCACCTTTTTTCTTAACAAAGAAAAAACCAGCGGCACCAGGTGACTTCGAGGGTCGTATGTGTCCTTTTCTCAGACTCTCAGAGATATGAGTACGCATAGCGACCCACTCAGGTTGGGAAAGATTGTATAAACGACATTTAGGCAGCTTGGCGCCTGGGATGAGATTAATAGGGCAATCGTACTCCCTGTGCAGGGGCAAATCCTGAACTTCACTCTCAGAGAAGACATCTGAAAACTCAGAGAGAAAAGGTGGTACAGTCTTAATAGAAACCTCAGAAACAGATGTCGTGAGGCAATTCTCTCTGCAAAAGTCACTCCAACCATTTATTTGCCTCGCTTGCCAATCAATGGTGGGGTTATGTTTAGTGAGCCAGGGTAGCCCCTACACAAGAGGAGTAGGTAATCCGCTAAGGACGAAACATGACACATCCTCAACATGAGCATAACTCACAATTAAACGAATATTGTGAACTATGCCCTTTAATGATTTCTGAGAAAGTTGAGCGGAATCAATAGCAAAAACAGGAATATCCTTTCCCAAAGTGCATACCTGGAAACCATGAGTTATCGTAAAATGATTATCAATGAGATTGACAGCTACTCCACTATCTACAAAAATCTCATAAAAAATGTTCTTGCTCTCTAGCGCCACCCTGGCAGGCAGGACAAAACGGGAACTACAAGCAAACGGAAAACCTTCAATTTCCGCCTCAACCCTGACAATAGTAACAGATGGAACATTTTTAAAAGATTTTTTCCTTTTTGTTTCTTTATTACTCCCAGAAGACTGCCTGAATCTCATAGAGGGACAAACATTTGCCAAATGATTTATACCTACACAACAAAAACAAACCTTCCCATGCGGGCTGAATCTTCTATTGTCAGAGGCAATCAACCCCAGCTGCATGGCCTCCTGCTCAGAAGGGGCTGACAGCGACTGAGACCCCTGCGCACAGAATGAGACCGCTGCACTGTCCTGGGACTGAGTATGACAGTAAGGAGAGATCTCTCCTCTCTCTCTAAGACACCTGTCAATACGAACGGCCTGAGACATAGCAGCGTCCAAGGAGATAGGCCTCTCATGAAAGGCAAATGCATCTTTCAATCCCTCTGAAAGACCATGGCAAAATTGACTTCGGAGTGCAGCATCATTCCAACCAGTATCAGCTGCCCATCTCCGAAATTCTGAGCAGTATATCTCTGCGGATTGTTTACCCTGGCATAACAGACGTAGTCTAGACTGAGCCAAAGCAACACGATCCGGATCATCATATATCTGACCCAGGGCTAAAAAGAATGTATCCACTGAACGGAGGGGCCGTGCCCCCACCGGCAGCGAAATGTCCCACGACTGAGCGTTACCCCTGAGCAGCGATATAATGATCCCCACCCTCCGTTCCTCATCACCAGAGGAATGGGGAAGAAGGCGAAAATGGAGTTTGCAAGCCTCTCTGAAACGCACAAAATTCTCACTACTCCCGGAGAACGTATCCGGGTGCGAGATCTTGGGCTCAGAGCAAACTCCATGAGCGTAAGCTGAACCGGTCACTAGAAACTGAGAAAGAGTCTTACGGAGATCAGCTAGCTCCAATGAAAGACCCTGAAAGCGTTCAGCCAAAAGTGAAACCGGATCCATGCTTGAGACGGTTTGGGCGGTTTATAATGTCATGGAAGGTGTACAGGAAACAAGACAATGCAAAATGAATATATGACTCACTGGATCCAAAACTAAGGAACAAAAGGGAGACCCTGCATAAGACCTGGCACTCTCCCTGACTCTGCTCAGCCTATGCAAACACCCCAATGGTGGATGATCGCATATCCACGTACCTCGACTATATAACACCTGAACACCCTACAATAGTGAGGGGACACGACCACCGGCTCCCTACACTAGACACGGAGGGAGTCAGGGTCACCTGGGATCCAGCAAACATAAAATCACAAATGAATGTACAACACTTAACTTGTAGAAGACTGGGAAATAGGATCAGCATGCACACACACGCCAGGAAGTTGTATAAACCGCACACTAATGCATTATGGGGAGGAATTTAAAGGGATGCAATCAGTCCAACTACAAGACAGCTGAGAGAGACTAACGAGATAAGGAACTGAAAACCAAAACAAAGAAAAGCTCAAGGAGGAGGTTCTGAAAGGCATCTGTCAGAGCTTCTCAGATGTCTGGTTGTGACAAAATCCCTTTCCTTAGATACTGAGGTTAGGACTGTATCACTGATTTTATATTCTGCTCTTGGGTTTTTACGCCCCAGGTGCATTATCTTGCACTTATCAACATTAAATTTTAGTTGCCAGATTTTTTACCATTACTCTAGTTTTCCTAATTCCTTTTACATTTGGTGTATCCCTCCAGGAACATCAACCCTGTTACAAATCTTTGTGTTATCAGCAAAAAGACATACCTTACCATCGAGGCCTTCTTCAATTTCGCTGATAAAGATATTAAACAATATGGGTCCCAGAACAGATCCCTGAGGTACCCCATTGGAAACAAGACCATGGTCTGAATATACTCCATTAGCTACAACCCTTGTCACGAGGGTGTCAAGAGCCACGTCTAACTCCGTTATACCCGGGGTCAGGAAGTCGCAGCAGGTGGCTGCGCGCTCTATGTCTAAAGATCACGTTGTTTCTTAGTGATTGTTTTCTGTGTTTGCCTTGCTATCCTTTTTGTCTCACTCAGGGATCCGTAGCTTCTCCTCCTCAGCTGTTTCTTGTCTGCCACTCCCATGATGTTCCACAATCCTCTCCTTAAGTATGGTTTCCATTAATTTCCCCACTATTGATGTCAGGCTTACTGGTCTATAGTTGCCCGATTTCTCCCTACTACCTTTATTGTGAATGGGCACAATATTTGCTAATTTCCAATCTTCTGGGACGACTCCTGTTACCAGTGATTGGTTAAGTAAATCTGTTAATGGTTTTGCTTGTTCACCGCTAAGCTCTTTTAATAGCGTTGGGTGTATCCCATCAGGCCCCTGTGACTTATTTGTATTAATTTTAGACAAACGACTTAGAACTAGAGTTGAGCGAACACCTGGATGTTCGGGTTCGAGAAGTTCGGCCGAACATCCCGGAAATGTTCGGGTTCGGGATCCGAACCCGATCCGAACTTCGTCCCGAACCCGAACCCCATTGAAGTCAATGGGGACCCGAACTTTTCGGCACTAAAAAGGCTGTAAAACAGCCCAGGAAAGAGCTAGAGGGCTGCAAAAGGCAGCAACATGTAGGTAAATCCCCTGCAAACAAATGTGGATAGGGAAATGAATTAAAATAAAAATTAAATAAATAAAAATTAACCAAAATCAATTGGAGAGAGGTTCCATAGCAGAGAATCTGGCTTCCCGTCACCCACCACTGGAACAGTCCATTCTCAGATATTTAGGCCCCGGCACCCAGGCAGAGGAGAGAGGTCCCGTAACAGAGAATCTGTCTTCATGTCAGCAGAGAATTAGTCTGCATGTCATAGCAGAGAATGAGGCTTCACGTCAGCCACCACTGCAACAGTCCATTGGCATATATTTAGGCCCAGCACCCAGGCAGAGGAGAGAGGTCCCGTAACAGACAATCTGGCTTCATGTCAGCAGAGAATCAGTCTGCATGTCATAGCAGAGAATCAGGCTTCACGTCACCCACCACTGCAACAGTCCATTGTCATAAATTTAGGCCCAGCACTAGTGTTGAGCGGCATGTCCCATATTCGAATTCGCGAAATTTTGTGAATATTCGAAAGAATATTCGTAAAATATTCGCGATTATTCAAATTCGTTATTATTTCGCATATGCGATAATTCGAATTATCGCATAATACATATGCTATGCAAAATTCACATGTGCGCTAATGAAATCGCCTTACGAAGATTCGCAACTCAATTCAATCACTAATGTATGAATGCAATGCCCTTTGCCTCTGTTCTGGGACAAGTGTAGATATTCGCATGTGCGCTAATAAAATCGCCTTACGAAGATTCGCACCTCAATCACTTTCTAGGGAATGTGAGACTTTTGGGAATCAATCGAGATACAGTGGGGGGTGATGACAGTAGTTGACAGAGTACAGATCAATGTAATCTGTAAGGTGGAAAGTAAAATAAAAAATACGAATATTCGTAAATCGAATTTTACGAAGTTCTACGTATTCGCGAATATGGTGCTATACTATATGAATGCACAGGCCTTTGCCTCTCTGTTCTGGGGACAAGTGTAGATATTTGCATTTGCGTTAATAAAATCGCCTTACGAAGATTCGCAGCTCAATTCAATCACTAATGTATGAATGCAAAGCCCTTTGCCTCTGTTCTGGGACAAGTGTAGATATTCGCATGTGCGCTAATAAAATCGCCTTACGAAGATTCGCAACTCAATTCACTAATGTATGAATGCAAAGCCCTTTGCCTCTGTTCTGGGACGTGCCGATATTCGCATGTGCGCTAATAAAATCGCCTTACGAAGATTCGCGCCTCAATCACTTTCTAGGCAATGTGAGTAAGATCTGAGCTGTTGGACCTTTGGGAAACAATCAATTATATGTGTACTGTAATTTTGTGGGGGGGGGGGGGGAAACAAAAAACGAATATTCGTTTTTACGAATATATAGCACTATATTCGAAATATTCGCGAAATCGCGAAGTTGCGATATTCGCGAAAAAAATTTGCTTTTCGAATATTCGCGCTCAACACTACCCAGCACCCAGGCAGAGGAGAGAGGTCCCGTAACAGAGAATCTGGCTTCATGTCAGCAGAGAATCAGTCTTCATATCATAGCAGAGAATCAGGCTTCACGTCACCCACCACTGTAAGAGTCAATTTTCATAAATTTAGGCCCAGAACCCAGGCAGAGGAGAAAGGTCCCGTAACAGACAATCTGGCTTCATGTCAGCAGAGAATCAGTCTTCATATCATAGCAGAGAATCAGGCTTCACGTCACCCACCACTGCAACAGTCAATTGTCATAAATTTAGGCCCAGCACCCAGGCAGAGGAGAGAGCTCCCGTAACAGAGGATCTGGCTTCATGTCAGCAGAGAATCAGTCTGCATGTCATAGCAGAGAATGAGGCTTCACGTCACCCACCACTGCAACAGTCCATTGGCATATATTTAGGCCTAGCACACAGGCAGAGCAGAGAGGTCCCGTAACAGACAATCTGGCTTCATGTCAGCAGAGAATCAGTCTGCATGTCATAGCAGAGAATGAGGCTTCACGTCACCCACCACTGCAACAGTCCATTGGCATATATTTAGGCCTAGCACACAGGCAGAGCAGAGAGGTCCCGTAACAGACAATCTGGCTTCATGTCAGCAGAGAATCAGTCTGCATGTCATAGCAGAGAATGAGGCTTCACGTCACCCACCACTGCAACAGTCCATTGGCATATATTTAGGCCTAGCACACAGGCAGAGCAGAGAGGTCCCGTAACAGACAATCTGGCTTCATGTCAGCAGAGAATCAGTCTGCATGTCATAGCAGAGAATGAGGCTTCACGTCACCCACCACTGCAACAGTCCATTGGCATATATTTAGGCCTAGCACACAGGCAGAGCAGAGAGGTCCCGTAACAGACAATCTGGCTTCATGTCAGCAGAGAATCAGTCTGCATGTCATAGCAGAGAATGAGGCTTCACGTCACCCACCACTGCAACAGTCCATTGGCATATATTTAGGCCTAGCACACAGGCAGAGCAGAGAGGTCCCGTAACAGACAATCTGGCTTCATGACAGCAGAGAATCAGTCTGCATGTCATAGCAGAGAATGAGGCTTCACGTCAGCCACCACTGCAACAGTCCATTGGCATATATTTAGGCCTAGCACACAGGCAGAGCAGAGAGGTCCCGTAACAGACAATCTGGCTTCATGACAGCAGAGAATCAGTCTGCATGTCATAGCAGAGAATCAGGCTTCACGTCAGCCACCACTGCAACAGTCCATTGTCATAAATTTAGGCCCAGCACCCAGGCAGAGGAGAGAGGTCCCGTAACAGAGAATCTGGCTTCATGTCAGCAGAGAATCAGTCTTCATATCATAGCAGAGAATCAGGCTTCACGTCACCCACCACTGTAAGAGTCAATTTTCATAAATTTAGGCCCAGAACCCAGGCAGAGGAGAAAGGTCCCGTAACAGACAATCTGGCTTCATGTCAGCAGAGAATCAGTCTTCATATCATAGCAGAGAATCAGGCTTCACGTCACCCACCACTGCAACAGTCAATTTTCATAAATTTAGGCCCAGAACCCAGGCAGAGGAGAAAGGTCCCGTAACAGACAATCTGGCTTCATGTCAGCAGAGAATCAGTCTTCATATCATAGCAGAGAATCAGGCTTCACGTCACCCACCACTGCAACAGTCAATTGTCATAAATTTAGGCCCAGCACCCAGGCAGAGGAGAGAGCTCCCGTAACAGAGGATCTGGCTTCATGTCAGCAGAGAATCAGTCTGCATGTCATAGCAGAGAATGAGGCTTCACGTCACCCACCACTGCAACAGTCCATTGGCATATATTTAGGCCTAGCACACAGGCAGAGGAGAGGTTCATTCAACTTTGGGTAGCCTCGCAATATAATGGTAAAATGAAAATAAAAATAGGATTGAATGAGGAAGTGCCCTGGAGTCCAATAATATATGGTTATGGGGAGGTAGTTAATGTCTAATCTGGACAAGGGACGGACAGGTCCTGTGGGATCCATGCCTGGTTCATTTTTATGAACGTCAGCTTGTCCACATTGGCTGTAGACAGGCGGCTGCGTTTGTCTGTAATGACGCCCCCTGCCGTGCTGAATACACGTTCAGACAAAACGCTGGCTGCCGGGCAGGCCAGCACCTCCAAGGCATAAAAGGCTAGCTCTGGCCACGTGGACAATTTAGAGACCCAGAAGTTGAATGGGGCCGAACCATCAGTCAGTACGTGGAGGGGTGTGCACACGTACTGTTCCACCATGTTAGTGAAATGTTGCCTCCTGCTAACACGTTGCGTATCAGGTGGTGGTGCAGTTAGCTGTGGCGTGTTGACAAAAGTTTTCCACATCTCTGCCATGCTAACCCTGCCCTCAGAGGAGCTGGCCGTGACACAGCTGCCTTGGCGACCTCTTGCTCCTCCTCTGCCTTGGCCTTGGGCTTCCACTTGTTCCCCTGTGACATTTGGGAATGCTCTCAGTAGCGTGTCTACCAACGTGCGCTTGTACTCGCGCATCTTCCTATCACGCTCCAGTGCAGGAAGTAAGGTGGGCACATTGTCTTTGTAGCGTGGATCCAGCAGGGTGGCAACCCAGTAGTCCGCACAGGTTAAAATGTGGGCAACTCTGCTGTCGTTGCGCAGGCACTGCAGCATGTAGTCGCTCATGTGTGCCAGGCTGCCCAGGGATAAGGACAAGCTGTCCTCTGTGGGAGGCGTATCGTCATCGTCCTGCCTTTCCCCCCAGCCACGCACCAGTGATGGACCCGAGCTGCGTTGGGTGCCACCCCGCTGTGACCATGCTTCATCCTCATCCTCCTCCACCTCCTCCTCATCCTCGTCCTCCTCGTCCTCCAGTAGTGGGCCCTGGCTGGCCACATTTGTACCTGGCCTCTGCTGTTGCCAAAAACCTCCCTCTGAGTCACTTCGAAGAGACTGGCCTGAAAGTGCTAAAAATGACCCCTCTTCCTCCTCCTCCTCCTCCTCCTCCTGGGCCACCTCCTCTTCCATCATCGCCCTAAGTGTTTTCTCAAGGAGACATAGAAGTGGTATTGTAACGCTGATAACGGTGTCATCGCCACTGGCCATGTTGGTGGAGTACTCGAAACAGCGCAACAGGGCACACAGGTCTCGCATGGAGGCCCAGTCATTGGTGGTGAAGTGGTGCTGTTCTGTAGTGCGACTGACCCGTGCGTGCTGCAGCTGAAACTCCACTATGGCCTGCTGCTGCTCGCACAGTCTGTCCAGCATGTGCAAGGTGGAGTTCCACCTGGTGGGCACGTCGCATATGAGGCGGTGAGCGGGAAGGCCGAAGTTACGCTGTAGCGCAGACAGGCGAGCAGCAGCAGGATGTGAACGCCGGAAGCGCGAACAGACGGCCCGCACTTTATGCAGCAGCTCTGACATGTCGGGGTAGTTGTGAATGAACTTCTGCACCACCAAATTCAGCACATGCGCCAAGCAAGGGATGTGCGTCAAATTGGCTAGTCCCAGAGCTGCAACGAGATTTCGCCCATTATCACACACCACCAGGCCGGGCTTGAGGCTCACCGGCAGCAACCACTCGTCGGTCTGTTGTTCTATACCCCGCCACAACTCCTGTGCGGTGTGGGGCCTGTCCCCCAAACATATGAGTTTCAGAATGGCCTGCTGACGTTTACCCCGGGCTGTGCTGAAGTTGGTGGTGAAGGTGTGTGGCTGACTGGATGAGCAGGTGGAAGAAGAGGAGGAGGAAGCCGAGAAGGAGGAGGTGGCAACAGGAGGCAAAGAATGTTGCCCTGCGATCCTTGGCGGCGGAAGGACGTGCGCCAAACAGCTCTCCGCCTGGGGCCCAGCTGCCACTACATTTACCCAGTGTGCAGTTAGGGAGATATAGCGTCCCTGGCCGTGCTTACTGGTCCACGTATCTGTGGTTAGGTGGACCTTGCTACAGATGGCGTTGCGCAGTGCACACTTGATTTTATCGGATACTTGGTTGTGCAGGGAAGGCACGGCTCTCTTGGAGAAGTAGTGCCGGCTGGGAACAACATACTGTGGGACAGCAAGCGACATGAGCTGTTTGAAGCTGTCTGTGTCCACCAGCCTAAATGACAGCATTTCATAGGCCAGTAGTTTAGAAATGCTGGCATTCAGGGCCAGGGATCGAGGGTGGCTAGGTGGGAATTTACGCTTTCTATCAAATGTTTGTGAGATGGAGAGCTGAACGCTGGCGTGTGACATGGTTGAGACGCTTGGTGACGGAGGTGGTGGTGGTGGTGTTGGTGGTACATCCCCTGTTTGCTGGGCGGCAGGTGCCAACGTTCCTCCAGAGGCGGAGGAAGAGGCCGAGGCGGCAGCAGCAGAATAGGCCGAGGCGGCAGCAGCAGAAGAGGTAGCAGGGGGAGCCTGAGTGACTTCCTTGGTTTTAAGGTGTTTACTCCACTGCAGTTCATGCTTTGCATGCAGGTGCCTGGTCATGCAGGTTGTGCTCAGGTTCAGAACGTTAATGCCTCGCTTCAGGCTCTGATGGCACAGCGTGCAAACCACTCGGGTCTTGTCGTCAGCACATTGTTTGAAGAAGTGCCATGCCAGGGAACTCCTTGAAGCTGCCTTTGGGGTGCTCGGTCCCAGATGGCGGCGGTCAGTAGCAGGCGGAGTCTCTTGGCGGCGGGTGTTCTGCTTTTGCCCACTGCTCCCTCTTTTGCTACGCTGTTGGCTCGGTCTCACCACTGCCTCTTCCTCCGAACTGTGAAAGTCAGTGGCACGACCTTCATTCCATGTGGGGTCTAGGACCTCATCGTCCCCTGCATCGTCTTCCACCCAGTCTTGATCCCTGACCTCCTGTTCAGTCTGCACACTGCAGAAAGACGCAGCAGTTGGCACCTGTGTTTCGTCATCATCAGAGACATGCTGAGGTGGTATTCCCATGTCCTCATCATCAGGAAACATAAGTGGTTGTGCGTCAGTGCATTCTATGTCTTTCACCGCTGGGGAAGGGCTAGGTGGATGCCCTTGGGAAACCCTGCCAGCGGAGTCTTCAAACAGCATAAGAGACTGCTGCATAACTTGAGGCTGAGACAGTTTCCCTGGTATGCATGGGGGTGATGTGACAGACTGATGGGGTTGGTTTTCAGGCGCCATCTGTGCGCTTTCTGCAGAAGACTGGGTGGGAGATAATGTGAACGTGCTGGATCCACTGTCGGCCACCCAATTGACTAATGCCTGTACCTGCTCAGGCCTTACCATCCTTAGAACGGCATTGGGCCCCACCATATATCGCTGTAAATTCTGGCGGCTACTGGGACCTGAGGTAGTTGGTACACTAGGACGTGTGGATGTGGCAGAACGGCCACGTCCTCTCCCAGCACCAGAGGGTCCACTAACACCACCACGACCATGTCCACGTCCGCGTCCCTTACTAGATGTTTTTCTCATTGTTATGGTTCACCACAACAACAAATATATTATTTGGCCCAATGTATTGTATTCAAATTCAGCGGGATATAAATTTGAGGCCTAGTATTTAGGCGCTGGGTGACCGGTATGGATTTAGTGACAGAATTAGACTTGGAAATGCACAGAAGCGTGTGTGTGTGAAGTTATTCTGAATGACCCAATGTGCACCTTGAATATTATATACCCTTTTAGGGATAGATTTCAAATAGCTCTGATATAGCAGAAACCACTAAATTATGAAATTGCTAAATTGGGAATTGTACTTCAACCCAGAACAAAAAATGTGCTTTGACGGACACTAAATATCTTGCCCAGCAACAACAGTACAGCGGTGGGTAACGAGAGATTTAGAGGGAATTAAATTTGAGGCCTAGTATTTAGGCGCTGGGTCACCGGTATGGATTTAGTGACAGAATTAGACTTGGAAATGCACAGAAGCGTGTGTGTGAAGTTATTCTGAATGACCCAATGTGCACCTTCAATATTATATACCCTTTTTGGGATAGATTTCAAATAGCTCTGATATAGCAGGAACCACTAAATTATGAAATTGCTAAATTGGGAATTGTACTTCAACCCAGAACAAAAAATGTGCTTTGACGGGCACTAAATAACTTTCCCAGCTACAACAGGACAACGGTAACGAGAGATTTAGAGGGATTTAAATTTGAGGCCTAGTATTTAGGCGCTGGGTGACAGGTATGGGTTTAGTGACAGAATTAGACTTGGAAATACACAGTAGCGGGTGTGTGTGAAGTTATTCTGAATGACCCTATGTGCACCTTCAATATTATATACCCTTTTTGGGATAGATTTCAAATAGCTCTGATATAGCAGAAACCACTAAATTATGAAATTGCTAAATTGGGAATTGTACTTCAACCCAGAACAAAAAATGTGCTTTGACGGACACTAAATATCTTGCCCAGCAACAACAGTACAGCGGTGGGTAACGAGAGATTTAGAGGGAATTAAATTTGAGGCCTAGTATTTAGGCGCTGGGTCACCGGTATGGATTTAGTGACAGAATTAGACTTGGAAATACACAGTAGCGGGTGTGTGTGAAGTTACTCTGAATGACCCTATGTGCACCTTCAATATTATATACCCTTTTTGGGATAGATTTCAAAGAGCTCTGATATAGCAGGAACCACTAAATTATGAAATTGCTAAATTGGGAATTGTATTTCAACCCAGAACAAGAAATGTGCTTGAACGGACACTAAATAACTCGCCCAGCTACAGCACTAGGGACAGATTTAGCTGGATATAAATTTGAGGCCTAGTATTTAGGCGCTGGGTGACAGGTATGGGTTTAGTGACAGAATTAGACTTGGAAATACACAGTAGCGGGTGTGTGTGAAGTTATTCTGAATGACCCTATGTGCACCTTCAATATTATATACCCTTTTAGGGATAGATTTCAAATAGCTCTGATATAGCAGAAACCACTAAATTATGAAATTGCTAAATTGGGAATTGTACTTCAACCCAGAACAAAAAATGTGCTTTGACGGACACTAAATATCTTGCCCAGCAACAACAGTACAGCGGTGGGTAACGAGAGATTTAGAGGGAATTAAATTTGAGGCCTAGTATTTAGGCGCTGGGTCACCGGTATGGATTTAGTGACAGAATTAGACTTGGAAATACACAGTAGCGGGTGTGTGTGAAGTTATTCTGAATGACCCTATGTGCACCTTCAATATTATATACCCTTTTTGGGATAGATTTCAAATAGCTCTGATATAGCAGGAACCACTAAATTATGAAATTGCTAAATTGGGAATTGTACTTCAACCCAGAACAAAAAATGTGCTTTGACGGGCACTAAATAACTTTCCCAGCTACAACAGGACAACGGTAACGAGAGATTTAGAGGGATTTAAATTTGAGGCCTAGTATTTAGGCGCTGGGTGACAGGTATGGGTTTAGTGACAGAATTAGACTTGGAAATACACAGTAGCGGGTGTGTGTGAAGTTATTCTGAATGACCCTATGTGCACCTTCAATATTATATACCCTTTTAGGGATAGATTTCAAATAGCTCTGATATAGCAGAAACCACTAAATTATGAAATTGCTAAATTGGGAATTGTACTTCAACCCAGAACAAAAAATGTGCTTTGACGGACACTAAATATCTTGCCCAGCAACAACAGTACACCGGTGGGTAACGAGAGATTTAGAGGGAATTAAATTTGAGGCCTAGTATTTAGGCGCTGGGTCACCGGTATGGATTTAGTGACAGAATTAGACTTGGAAATACACAGTAGCGGGTGTGTGTGAAGTTATTCTGAATGACCCTATGTGCACCTTCAATATTATATACCCTTTTTGGGATAGATTTCAAATAGCTCTGATATAGCAGAAACCACTAAATTATGAAATTGCTAAATTGGGAATTGTACTTCAACCCAGAACAAAAAATGTGCTTTGACGGACACTAAATATCTTGCCCAGCAACAACAGTACAGCGGTGGGTAACGAGAGATTTAGAGGGAATTAAATTTGAGGCCTAGTATTTAGGCGCTGGGTCACCGGTATGGATTTAGTGACAGAATTAGACTTGGAAATACACAGTAGCGGGTGTGTGTGAAGTTACTCTGAATGACCCTATGTGCACCTTCAATATTATATACCCTTTTTGGGATAGATTTCAAAGAGCTCTGATATAGCAGGAACCACTAAATTATGAAATTGCTAAATTGGGAATTGTATTTCAACCCAGAACAAGAAATGTGCTTGAACGGACACTAAATAACTCGCCCAGCTACAGCACTAGGGACAGATTTAGCTGGATATAAATTTGAGGCCTAGTATTTAGGCGCTGGGTGACAGGTATGGGTTTAGTGACAGAATTAGACTTGGAAATACACAGTAGCGGGTGTGTGTGAAGTTATTCTGAATGACCCTATGTGCACCTTCAATATTATATACCCTTTTAGGGATAGATTTCAAATAGCTCTGATATAGCAGAAACCACTAAATTATGAAATTGCTAAATTGGGAATTGTACTTCAACCCAGAACAAAAAATGTGCTTTGACGGACACTAAATATCTTGCCCAGCAACAACAGTACAGCGGTGGGTAACGAGAGATTTAGAGGGAATTAAATTTGAGGCCTAGTATTTAGGCGCTGGGTCACCGGTATGGATTTAGTGACAGAATTAGACTTGGAAATACACAGTAGCGGGTGTGTGTGAAGTTATTCTGAATGACCCTATGTGCACCTTCAATATTATATACCCTTTTTGGGATAGATTTCAAATAGCTCTGATATAGCAGGAACCACTAAATTATGAAATTGCTAAATTGGGAATTGTACTTCAACCCAGAACAAAAATGTGCTTTGACGGGCACTAAATAACTTTCCCAGCTACAACAGGACAACGGTAACGAGAGATTTAGAGGGATTTAAATTTGAGGCCTAGTATTTAGGCGCTGGGTGACAGGTATGGGTTTAGTGACAGAATTAGACTTGGAAATACACAGTAGCGGGTGTGTGTGAAGTTATTCTGAATGACCCTATGTGCACCTTCAATATTATATACCCTTTTTGGGATAGATTTCAAATAGCTCTGATATAGCAGAAACCACTAAATTATGAAATTGCTAAATTGGGAATTGTACTTCAACCCAGAACAAAAAATGTGCTTTGACGGACACTAAATATCTTGCCCAGCAACAACAGTACAGCGGTGGGTAACGAGAGATTTAGAGGGAATTAAATTTGAGGCCTAGTATTTAGGCGCTGGGTCACCGGTATGGATTTAGTGACAGAATTAGACTTGGAAATACACAGTAGCGGGTGTGTGTGAAGTTACTCTGAATGACCCTATGTGCACCTTCAATATTATATACCCTTTTTGGGATAGATTTCAAAGAGCTCTGATATAGCAGGAACCACTAAATTATGAAATTGCTAAATTGGGAATTGTATTTCAACCCAGAACAAGAAATGTGCTTGAACGGACACTAAATAACTCGCCCAGCTACAGCACTAGGGACAGATTTAGCTGGATATAAATTTGAGGCCTAGTATTTAGGCGCTGGGTGACCGGTATGGATTTAGTGACAGAATTAGACTGGGATATGGCCAAAAAATGAACAGACTATTGCTGGTTAAATGCACTTGGTGTGACAGCTTCACCCTGATGTAGGCTTTAGCCAAAAAACAACCACACCATTGAGGGTTAAATGCACTTGGTGACAGGCGCAGCTTGCCCCTGATTTTGTATATGGCCAAAAAATGAACAGACTATTGCTGGTTAAATGCACTTGGTGTGACAGCTTCACCCTGATGTAGGCTTTAGCCAAAAACAACCACACCATTGAGGGTTAAATGCACTTGGTGACAGGCGCAGCTTGCCCCTGATTTTGTATATGGCCAAAAAATGAACAGACTATTGCTGGTTAAATGCACTTGGTGTGACAGCTTCACCCTGATGTAGGCTTTAGCCAAAAAACAACCACACCATTGAGGGTTAAATGCACTTGGTGACAGGCGCAGCTTGCCCCTGATTTTGTATATGGCCAAAAAATGAACAGACTATTGCTGGTTAAATGCACTTGGTGTCACAGCTTCACCCTGATGTAGGCTTTAGCCAAAAAACAACCACACCATTGAGGGTTAAATGCACTTGGTCGCAGCTTGTGCTGGCGCACCACAAGACACAAAATGGCCGCCGATCACCCCAGAAAAATGAGACTGACAAACGGTCTGTGCAGCCTAAAAACAGTGAGCAATTGAGGATCAGCAGCTCAATGATCCACAGCTGCAGATCGATCAGTTAATCAAGTCCTTTGGAGGAGTTAATCTGCCTAATCTCGCCCTACTGTCGCAGCCGCAACCTCTCCCTACGCTAATCAGAGCAGAGTGACGGGCGGCGCTATGTGACTCCAGCTTAAATAGAGGCTGGGTCACATGGTGCTCTGGCCAATCACAGCCATGCCAATAGTAGGCATGGCTGTGATGGCCTCTTGGGGCAAGTAGTATGACGCTTGTTGATTGGCTGCTTTGCAGCCTTTCAAAAAGCGCCAAGAAAGCGTCACAAAAGCGCGAAGAAAGCGACGAACACCGAACCCGAACCCGGACTTTTACGAAAATGTCCGGGTTCGGGTCCGTGTCACGGACACCCCAAAATTCGGTACGAACCCGAACTATACAGTTCGGGTTCGCTCATCCCTACTTAGAACCTCTTCCTCTTTAAAGACATGCATCAAAAGATTAATTAGTCTTCCTTCCTAGCTGAGGTCCTTTTCCTTCATTTTCCTTTGTAAAAAATGAACAGAAGTATTCATTGAGGCAGTCAACTAGTTCTTTATCTTCTTCCATGTACCTTCCGTCTTTTGTTTTTAATTTGGTTTTGTTTTATTTTTTTCATTTATGTATCTGAAGAATGTCTTATTGCCTTTTTTCACTGACTGAGCTAATTTCTCTCCTGCCTGTGCTTTAGAAGCTCTTATAACTTGTTTGGCCTCTCTCTGCCTAATCTTATAAATTTCCCTGTCATCCTCGTTTATTTTTTATTTATATAATTACTAAATGCTATTTTTTAGTTTTTAATGGTTTTGGCCACTTCTGCTGAGTACCACAGTGGTCTCTTCCTATTTTTGCTTTTACTGACAAGCCTAATGCAATTATCTGTTGCCTTCAATAGTGCCACTTTTAAGTAGTCCCATTTCTCCATTGAAACTGTTCCAATCTGATAGGGACTTGTATACCACTAGTCTAATTTTAGTCAGTTTTTCTAAAATCTAAAACTTTAGTTTTTGTATGGTGTGACTCAGTCACTGTACTTATAGTAAACCACACTGACTGGTGATCACTAGATCCCAAGCTTTATCCTACAGTAAAATCCGACACCAAATTCCTATTTGTGAATACTAAATCCAAAATGGCTCCTTCCGGGTTGGCTCCTCCACTACTGGCTGTAGAGATAATCCGAGTAGGGAATTTAGAATATCTGTACTCCTGACCACAGATCCACAGCAGTCCAAAGAACAATAGTAGATAGCAAAAATCACAGCAGCACAAGTGCACACACAAGTAAAGTCTGACGTTTCGGCTAAGCAGTAGCCTTTATCAAGTTCATAAAGGCTACTGCATATACTGCGTAGCCGAAACATCATACTTTACTTGTGTGTGCACTCTAGTTTTCCTAAATCCTCTAGGCTTCCAATAAACAGATGCAGCAGATATGCTGGTGTGATTTTTGCTATCTACTAAGACTCTGAGCTTGTCATTTCTTAACCTATGTGCTACTGGCATCTTCTGGCATTGTTCCGGGGGACTGCTGGATTATCACTCTTTTGCCCCCCCCCCCCCTTCCTAGTTTAAATGCTCCTAAGCAAATACTTTGAACTGTTCACTGAGGACTTTCGTTCCCTTGAGAGAAAGATGCAAACCATCTTTCTTGTACAGTTCTTTTCCATTCCGAGAGCTAACATGAGACACAAAGCCAAACCCTTGGTTCAGACACCATTTACCAAGCCATACATTTAATTCCTTAATGCACATCTTTCTTTCATGCTGAAGGTTATGCACAGGCAAAACTGCAGAGAATGAAACAGTTGATGCAACCTCCCGTATATCATTTCCAAGTGTGCGAAAAACTTCCTTCACCTTTGAAACCTCATTGCAAGCCAGATCATTTGTTCCAAGATGGACAATAACATCCTCCTCCCTTTCCTGCTTTGCTTACCTAACAATATTAAGGATACGCCGTCTGTCCCTGCTAGCTGTAGCACCAAGGAGACATCTCACAAAACCATTTTCCTCAAACTTCACACACCATGATAGAATCGCCCACCAACAGCTGCTTACTATCAGTCCTCGCCTTCTCTTTTTTGTCTTTGGCTGCAGTCTTGCATACTTTAGGCATGGGAGATGATTGTTCCTCACCCACTGTGCCTGAGCCATCCTCCATGTTGATCTTGCGCTCTATAAATGTGACAAATTAATTATGGAGAGCCACAGACTGTGGGACATGTCTTCTATCCACAACTCTAAGTCTACCAGAACCTGCAGTAACCCATCTTCCATTTCTAGGTGGCCACTGTGGCAGTGGCATTGCAACATTCCCAGCCTAAGTTTGTTTAACAGTTAATTTACAAATCTCAGATTTAAAAAATGAAATTTCCTGCTGCATTATGGAGAGCTGTCTACAGATCAGACAGCATCCAAACTTCCGAAGAGTGGAACCTGAAATAAAAGCACAACAATTCCTGCACAGAACCAGGTCTGCCATTTTAAAGAGGGGAAAGGTTTAAACAAACAAATCTTACTTTTTAGAATGTATCCACCTCCAGATTACCTCCTGAGTATCTCCTGAATATCTCAGATGCAGCACTTTGAGAATGCAGCTACCGCCTGTCCACAGCCAATGTGGACAAGCTCACGTTCATTAAAATGAACCAGGCATGGATCCCACAGGACTTGTAAGCAGTGATGGCCAGTTTACCGTTTTCGAGAACAGCCCGATGAAGGCCCCTGGCGGCTGTTCTCGGAACTGCCTGCTCCCTGTGACCATATTTGTTTCAGACTGGCTCGCGTCACAGGCATAGGTAGGGAATTACCTGTGCATTGCCGGACTTGTGATTTACGATGGCAGCCCGCATGTGTTCGCGGCCGAACACGGTGAACTGGCCATCACTGCTTGTAAGTACCTTGTGCAGAATAGACATGTATACCGGCCTTACCCAGCCATTCTTATACTACAGCGCAATTGCTCATTGTTGTATTTTGGATATTTTGGAGTGTACTCTAATAAAAAAATAAAGTTAAAATTAAAACCAAAAACTAGTGTTGGCTACCTCGTCCTCCTCCACTGCCGCTTCCACCTACACCGCTACATCCACCGCCTTCTCAAACTCCTACTCCATATGGACCTCCACCTCATCAATCAAGTTTATTTCATTTTATTTATTTGTACATATTAAATTTTACATCATTTCACAAATTTAAATATGGGGGATTCAGCCCGCACAACCGGTGCAGATTGCTATGGTGAAATACAGATACAAACGCAAAAACACAAATGCAATCGCACTCTGCAACCAGCCCTGCCTTTATGCTTGATGTTGAATAAGACATTGGTGTACATTTTGGCCAAAGCATAATAAGCCACTCACCACGTCAAGGTCGCCTTCATGAGTGGTCCCTAACACTAGTTCCTACCCGTTATGGGCCATGACAGCCACACAAAGTCCAGGGAGTGTAGGTACAGCATGCACGCCAAGAACACTCTGCTTTTAACCCCGTCCGGTGCCATTACAGCTTTCATCGGATCCAGACAGGGTTAAAAGCAGAGTGTGCTTGGCGTGCATGCTGTACCTACATTCCTTGGACTTTGTGTGGCTGTCATGGCCCATAACATTGAAGTTCATATGTGTGACATATTATTGAAGCGCAAATGTGGGAAAGCTTATTGAAGAGCAAATGTGGTACAAATTATTGAAGCGCAAATGTGGGAAAAATTATTGAAGCGCAAATATGGGACAAATTATTAAAGCAAAAATGTGGGACAAATGATTGAAGCCCAATTGTGGGACAACTTGTTAAAGTTTAAGCATTGAATGAAAGGAGGCGCGCATCAATTAAAGAAGAATTGTATTCCCTGTCACCTATGCAGAGCAAAGTTTTCTATCCGGCAAAATTTTTTAAATGTCCCCTGACAATGTAACAAATGTATGTTCCTGTCACCTATGCAGAGGTGTCCCCGTGATGTCCACCATCCATTTGGATATCCTCTCTATCAAGTTTCGATGTTCTTTTCTGAGCCTACCATGTTGATTACGGTTATCGGCAAATCGAGGTTCCACACCGGAGAGGGAGTGTTACAGTTACCTCAGGCTGGCTGAGGGTTGGACCGCTTAGATGTCCTTCTCCCCGAATTCTAGAGAGTGCTGTTAGGTTCCTTTTAGCAGTCATCCATGCTCCTGTAAGTGTAGATGAAATCCAGAGAGCTCTTACAAGGGCTAGTGATTAGTGATGCTCTACAAAACGAGTCAAAGCACGAATTGACGGTAAGAAGCAGAATCTCTCTTTTCTAAGGGCTACCCGCCCGTATTTATGCAGGTCCCCATCTAGTGGACACTCCCCTGTGACAAAGGATAGATAAACAACAATTCCGGACACACAGACACAATACATCACCAAATGCATCCTCCTTTCTGCCCCGGAGACAACCAAGGAGTAATTCAATTGTCTCTCAGGACAAAGGGAGATTGCCACTATACGCGTGGAGACAACAGAAATCACCATTCAAACATATAATGTCACAACCCTTGCAGTAAACATAGACACGTACCCTGGAGACAACCGAGAAGTAATTCCATTATCTCTCAGGACAAAGGGAAATCGCCACTATACATGTGGGGACAACAGGACAGAAATGACTACTCAAACATACAATGTCACAGCCATTACAGTAAACATAGACATGTAACACATCCCCAGATAGCTCCGGTCTGAGTGCATATTATTAGGTAAATGGCACTCAGACTACACGAATACAGTAGAATCACCATGGATCCAAAGTCTTTACTTTCACATAGTCTTTCGTTATCCGAATGGGCTCCATGGCATAGCAATCTGGGGTATCACTGTTCAAATCGGGCAAGTACCAAATGACCCGGCTTTCATGTCTTAAATAACCGAAATACATTGTTGCAACAAAGTATCAGCCAGAGTGTAACTGTAACATAGCTCCCTCCTTGTGGAACACTCTGGCAGACACGGTTTGACCCCTTTTCGGGGCAACTTGAGGATGTCCAGAAAAACTTTACTCTGGGCTGATATCAGTCTGCTGGGACAAACCATCGGCATTACCGTTTTGTTTTCCTGGTCGGAATTGAATGGTAAAATTGAAAGGTTGTAATGACAGGCTCCAGCGCAATAACCGACCATTGTCCCCGGAGACACGGTTTAGCCAGACGAGAGGATTATGATCTGTTATGAGTGTCAATTCTTGACCATATAGGTAGGGGGTTAGTCTCTTTGGGGCCCACACCAGGGCCAAACACTCCTTTTCCACCACGGCATAATTGACCTCTTGTGGTAGGAGCTTTCTACTGATGTAGGCAACAGGATGCTCCCCCCCCCCCCCCCCGTCCTCTCCGACTTGGCTTAGAACTGCCCCCAGCCCGAACATGGAAGCGTCTGTGTGGACAATAAAGCTTTTGTTAGGGACTGGGGCAGCCAAAATAGGAGCATTCACAAGAGCCTTTTTCAGAGCTTGAAAGGCTTCTTCACAGTGGGGAGACCACAGGACTTCTTTTTCATCAAATCGGTCAGGGGTTTTGCAATGGTGCTTAGCCAAAAGGGGTGACGAAGGCCGACTCGGGGACAGCCTCCTTGGCCAGAGGATCTGCCATCATTCTCAGTGGCTCCCTCCCAGTGTTCCCTAATATGGTCCAAGGGTCCTTGCACTTTTCTCCCATAAAGTAGTTCAAACGGGGAGAAACCCATGGATTCCTGCGGCACCTCCCAATATGCGAACAGGAGGTGTGGCAGGAACCGCTCCCAATCCCTATACTAACTGGTAAAGGTCTTGAGCATTTGCTTGAGCGTTCTATTGAATCGCTCGCACAAACCGTTTGTTTAGGGATGGTAGGGAGAACTGAGTAAAGATTTTATGTTACACAGATGCCACAGCTGTTGGGTTAGTTCTGCTGTAAATCGGGAGCTTCTATTGGATAGGATTTCCCTGGGAAACCCAACATGGGAAAAAATATGTACCAAGGCATTGGCTACAGTATCAGCCTGAATGTTTGATAGCACTACTGCCTCTGGGTACCAGGTGACATAATCAACTACAGTAAGGATGTATTTCTTTCCCGAGGGGCGAGGGGTGGTGAGAGGTCCTATTAAATCTTTAACCACCCTACTAAACGGCTCTTCAATAATGGGCATATTGGCTAGGTGAGCTTTTGGATGATCTCCCTATTTCCCACCCTTTGACACACATCACAGGTCCTACAATGAGTATGCATATCATTATGTACTCCCGGGCCAGAAAAAGGTGTGGGTGATCCTATGTAACGTACGGGTCATTCCTAGATGCCCTGCTAACGGAATGTCATGCCCTACTCTTAATATCTCCTTGTGGTATTTTAACGGAATTACCAACTGGCGTTTTGGGTTTCTCTTTTTCTCTGTTAGGGTCCATTCACACGTCCGTTGTTTCTTTCCTGATCTGTTCCATTTTTTGCTGAACAGATCTGGACCAGATCTGGACCCATTCATTTTCAATGGGTCCTGAAAAAAATCTGACATTGTGCTGTCCGTTTTTCTTCAGGACCCATTGAAAATGAATGGGTCCAGATCTGGTCCAGATCTGTTCAGCAAAAAACGGAACAGATCAGGAAAGAAACAATGGACGTGTGAATAGACCCTTAATCTGTACAATTTATTCTGTTCCCTAACAAACATTTCATTATTTAACCCCCCTATGCCTTGATCAGCTTTCTCCCTATATTTCTGCAGGGTCAGGTCAGTCTTAGTCTCAGCTTCAAATGTCTCAGGAGTATCCCACTGGACTGGGGGCTGAGGGAAAGTCAGGGTAGGAGTTTATCCTACCTGTGGCTCCCGCACTGGTGAAGGCTCTTTCTCAGTCCTGGCTTGCGACCAGGTGGTTACAGGATGGGCTGTTGCACCATAGGAGGGGGCATAGGCAGATGTCATCGGCCCCAAGTCATTGCCTAATAAAACTTCCGCTGGTAAATTGTCCATGATGCCCACATTCACTTGACCCTCCCCTGCCCCCAATTCAAATGTACTCCGTCTGTAGGTACCCGGTATACTGCTTCTCCTGCCACTCGTTCAGCCACAGTTTGCCCAGACATTTTGTGAGCCGGAATAAGACTGCCTTTAACCTTTAACTAGCGTGATGGTGGCACCAGTATTACTTAGTCCTTCCACTGACTGCCCTTCTAATTGTACCTGCTGTCTGTGGAATTGACATTTGTCATCTGATGCTGCATAGATAGGGTTGGCCTCATGGAGTTGCCCTAGTATTCCTCTGGAGCGGAGGGTGATGACACACACATGGCACTAGGGTGGCGAGCTGTTACAGCAGTGGTTTGTGGCTTTGGTCGGTTCCAGTAGGGGTGTTCTGTTTTGAGTGGACACTGCCTGGCATAATGTCCTGGTTCGTGGCAGTTGTGACAGGTTCCTCTGGCTCTGTCATAACTGGTATTAACTGGTCTCTGGTACCTGGTGGGGCCTGGTGGAATTGGAGCCCAAAATTAATTGCGAGGAGGTGGTCTGTAATTATCCTGTAGTTCTGTCGGTGGAGTGGGTCTGGAGCTGGGAAGTTTGTGTAGTACCCGATCTGCATATTTGTCGGCGAGATGGGCAGCTGTCTTGAGCCTGGTGGGTTGCTTGTCCAACAACCATAGTAATAATTTTGGCTCCAATACTTTGTAAAAATGTTCTAGCAGAAATAATTGTGACACTTCCTCAGCGGTTACCGCTTGATGGCCCGTAATCCAATGATTAGCAGCTCGGTGCAATCGGTTGGCCCATTCTGTGTGTGTATAGCTGCGTTTCTTGGCCATTTCTCTGAACTGCCGGCGATACGTATCAGGTGTCACAGCATACCTTTTTAACAATGCCTCTTTTATCCATATGTATTGGGTAACTTCCTCAGCTGGCATATCCCGGAAGGCATCAGCAGCCCTACCAGTTAATTTACCCATAAGCAATGTAATCCAATCATTGGTGGTTACTTGATGTAGGGCGCACAATCTTTCGTAATCTGCCAGGTATTCATCAATCCCCCCCCTCCTCAGTCTCTTGAAATTGTAAACGCAGCATAAGGGATCTTCCCAGGACTACAGGGGACAGTTGTCATTACTGTGGGTACAACAGGGGGCGGTGTTGTATACAGTACTCATGGTCCCTCTGATCCTGTATCTCTTTGGCTGCTTCAGTATACAGTGCGGCAATCCTCTCCTCTGAGATATTCTGTCTGTACGTCATCATCCTGGCTTTTACTATTCGGGTGGCCTCATCCTCCCCGGGTGATGATGCCTCTGCCATGGTACAATTCCGGTCCAGCTCGGTTAACTCCACAATCAGCTCTCTCCTGGGCCGGTTGCTGGCAATTCCTCCACTACTCTCCAACAAATGTTTTAAGGTAGCCCGTTTCAGCTTGTCATAAGTACTTTCCATCCATTCAGCTACTCTCCTGGGAAATAAAGGACCATCCCACTTCTGTGCCACCAATTGTTACAGTTGCCTCAGGCTGGCTGAGGTTTGGACTGCTTAGACGTCCTTGTCCCCGAATTCTAGAGAGTCCTGTTAGGTTCCTTTTAGAAGTCATCCATGCTCCTGTAAGTGTAGATGAAATCCAGAGAGCTCTTACAAGGGCTAGTGATTAGTGATACTCTACAAAACGAGTCAAAGCACGAATTGAAGGTAAGAAGCAGAATCTCTCTTTACTGAGGGCTACCCGCCCGTATTTATGCAGGTCCCCATCTGGTGGAGACTCCCCTAGGGAGACCAGATGGAAGACCGTGACACAGGACAGAAAAACAACAATTCAGGACACACAGACACAATACATCACCACAATGCATCCTGGTTTCCTCCTCTCTGCCCCGGAGACAACCGAGGAGTAATTCAATTATCTCTCAGGACAAAGGGAGATCACCACTATACGCGTGGGGGCAACAGGACAGAAATCACCATTCAAACATATAATGTCACAACCCTTGCAGTAAACATAGACACGTACCCTGGAGAAAACCGAGAAGTAATTCTATTATCTCTCAGGACAAAGGGAAATCGCCACTATACATGTGGGGACAACAGGACAGAAATCACTACTCAAACATGCAATGTCACAACCATTACAGTAAACATAGACATATAACACATCCCCATATAGCTCCGGTCTGAGTGCATATTATTAGGTAAATGGCACTCAGACTACATGAATACAGTAGAATTGCCATGGAGCCAAAGTCTTTACTTTCACCTAGTCTTTCGTTATCCGAATGGGCTCCATGGCATAGCAATCTGGGGTATCACTGTTCAAATCGGGCAAGTACCAAATGACCCGGCTTTCATGTCTTAAATAACCAAAATACATTGTTGCAACAAAGTATCAGCCAGAGTATAACTGTAACAGGGAGCGTGAGAAAGAGAGACCATATCCAAAGGAGATAAATGGATGTAATTTTATTTTGATCAAGCGGAAATATGGGAAAAGTTATTGAAGTGCAAATGTGGGATAAATTATTGAAGCTCAAATGTGGGATAATTTATTGAAGTGCAATGTGGGACAAATTATTGAAGCTCAAATGTGGGAAAAGTTATTGAAGTGCAAATGTGGGACAAATTATTGAAGCTCAAATGTGGAAAAATTTATTGAAGTGCAAATGTGGGAAAAATTATTGAAGCTCAAATGTGGGAAAAGTTATTGAAGCGCAAATGTGGGACAAATTATTAAAGCGCAAATGTGGGACAAATTATTAAAGCGCAAATGTGGGATAACTTGTTAAAAGAAGGTGGCGCTCATCAATTAAAGAAGAATTTCTGAAATGTTATTCCCTGTCACCTATGCAGAGTAGGTGTTTATTCCCGTCCAAAATTGCAAAATGTCAACCCAAGAATGTAACAGAAAAATTTGTAAAATGTATTAACCTGTCTACTTGGTAGAGCAGGGGTCTATGACAGAAATAAATTGTTTAATGTCACCCGAAAATGTAAAAGAAAAATTAGTGAAATTTATTAAGTTGTCAACTAGGTAAAGGAGGGGTATATTACACCCCTAAATTGGTGAATTTCACCCCAAAATGTAACAGACAAATTGGTGATTTTTTTTAACCTGTCTACTAGGTATAGCAGTGGTACATCACACCAAAAAATTGGTGAATTTCACCCGAAGACAGACAAAGTAGTGAAATGACATAAATTAAACTAAAATACGTACAAATTTTTTATTTTTTATTTATGAGGTTGAGGTCCATATGGAGTAGGAGTTTGAGGAGGCGGTGGATGTAGCGGTGTAGGTGGAAGCAGCGTTGGAGGAGGACGAGGTAGCCAACACTGGTTTTTGTTTTTAATAAAAAATAATAATTAGGGTACACTCCAAAAGAGTGTAAAAATATCCAAAATACAAGAATGAGCAATTGCGCTGTATTATAACAATGGCTGGTTAAGGCCGTATACATGTCTATTCTGCACAAGGTACGGACAAGTCCTGTGGGATCCATGCCTGGTTCGTTTTGATGACCGTGAGCTTGTCCACATTGGCTGTGGACAGGCGGCTGCGCTTGTCTGTGATAACGCCCCCTGCCGCGTTAATCATACGTTCAGATAATACACTGGCTGCAGAGCAGGCCAGCACCTCCAAGGCGTAAAGGACAAACTCAGGCCATGTGCCCATTTTGGAGACCCAGAAGTTGAAGGGGGCAGACCCGTCATTCAGTACGTGTAGGCATGTGCACACATACTGCTCCACCATGTTTGTGAAATGCTGCCTCCTGCTAAGACATTCCATACCAGCTGGTGGTGCTGGTTGTTGTGGCGTGCTGACAAATCTTTTCCACATTTCGGCCATGCTAACCCTGCCTTCTGAGGTGCTGGCGGTGCTCCAGCTGCGTTGGCGACCAGTTATGGCCATGAGCTGGTCTGGGTGCGACCCTGCTGTGAACATGGTTCCTCCTCCTCCATCTCCTCCTCCTGATCCTCCACCTTGTCATCCTCCAGAACTGTCCCTTTGCTGGACAATTCTGTACCTGGAGTTTTTGGGTGCAGGAACCCACCCTTGAAGCCACTTGTGAATGACTGGCCAGAAACCCTACAAAATGATTCCTCTTCCTTCTCCTCCTCCTGTCCTATTCTCTCCCTCAAAGCAGCAGCAGCATCCTCTCCTTGCACTAAGCACAGCGCTACGTGACTCCAGATTATATACAGGCTGGGTCACATGCTGCACTGGCCCATCACTTCTAAGGTCACACAGTTAAACGCTTGTTGATTGGCTGCTCTGCAGCCTTTCAAAAAGCGCCAAGAAATCACCAAACAACAAACTTTTACTGAAATGTTCAGGTTCGGGTCCGGGGTCCAAAAATTCTAAAGTTCGGTACGCTCACACAGAAACCGCACGAGGTCCGCGTATCACTCTTCCAGCGCGGGCCTACTTCCTCTACTACGTCCCGTTCACTTCAGAAAAAATCTTGTATTTGGCTTTAAGCTCTGCACTGATATACGCTAAAATATCTTTTTAAATATTTGGATGGAGAAAAAACTTGTATTCTGCATTAAGCGCTGCACTTATATGCAGTAAAATCTAAAATTTCCACCTCCTCAATTAACTTCCTCATCACTTCCCTAACATTGGACACACTAACTTTACACCCCACCCCCAGCTATATATCTAAGTGGTTCCTGCACCACCTAGGATCAAATAAAGGTAAATTATACTACCAGCCTGTTAAAGGGAACTACAGCATGATACCACAATACATTTGATACGACATTTAGCAAGAGTTTAAAGTGCCCACATATAGCACATAGTGGGACACTGCATCAAGATGAATCAGGTATGGATCAGCCAGAATTTCAACACACCAATGCCTGATGCATCAGACTAGATTTTTTTTACAAAAGAGACCATTTTCTTCTGGCTACCTGCCTCAGCTACTATTCTGATGTTGTTACCCACCTGATGCCAAACATCTAATGCCAAGTGCTCCTTCTTCCACCCATCTTCAGCGAGTATTAGTATAGCCACCCACCTCCACGCTATGTCACCTTGCCACTCTGTGGCCTACTGATGCTGCCATGTCCACACTATGTCACCTTGCCACTTTGTTGTATTATACAGCTGCTGGTGCCATGTCCACACTATGTCACCTTGCCACTCTGGCCTCCTGCTGCTGCCAACTACATACTCTGTGATTGTGCCACTCGGTGGCCTCCTCATACTGCTGCCACCTCCACACTGTCATTGTGCCACTGTGTTGCCTCCTGATGCTACCACCACCTCCAGACTTTGTCATTGGGCAACTATGTGGTCTCCTCATGCTGCTTCCACCTCACCACTCTGTCATAGGGACACTTTGTGGACTTCTGATGCCGTTCACACCCTCCCCACTTCATGACTGCGCCACTATTTTGACTTTCAGCCTCGCTGACATGATCATTTATTTGTCCTTTCTTCTGATCTGTCAGAAGGAAGGAAAAATGAGACACACAATAGATCCTGTCTGTGTAGCAGCTGTAAGGCCTGTATGGTCCCATCAGAATTGACTTATGATTTGGTAGCCAAAGGCAGGAGTGGTACAAAACACAGAAGACACATAAATATTCCATTCATGTGTCATTTCTGTTTTAGTTTTACTCCTGTTTTTATTGGCGAGTGAAGGTGTTGCTCCAAAAAAATGCTGACCGAGTGAAGGTGTATGCTCCAAAAAAAGGATCTGTTTTTTGTGGGTTATTGTTCTGATAGATCAAAAGAAGGGCAAATTAATCAGTGACGTCAACACAAACTTACTGCTGACAGTCTCTCCACTCTGTCAGGGGGGCTCTACTTGTATAAGCGTGTAATAGAACAGGTTCTGTAGACATCTATGTGGAATCAGCTCACAAAGGTGTTAAAGGAGTGCACTTCTTCTTGACACTAACATTGACCTATAAGGCAGAGTTCAGAGGCCAGTTTTGGCAAACTTAAGTATACTTTCTTATAATTTTAATAAAGTTTTGGTTTAATAAAATTCATGTTAAAATAATTTATACATTTAATAATATAAATTAAATGTTGCGTAAGACAGGAGAGAATTGGCAAGTCTTCTGTTTATTTAACGACATGGTGTTGCGATGGAGAAAGCATTCCAAAAAATTAAAAATTACTCTTCATCTGGAGCTGAATCCTGTCAAGATTGATGCAAGTGCGGTATTGGCTGCTCATCAAGCAAGATACTTTTGGAGGAACCTGCCTGGCATGCTTAGGCCTCTACTAGCGACAGACAATGAGAAGAAGACAAAGCTTCAAGATTGCTTGGAGCCTGGGAGAGTTGCAAATTTAATCACGATTCAAACCAACCAGGGTCCAGTCTCTTCGCCAGGGGTTCCCAGTCATCATGGAATGGAAAAGAGGGCATTCTTATTATATTTAATAAATTTAATAGTAAAATGCAAAAATCTGACATAAAATATGAAAATCAGACATCATATAGTACATGGTAATCTCTTTCTAACAAAGCTAGAACCAGCTCTGTACCAAAGATCTCCCTATTTATTGCTCTGCTAGATTTATATCAAGTTGGCAGCTCAAAAGTAGTGTCTTTACTGCTGCAGCTCAGGGGGCGTGTCCATTCTCTCCCTATCACAGCTCCGGAGGCAGTTGAAAGATAAAACTGAGCATGCGCAGCCTTCCTAATGAGCCATTCAAAGAAATAGGAACTTAAGTGGCACTATTCAGATACATTTTATTGAATAACTCAGTAGCTATACAAAATTTTTAATTACATGCAATTACAAAAGTGTTCAAATCCAGTTGCTGGTTTGAAAACTGTAGAATATTTTTCATGGGACAACCCCTTTAACATTCACCTCCTAGTACTTCACCCAAAAAATGTTTTTGTTTTAGTATTAATAATGAATATGACTTAGGCTACTTTGACACTTGCGGCAGAGTGTTCCATCGCCGGAACTGCCTGCTGGATCCAGCAAAACGTATACAAATTGATGGCATTTGTAAGACTGATCAGGATCCTGATCAGTCTTAAAAATGCCTGATCAGTCAGAAAAATGCATTGAAATGCCGGATCTGTCTTTTCGATATCATCCAGCAAAACGGATATGGCATATTTTTTTTTCACCTTTTTTTGTATCCTGAACGGAATGCTCTCTAGAGATGGCCTTGCGGTTCGCCTGGCGGTCGTTTCTCGGCGAACTTTGTATGGTCACGATTCGCTGAACATGCGAACATATGGAAATATTTGTGCCCCCAATATTCTTTTACATTGTGAAAACTTTGACCCATGACACATCCATCAGGTGGTACAGGACAGCCAATTGAGACGTTTCAGCACATGGAAATATCCCCTACCATATAAATAAACCTGATCTGGCCGCCCCAAAGCAATCAGTCTCCTAAATGCTCGGAGATTATTGCCCCTTCCTAGGATAGAAACTACCACAGACTGAAAGTGACTGCTGCATTCATGACCCCATGATGACCTCTTGTCTGCAGTGGTGTCTGAATCAGTGTATATATACTCATAAGCACTTCCTACTTTGCTCTTGCTATATCTATATGCTGTGAACTGTGAATAGTAATGCCTTCTAGTGCAATGTTTTGTTTTTTTTCTAGTGTAATGCTTTAGTTTAAATGTCAGTTCTTGTTCCCCTGTCCATGGCATCTAGGATTGCTCCAAACAACATTTCATTGTATTGTACATTGTATTACATTGTATTGTACAGTGACAATAAAGGCATCTTATGTTATATTTTACATTCAGTCTTTTGTCAGTGTAGGGAGAGGTTGCTGTGTGGAACAGGGACAAGCTGTTAGGGACACCAAATGCTTGCTAATAGGGCCACAAAAGTCTTTTTAAGGACTGGTATAGGTGTGCTATCGATAGGTATGATACACATAGGGGTGCAACATATTTATAATATACTTTTATAATGAGTCAAAAACACATAGATTTATATAGTGATCACCTGGAAGTCAGGGGCCTAAGGGCTAGGGGCTTACTAGGGCCATTTTTATATAGGGTAAGGTTCCAGACGGGGTCGCTCTTAACAGGGCGGGTGGTCTGTGATTAGGCTATCAGGGCCAGAATAGCACCCCTCTGTAGGGTAATATCAGGGACAGTTCTTTGCCCACCCTGTCCTTCAATACCACATCATCTAGCCCAGGGATAGATGTTTTTTGCTTTCCCTCTGGGATTCATGGATGTGCACTAGAACCCCCCGAATTGTAGTAGGACATATGGTTTCTGATTTGGTGCCGCCGAGCACCTGATTTAGTGCTGCCGAGCACTAGTCATTGCCTATCACATCTATGCTTTTTGCATAACTTTAATAATTTAATTTATTTTCATTTTGAGGGATATCTTTTCCATTCACACGTCCGCAAAATAGATCCGCATCCGTTCCGCAATTTTGCAGAATGGGTGCAGACCCATTCATTTTCAATGGGGCCGGAATGTGCTGTTCGCATTTGTGGATCCGCACTTCCGCAGCCATGCTTCAGTTTCCGCCAAAAAATATGTAGAACGTGTCCTATTCTTGTCTGCAATTGAAGACAAGAATAGGCATTTTCTATTATAGTGCCCGGCGATGTGCGGTCCGCAAATTACGGAATGCACATTGCTGGTATCCGTGTTTTCGTAGATCTGCAAAACACTTACGGACGTGTGAATGAACCCTTATTGTAACATTATTAAAGGTTACGTTTTATCTTTATGTATATTCTAATGGATTGCCTTCCTTGTACAATGTTATAATATACTTTCTATGTTAGAAAGTATATTATAGTGCATTTGTATTGTGCGGCAGTTGTGTGCGGTTCTGCTGCAATACTGCAGGTACCGTATATAGAGGGACAAGCGTTATTGGAACAAATAATTTCTACTGGTGTGATATACCAGTCGTTCCCCCCAAAAAATGATTGAAGTAGGGTGTTATATACCAATATACTTTCTTTATAGTTCATTTGGGTACTGTATAGTGCATTTGCGCATACGCGTACACGAAAATTATATTGCCGATATTTCGCATTGAAAAAAATTATGAATGGAGATCGCAAATTTAAATAATACATCTGGTATGTCACTGTCCATGTCGTGGGACTATTTGTGCACTTCTAGTAATTATTTCTTGGTTGCAAATATGAGTTGAAGGTTTTTCAGGTTCGCCTGCCATTAAAATGAATGGGACCCACTGCGAACCGCGAGTTCGTGAACCGTCCTGGCAGATGTTCGTCCATCGCTAATGCTCTCCATTCAGAATGCATGGGGATATAACTGATCAGTTCTTTTCCGGCATTGAGCCCTTTTGACGGAATGTTTTGTAGCATATTATCTCATATAGCTATTGTTTCTTTGTGCATTTGTGTAACTCTTAATTCAGTATTTTTGTATTTTAAGTTATTTATGCTTTCCTATTACAGCTATGGATTCCCGTGTGATTGTGTCCACTTTTCTTATTGTATTTGGTCTCTTCATGTTAACTGAGAAGACTCATGGGAGTTTCCTACATTTTTTCTCACACAGTGATGCTTGTAATATGCAGGTATTGCAACCAATACATTTTAAACTGTACAGATAAAAATCTCTGTTGCATAAAATGTTATAATAAGAGTTGATTACTTTACTTATATTCCAGTACCTATAAAACTATTATCCCTTTCTGGTCAACACATTTTGATCAATGTTAGATCTATGTATTCAAGAGGTGTAGTACAAGTCAATTCTTTTTACTAAGTTGTTATACACTGCCTGTCCCAAAAAAAAGTCACCACCAAAAAAAAGCCTTTAGCTTTGATTACAGCACGCATTCGCTGCTGCATTGTTTCGATAAGTTTCTGCAATGTCAAAGATTTATTTCCATCCAGTGTTGCATAAATTTTTCACCAAGATCTTGCATTGATGATGGTAGAGTATGACTGCTGCGCAAAGCCTTCTCCAGCACATCCCAAAGATTCTCAATTGGGTAAGGTCTGGACACTGTGGTGGCCAATCCATGTGTGAAAATGATGTCTCGTGCTCCCTTTCACAATTTGAGCCTGAATAATCCTGGCATTGTCATCTTGGAATATGCTCATGCCATCAGGGAAGAAAAAATCCATTGATGGAATAACCTGGTCATTCAGAATTTTCAGGTAGTCAGCTGACCTTATTCTTGGAGCACATGCTGTTGCTGAACCTAGATGTGACCAACTACAGCAACCCCAGATCATAGCACTGCCCCCACTGGCTTGTACAGTAGGCACTAGGCATGATGGGTGCATCACTTCATCTGCCTTTCTTCTTACCCTGATTCGCCCATCACTCTGCAACACAGTAAATTTGGACTCATCAGACCATTGCTCCAGAGTCCAATCTTTATGCTCCCTAGCAAATTTAAGCTTTTTTTCTGGTTTGCCTCACTGATTAGTGGTTTTCAGTCCCAATACCTTGAGCTCCCTTCATACTGTGTGTGTGTGGAAATGCTCTTACTTTCACTATTAAACATAGCCCCTGAGTTCTACTGTTGTTTGTCTTCGATTTGATTTCACCAAACATTTAAGTTAGGCATGTCCAAACTGCGGCCCTCCAGCTGTTGCAAAACTACAACTCCCAGCATGCCCTAGTAGCTGTAAGCTATCCAGGCATGCTGGGAGTTGTAGTTTTGCAACATCTGGAGGGCCGCAGTTTGGACATGCCTGATTTAAGTGATCGCTAATCACAATCATTCAGGATTTTTTTCTCCGCCACATTTCTTCCTCAAAAACGATGGGTCCCCACTATTCTTCCAGTTTTTAATAATGCGTTGGACAGTTCTTAACCCAATTTTAGTAGTTTCTGCAATCTCCTTAGATGTTTTCTCTGCTTGATGTATGCCAATGATTTGGCCCTTCTCAGACAGACTAACATCTTTCCCACAACCACGAGATGTGTCTTTCGACGTGGTTGTTTAAGAAATGAGAAGCAATTCATTGCACCAGTTGGGGTTAAATAACTTATTGCCAGCTGAAAGATAATCGCCCATGCAGTAATTATCCAATAGAAAGCTCATAACTATTTGCTTAGTTAAATCCAGGTGGCTACTTTTTTTTTTTGGGACAGGCAGTGTAGTATATGTTTGTATATTTGTGTTGCAAAACCATTCCTTTTTCCTAACAAACCTTATATAGTGGCGCCCCTAACAAAAATACAGTATAACAGAGAACATCACAGCAAGAAAAACGTGAGACAAGCAATAAATGGGCACAGATATGGAACAAAGTAATAAAATAAAAAAAGAAATAGAGTAGTTCATAGTGCAGGACATAAAATACAGAAAAAGTTGGCTTAACAGATAGGGCTGTTCTCTGTCAGGCATAACTCTGGGAAGGGCATATAGCAGTTCATATCCGCTACTGTACAAAAGCTTCTCCCTCCTGCAACCAGGTACCCAAGCTATGTCTCCTCTAATATTGTAGAAAATGAGGAAAATGCAGGTAACAGGGGTAAAGAAGCTATGCAGAGGCATAGCCCTGTACCCACTTTTATGTAATTTTTAACGTGTTTTAACAATAAATAAATGTTGACATTAGTGAACAACTACCTGCATGTAGCCAAACTGTGTGCACAATTATTAGTTAAGTTGTATTTTCGAGGATTCATTTTATTATTGAACCACTATAGTGCTATCTTCCAATCCAAAATGTTAAAAAACTTCAAATCCGAATATTTATGTACACCTTTGGGGGAATTTTTTATTATTATTATTCCATTGTACTCATTTTGAGCCAAAAATCTTTTTTTGTAATTCTAGGACCCTTTTTTCTGTACATGGCTGAGATTTTTTTCTAATATGGGGATCTGAATGTTTTCTCTCTTCTGTCAGCCAGCTAATCTGATGGGCTCCTTATATCTACTTTCAGACATTATAAACACTTATTATCGCTCAATCCTTATCTTACTGATACTGAATCTAGCTTAAATAAGTGTTTATTACCTCTTAGTTAATTAGAGATAAGGGTTATTAGATGACCTGGAAAAGCAAAAAGTACCATTCACCCAGCTAGACAAACAGTTAACCCTTTGTGACAGAATGGCTCAATATTTTTTAATAAAGACCAATTTAAAAAATGATTTCTAGCACAAAATGAGTAAAATGCAATCATAAAAAAATACATTTAAAGAAAGTAAAAGGAGAATATATATACATGTGTGCATAATTATCGGGCAACTATTAGTGTGCAGAATTATTATGTAGCTTCTTTTCAATAACAGTCATAAGCATTCCATTCATAGAGTTTCTTAGGCTACGTTCACATCACCATTCAGCCTTTCCATTCTCCTGCTCCGTTTAGGGGCAGGAGAACGGAAAGGACGGATAAGCACATAACTGACACCAAACTGAGTCAAACGGAGCCCGAGGACCCCATAGACTATAATGGGGTCTGTTATGTTTCCGCTCAGAAGATGATTTTTAAGCGGAGACAAAAGTTGTGCATGCAGCACCTTTGTCTCCGCTTAAAAATCATCTTCTGAGCGGAAACATAACGGACCCCATTATAGTCTATGGAGTCCTAAGGGCTCCGTTTGACTCAGTTTGGTGTCAGTTATGTGCTTATGCGTCCTTTCCGTTCTCCTGCCCCTAAACGGAGCAGGAGAACGGAAAGGCTGAAAGGTGATGTGAACGAAGCCTTAATCTGTTGTTGATGAACTTTTTGTGCAGCAGCAACCACAGTATCCCAACCACTGCTCAGAGACGTGTATCGGTTTCCTTCAACGTACATCTCCGTTTAAGAAGGGCCCACAAGTTCTCAATAAGGTTTTAGGTCAGGTGAGGAAGGGGCCATGTCATTATTATTTAATCTTTAAGGCCTTTACTGGCTAGCAATGCAGTGGAGTACTTGCATGTGATGCATACAATGAAACACTGTCCTGCACAAAAAAAATGGTTTTCTCAAAAGATGCAGACTTTTTCCTGTACCACTGCTTGAGGAAAATGTCTTTTAAAAACTGGTCCAACTAGCTCCTCTTTAATAATACTAGTCCATAGCAGTACCCCACCTCCACCTTGCTGGCTTTTGAATCAAAGTGAAGTTCTGTGCCTGTTACTGATCCAGCCACCGCAAATCTATCCATATTTCTTGGCCCAGTCTTGATGTTTTAACTTATGTGTCTTGTTCAATGGTGGTCAGGTTTCAGGCTTCTTTACCTTGGCCATGTCCCTGAGCACTGAACACCTTGTACTTCTGAGCACTCCAGGGAGGTTGCAGTTCTGGACTATTACATCAGTAGAGTATAATGGGTTCTTATTCGCTTTACATTTAATTATTCTTAAATCTTTGGCAATGATTTGCGTCTTTGTTTTCTCAACACTTTCTTGCGACCTTGTTGACCATTTAAAACAAAACATTTAAGGGATCACGCCCCAATATGTTAGCAAATTGAAGAGTGATGCATCTCTCTGAAAGACTTTGCCAATTTTTTACTTTTCAGGGTCTTTGAAATCTTTTTTGGTCCAATTTTCAAGTGGAAAACAAGCTGCCTAGGCTACACCCTCTGTTATTATACAAATACACATAACCTGATATGCTTTTATCCAACAAACATTAAAGTTTATACAGTTGGAAAATAGGCATAACAATAATGATATGCTGAAAATACAGTAACATAGTAATAATTGTGCAAACAGTATATAAGGAACTGTGGTAACACGTAGGTGTTATCTTGTTACAAAAGCCATTAAAAAAGTCAATTAACATTTTCATGTCATTGTTTACTTTTACCTTGGCTATTCTTTCTATCTATCTATCTAGAATTTTTTTTAAAAAGCCAGCAGCAGGAGAATTGAATTGGACCTTGGTGCCCGTTCGTGTTGGCCTGATTTTGCACCCTAATGCTAGTGTGCTGCGTCCTCATTTTCCATATATATATTTTTTTAAATCTATCTATCTATCAGGGCTTTCCAAAAATTGTTTGTAAAAGGATGCCATTATTTCATGCATGTAGCGCACATGCAGCTCCTTCACATGATACACAAAGTAGAAAATACCTATGGACTGTTCATGTACACTATATTACACATATGTACTATGACTGCAGAACATATCTCTCCACTTCAACACTGGTGAATGGGTTTTGTATGTCAAGAAAGTGTATTTTTCTTTGCTGTTATCTAAGTTTATTGAAAAAGTAAAACATGCTGAAATATTAGTAATATATTTATAACTTACTATTTTGCATTCTGTTCAAACCATTCGGAGAAGGGTGGACCATGCAAGAAGTTTTTACAACAAAGATCAGAAGGAGGTGATCTGCGAAGTGTAGGAGGTCTGGAAGAAGATGTTTTAAAGGTACATAGGGGGAGATTAATAATGAGGATATTTTTAAAATGTGATTTAGAGGAGTCTGCATTGGTGTAATTTGCGCCAAATTTATCAAATCTTGCACAATGTTTGATCAATTTTGTGCATCTTCAGCACTTCGGTTTTGAGATGTCACCCTACTGTACTTTACTCTATCCATTACTGAATTAACTTAATGAAGCCAAAATTCTGGAGTGAGAAGGTTTGAAAAGGTCTGAAATGTCTCACCCACTAAAGCTTCTTGATAATTAGAGATATCTTATATTTTAGACTAAAGATTCATCTTCTGTGTTGATTGGATAACAGTTATCTGTTAAGCAAGATAAATGTCTGACAGAAACATCTGATGTCACTTAACACAGAGGAATGGTACAGGCAAAATCCATGATATATCAATGGAATGGGTTAAAAAGTGCCATGGTCTGCTAACAAACATCTAAGAGCCAGCTTCACAGTGATACATAACTAATTACCATGCTTTATTGACCATATTTTATAATCCAGATATGCCTGATGACATGCATGCATGGAGGTACTCCATGGCTATAGAGATAGGCAATGGAAGCCTTGCTGATATACAGGCTGCCACTTTGGCATGGTAAAGGTCATACAAATGCTGGATATCTGTGTGTAGTACAACATGTAATTCCAAGCTCTATCAACTTGGACCCATGGTTCAGCCAAGGTGGTTGTTGGCTGCTGTGCATGGAAGATCTGTCTCCCCATCTCGCCCAGACTCAGTGGGTCTGACATTTCAGCCAGGGGATGTGCTGGATAATCTGAAAAGCGCGTTTTTAGTGCGGGCAGTGTGTGGGCGGGCGTTATCTTGCTGGAACATCATGCTTCCTAAGTTGAAACATGCAGTATAACTGGTGTCACAATGTCCTTGGCATACCAAAGGCTGGACAATGTTTGTTCCATGAATACCAGATGAGAAAAGCCATGGTAGTTAATTGCACCCGAAACCATGACACCTGGTATTGGTGCTGTGTGTCTCCACAGTATGCATGATGGCAATAGACATTGTACAGCTCTCCTGCAAACTTTCATGTGGCAATCACCAGTACCAAGCACTGTTTTTTTATGGCAACATCAGAATTCACAAGGGCTGGAGAGCGCCTAATGCCATCATACATATTGTGGAGATACACAGAACCAACACCAATCAGGTATCATCGTGTAAGGTACCATTAGTTACGATGGCCTTTTCTGTCTTGAATTAATGCAGAGAGCATTGGCCGGCCTTCAGTATGTCCATTACTTTTTGTAACGAGTTCTACTGGCTGTTTTCACTCACCTAGGAGATGTGGTGTTTCAACAAGATAATGCCTGCCCACACATTGCCCACGCTAGAAAATATGCTCTTCTGGGTATCCAGAAGTTCCCCTGGCCAGCTCGGTCACCATATCTCTCCCCCATCGAGAATGTCTGGGACTGAATGGGCCGACAGATCTGCCATGCACAGCAGCCAACAACCGCCTTGTAAACAATTCGAAGTTCTGTTCAATTTGATCCAGCATCTGTATGACTGTTACCATACCAGGGAGGCAGCCTGTATCGCAGCAAGAGGAGATACCACTCAGTATTAATGAGAACCTGCCTCAACATAGAATGATTGAAAGAATGAGTTTATTGGCAAAAACTGTAGCTCCTACACACTCGTAAATCTTTGATTCACAATAAATCTGGCACCTGAGCAGACCAAGAAAGAGTTGCAACCTGATGGAGAAATTCCTGGCAAAACTCATTGTAACCTGAGAGGCAACATATTGTGGCCGCAGGATAACCTGCACATACTATAGCGCTGAGCTGTAGTATAGTGTAGTGTACCTTATACAGCCCTGATCAAAAGTTTAAGACCACTTGAAAAATGGCAAAAAATCATATTTAGCATGGCTGGATCTTAACAAGGTTCCAAGTAGAGCTTCAACATGCAACAAGAAGAAATGGGAGTGAGTCAAAACATTTTTTTAGGATTCAATTTAATGAAAACAACAAATGAACTGAAACAGGCTGTTTTTGAGCTGATCAAAAGTTTAGGACCACATACCTTTAAAAGGCCAAATCTGTGCAAAGATGTGGATTCAATGTAATTTTCTGTCAGGTAGTCACACGTTGTGAAGGCAAAGGCAAAAAAACTCTCACTTTTTGAACGTGGTCAGGTTGTTGAACTGCATAAGCAGGGTCTCTCACAGCGCGCCATTGCTGCTGAGGTGGGACGCAGTAAGACAGTCATTTGGAATTTATTAAATTCTTAAATGATCCTGAGGGTTATGGAACAAAAAAGTCAAGTGGAAGAGCCAACAAAAATTTCATCGGCACTGAGCCGGAGGATCCAATTGGCTATCTGTCATGACACTGGACGATCCTCGACCCAAATTAAGGCCCTTACTGGTGCTGACTATAGGGCTTCAAAAACAAAAAACGTCTTCAAAGACCTTGTCTTCTTGATCGCCACAGAACTGCTCGTTTGGACTTTGCAAGAGAGCACCAAACATGGGACAGTCAAAGGTGGAAGAAAGTTTTATTATCTGATGAGAAAAAATTTAACCTTGATGGTCCTGATGGTTTCTAACGTTAGTGGCATGACAAGGAGATCCCACCTGAGATGTTTTCTACGCACCACTGTGGAGGGGGCGCCATAATGGTCTGGGGTGCTTTTTCCGTCAGAGGAACAATGGAGCTTCAGGAAGTGCAGGGGCGTCAAACGGCCGCTGGCCATGTCCAGATGTTGCAGAGAGCATTCCTCATGACTGAGGGCCCTCGTCTGTGTGGTAACGACTGGGTTTTCCAACAGGACAACGCTGCAGTACACAATGCCCGCAGGACAAGGGACTTCTTCCAGAAGAATAACATCACTCTTTTGGCCCATCCTGTGTGTTCTCCTGATCTAAATCCAATAAAGAACCTTTGGGGATGAATAGCAATGGAAGTTTACAAAAATTGACAACAGTTCCAGACAGTAGATGGCCTTCATACGGCCGTCTTCACCACTTGGAGAAATGTTCCCACTCACCTCATGGAAACGCTTGCATCAAGCATGCCGAGACAAATTTTTGAAGTGATAAACAATAACGGCGGAGCTTCTCATTACTGAGTTCATGTTTGGAAGTTGGATTTCTGTTTTGGGGGGGTTTCGTTTTTTTTGGGAGGTGTGGTCCTAAACTTTTGATCAGCTGAAAAACAGCTGGTTTCAGTTTATTCGTTGTTTTCATTAAATTCAATGCTCAAAAAATGTTTTGTATCACTCCCATTTCTTCTTGTTGCATGTTGAAGCTCTACTTGGAACTTTGTTAAGATCCAGCCATGCTAAATATGATTTTTGCCATTTTTTAAGTGGTCTTAAACTTTTGATCAGGACTGTATCACTACTATGGGTGACCGACTGTTGCATGCAATAGCTCCAAAGATTATCACACCACACCAATTGGGGAAGTGTGGAGCTCCACAGCAAAGACAAAGGTGCCACCTGTGTGTGGATAGTGGACAATAAAACTGCTCATGATGTTGGCATATTAGATGATTCCTCTACTAGTGATCTGTCTGGGCCGTCCAGAGCATGTTTGCAGTGTGTGCATGCCCTCATATAACCTCCGATCCCAATACCTCCTAACAGCTAGGTTAGAACAGCCTAGATGGGGTCAATTCGTCAAAATGATCTTCCTGCTTCTCTCAGTCCAATGATGTGCCTGCTTTCAGTCTGTCAGCTGGGCTAAATGTTTTAGAGCGAGTCATAGAGGCATATCTAGTAGTCAAGGATCTCTCACTAAGAGATATAATACACAACCTTTTTATAGGGCAGCGAGGGAAGCACTTTTTTTTTCCCCCTCTTGTGGCAAGACCCAGCGTTTAATCAGACCATACCTGTAATCATTTACATATCTGCCTAAGACCCAACATTTCTATCTAGGTGTGTTTTTTTTGTCAATAAGTTACAGTATCCCACAAAAGTGAGTACACCCCTCACATTTTTGTAAATATTATATCTTTTCATTGGACAACACTAAGAAAAGAAACAATATAAAGTACTCAGTTGTACAGCTCGTTTAAAAGTGAAAATTTGGTGTGCCCTCAAAATAACTCAACACACAGCCATTAATGTCTAAACCCCTGGCAACAAAAGTGAGTACACCCCTAACTGAAAATTGCCAAATTGTGCCCAATTAGCCATTTTCCCTCCCCGGTTACATGTGAGTCGTTAGTGTTAAAAGGTCTCAGGTGTGAATGGGGATCAGGTGTGTTAAATTTGGCGTCATCACTCTCACACTCTTTCATACTGGTTACTGGAACTTCAACATGGCAGCTCATGGCAAAGAACTCTCTGAGGAGCTGAAAAAAAGACTTGTTGCTCTACATAAAGATGGCCAATGTTAAAATAAGATTAAACAAACTTGTTTAAATTCGGTGGCTCACCAATTGGGCACAATAAAATGTGTGCACACCTAACTGGACTTGTCCGTCCCAAAGAAAGCAAAAAATGAAATTAGAATGTGGAGGGGCACTCGGTAGATGGTAATGGATAATAAGACGATACCAGACAAAAGTGCAACTAATTTCACAAGTCCACAATCTCCATATATATACTGCTGGATGATTGGATGTATATTGCACAAGCCCGCTTTGTTCATACAGTACAGACCAAAAGTTTGGACACACCTTCTCATTCAAAGAGTTTTCTTTATTTTCATGACTATGAAAATTGTAGATTCACACTGAAGGCATCAAAACTATGAATTAACACATGTGGAATTATATACATAACAAAAAAGTGTGAAACAAATAGAAATATGTCATATTCTAGGTTCTTCAAAGTAGCCACCTTTGGCTTTGATTACTGCTTTGCACACTCTTGGCATTCTCTTGATGAGCTTCAAGAGGTAGTCACCTGAAATGGTTTTCACTTCACAGGTGTGCCCTGTCAGGTTTAATAAGTGGGATTTTTTGCCCTATAAATGGGGTTGGGACCATCAGTTGCGTTGTGGAGAAGTCAGGTGGATACACAGCTGATAGTCCTACTGAATAGACTGTTAGAATTTGTATTATGGCAAGAAAAAAGCAGCTAAGTAAAGAAAAACGAGTGGCCATCATTACTTTAAGAAATTAAGGTCAGTCAGTCAGAAGAATTGGGAAAACTTTGAAATTGTCCCCAAGTGCAGTCACAAAAACCATCAAGCACTACAAAGAAACTGGCTCACATGCGGACCGCCCCAGGAAAGGAAGACCAAGAGTCACCTCTGCTGCAAAGGATAAGTTCACCCGAGTCACCAGCCTCAGAAATCGCAGGTTAACAGCAGCTCAGTTTAGAGACCAGGTCAATGCCACACAGAGTTCTAGCAGCATGCTCTAGAACAACTGTTAAGAGGAGACTGTGTGAATCAGGCCTTCATGGTAGAATATCTGCTAGGAAACCACTGCTAAGGACAGGCAACAAGCAGAAGAGACTTGTTTGGGCTAAAGAACACAAGGAATGGACATTAGACCAGTGGAAATATGTGCTTTGGTCTGGTGAGTCCAAATTTGAGATCTTTGGTTCCAATCACCGTGTCTTTGTGCGACACAGAAAAGGTGAACGGATGGACTCTACATGCCTGGTTCCCACCGTGAAGCATGGAGGAGGAGGTGTGATGGTGCTTTGCTGGTGACACTGTTGGGAATTTATTCAAAATTGAAGGCATACTGAACCAGCATGGCTACCACAGCATCTTGCAGTGGCATGCTATTCCATCAGGTTTGCGTTTAGTTGGACCATCATTTATTTTTCAACAGGACAATGACCCCAAACACACCTCCAGGCTGTGTAAGGGCTATTTGACCATGAAGGAGAGTGATGGGGTGCTGCGCCAGATGACCTGGCCTCCACAGTTACCGGACCTGAACCCAATCAAGATGGTTTGGGGTGAGCTGGACCGCAGAGTGAAGGCAAAAGGGCCAACAGGTGCTAAGCATCTCTGGGAACTCCTTCAAGACTGTTGGAAGACCATTTCAGGTGACTACCTCTTGAAGCTCATCAAGAGAATGCCAAGAGTGTAAAGCAGTAATCAAAGCAAAATGTGGCTACTTTGAAGAACCTAGAATATGACATATTTTCAGTTGTTTCATATTTTTTTGTTATGTATATAATTCCACATGTGTTAATTCATAGTTTTGATGCCTTCAGTGTGAATCTACAATTTTAAAGAAAACTCTTTGAATGAGAAGGTGTGTCCAAACTTTTGGTCTGTACTGTATATATTGCACAAACCGGCTATGTCCCATAGATGGTATGGTAGACAGACTCCAGATGAAAAACAATAGGTGGATAACAGCGGGTGATCCGTAACAGGATAGTATTGGTCTATTGATGTGGAATCTATTCCCCTGTGATTCAGGTACACGGTATCTAATAGACAGTACTATGGTGGTACATTACCGCTCCTGAGTTCTCCGGCTGTCAGTTGTGGATGCTCCTTGATTCGGCTTGTGCGGCGTTTAGTTCATCTTACCCAGCGCTGCATCCCGCTTGGTTTCAGAGTCAGCGTAGCGTCCCACGTGACTCTACAGCCGCTTCCTGGAGTGAGTCTTCAGTCTCCTGGGTCCTACCTTCCCTCCGCCTCCGCCCTCATTAACTTAGAGGGGCAAATGTCTTTAAGGGTAATGGTGCACACAGATGGCCAGTGGTCCCAACGTCTAGGAAAAATGCAACAATCCGCAGCACTCGCCAGTGTGGAAAATCAAGTGGTGAGTTATTCACAAATCAGCATGGTACAAGCGACGTTTCGACCTTCATCGGTCTTTCTCAAGCAATTGTAGTTTTCTGCTTTCTTCCACGTCTTTCAGGTTTTGGTTGCCATTTTAAAGCATTTGCAATCATTTTAGCTGAGCAGCCTATCATTTTCTGCCCTTCTTTATATGTTTCCCCCTCACCAATCAACTTTTTTATCAAGATACACTTTTTCTGAACAATGTCTGGAATGACCTATTTTCCTCAGAATTTCAGAGAGAAATGCACTGTAACCAACATGTACAACATTTGCTGCCTTCCTTCCTTAAATAAGTGCAATAATTGCCACCTGTTTTTCAAAGAATGAATTACCTCAATCATTGAACTCCACACTGCTATTTTTTTTAACATGCCCCTTTCAATTATTCAACCCCCAATGCTGTAAAGGGTTTTAGGGAATTTAGTGTACATTTGTAATTGTGTTCAGAATGAAATCTTACAAGGACTTTTTAAAGAACCAAATGCAACTAAAACGACATCAATTGTTTTTGTAATACAGTATTAAATATTTATTTTGTGATTTCTTCATTGATACAATTATTCAACCCCTTAAAGACTACCACTCTTAAGAACAGAGGCTCATTCAAGTGTTTTCAATCAGGTATTGAAAACACCTGTGGATGTCAAGGATCAGCAATCGAGCATAATAAGCACCAATTAGGAAGATTTAAAAGGACTGTGATACTCAGCTCCTTCTAGACATTTAATGGTGTGTTTCAAACATGGTGATGTCAAGAGAATGGTCCAGGAAAACAAGAGAAGAGGTGATTTCTCTTCACAGGAAGGGCAATGGCTATAAGAAGATTGCAAAAATGTTAAACATACCAAGAGACACCATAGGAAGCATCATTCGCAAATTCAAGGCAAAGGGCACTATTGAAACGCTACCTGGTCGTGGCAGAAAGAAGATGCTGACTTCGACTGCTGTGCGCTACCTGAAGCACAAAGTGGAGAAAAGTCCCTGTCTGTGTGACTGCTGAGGAACTGAAAAAAGATTTGTCAGATGTGGGTACTGAAGTTTCAGCTCAGACAATAAGGCGCACACTGCGTAATGAAGGCCTCCATGCCAGAACTCCCAGGCGCACCCCCTTGCTGTCCCCAAAGAATAAGAAGAGTCAACTGCAGTATGCCAAAAGTCATGTGGACAAACCACTAAAGTTTTGGGATAGTGTTATGTGGACTGATGAAACAAAATTAGAACTGTTTGGGCCCATGGATCAACGCTATGTTTGGAGGAGGAAGAACAAGAACACCTTGCTTACTTTGAAGCATGGCGGGGGGTCAATCATGCTTTGGGGCTGTTTTTCTTCTACAGGTACAGAGAAGCTTCAGCGTGTGCAAGGTACCATGAATTCTCTTCAGTACCAGGAGATATTGGATGAAAATGTGATGCAGTCCGTCACAAACCTGAGGCTTTGGAGACGTTGGACCTTTCAACAGGACAATGATCCCAAGCATACCTCCAAGTCCACTAGAGCATGGTTGCAGATTAAAGGCTGGAACATTTTGAAGTGGCCATCGCAGTCACCAGACTTAAATTCGATTGAGAACCTCTGGTGGGACTTAAAGAAAGCAGTTGCAGCGCGCAGGCCTAAGAATGTGACTGAACTTGAGGCTTTTGCCAATGAAGAATGGGCGAAGATACCTGTAGATCGCTGCAAGACACTTGTGTCAAGCTATGCTTCACGTTTAAAAGCTGTTATAACTGGAAAAGATGTAGTACTAAGTACTAAGATTGAATGTCACTTGGGGGTTGAATAAAACTGATAATGATGTGAGCACAGAAAAGACATTTGTGGTTATTTCATTATAAATGTTGTGTTATATTTGTCTGATTTAATGTGCCTCTTTGATTTAATTGTAAACAAGATGACTGAAATGATCAAAATCAATGTCAAACTGGCCAAAACACTAAATTTCAGTGGGAGTTGAATAATTTTGAACACAACTGTATATATATATATATATATATATATATATATATGTACTCCAGCCAGCCTTAAAGAAACAATAAAGTCCCGAATCTATAGCACAATAGCACAACATAGGTATTGTATTGCACAGTCCGTAACCCCACAGGGTGTATGTGTACCTCGCTTTGTCCTCAGTCTTTTAGGCACTTCAACTCCAGCTCAGACTCTGATCCACCACAGAGCTGAGAGAGAGGCATTCCTCAACACCTGACACTGCTGGCTGTTTTTGTAGGCAAGTCAAAACCTGGCCTGGAACGTGGGGAGTATTCACCAACCCAACACTATAACTACTCCCAGTAAGAGTCATCCCAGTTCAGCATTTCACAGATATACTAAATAACAAAGTGTCAACCACCTACTGCCGCTGACACCTGAAATACTGGCTCTTACTTCACCAAGGCCATCAACGATGGTCCCTTGTGCCTTCCTACATATCCCCCCCTGCCCAAAGCTGGAGTCTGGGCAACTTCAGCAAGCATGCAGTGTACTCTAGACAGGGCATCTGTATTCCCTTGCAGCTTGCCTGGCCTATGCTCCACAGAAAACCTAAAATCCTGTAGAGCCAGAAAACAGCGAGTGACATGGGTGTTACCCTTTTTATCCCTTAGCCTTTTCATAGGGACATGATCCGATAATGGTTTAAATTTCCACCCAGGAGGTAGTATCGGAGGTACTCAAGTGACCACTTAATGGCCAAGCATTCTCTCAATTATTGAATAATTCCGCTCTGCCGGGAACAGTTTTCTGCTGCTGAGATAACACACGGGATGTTCCTCCCCATTTATGACCGGAGACAATACTGCCCCTAGGCCTACCTTTGATGCATCTGTCTGAATGATAAACTCTCGGGAGAAGTCAGGAGCTACCGAGACTGGTTGTCGACTTACTGTAAGCTTCTGGAAGGCCTCTTCAGCCTCAGGGGACCACTTGATCATGGCATATTTTTCTCTCTTTGTAAGGTCTTTCAGGGGTACTGCTATTTCCACAAACTTGGGGACAAATCTCAAGACAAATCTCAATATCCCACAATACTGAGAAATGCCTTAACCTGTTTCTTGGTAAAGTGGGCTGGGCCATTCTTGGATAGCTTCCACCTTATTTACTAGGGGTTTTATCACCCCTCTTCCCACGATGTATCCCAAGTACCTGGCCTCTTCGATCCCCATGGCACACTTACTTGGATTTATAGTGAAGCCAGCTTTTCTTAGCGCATCAAGGACGGCTTGAAATTTGAGGTGACTCTCTCAATCACGACTGAAGATGATGACTATGTCATCCAAGTAAACTGCCACATATTCCCTGTGTGGGTGTAAGATCTGGTCCATACTCCTTGGTAAGATCTAGGATAGTTATATAGCGAGCTGGCCCTAGTTTCTCAATAAGCTCATCCACCAAAGGGTATGCATCTACCTTGGATACTTTGTTTAGTTTGCGGTAGTCGTTACAGAATCACCACTCTGCATAGGGCTTTGGGACTAGCACTATGGGACTGGACCACCCACTTTTAGATTCCTCATTCACCCCCAGGTTTAAGATTCTATTGACCTCCTTGGAAACTACCTCCCCACGGGCCTCGGGAATCCTATACGATTTTAAATTTACTCATGCATGAGTGATAATCTCAAGTTCCACAACATTGGTTTACCCTGGTATTTCTGTAAACAAGTCCCTAGTCTGTTGCAACAGGAGCTTGCATTGGTATTTTTGGGAAGGGGACAGGGATTCTGCAATTTTCACATTCTCTATGGTGGTGTCTGGTTGGGTCATCAGACAAGGGGCCTCAGGAGGATCCCTATCTTTCCATGGCTTAAGAAAGTTGATATGGTAAATCTGATAGGGCTTTCTCCTACCTGGCTGATGTTAACTTCACCAACCCTCTCAACTATCTCATAGGGCCCTTGCCATTTTGCCAGGAATTTTCTCTCCACCCACTGTGGGCACTAGGACTAGAACCCGGTCCCCTGGACTAAACTGTCTAAGACCGGCCGACCTGTTATATATTTTAACTTGTGCCTCTTGAGCCTGGAGAAGATGCTCCTTCACAATGGGCATTCACTCTTGCAGTCTGGTGACATGTTCAATCACGCTTTTGTAAGGTGTGACCTCGCTCTCCCAGGTCTTCTTAGCTATATCTAACAGCCCTTGAGGATGCCTGCCATATAACAAAAGGCAAGAACCCTGTTGACACTTGAGGCACCTCTCTGATTCAGAACAGTAGGTAAGGCAACAGGTAATCCCAATCCCAGCCATCCTTTTGAACTACTTTAGTTAACTTTCTTCCAAGCCATTTGTTTGTGGTTGTGTCATGGAACCATGAACCAGACGTACAACAAGAGATAAGTGGAAAATAAGAAGGTTTTATTGAAGAGCAAGCCGTAAGCAAAGTCCAAACGGATGGCTAAACCGAAGCAGGGTCTTGCGGAGACAGAGGTCAGGAACCAGAAGGGTAGTCAGACGAAGCCAGGATCAGGAACCAACGGGGTAGTCAGACGAAGCCGGAATCAGGAACCAACGGGGTAGTCAGACGAGGCCAGGATCAGGAACCAGAAGCAGCAGCAGTCTTGGAAGCATGTGAACACAGGAGGACCAAGCAAGGAACTGAAGCCACAGACCTCCTATATATATGAGCTAGGCATCCAGCTCCTCCCAGTGGGAAGGAGGAGCCGCAGGGTGGGAGGCTACAAGAAAACCCAGAAACCAAGATGGCCGCCAGCACATGTCAAACGAAGGGAACAGCAAGGAGGTAAGACCATGACAGTACCTCCCCCTCAAGGGCCCCTCCTCCGCGGAGTAAGGAACGGTTTCTGAGGGAAGCGTGCGTGGAAGGCTCGGAGCAAGACAGGAGCATGGACATCTGCGGAGGGAACCCAGGAACGCTCCTCTGGACCATAACCACGCCAATGGACCAAAAACTGCACCCGGCCGCGGACCAGGCGTGAGTCCAGGATATTGCTCACCTCATACTCCTCACGATTGCCCACTTGGACCAGACGAGGCCGAGGAATCGAGGAAGTGAAACGATTACACACCAGTGGCTTCAACAGGGAGACATGAAACACGTTGGAGATCCGCATGCCAGGAGGAAGCGCAAGGGCATAGGCTACCGGGTTTACCCTGCGAAGCACTCGGAAGGGACCAACAAAGCGAGGCGCCAGCTTGGGAGTGGGCACTCGAAGGTTGAGGTTGCGGGTGGACAACCATACGCGGTCTCCGACCTGGTAGGAAGGAGCGGGCGCTCGTCTGCGATCAGCCTGGAGTTTCTGGCGCTGCGCAGAGACCTCAAGGGACCTCTGGATCTGTACCCAAGAAGCACGTAGGACGGAAAGGTGATCCTCCACAGCCGGAATATCCTGGGGAGAGAATACCTCCGGTAACACGGCAGGTTGGAACCCATAATTGGCCATGAAGGGAGACGTCCCAGAGGAAGAGTTCACCGCCGTGTTCCTGGCAAACTCAGCCCAAGGCAGGAGGTCAACCCAATTGTCTTGGTGATCGGAGACATAGCAACGAAGGAATTGCTCCAAGGCCTGATTGGATCGTTCTGCGGCCCCATTGGACTGAGGGTGGTAGGCCGAGGAGAAAGAGAGATGAATCCCCAACTGGGAGCAAAAGGCGCGCCAGAACCTGGACACAAACTGACTCCCCCGATCCGACACAATCTCCTTGGGCAAACCGTGCAACCGGAAGACCTCCCTGGCAAAAATCGAGGCCAACTCTTGTGCAGAGGGTAACTTCTTGAGAGGAACACAGTGGCACATTTTGGAAAACCGATCCACTATCATGAGAATGACCGTATGGCCTCGGGATGCAGGGAGGTCCACAATGAAATCCATCCCCAGGTGTGACCATGGACGCTCCCCGGTGGCTATGGGTTGCAAAAGGCCCAACGGAAGGTGCCGAGGGGACTTACTCTGGGCACAAACGGAGCATGCCGCTACATATGCGGCGATGTCGGAACGTAGGGAAGGCCACCAGAACAGACGTGAAACAGCCCAGGACAGCTGATTCTTTCCAGGATGCCCCGCGGCCTTGGAGTTATGGTAGGTTCGCAACAACCGAGTGCGCAACTCCTCAGGCACAAAACACCTGCCGTTGGGTCTCCCAGAGGGAGCACCAGATTGAGCCGCCAAAATCTGCTCACCCAGGGGAGAGGTCAGGCTGGTGCGAATGGCGGCCAGGATCTGATTCGGAGGTATGACCGAAGTCGGAATCGACTCCTCCCCGGACAGCTCGGAGTACTGCCGTGATAAGGCATCCGCTCTGATGTTCTTGGAACCGGGTAGGTAGGAGACCACGTAATTAAAACGTGACAAGAACAGAGCCCATCTGGCCTGACGTGGTGTCAATCTCTTGGCCTCAGAGAGGTAGGTCAGATTCTTGTGGTCCGTCAGGATGAGAACCGGAACCACCGAGCCCTCGAGCAAGTGCCTCCATTCTTTAAGGGCCTGCACGATGGCCAATAACTCCCTGTCACCAATCTGATAGTTGCACTCCGCGGAAGACAGTTTCCGGGAGTAAAACCCACGAGGAAGCAGAGGACCCTCCGGTGTTCTACGCTGAGACAGGAGGGCGCCTACTCCCGTCTCAGACGCGTCCACCTCAAGGACAAACGGCAACCCAGGGTTGGGATGCGACAGAATCGGAGCCGACACAAAGGCGGACTTTAGAGCCTCAAAAGCTCGGATGGCCTCGGGCGGCCAGACCTGGGGATTGCTGCCCTTCCTGGTCAGATCCGTGAGAGGCTTGGCTAGCATGGAAAAGTCCCTGATGAACTTCCGATAATAATTGGCGAAGCCCAAAAAGCGCTGCAGGGCACGAAGACCACTGGGCTAGGGCCACTGTAAGACAGCCGAAACCTTCTCAGGATCCATGGAGAACCCCTCAGCGGAAATGATGTAACCTAAGAAGGTTACCTGGGTTCGGTGAAATTCGCATTTCTCAAGCTTACCGAACAGCTTGTTGTCTCGTAACCGTTGCAACACTCGTCTGACATCCAGAACGTGGGCCTCCATGGATTCAGAATATACCAAGATGTCATCCAAATAGACCACCACACACTGCTGCAACAGGTCACGGAAAACATCGTTGATGAATTCCTGGAAGACTGCGGGCGCATTGCACAACCCAAAGGGCATAACCAAGGATTCATAATGACCGGTCCTGGTGTTAAACGCGGTCTTCCACTCATCGCCCGCCTTGATCCTTACCAGGTTATATGCCGCCCTCAGGTCGAGTTTGGTAAAGACCGTGGCCCCTTTGAGGCGATCGAACAGCTCAGAAATCAAGGGTATCGGGTAAGCGTTCTTTATCGTGATGCGATTGAGACCCCTGTAATCGATGCAAGGCCTCAATTCACCGCCCCTCTTTTTCACAAAGAAAAATCCAGCCCCTGCCGGGGACGAGGATTTGCGAATGTGTCCGCGTGAAAGCGCCTCCCTCACGTACTCCTCCATGGCCTCATTCTCCGCTACCGACAGTGGATAGACTTTGCCACGAGGAGGAACGGCACCAGATTGTAACTCTATGGCACAATCGTATGGGCGGTGCGGAGGTAGGGCAACCGCACGCACCTTATCGAATACATCCCGGTACTCCTCGTATTCAGGAGGCAACAGAGAGTCCGAGGAAGTACTCAGCAACTTGACAGGCCCATGGATGCAACTAGCCCCACACTGCGGTGACCACGAGAGGATCTCGGCCGATTTCCAATCGAAAGTCGGATTATGCTTCTGGAGCCAGGGGTACCCCAAGACCACCGAGTAGTGTGGAGACGAAATAACCTGGAGACAGACCGACTCTCTGTGAACGGCACCAATGGCCATCCCCACTGGAAGGGTCTCATGAGTCACGTGTGGCGGCAGAAGGGGTCTGCCGTCTATCGCCTCAAGAGCCAGTGGGGAACCTCGAGGCTGCAGAGGAATGGAATTGGCGGCAGCGAACACACTATCAATGAACAAACCACCAGCACCAGAGTCCACCAACGCCTGGGTCGTCACCGAGCCCCCGACCCAGGAGAGGACAACAGTAATCAGTGGTTTGTCAACACGGGAAACCGGGGACGAGGAGACTCCACCCAAGATCTGCCCCCGACAGGATCTCAGGTGCGAGCGTTTCCCGGACGGTTCGGGCATGCCAACCGAAAATGCCCACCGAGACCACAGTACATGCATCGGCCCTCGCGTCTCCGGAGTACCCTCTCCCCCTCGGACAGGCGAGCAAACCCCAGCTGCATGGGTTCACCCCCAGACAAGTCATCCCCAGGAGGCGTGGGAGGAGAGGGAGGCACGGCAAACGTAGGCGCCAATCTGTTAGAAGGCCTCCGCAGGCTCTCCTTAAAGGAAGGTCTCTCCCTGAGTCTGGTGTCAATCAAAATCAGGAAAGAAATAAGAGACTCGAGCTCCACTGGTAGGTCCTTAGCTGCAACCTCATCCTTCAAGGCATCCGAGAGACCATGAGAGAAAGCAGCGACCAGAGCCTCATTATTCCAGCCCACCTCTGCTGCCAGGGTACGAAACTCAATGGCGTATTCAGCTACGGATCGTGAACCCTGTCTGATGGACATAAGGAGCTTCGCAGCAGAGGCAGCACGAGCCGGCACATCGAATACCTTCCGAAGAGAAGCAACAAAACCGGAAAACTCGGCAACCACCGGATTGTTGTTCTCCCATAAAGGGCTGGCCCAGGCCAAGGCCTTGTCCGAGAGCAGCGAGATCAAGAAGCCCACCTTTGATCTCTCAGTAGGAAAGGCATGTGGCAGCAACTCGAAGTAAATGCCCACCTGGTTAAGGAAACCTCGGCACTGAGTTGGCTCTCCCCCAAAGCGCTGTGGAAGGGGGGCAGAACCGGTCATACCCTGAAACACCACAGGCGCAGCAACAGGTGTCAGGGTAGACTCTGGCGCAACAACCGGAGCGGCAGTAGGAGTGGGCCCAGGAGCGACAACCGACCCATCGGCAACGGAAGCTAAATGAGCCGTGCGTTCAAGCAGGGTTTGCAACGCCACAGCGAACCGACCCAACAGGTGATCCTGCTGATCAAGTCTGGCAACCAGCGTAGGTAGCGAGGGTGGCCCTGTACCGTCAGAATTCATGGCTTGGTCCTAATGTCATGGAACCATGAACCAGACGTACAACAAGAGATAAGTGGAAAATAAGAAGGTTTTATTGAAGAGCAAGCCGTAAGCAAAGTCCAAACGGATGGCTAAACCGAAGCAGGGTCTTGCGGAGACAGAGGTCAGGAACCAGAAGGGTAGTCAGACGAAGCCAGGATCAGGAACCAACGGGGTAGTCAGACGAAGCCGGAATCAGGAACCAACGGGGTAGTCAGACGAGGCCAGGATCAGGAACCAGAAGCAGCAGCAGTCTTGGAAGCATGTGAACACAGGAGGACCAAGCAAGGAACTGAAGCCACAGACCTCCTATATATATGAGCTAGGCATCCAGCTCCTCCCAGTGGGAAGGAGGAGCCGCAGGGTGGGAGGCTACAAGAAAACCCAGAAACCAAGATGGCCGCCAGCACATGTCAAACGAAGGGAACAGCAAGGAGGTAAGACCATGACAGGTTGCTAAACCAAGGTGCATAGCTGGGTAACTTTCAGTACTTTACAGAGATTTTGAATTACCCTTGGCATGAACAGGGTCCCCTTGTCGGTGAGGATCTCCTTGGGCAGCCCTGTTCTGGAAAAAATCTGAAACAGCTCTCTGGCGATAGCCTTAAAGGAGGCCTTTCTCAAGGGCACTGCCTCAGGGTACTAGGTGGCATAATCCATTACAACTAATAGATATTGGTGCCCCCTAGCGGACTTCACCAAGGGTCCTACCAAATCTATCACCATTCTCTCAAAGGGGACTTCGATAATAGGCAATGGTACTAGAGGGCTGCGGAAGTTTGCGACTGGGGAGGTTATTTGGCACATAGGGTACGACTGGCAATAATCCCTAATTTCTCGGTAACACCCTTGCCAATAAAACATTTGTAAAACCCTTTCAAGTGTCTTATTTTCCGCCAAGTGTCTCCCTAAGACAAGGTCCATTATCAATAGTGTTGAGCGAACCCATGCCTATTAATGGCATGGCTGTGATTGGCTGGTGCATTATGTGACCCAGCCTCTATACAAGCTGTATCACGTGTAGCACCGCCCATCAGCTCTGAGTAGTGCAGGGACAGAGGCAGGCATCTGGATTTAGGGAGAGTGTTAGGAATCTCATCTGGCTATTTACTCTGTTGGTGACCTATAGCAATCTTTTGTGGGTGTATGCACCATCTTTGCACCCCTGACACAGAAATATAATAATTAATCTGGTTGTTAATGTGACCTATAGTGATTTTTTTTGTGGGTGCAATGCACCATCTTTGAACCCCTGAAGCACACCTGCACTGCATACGTGATAGGGAAATGAATATAGTTAATCCTTCTGTTAGATCAGTGGGTGACATATACCCATTTTTGGTGTGAGGTACATCTGCACTGCCTCCGTGACAGGGAAATTAATATAGTTAATCCGTCTGTTAGATCAGTGGGTGACATATACCCATTTTTGGTGTGAGGTACACCTGCACTGCATCCAAGACAGGGAAATTAATATAGTTAATCCATTAGTTAAATCGGTGGGTGACATATACCCATTTTTGGTATGAGGTACACCTGCACTGCGTCCGTGACAGGGAAATAAATATAGTTAATCCATCTGTTAGATCGATGGGTGAGATATACCCATTTTTGGTGCGAGATACACCTGTACTGCATACATGACAGGAAAATTAATATAGCTATTGTCTGTTAGCTCAGTGGGTGACCTTAAAGAATGGAGAGAGCATCAAATAAGTGACGTAGCCCTGGTCATGGTGCTGCTGGTGGAGCTCCTGATGCAGGGAGAGGACATGGTTGATCTGTGTCAACTACACACCCAAATGAAACACCTTCCTCAGGTGCACGTAGGCAACAGAACATTCAGTGTTATTTTGTAGGCCCAAATATCGGCGTACGAATGGTGAGGCCAGAGAAAATAGAGATGGTAGTAGATTAGGTGGCTGACAGTGCCTCCAGTTCCTTCACATTGTCTCCCACCCGGTATCCTGCTGAAAGCGCAGAGTTGGCACCTGCAGCCCAGGGGCATCTGTCTTTCTCCTCACCCTCTTGCAAATCAGCCAAGCAGTCTGAGCCCCAAGTCATGCAGCAGTCTCTTAGGCCCCTTTCACACAGGCGAAATTTCTGAGCGGGTGCGATGCGTGAGATGAACACATTGCACCGGCACTGAATCCGGACCCATTCATTTCTATGGGGCTGTGCACACGAGCGGTGATTTTCACGCATCACTTGTGCGTTGCGTGAAAATTGCAGCATGCTCCTCTTTGTGCATTTTTCACGCAACGCAGGCCTCATAGAAGTGAATGGGGCTGCGTGAAAATTGGGGATGCGATGCGATTTTCAGGAGACGATCGGGATGGGGACCCGATCATTATTATTTTCCCTTATAACATGGTCATAAGGGAAAATAATAGCATTCTTAATAGAGAATACATAGTACAATAGGTCTGGAGGGGTTAAAAAATAAAATAAAAATGCTGTCATTCTGTCTGGTGGAGACAGAGACTTTTAAAAACCTTATGGTGGTGACTTTCCCACAGTAGGTGGTTCCAAGCAGCCACTACGTTTCCAGGTGAGCCATCCTTGCCTTGCACAACCAAGTGGCGGACAAAATCAGGTCTGCACTGTGCAATGCCATCTGTGGCAAGGTCCACATAACCACCGATACGTGGACCTGCAAGCACGGGCAGGGATGTTATATCTCCCTAACTGCACACTAGATAAATGCAGTGGCGGCTGGGCCTGAGGCGAATAGCAGTTTGGCGCATGTCCTTCGCCATTGAGGATTGCAGGACGTTTCTCGTTGCCTTCTGTTGTCTCTTCTTCCTACTCTGCTTCCTCCTCTACCACCTCCTCATCCGGTCAGCGTAACACCTGCACCACCAACTTCAGCACAGCCAGGGGGAAACAACAGCAGGCTGTTTTGAAACTCATCTGTTTGAGGGAGAAACCCCACACCGCACAGGAGCTGTGTACGGGCATGGAACAACAGATCAATAAGTGGTTGGTGCCACTAAGCCTCAAGCTGGGTCTGGTGGTGTGCACTAACAGGCAAAACCTCGTAGAAGCTATGGGCCTAGCCGGTTTGACGCACATCCCTTGCCTGGCGCATGTTGGAATTTGGTGGTGCAGAGGTTCCTAAAAACGTACCCTGATATGTCAGAGCTGCAGTTGAAAGTGCGGGCCGTCTGTGCAAGCTTTCGGCGTTATCACCATGCTGCTGTTCGCCTGTCTGTGTAGCTTTGGCCTTCTCGCTCATTGCCTCATATGTGACATACCCACAAGGTGGAACTCCACCTTGCACATGCTGGAGAGACTGTGTGAGCAGCAGAAGGCGACAGTGGAGTTTCAGCTGCGGCACCCTTTATTACACATAAAGGAGGGCATCCTACACATCCTTTAAAGATTATGATTGATGGCCTGCTAGTGACCTTCAAAAACTATTGGAGCAAGGGCCTGCTGATCTGACCATCTAAAACATTAGGGGTGAGGGTCTGCTGCTGGTGACCCTCAAAAACATTATGGGCAAGGGGCTGCTGGTAACCCTCAAAAACATTATAGATGAGGGCCTGCTGCTGAGCTGACCCTCTAAAACATTAGTAGCGAGGACAGCCTAATAAGCATGTTGATATGATGGAGGAGGAGGTGGAGGATGAAAAAAGGGAGATTGAACCATCTACCTTTTTAGTGGTGGAAGGGGTGCATGGGAATACAGTGTATTCAATACACCATAAAAGCCACATTTAGAGTGCCTTTATGTTCAGCCGCTTTCTTCTGTTGGAGTAGAGAAGTCAGGGGCAATCCAGGCCTTATCAGTTATTATGCCCCCAAGCAGCACTAAATACACGCTCTGACAAAACGCTGGCAGCGGGGCAGGCCAGAATCTCCAAGTCGTAGAGCGCCAGTTTGTGCCTTGTGTCCAGCTTGGACAGTGAATAGTTGTAAATCGCACAGGGATCACTGAGGATGCCGACACGGTCTGCTACGTACTCCTTCACCATCTTCCAAAATTTTTCCCTCCTTGTGACACTAGGCCGCGTATCAGGTTAAGTGTGCTGGCAGGGTGTCATAAAGCTCTCCCAGGCTTTGGAGAGTGTTGCCCTGCCTCTGTTGGAACTGCTGTGTTCCCCTCGTCTACCTTTCTCGGTTGGCCAAGGAACTACGTACTCTGCAGCCAACGTTGTCAGTTGGAAATTTTTGGAGCAATTTTTCCACAAGGACCTTCTGGTATTGCACCATTTTGCTCTTGCTCTCCACCACAGGAATGAGAGATGAGAAGTTCTCTTTATAGCGGGGGTCGAGAAGGGTGAACAACCAGTAATCGGTGTTGGCCAAAATGCGTACAACGCGTGGGTCAAAGGAAAGGCAGCCTAACATAAAGTCAGCCATGTGTGCCAGAGTACCAACAGACAAGACTTCACTGTCCTCATGAGGAGGATGAATCTCAATCTCCTCATCCTCTTCCTCCTTTTCTACCCATCCACGCTGAACAGATGGAATAAAACTTCCATGGGTACTACCCTCTGTAGTGGAGGCAACTGTCTCCTGCTCCTCCTCATCATCATTCAATCCGTGCTGAGAAAACGAACTGAGGGTGGTCTGGCTATCACCGTGTGTACTTTCTTCCCCCATTTCCACCTCTTTCACATGCAAAGAGTCCACCTTAATTGTATGCAGCGAGCGTTTGAGTAGATACAGAAGTGGGATGGTTACGCTGATAATAGTGTTATTGCAGCTCACCATCTGTGCTGATTCCTCAAATTTCTGTAAAATCTCACAGAGGTCAGACATCAATGCCCACTCGTCGCTTGTGAAGAGCGGAAGCTGACTGGAAATGTGACAACCATGTTACAGCTGTTATTCCACTACTGCTCTCTGCTGCTCACAAAGCCTGGCCAACATGTGAAACGTTGAGATCCAGTACGTGCCCACATCGCACAACAGTCGGTGAGCTGGCAGACCGGCGGAAGCTGTTGATGACTTGCAGAAAAGGGCACACACGTGGCGGACCTTCACCAGTAGCTCAAGCAAATTGGGGTAGGTTTAGAGAAACCGCTGAACCACTAGCTTAAACACGTGGGCTAGGCATGGTATGTGTTTGAGCTTGCCGAGCTCCAAAGCCGCCACCAATTTGCGGCCATTATCAGACATAACCATGCCTGGTTGTAGGTTGAGTGGCAAGGGCCACAGCTCAGTCTGATCCCTTATCCCCTGCCACAGCTATGCTGCGATGTGCTGTTTGTCACCTAAGCAGATCAGTTTAAGCACGGCCTGTTGCAGCTTCCCCACTGCAGTGCTACACTACTTCCAGCTACTGACTGATGTCTGACTGGTGCTGCAAGATGATAATTCAGAGGTGGAAGTGGACGAGGAGCCAGAGGAGGAGAATTGGGGGTTGCAGCCACTAACGTAGGTGGTGGCGGAAACCCTGATGGAAGTAGGGCCCGCAATCCTTGGTGTCGGTAACACCTGTGCCATCCCAAGGTAGGACTTGCTCCTGGCCTCCACAACATTAACCCAATGTGCCGTTAGGAAATGTAGCGACCCTGGCAAAAAGAACTTCCCAATAACTGTATTTGGAAGATGCGCGGGTGATGTTACGGGACACATGCTCGTGTAAGGCTGGGACTGCACACCGTGAAAAATATTGACGCCTGGGGACAGAATAAAGTGAGACAGCTACCGCCATCAGGCCGCGAAAAGCCTCAGTGTCCACAATCCTAAATGGCAACATTTCCAGGGCAAGCAATTTGAAAAGGTGCGCATTTAGTGCAATGGCCTGTGGGTGGGTGGCTGGGTATTTGCGCTTTTGTTCAAAGGCCTGGGGTATGGACATCTGTACGCTGCACTGGGACACAGAACTGGATGTGCTAGCTGATGGTGCTTGCAAAGGTCCAGGTACATGGCGTGACTGATGGGCCTGAGTTTTGGACAGGGGATTGGCCAGCACGTAACACAGGGGAAGAGGAGGTAGTGGTGTGACCCGCAGACACTGATTGCAGACCCAGGCATTCGTATCATGCTGGTGGTGGTGAGGTTGCTACTGTTCACACCCCTGCTCATTTTGGTACGGCATGGGTTGCAAATGACAATTCTTTTATCGTCCGCACTTTCCTCAAAAAAGTGCCAGACTGTGGAACACCTACCCTTTGGCAAGGGAGATTGCCGCAAGGGGGTGCCTCAGGGAACAGTTGCAGGCCTGTTCTGTGTGGCCCGCCTTCTCCCTTTTTCCACCCCACTGCCTCTTCCAGCCTGTTGTGGTGCTGCACATCCCTCCCCCTCTGTACTGCTCTCCTTGCTCAGCTTGCCACCTTCCCAGGTTGGGTGAGAGACTTCATCGTCCACCATCTCCTCTTCCACTTCTTCACTCTTGTTATCCTCCTGACTTGTTGACCTAACAACAACCTCAGTTATTGACAACTGTGTCTCATCCTCATCATGAACCTCTTGAAACACTAATTGCGGTTGACTTACTGGCAACTGTGTCTCATCATCATCATCCACCTTGTGAAACACTCATTGCAGTTCCCCACCGTCATCTTCTTGTGACTGTGGATGCTCAAGAGTTTGGGAATCAGTGCACAATATCTCCTCATATCCCTCTTCAAGGAGGCTTGTCGAGAGGCCTAAATCAATGAAAAGAGCTCCTCAGAATATCCGAGTGTAGGATCACTTGTTTGCCAAGACTCTCCATGGTGGGAGGAAGGAGTATCAGGGTGAGGATTCTGTTGACCACACTCTTGGCTACTGATACTGGACTTTGTGGAAGACAGGGTGGTGCTTAACCGACTGGAAGCATTATCTGCTGCAATCCAACTGACCACCTGGTCGCACTATTCTGACTTCGAGAGTGGTGTCCTGCGCCGCCCTGCAATCTGGGACACGAAGCTAGGTATCGTGGATGAGTGTGTTTCTTGTGCTCTGGCAGCAGACACAGTTTCACCACGCCCAGGTGCACCATCAGCAGCACGACAACTTCTCCATCCCTTACTGCTCACCTTGCGCATATTAAATGGTATATATGCTTGCAAGTATGTGACACGTACAGTAGCGCAGGTTTTGCAAGTGTATGTGCAAATAAAGTACACAGAATGTCTCAGATATTTTTAGGATGCGCACACGTTAAACAGGAGATGTAGCACAGATAATGTCACAGTCTGCAGCGTCTATGAAAAAAGTACACTGAAAGTCACAGATAATTTTAGGATGCGCAAACGTTATACAGGAGTATAGCGCAAGTAATATCACTGTCACCAGCGGCTAATTAAAAATTACACTAAATGAATGTCACTGATATTGAAGATGAGCAAACGTTATATAGGAGATATAGCGCAAGTAATGCTACCAGTGGCTAATAAAAAAATAAAAAATGACTTAATGAATGTCACTGATATTTAGGATGCGCAAACGTTATACAGGAGGTATAGAGCAAGTCGTGTCGCTGTCACCAGCGGCTAATAAAACATTACACTGAATGAATGTTCCTGATATTTAGGATGCACAAATGTTATACAGGAGATGTAGTGCTGGTAATGTCGCTGTCACCAGTGGCCAAATAGGCTGCGCAAATTTAAAATAAAAAATGTAGCAGGGGTTGTTTCACTTTCAGAAGCGGCACTAACAATTGCACGCAATTTAGGTCAGGTTGTGCTAATAATATATATTGCAGCCAGATACAACTATAGTCCTTAAAAGGACTTTAAGGTCTCTAACAATTCCATGCAATTTAGCGCAGGTTGCGCTAATAATTATGTTGCTACTAGATGCAACGAAAGTCTTTAAAAGGACTTTTGGGTCTGTAACAATTTTTTTCACTAAAATATTACAATTTCACTCCCTAAAATTTCTGTCCCTTCTTCAGCACAGCTCTCCCTGACTAAGACTGAGCCGAACATGTGTCATCGGGTGCTATATTGGTGACGCTTTCCGGACAGCAAATCACTGTAATGCCAGTAGCCAACATGGCTACAGCGTTACAGTGAGTGCAAGTAACCCTGCGCACGTCTATTGGCTGCAGAGCAGCCAACAAACGTGCGGGGAGGAGACTCGAGTAGAGTATCGCGCTCGAGCACACACATTGTTCGGACGAAAGAAAATTGTGTTCAGCAGAGCATGCTCGTCCAACACTAGTGCCAATATAAAAATGCTCCTTTTTACAGCCGCAATGTCCCCATAGTGCTTTCTCCAGTTACAAAATAATGAACCCCACCCCACTGTGGCCCAGCAGCATGCTGCCAAATAAAATTTGTAAACTTAAATACTTACCTTCATTCTGCTGTCAACAATGCAGTGCAAGACACAGGCCTCTTCTAGTCTGGGCCAGGAGCTCTATGCAACCTGGTTCAGGTAGCACAATAATGATGACTTCGGCCTCTGTAGTTGAATATGTAGAGATGAGCATTTTCACAATGGAGGTGCTCATTGCCCATGGCTCTTCCGCCACCCACCACTTGCTCCTACCTGGTGCTGCCTGAGGTGATCGCTTCATTGGTGGTGCAGCCCTGTTCGCCTCAGGCAGCAAAAAGGCTAGGTGTACCCCTGCAGTTACTTCAATTGACCCAGTTGTTTTGCAAGGATCTGTATTGAGCAGTTCCAGCATGAGCGCTCTGCTCAGTACAGCTGAAGCTGCTCCATATAGACTTAAGCAAAATGACTGGATGAATTTAAGAAACTGACCTAGCGTTTTCCTCAGGGTCTCTGTCACCAGTTTATGTTGCCTCAGATATGGATTTGTCATCAAAATGAAATGTCAAAGATTTTAAATGTATAATGTTTTTATATCTTTATTACACAGAATGTGGATTCTTATCATTCCTTAATACATTAATTTATTCTATTTTATTTTATTTTATGATTTCCACTTATCACAGATAAAAGCCCCCATGGAGATTGAAGTTAGACTGGATCCACAGCAAATCGAAAATTATCAAAACACTGCTGAAGACCTCTTTAGAGGGGAACCTCAAAGGTCTTAAGATGCTATAAAGTAACTTGCAACTATGTATACTCATATAAGATAACTAGTATTACTCTGGCTCTTTAACACAAATACATTTGCTAACATGAAATGTGGAAAAATATATTCCAGTTTTTTTTGTGTTGAATAAATATGAACTTCAATTCTGTATTCTCAGCATTAACTGACTAGAACTTGTGTTAATCTGTCTCAGAATTATACTGCAGAGACTAATTCTGTTTCCATGACAAAACAAATGCTTTACAATCATCTGAGTGGTGAGGCAGCATAATGTGAACATGATGGTAAACACAATAAATCATTCCTGCAGAAAGGGAATAGAAGCTCTGGGGCGTTTCCTACATTATTAAACCCTTCAGGACCCTGCTATTTTTCACCTTAACTCCTTAAGGACAGGGCTCATTTTTACCTTCAGGACCAGGCCATTTTCTGCAAATCTGACCAGTGTCACTTTATGTGGTGACAACTTTAAAACGCTTTGACTTATCCAGGCCATTCTGAGATAGTTTTTTCATCACATATTGTACTATTGTACACTGATAAAATGGAGTAAAAAAAAAAAAAACATTTTTGTTTATAAAAATATACCAAATTTGCCCAAACTTTGGAAACATTTGCAAATTTCCAAGTTTTAATTTCTCTACTTCTATAATACATAGTAATAACTATAAAAATAGTCATTACTTTACATTCCCCATATGTCTACTTAATGTTTGGATCATTTTGGGAATGACATTTTATTTTTTGGGGATGTTACAAGGCTTAGAAGTTTAGAAGCAAATCTTGAAATCTTTCTGAAATATTCGAAAACCCACTTTTCAAGGACCAGTTCAGATCTGAAGTCACTTTGTGAGGCTTACATAATAGAAACCACCCAAAAATGACTCCATCCTAGAAACTAAACCCCTCAAGGTATTCAAAACTGATTTTAGTTTACAGAAACACCTCATATGTGGTTGTAAACCGCTGTACGGGCACACGGCAGGGCGCAAAAGGAAAGGAATACCAAACGTTTTTTGAAAGGCAGATTTTGCTGGACTGTTTTTTTTACATGTCCCATTTGAAGCCCCCCTGATGCACACCTAGAGTAGAAACTCCCACAAAGTTACCCCATTCTAGAAACTACACCCCTCAAGGTATTCAAAACTGATTTTACAAACTTTGTTAACCCTTTAGGTGTTCCACAAGAATTAATGGAAAATAGAGATACAATTTCAAAATTTCACTTTTTTGGCAGATTTTCCATTTTAATAATTTTTTTCCAGTTACAAAGCAAGGGTTAACAACCAAACTCAATATTTATGGCTCTGATTCTGTAGTTTACAGAAACACCCAATATGTGGTCGTAAACCGCTGTACGGGCACACAGCAAGGCGCAGAAGGAAAGGAATGCCATACGGTTTTTGGAAGGCAGATTTTCCTGGACAGCTTTTTTGACACCATGTCCCATTTGAAGCCCCCCTGATGCCCCCCTAGAGTAGAAACTCCAAAAAAGTGACCCCATACTAGAAACTACACCCCTCAAGGTACTCAAAACTGATTTTACAAACTTTGTTAACCCACAAGAATTAATGGAAAATAGAGATACAATTTCAAAATTTAACTTTTTGGGCAGATTTACCATTTGAATAATTTTTTTCCAGTTACAAAGCAAGGGTTAACAGCCAAACCAAACTCAATATTTATGGCTCTCATTCTGTAGTTTACAGAAACACCCAATATGTGGTCGTAAACTGCTGTACAGGCACACAGCAGGGTGCAGAGGGAAAGGAATGCCATACAGTTTTTGGAAGGCAGATTTTGCTGGACTGGTTTTTTGACACCATGCCCATTTGAAGCCCCCTTTATGCAGTCCTAGAGTAGAAACTCCAAAAAAGTGACCCAATTTTAGAAACTATGGGATAAGATGGCAGTTTTGTTTATGTAAGTTTTACACAATGATTTCATTTTTGAAACAAAAAAAATCATGTTTTAGTGTTTCCATAGTCTGAGAACCATAGTTTTTTCGTTTTTGGGCAATTATCTTGGGTAGGGTACGATTTTTGCGGGATGAGATGACGGTTTGATTGGCACTATTTTGGGGTGCATATGACTTTTTGATCGCTTGCTATTACACTTTTTGGGATGTAAGGTGACGAAAAATGGTTTATTTAGCACAGTTTTTATTTTTTACAGTACCTATCTGTAAGATCCTCACCTGCTTTGCACTCCAGGGGAACCAAGAGGGGTCCTCGTGGAGTTGCGGGACAGGTTATGCGTGTCTCTGATGCACCAGCGCTGACCCCTTTGTGAGCCAGTGCGGAGATACGTTCACGTGGACATCGGAGGGGAGGACCGTTGGAGTCCCGGGGACAGTGTGGCCAGGCGAGTGACAAGACGCCGCGGCCAGGGTTGTCTCCGGTGTCTCCTGCGACTTCCGTTTCCGCATCTGGGTCCACGCGCTCGCATACTCGTGCTGAGTCAATCATGCGTCCGTGCGTACGCATGAGGGCAGGTTCGCAAAGGGATACACGGTCGCGAGTACGCGCTTCTTATGCACTTCGTCGACCAGTGGCGCATATTATACTGACTCACAAGAGCAAAGTGGATTAGGGAGCCAGCCATGGGTTAATCAACTTGTGATTGCCTTAGGCCTTGTACTCAGGTGCAGGGCAATTTGTTCACCTATGGTAGTGGACACTTGGCACCCTGGGATTGGTCAGCAGGCATTTAAAAGGAGGTCTCTCAGGGTGATCAGTGCCCACTGTTATTTTCCCTCAACCAGGTATAGGTCACAACTCCTAGTGACTGAAGACTTCCAGGAACTTTGTCCTTTACAGCGGACCCAAGATCTGGAGTGACTCGACTGCCAAGTGCACAGCATCATTCAGCACTGGTTGGGACTATTCCTGGAATCTCCTTGCCTGGTTTTTTGTTATTATTCCTTGTTACCAGCAAGTGTCCTGGACGTTTATGTTTCTGGTGAATAAACACCTTTTTGCTTTCATCACTGGTCTGTTTGTTGGTGCCTTGCATTACACTATCAATTAACGATACGTGACGTACTCAGATATATTTGATAAAGCAGCGGGGGGGGGAAAGGAAATAATCAAAGAAAGAAGAAAAATGAGGATGATCAGGGGACCACAGGGGATGCTATCCCTGTAATACCCTAGTCTATCCTCTGCCCAGGGTCACCCCCTGATGGTGGAGGTTCCCTGTCCCTGTGCCTAATCCTAGAGCATCCCTGTTAAAAACCCTATAAGCAAGGGATATAACATACAAGTTAGATAAACAATATATAATAATAATATATAGATATATAGATTAAGTTCGGTACACCGCAGATAATCGGATACCGACACTTATGCAAGCAAAAAATCTAATATGTATACTTTTTTTTATTTATGTAAGTTTTACACTATAACAGCTTTTTTTAAACAAAAAAATAATGTTTTACTGTCTCCATCGTCTGAGCCATTTATTTTTTATTTTTTGGGCGATTGCCTCAGATAGGGGCTCATTTTTTGCGGGATGATGTGACCGTTAGATTGGTACTATTTTGGTTGGCAAACGCCTTTTTTAACACTTGCTGTTGTACTTTTTGTGATGTAAGGTGCCTAAAAAATGGTTTATTTAGCAGAGGTTTTTATTTTTTACGGTATTCATCTGAGGGGTTAGGTCATGTGATATTTTTATAGAGCCGGTCGATACAGACACAGCGATACCTAATATGTATTTTTACCAATTTCTTTTAACTTTATTTGGGGAAAATTAAGTTTTTGTTTATTTTTACTTGAAACTTAATTTTCTTGGGGGGAAACTTTTTTTTTTTTAACTTTTTTTTTTGTCCCACTTTACAATGCATTCCAATACTTCTGTATTGGAATGCTTTGGCTGTATGAGTAATACAGTGAGTATTACTCATTACTCATACAACTTCCGGCCTGTGAGATCCAGGGGGCTGGGTCTCACAGGCTCGTCACAGGAAGGCAGCGCTGATGCCTCAGGAAAGCATTGCGCTGCCTTCCATGCTATCGGGTCCCCCCTACAGCCCTACAGGAACCCAATGGCACCTCCGCCCGCCGCACCATAAAAATCTGAATTGACCTGCGCTTTGAGGCGATCGCCGACATGGGGGGGGGTCACAGGACTCCCCCCTTCCCCATGCATTTAGCCAAGGTGCCTGCTCAATGATTTGAGCAGGCACCTTGTTCCGCGCGGCGGTGATCGGAAGTACACAGGGCGTACAGGTACGCCCTGTGTCATTAAGTACCAGGACATCAGGGCTTACCTGTAAGAGGTTAAGGACCAGGTTGTTTTTTGGAAACTTTATGTAGTAATGACGCGTTTACTTATCCAAGCCATTCTGGTTTTCTCGTGACACATTGTACTTCATGTTAGTGGTAAATTATTAAAACCATATTCTTAAAGCCATAGTTTATTTTCTTAGGGCAATTGTCTTACGTAGGGTCTCATTTTTTGCAGGATGAGATGACGGTTTGATTGGATGCGTGAGACTTTTTGATCGCTTGGTATTACACTTTTTGTGATGTAAGGTGACAAAAAAATGGCTTTTTTGAAAGTTTTTATTTTATTTTATTTTTTTACGGTGTTTACCTGAGGGGTTAGGTCATGTAATATTTTAATATAGCAGGTTGTTACAGATGTGGAAATACCTAATATGTCCACTTTTTAATTTTTTTTTCACTTTTAACTATTGTTGAGGGAACACCTGGATGTTCGGGTTCGACGGGTTTGGCCGAACTTCACAAAAAAGTTTGAGTTTGGGACCCGAACTTGACCCCGAACCCAAACCCCATTGAAGTCAAACTTTTGAGCACTAAAATGGCTGTAAAAATGTAATGGGAAGAGTTAGAGGGCTGCAAATGGCATCAAAATGTGGTTAAGAGCATGGAAGGTGCTCTGCAAACAAATGTGGATAGGGAAATGAGTTTAAATAACATAAAATACGTAAAAATAAAAAGTAATAATCTTGATCTAGGAGGACGAGGTCCATATGGAGTAGGAGGTTGAGGAGGCGGTGGATGTGGCGGTGTAGGTGGAAGCGGCGGTGGAGGAGGAGGAGGTAGCCTACACTGCTTTTTGGTTTTAAATTTATTTTTATTTTTTTTAATTAGAGTCCACCCCAAAACATTAGGAAATATAACCTTTGATAACCCCCTTCAGTCGTGCTAAACACATGTTCAGACAATACACTGGCTGCAGGACAGGCCAGCACCTCCAAGGCGTAAAGGGCAAGCTCAGGCCATGTGCCCAATTTGGAGACCCAGAAGTTGCAGGGGGCAGAACCATCAGTCAGTTCGTGTAGGTGTGTGCAAACATATTGCCCCACCATGTTGCATGTCCCCGTGATGTTCACGATCCAATTTGATATCTGCTCTATCAACTTTCAATGCTCTTTTCTGCGCATACCATTTTGATCACGGTTAGCTGCAAATCAAGGTTCCCCGCCGTAGAGGAAGCATGAGAAAGAGAGACCACATCTAAGGGAGATCAATGGATGAAATCTAATTGTGATTGAGCGGAAATGTAGGAGAAGCTATTAAACCAAAAGAATTGAAGGAAAGGAGGGGACGCGTGGCAATTACCCTCTCCCGACTCAGGGAGCTAGTGGCGATAAATAACAATACAGGATATTGTTCGCTCAACCCTAATCAACAGTATCCCCATAACAGTAACCTCTACAGTATCTGCCCCTTAAACAATGATCTCCACAGTGCTTGCCCCTTTAACAGTGATCTCCACAGTGCCCACCCCTTTAACAGTGACCGACCCTTTAACACTGACCTCCACAGTGTCCACCCCTTTAACAGTATTCTCCACAGTGCCTGCCCCTTTAACAGTGAACTTCTACAGTGCCCGCCCCTTTAACAGTGACCGCCCCTTAAACAATGACCTCCACAGTGCCCTCCCCTTTAACAGTGATCTCCATGGTGCCCGCCCCTTTAAAGGGGTTGTCCGGGTTCAGAGCTGAATCCGGACATACTTCTATTTTCACCCCGTTTGCCCCCCTGACAGGAGCATCGGAGAAGTTCATGCTCCGATGCTCTCCTTTGCCCTGCGCTAAATTGCGCAGGTCAAAGGCATTTTTGGAGATCTGGTGACGTATCATGCAGGGCAAAGGCTATTTTGTTTACAATCATCGTTTGGTGACGTCACTGGCACTGATGCGCAGGCTTTAGCTCTCCCCTAGCCAGTAAATAGTCTAGGGCAGTGCTAAAGCATGCCCATCACAGCCAGTGACGTCACCAAACAAACTGCCGGGCGGAATCCTTCGCCCGGCAGTGTGTGATTGTAAACAAAAGAGCCTTTGCCCTGCACAATTTAGTGCAGTGCAAAGGACAGCACTGGAGCATGAACTGCTCCAATGCTCAAGTCAAGGGGGCTGTCTGGGTGAAAATATGGGAATGTCCGGGTTCAACTTTGAACCCGGACAACCCCTTTAACAGTGATCTCTACAGTGGCCGCCTCTTTAACAGAGACCTCCATAGTGACTGCCTTTTTAACAGTGACCTCCCCAGTGCCCACCCTTTTAACAGTGACTTCCACAGTGCCCACCCCTTTAACAGTGACCTCTACAGAGCCCACCCCTTTAATAGTGACCAGCCCAAACAAGTCTCTTCTGCTTGTTTCCTGTCCTTAGCAGTGGTTTCCTAGTAGATATTCTACCATGAAGGCCTGATTCACACAGTCTCCTCTTGACAGTTGTTCTAGAGCATGCTGCTAGAACTCTGTGTGGCATTGACCTGGTCTCTAAACTGAGCTGCTGTTAACCTGTGATTTCTGAGGCTGGTGACTCGGGTGAACTTATCCTTCGCAGCAGAGGTGACTCTTGGTCTTCCTTTCCTGGGGCGGTCCGCATGTGAGCCAGTTTCTTTGTAGTGCTTGATGGTTTTTGTGACTGCACTTGGGGACAATTTCAAAGTTTTCCCAATTTTTCTGACTGACTGACCTTTATTTTTTAAAGTAATGATGGCCACTCGTTTTTCTTTACTTAGCTGCTTTTTTCTTGCCATAATACAAATTCTAACAGTCTATTCAGTAGGACTATCAGCTGTGTATCCACCTGACTTCTCCACAACGCAACTGATGGTCCCAACCCCATTTATAAGGCAAAAAATCCCACTTATTAAACCTGATAGGGCACACCTGTGAAGTGAAAACCATTTCAGGTGACTACCTCTTGAAGCTCATCAAGAGAATGCCAAGAGTGTGCAAAGCAGTAATCAAAGCAAAAGGTGGCTACTTTGAAGAAAATAGAATATGACATATTTTCAGTTGTTTCACACTTTTTTGTTATGTATATTATTCCACATGTGTTAATTCATAGTTTTGATGCCTACAGTGTGAATCTACAATTTTCATAGTCATGAAAATAAAGAAAACTCTTTGAATTAGAAGGTGTGTCCAAACTTTTGGTCTGTACTGTACATATATATATATATATATATATATATGAGACTAGCAAAAGGACCCGGCTTCGCACGGGTATATTTCATTTTTGTTTCCGTGTGTCGTAAAAAGATATCAACAGTTACCCCCATAAGAGTGACCTCCACAGTGCCCGCCCCTTTAACAGTGACCACATCTTTAACATTGACCTGCACAGTGCCTGCCCCTTTAACAGCACCTGCACCATTAACAGTGACCTCCACAGAGTCTGCCCCTTTAACAGTGACCTCCACAATGCCCACCCATTTAACATTGAAATCCACAGTGCCTGCCCCTTTAACAGTGACCCCCACAGTGACCCCCACAGTCCCCTAGACAGTAGGCCTACTACTGCTCACCGCAGCAAGGGACCGAGCACACCAAAGCTAGCTCCAAGGAGTTCCCTGGCATGGCGGTTCTTCAGACAATGTGCTGACGACAAGACACGAGTGGTTTGCACACTGTGCAATCAGAGCCTGAAGCAAGGCATAAACGTTCTCAACCTGAGCACAACCTGCATGACCAGGCATCTAAGTGCAAAGCATGAGCACCTCAAAAACCAAGAAAGGTCTCTGGCTCCTCTTGCTTCTTCTTCTTTTGCAGTCTTCATTCAACTCTGGAGTGACAGTGCCACCTGCCACCCCGCAAACAGAGGATCTGCCAGAAGCACCACCATCTGGGTCACCAAGCATCTCCACGATGTCCCACGGAAGCGTTTAGCTCTCCATCTCCCAAACACTGGAGCGAAAGAGGAAGTACCCCCTACCCACCCGCGATCCCTGGACCTGAAATGCCAGCATTTCCAAATTACTGGCTTTTGAAATTCTGTCATTCCGCCTGGTGGATACGGAGAGTTTTAAAAGCCTTATGGAGGTGGCTGGCCCACAGTACATCGTGTCCAGCTGCCACTATTAATCCAGGTATGCCATCCCTTCCCTGCACAACCAAGTGGGGTACAAAATCAGGTGTGCACTGCGCAACGCCATCTATGGCAAGATGCACTTCACTACAGATACGTGGACCAGTAAGCACGGTCAGGGACGTTATATCTCCATAACAGCACACTGGGTAAATGCAGTGGTGGCTGGGCCTGAGGCAGATAGTAGTTTGGCGCATGTTCTTCCACCACCGAGGATTGCAGGGCGCTTCAGTTTGCCTCATGTTGCTTCCTCCTCCTTCTCCATTTCATCATCCTCTACCGTCTCATCCGATCAGCGTACCACCTTCACCACCAACTTCAGAACATATTAACGACTGCAGGCAGTTTTAAAACTTATCTGTTTGGGGGACAAACCACACACCTCGCAGGAGCTGTGGACGGGCCTTGAACAACAGACCGATGAGTAGTTGGTTCCAGGGAGCCTCAAGCCCGGCCTGGTGGTGTGCGATAATGGGCAAAATCTAAAGCAGCTCTGGGACTAGCCGGGTTTGACGCACATCCCTTGCCTGGCCCATGTGCTGAATGTGGTGTTGCAGAGATTCCTTAAAAATTACCCCTATATGTCAGAGCTGCTGCAAAAAGTGCGGGCCGATTGTGCGCGCTTTTGGCAATCTCACCCTGCTGCTGCTCGCCTGTCAGCGCTGCAGCGTAACTTAGGCCTTCCTGCTCACCGCCTGATATGCGAGGTGCCCACAAGGTGGAACTCCACCTTGTACATGCTGGTCAGACTCTGCGAGCAGCAGTAGGCGATAGTGGAGTTTCAGCTTCAGCACGCATGGGTGAGTCGCTATGCAGAACAGCACCACTTCACCACCAATGACTGGGCCTCCATGCGAGACCTGTGTTACTTGTTGCGCTGTTTCGAGTACTCCACCAACATGGTCAGTGCTGATGATGCCATTCTCAGAGTTACTATTCCACTTCTCTGCCTCCTTGAAAAACCGCTGCTGGCGATGATGGAAGAGGATGTGGCGCAGGAGGAGGAGGAAGAGGGATCATTTCATAGGGTTTTCAGCCAGTCATTCACAAGTGGCTCCGAGGGTGGGTTCCTGCACCCACAAACGTCAGCTACACAATTTTCCAGCCAGGGCACAGTTCTGGAGGATGACTAAGTGGAGGATGAGGAGGAGGAGATGGAGGAGGAACCATGTTCAAAGCAGGGAGGCACCCAGACCAGCTCATGGCCATCACTGGTGAGTGGCTGGGGGGGATACAGAGGACACAGACGATACAACTCCCACAGAGGACAGCTTTTCATTGCCTCTGGGCAGCCTGTCACACATGAGCGATTAAATGCTACAGTGTCTCCACAATGACCGCCGAATTGCCCACATTCTAACTTGTGCTGATTACTGGGTGGCCACGCTGCTGGATCCCCATTACAAAGACAACATAATTCCCTCACTGGAGCGTGTTCGTAAGATGCGTGAGTAAAAGCTCATGCTGGTAGACACGCTGCTGGTGTCTACCAGCATGAGCCAATGTGGACAAGCTCACGTTCATTAAAATGAACCAGGCATGGATCTCACAGGACTTGTCCGTACATTCTGCAGAACAGACATGTATACCGGCCTTAACCAGCCATTGTTATTCCAGAGTGCAATTGCTCATTCTTGTATTTTGGATATTTCACACTCTTTTGGAGTGTACCCTAATAAAAAAAAAAAAATATTAAAACAAAAACAAGTGTTAGCTACCTCGTCCTCCTCCACCGCTGCTTCCACCTACTCCGCTACGTCCACCGCCTCCTCAAACTCCTACTCCATATGGACCTCCACATCATAAATCAAGTTTTTGTATTTTATTTGTACGTATTTTATTTTATGTCATTTCACTAATTGGTCTGTTACATTTTCGGGTGAAATTCACCCATTTTTGGGTGTGATATACAACTCCTATACCTAGTAGACAGGTAAAAAAAATGCACTGATTTGTCTGTTACATTTTTGGGTGAAAATCACCAATTTTGGGGTAAGATATACCACTTCTATACCTAGTGGACAGCTTAATAAATTTCACCAATTTTTCTTTTACATTTTTGGATGACATTCTACAATTTTTGCTCTACCTAGTAGACAGGTTAATACATTTCACAAAAATTTTCAGTTACATTCTTGGGTTGACATTTTACAATTTTTACTGTGAAAAAACCCATGCTCTGCATAGTTAACAGGGGACCGAATTTTTTTTACATAATCTGTTCCATTGGTGGGTAATATTAACCCATTTATGGCGATGAATAACCCCTGCTCTGTATAGATGACAGAGACTTACATTTCTAAAATGTGTCTTTAATTGGCCCTTTCATTCGATCCTTCTGCTTTAATAATTTCTCCCACATTTCCGTTTTTTCCCATTGCAGCCATTGCCCTCCCTTGGATTAGGTTTCCCTTTCTCACGCTTCCTCTCTGGCGTGGAACCCTGTTTCGCCAATAACCATGATATACATGGTAGGCTCAGAAAAGAACATCGAAAGTTGATAGAGAAAATATCCAAATGGATGGTGGACGTTACAGGGATGTGCGATCAAGCAGAAGTTGTCTAGAGTCAACAAAGCGGCAGCAGGGCCTCTCCTGGCTAACGTTTCCAAATCCAAAATACCCCAATGACATTCCCTATAATTTTTTATTAATCATTCAAATAACAGGGGGCATCCTAAATAACAATACAACTTTTCAGTAAAAGTTTGGGTTTGAGTTTGGTGTTCGGCGATTTAATGGCACTTTTTGAAAGGCTGCAAGGGCTGCCAATTACCAAGCGTTTAACTTGTGTGACCGTAGAAGCCATCACAGCCATGCCTACTAATGGCATGGCTGTGATTGGCAGTGCAGCATTTGACCCAGCCTCTATATAAGCTGGAGTCACGTAGCGCCGCACGTTACTCTGCTCTTACTAGTTTAGGGATAGGATGCTGCTGCTGTGAGGGAGAGAATAGGAAATAATCTATCTATCAGAACTTAACTCTGCGATCTACAGCAATTTTGTTTTGTGGGTGCAATGCAACATTTTTGTACCCTGCCCTGAGCCCAGTGACACAGCAAAAAAAGTTTTATTCGTCTGTTAGGTGGGCGTCGGCGGCCATTTTGTGCAAGTTCAGTGCACCAACACTGCATATGTGCCAGGGACAATAATTTAATCCTGTTTTTTAGTTCAGTGGGGAACATATACCCATTCATTTTTTTGTGCACCTGCACTGCATATGTGCCAGGGGAAAGGACAATAATATAGGGAATCCGTCTGAGTTCAGGGACCCAGGGGGTGACATATTCAAATTTTTTCTGTAAAGTACAATCCAAGAAAATCCATCTGTTTAGATTCTGTGGAGACAAATTATAATTTTATTTGCTAAAAAGTACATTTGCTCCCTGAACTGCATTTGTGATAGTGAAAGAAAATCTGTAAAATCCATATGTTACATAGTTACATAGTTAATACGGTGGTAAAAAGAGAACGTCCAACCAAGGGATAGGTGGGGACGCGAATCCCAGAAGAAAGAATATGTGTAAAGACTTTTGTTTATAACATTTAGGAGGGTTTGCATAGTCTGAGAAGAAATTTAGAAGGGTCTAATAAAATTGTGGGTGAAAAAAATCATATTTTTTTCATAGAGTACCTTTGCGGCCTTTGCTGCATTTGTGACAGTCCAATACAAGCGATAAATACTGCTGTTATATTCGGGTTTTAAGAAAAAAACACCCATTGTGCTAGATACTACATTTGCGGCCTTTGCTGCATTTGTGACAGTCCAATACAACCAGTCAACACTGCAGTTACATTGTTGGTTGGCAAATTAAAAAATTTGTGACCGTGAAGTAATTGTATAAAATTCGCCTGTCACACTATTGAGTGACCTCAAGAATTTTTTCCTCTTTATGACACAGGCACTGCCTTACTGTCAGTGAATTTAATTGTTGCCTATTGGTGGTTACATTGTCGCCTGACATAAATCATCTGTTAGTTTGGTGGGTGAACGCAAAGAATGAGGAGAGCGTCAAATAAGAGACATGGTGCTGCTGGTGTTGGCGGAGCTCCTGTAGCAGGTAGAGGACGTGGTCTGTCAGAACTTTTGAGTATAAAAAGAGTCCATCATATAAAGCCTATACAGGTATATGAAAAGGAACATTAAGAAAAGCTATTTTGATGTGATTTTGTCTTATTCAAGAGGTTAATATAAGTACAAACCCTGGTGAATTTAGAATCACTAACTGGAGATTAGCTATGTGCAAAGACTTTTGTTTATAAAACTTAGGAGGGTTTGCATAGTCTGAGAAGAAATTTAGACGGGTCTAATAAAATGTATTTACCCAGATAAGACACTGGAGTAGTAATGTGCTGAGTGTTGGTGATTTCAGCAAATAGAAAGAATATCATTTTATTATTCATTGTAAGGTATATTAATCCTCATATGTATGGATTTTAGGTTATATATGATATGCCTTACAATTGCATGGGTTTTAATAATTAGATGCGTGACATATATATGTACAATATATGTAAGAATCAAAGGGAATTTTTTTTCCATAGCTTCAAGGTGTAAGTTAACAAATTACTTCAGTCTTAGGAGACCTGTTCTTGGATTTGTAGACACAAATGTTCAAGAACAAACAATGGATTTACACAGAGACAATGGCTGAGTAACACTTATGGTGGTTCCCAAACAGACAGGAATAAACCATGAATAGGGTAGCACTTTGGATTGTGTAACTAGACTGGAAGTTAACAAAGTGTATATATGAGTGCTGGGTGAAAGTCAACAGTTCATTGTTTCCCTGTTAAACATTCCAAATCCTGTTTTTAAAATCAGTTAATAAATAAAATCCAAATTAATTCCAAAATTTATACGTGGACCTCTGGTGCCATCTGGTGGTAGAATAGAATAAAGTAATTTATTGCAAAATCCCTAGGGGAGGTCCTATTAGTTATAAAATTATGTCACTAGTTGTTGATTAAACTAGGCCAGTCTCATTTTAGATAGGATAAAAAGATGGTATGGGCTGACAGAGCGTCATCAGTTCATAAGATCAGATCAGGAGGCAGATCATCAGGAAGCAGATCGTCATCGTCATCATCCTCATCATCTTTTTGAATCAGCTTGGGATGGTCATCTTGAAGAAGACATCTTAATCCATCAGATAGAGCCCTAACCACATTTTCAGTCATTAGAAGCAATCTTAGAACCATTGAAACTAGATGGCATTTTTGGTATAGTATAACCTTATCTATATTTTATAGGATAATTAATTAAAATAATATTTAGCTATATATATTCGATTAACCATACTTTGTGTATAGTATCTGTTTTGGAATAAGATTGGGGTGTACCTGCAGCATCATCCTAAAACTTAATCTGATCCAGGGAGATTGAAAATGTACTGGTGAAAACACGGTATCATCTCCAAGGTATGGCTGATTATGTATACATATCTGTATTGATAAAAGATTTGGGCTTAATCAGACATTTGTCGGCTGAGGGAAATCAGGTATTAAATTGATGTAAAACATAATTGAGCGGTATTGTTATACTAAGGCATAGTAGTGAATATATATATATATATATATATATATATATATATATAATTTAGATTATTTTGACTTTTTTACTATTTTGCATATTATTGACTTTTAATTGTCACCAATTTTTTTATATGCTAGTTTGCACCTTATTATTGTTATTTAATAAATATATATTTTGATTTACCACCGCCTTCTTTTTGTTATCTAAGTGCAGATCATGACCTCGTTTTAGCTTGGTATTTATGCTAATAGATTAGAATTACAGATTATAATTTATTTACATAAATAATATAGACTGTTAATCGGAGACAGCATAAATATTCTGACAGGCTGATCTGTGCCAGCTACACGCACAAGTGAAACACCTTCCTCAGGTGCAAGTAGGCAAAAGAACCTTCAGCGTTATTTGGTAGGGCCAAATACGGCTCTACGAATGGTGAGGCCAGAACAAGTACAGGCGATAGTAGATTGGGTGGCTGACAGTGCCTCTAGTTCCTTTACATTGTCTTCCACCAAGTCTCCTTCTGAAAGATCAGAGATGGCACCTGCAGCCCATGGCCATCAGCCTTTCACATCACCCCCTTGCAAATCAGTCAAGCAGTCTGAGCACCTAGTCATGCAGCAGTCTCTTCTGTTTTTTGATGACTCTGCTAGCAGGGTTTCCCAGGGCCATCCACACAGCCCTGCCCAACCAGTTATGTTTCAGGATGAGTACATGGGAGGACCACCATAGCATGTCTCGGATGATGACAAAACACAGGTGCCAACTGCTGTGGCTTTCTGCAGTGTGCAGAAGTAGGACAGGGGTGAAGACTGGGTGGAAGATGATGTAGAGGACGATGAGGTACACTATCCCACATGAAATCAAGGTCATGCAAGTGACCTGTCTATTTTGGAGGAAGAGGTGGTAGTCACACAGAGGCACCAGCAAAGCAAAAGAGGGAGCAGGGTGCAAAAGCGGAGTGGCCGTCCCCTAGACAGTACATATGCTACTGGGACCAAGCAAACCAAAGCCAGCTCCAGGGAGTTCCCTGGCGGGGCAATTCTTCAGACAATGTGCTGACGACAAGACACGAGTCGTTTGCACGCTGTGCAATAAGAGCCTGAAGCAAGGCATAAACATTCTCAACCTGAGCACAGCCTGCATGACCAGGCATCTAAGTGCAAAGCAAGAGCTTCAGTGGAGTAGACACCTCAAAAACAAAGAAAGGTCTCTGGCTCCTCCTGCTCCCTCTTTTGCTGCATTCTCAGCCTCTTCATCCCCCCTCTGGAGTGACAGTGGCACCTGCCACCCCACAAACAGAGTATGTGCCAGCAACGCCACCACCTGGGTCACCAAGCATCTCCACAATGTCCCATGGAAGTGTTCAGCTGTCTATCTCCCAAACACTGGAGCGAAAAAGGAAGTACCCCCTACCCACCCGGATCCTTGGCCCTGAATGCCAGCATTTCAAAATTTCTGGCCTTTGAAATGCTGTCACTCTGTCTGGTGGAGGCGGAGAGTTTTAAAAGCCTTATGGCGCTGGTTGTCAAACAGTACGTTATTCCCAGCCGCCACTACTTTTCCAGGTGAGATAACCCTTCCCTGCACAACCAAGTGGGGGACAAAATCAGGTGTGCAGTGCCCAACGTCATCTGTGGCAAGGTCCACCTACGGATACGTGGACCAGTAAGCATGGTCAGGAATGTTATATCTCCCTAACAGCACACTAGGTAAATGCAGTGGCGGCTGGGCATGAGGCGGATAGCAGTTTGGCTCATGTCCTTCCACCACCGAGGATTGCAGGGAGTTTCTCTTTGCCTCCTGTTGCTTCCTCCTGCTAATCCGCTTCCTCGTGCTCTACCGTCTCCTCTTCCGGTCAGTGTAACACCTTCACCACCAACTTCAGCACAGCCAGGGGTAAACGACAGCAGGCAGTGGTTGGTGCCAGTGAGCCTTAAGTCCGGCCTGGTGGTGTGTGATAATGGGCGTAATCTCATAGCAGCTCCGGGCCTAGCCGGTTTGATGCACATCCCTTGCCTGGTGCATGTGCTGAATTTGGTGGTGCAGAAATTCCTTAAAAATGACCCCAATATATCAGAGGTGCTGCAGAAAGTGCGGGCTGTCTGTGCGCGCTTTCGGCGTTCTCACCCTGCTGCTGCTCGCCTGTCAACGCTGCAGCATAACTTCGGCCTTCCCGCTCACCGCGTCATATATGACATGCCCACAATGTGTAACTCCACCTTGCACATGCTGGCATGTGCGAGCAGCAGCAGATGATAGTGGAGTTTCAGCTGCAGCACGCACGGGTGAGTCGCTCTGCAGAACAGCACCACTTCACCACCAATGAGTGGGCCACCATGCGAGACCTGTGTGCCTTGTTGAGCTGTTTTGAGTACTCCACCAGCATGGCCAGTGCCAATGACGCCATTATCAGCGTTACTATCCCACTTCTATGCCTCCTTAAAAAAAAAAAACTTTGAGCGATGATGAAAGAGGATGTGGCACAGGAGGAGGAGGAATCATTTACAAGGGTTTCAGGCCAGTCATTCACAAGTTGCTCCCAGGGTGGGTTCCTGCACCAACATACGCCAGGTACACAATTGTCCAGCCAGGGCACATTTCTGGAGGATGAGGAGAAGGAGATGGAGGAGGAGGAACCGTTTTCACAGCAGGGTAGCACCCAAACCAGCTCATGGCCATAACTCGTGCGTGGCTGGGGGAGATACAGAGGACACAGACGATACACCTCCGACAGCTGGTTGTTGCCTCTGGTCAGCCTGGCACACATGATTGATTACATGCTGCAGTGTCTCCACAACGACTGCCGAGTTGCTCACATTCTAACTTGTGCTGATTACCGGGTGGCCACGCTGCTGGATCCCCATTACAAGGACAACATACCGTCCTTAATTCTATCACTGGAGCGTGATCGTTAGATGTGCGAGTACTAGCATACGCTGGTAGACGCGCTGCTGATAGCATGCCCACCTTACAGCGGGGGCACAGTGGAAGCACAAGTCGAAAGCAGAGGCGCAGGAAGAGGTCGCCAACGCAGCTGATGCCCTGCCAGCACCTTAGAAGGCAGTGTTAGCATGGCTGAAATGTGGAATAGCTTTGTCAGCACGCCACAACAACAACCAGCACCACTAGCTAATATGGAATGTCTTAGCAGGAGGCAGCATTTCAGCAATATGGTGGAGCAGTATGTGTGCACATGCCTACACGTACTGAATGATGGGTCTGCCCCATTCAACTTCTGGGTATCCAAATTGGGCACATGGCCTGAGCTTGCCCTTTACACCTTGGAGGTGCTGTCCTGCCCTGCAGCCAGTGTATTGTCTGAACGTGTGTTTAGCATGGCAGGGAACGTTATCACAGACAAGTAGAGATGTTACGAACATAAAATTTTCCGTTTGCTAACGGCGAACGCAAATTTCCGCAAATGTTCACGAACGGGCGAACCGCCATAGACTTCAATGGGCAGGCAAATTTTAAAACCCACAGGGACTCTTTCTGGCCACAATAGTGATGGAAAGGTTGTTTCAAGGGGACTAACACCTGGACTGTGGCATGCCGGTGGGGGATCCATGGCAAAACTTCCATGGAAAATTACGTTGTTGACGCAGAGTCGGGTTTTAATCCATAAAGGGCATAAATCACCTAACATTCCTAAATTGTTTGAAATAACGTGCTTTAAAACATCCAGTGTGTGTATACGATCAGGTATGATGTTATATCGATCAGGTAGTGTAAGGGTTACGCCCGCTTCACAGTGACAGACCAAACTCTGACAGACCAAACTCCCTGTTTAATGCACCGCAAACAACTGCAAACAGTCCATTTGCACAACCGCAATCTCCCCATTTGCACAAGATTGAATACAAAACTTGCCATGTCCCGTTCCTTGTCCTCACTGATGTCATTGAAGGTCTCTTCCTCCACCCAGCCACGTACAACACCAAGGGTCCCCGAAAAGTGACAACAAGCCCCTGGGTCGCCTGCTGTGTTTGGTTTTCCACCTCCTCAAATCCACCTTCCTCCTCTGACTCTTCTTCAGACTCCTCTCTCTCCATGCAGATTCAGCAATCAACAACGACAAGGCTGCTTCTGGTGGTGATGGTGACCACAACTCTTCTTCTTCATGCTCATCTACTACCTAATCCAGCACTCTTCGCAGGGCACGCTCCAGAAAAAATACATATGGGATGAGGTCGATGATGTTGCCTTGGGTTTGACTGAGCAGGTTTGTCACCTCCGCAAAAGGACGCATGAGCCTACAGCCATTGTGCATGAGTGTTTAGTAACGCGGCCAAAAAATACCCAGCTCCGCAGAGGCTGTCCTCTTTTTTTTAATTATGCCTGCTGTGGTTGGTCTTCCTCCTTCTCAAAGCCACATTACTCCTCTGACTCCTCTTGCTCAGACACCTCTTCCAGCGTTGCCGCAGGTCCAGCAAGCGATGCTGATAAGGCTGTTTCTGGTGGTGATGGTGATGGTGACCACAACTCTTCCTCTTCACGCACATCTACGGCCTGATCCAGCACTCTTCGCAGGGCACGCTCCAGGAAGAAAACAAATGGGATGATGCCGCTGATGGTGCCTTCAGTGTGACTGACTAGGTTTGTCACCTCCTCTAAAGGACGCATGAGCCTACAGGCATTGCGCATGAGCGTCCAGTAATGTGGCAAAAAAAATTCCCAGCTCCGCAGAGGCTGTCCTAGCACCCCGGTCATACAAATACTCACAAGAGAAAATAGTCGGCACTCACTCTGTTTGCACGTTGCACGGGATAGGATGAAATCCATGTATACAGGGAGTGCAGAATTATTAGGCAAATGAGAATTTTGACCACATCATCCTCTTTATGCATGTTGTCTTACTCCAAGCTGTAGAGGCTCGAAAGCCTACTACCAATTAAGCATATTAGGTGATGTGCATCTCTGTAATGAGAAGGGGTGTAGTCTAATGACATCAACACCCTATATCAGATGTGCATAATTATTAGGCAACTTCCTTTGGCAAAATGGGTCAAAAGAAGGACTTGACAGGCTCAGAAAAGTCAAAAATAGTGAGATATCTTGCAGAGGGATGCAGCACTCTTAAAATTGCAAAGCTTCTGAAGCGTGATCATCGAACAATCAAGCGTTTCATTCAAAATAGTCAACAGGGTCGCAAGAAGTGTGTGGAAAAACCAAGGCGCAAAATAACTGCCCATGAACTGAGAAAAGTCAAGTGTGCAGCTGCCAAGATGCCACTTGCCACCAGTTTGGCCATATTTCAGAGCTGCAACATCACTGGAGTGCCCAAAAGCACAAGGTGTGCAATACTCAGAGACATGGCCAAGGTAAGAAAGGCTGAAAGACGACCACCACTGAACAAGACACACAAGCTGAAACGTCAAGACTGGGCCAAGAAATATCTCAAGACTGATTTTCTAAGGTTTTATGGACTGATGAAATGAGAGTGAATCTTGATGGGCCAGATGGATGGGCCCGTGGCTGGATTGGTAAAGGGCAGAGAGCTCCAGTCCGACTCAGACGCCAGCAAGGTGGAGGTGGAGTACTGGTTTGGGCTGGTATCATCAAAGATGAGCTTGTGGGGCCTTTTCGGGTTGAGGATGGAGTCAAGCTCAACTCCCAGTCCTACTGCCAGTTTCTGGAAGACACCTTCTTCAAGCAGTGGTACAGGAAGAAGTCTGCATCCTTCAAGAAAAACATGATTTTCATGCAGGACAAAGCTCCATCACATGCGTCCAATTACTCCACAGCGTGGCTGGCAAGAAAGGGTATAAAAGAAGAAAATCTAATGACATGGCCTCCTTGTTCACCTGATCTGAACCCCATTGAGAACCTGTGGTCCATCATCAAATGTGAGATTTACAAGGAGGGAAAACAGTACACCTCTCTGAACAGTGTCTGGGAGGCTGTGGTTGCTGCTGCACGCAATGTTGATGGTGAACAGATCAAAACACTGACAGAATCCATGGATGGCAGGCTTTTGAGTGTCCTTGCAAAGAAAGGTGGCTATATTGGTCACTGATTTGTTTTTGTTTTGTTTTTGAATGTCAGAAATGTATATTTGTGAATGTTGAGATGTTATATTGGTTTCACTGGTAAAAATAAATAATTGAAATGGGTATATATTTGTTTTTTGTTAAGTTGCCTAATAATTATGCACAGTAATAGTCACCTGCACACACAGATATCCCCCTAAAATAGCTAAAACTAAAAACAAACTAAAAACTACTTCCAAAAATATTCAGCTTTGATATTAATGAGTTTTTTGGGTTCATTGAGAACATGGTTCAATAATAAAATGAATCCTCAAAAATACAACTTGCCTAATAATTCTGCACTCCCTGTATTCAAGGATAAATCCCAGCAGTCGTGTCTTCAATCAATAGAATATTTATTTCACCAACGAAATGTCCACAATCCTGGACGCGTTTCGGCTAGCATGCCTTCATCAACAGGTACAAATATATAAAATGACCAAGTTTATATAAGGGAATATACTCCTCCCCTTCTGACAACCTCACCTACTCCCATTATCTACACAGGTGATGGGAGGGGTGTGTAATTAACAAAGAAAATACGCCCAACATTAAAACTATAAATGGGTCTGTGTCTCAGACATTTTTCAGACATCTAATATTCAGTGAGGGATCTTATACCTGGCAATGTATGGCAAAAATATATATAAATGCATACATGGTTTTGAATTATTATTTTTGCATATATGTGATTGTGAAGCATGATCTGAGACACAGACCCATTTATAGTGTTAATGTTGGGCATATTTTCTTTGTTAATTACACACCCCTCCCATCACCTGTGTAGATAATGGAAGTAGGTGAGGTTGTCAGAAGGGGAGGAGTATATTCCCTTATATAAACTTGGTCATTTTATATATTTGTACCTGTTGATGAAGGCATGCTAGCCGAAACACGTCCAGGATTGTGGACATTTCTTTGGTGAAATAAATATTCTATTGATTGAAGACACGACTGCTGATACAAATACTCGTTGACTGCTTTTTCTTGTTGGAGCAGGCGGTCGAACATTAGGAGTGTTGAATTCCGTGTCGGGCTGTTGCAAATCAAGCGCCTCACTGGCATGTGGTTTCGCCGCTGAATATCTGAAAAGTGCGCCATGGCCGCGTAGGAAGGCCTGAAATGGCCACACACCTTTCTGGCTTGCTTGAGGACGTCCTGTAAGCCTGGGTACTTATGCACAAAGCGTTGTACGATCAGATTACACACTTGTGCCATGCACAGCACATGTGTCAACTTGCCCAAATTCAATGCCGCCAACAAATTGCTTCCGTTGTCACACACCACTTTGCCGATTTCCAGTTGGTGCGGAGTCAGCCACTGATCCACCTGTGCGTTCAGGGTGGACAGGAGTGCTGGTCCGGTGTGACTCTCTGCTTTCAGGCAAGTCAACCCCAAGATGGCACGACACTGTCGTATCCGGGATGTGGAATAGCCCCTGGATAGCTGGGGGTTTGCAGTTGATGTGGAGCAAGACACAGCAGCAGAAGAGGACTCAGCCGAGGAGGTTAGCGAAGAGGATGGAGTAGGAGGAGTAGAGGAGGTGGCAGCAGGCCTGCCTGCAAGTTGTGGCGGTGTCTCCAACTCCTCTGCAGAACCACGCATTCCATGCTTGGCAGCCATCAGCAGGTTTACCCAATGCACCCTGACCGTGCTTTGCAGACCAGGCATCAGAGGTCAGATGGACCCTTGCCCCAACACTGTGTGCCAGACAAGCCATGACCTCCTTTTGCACTATAGAGTACAGGTTGGGGATTGCATTTTGTGGAAAGAAATTTCGGCCGTGTACCTTCCACTGCGAGGTCCCAATAGCTTCAAATCTTTTAAAGGCCTCAGACTCCACCAGCTTGTATGATAAAAGCTGCCAGGCTAAGAATTCCGACAAGCCAGCTGTCAGATGCTGGGCAAGGGGGAGACTTTGTGACATTAGTTTCTTACGCTCAAACATGTCCTTGACAGACACCTGACTGTGGGCAGATGAGCAGGAACTGCTCAAGGCGAGAGACGGAGTGGCAGGTGGTTGAGAGGGGGCAAGGGGGACAGCAGTGGTTGACGTGGCTGAAGACGCTGGACCAGGAGGAGGATGGTGGCTTTGAGTTTGTGTGCTGCTTCTACTCATGTGTTGATCCCATAGGCGTTTGTGATGTGAGAGCATGTGCCTTCGCAAAGCAGTTGTACCTAGGTGGGTGTTGGACTTCCCACGATTCTTCTTCTCTTCGAGCAAGCACCCACGTAACATCCACGGACACATCATCATCATCAACCGCTTCACTTGTATCTGACAACTCAGCAAAGGAAGCAGCAGTGGGTACAACATCATCATCATCACACCGTACATCCATGTGTGTAATGCTGCCTGACTGAGACATATCCCTGTTATCTACATCCTCTGGCAATAATGGTTGCGCATCACTCATTTCTTCCAACTGATGTGTAAATAACTGCTCTGACAGATCAAGTGAAGCAGCTGTGGTGCTAGTGTTGGTGGTGGCGGCAGGCTGGCGAGTGGTAACTTGAGAGGTGCCCGAAGCTGAGCTGGAGGAGGATGGTGTGTCAAGGTTCCGAGCTGCAGCTGTAGAAGATTGGGTATCCTGTGTTAGCCAGTCAACTATGTCCTCAGAACTTTTCGAATTCAGGGTACATGGCCTCCGAACACTGGGCATTATTCCAGGGCAAAAGGGAATCACAGCACCACGACCACGACGGCCCCTGCGGGGTGGCCTGCCTCTGCCTGTCATTTTGTTTAGATTAGTTTAGTTGTACTATGCGTGCAAGCTACTGTGACACCAGATATGAGTGACACTGTGCTCTGGCAGTAGTTGGCAGAGTAGACACTGTAGGCCTGACACACACGCTTGCAGACAACTAACTGCTATTATATTACAGTCAAAATAGTTTTTTTTTTTTTTTATGCAAGCTACTGTGACACCAGATATGAGTGGCACTGGCAGAAGTTGGCAGAGTAGATGCTGTAGGCCTAACACACATGCTTGCAGAAAACTAACTGCTATTATATTACAGTCAATTTTTTGGTATTTTTTTTTAAATGCAAGCTACTGTGTGTGACACCAGATATGAGTGGCACTGGCAGAAGTTGGCAGAGTAGACGCTGTAGGCCTAATACACACGCTTGCAGAAAACTAACTGCTGTGCTGTGCTGTGGGAGGGGAGAAAGATGGCTAGAAGGTTGGAGGAGTGTTTAAACTAGGGACTGGGGGGGAGGGTAATTACGTTATAGGACGGGAAGATAGCGCAGATAGAGACCGGGGGCAAGGTAATGGGACTGGGGGAGGAATGGAAGGAGGGACTAGAACAGTTCAGAAAGAAAGGTGTAGGGTAAAAAATATACATAAACCTCTCAAATGTATGTATACTAATGCCAGAAGTCTGACTAATAAAACTGGTGAACTGGAATTAGTGATGTGTGAGGAGAACTATGACATAGTGGGAATAACTGAGACATGGCTGGATGATAGCTATGACTGTGTGGTTAAGGTTACAGTCTGTTTAGAAAGGATCGTCAAAACCGGAGAGGGGGAGGGGTCTGCCTTTATGTAAAGTCCGGTCTAAAGCCCACACTCCGCGAAGATATAAGTGAGGGACATGAACATGTGGAGTCAGTGTGGGTAGAGATACATGGAGCTAAAAACAACAATAAATTACTAATAGGAGTTTACTATAAACCACCTAATATACCAGAGTCCACAGAAAATCTACTACTAAACGAGATAGACGAGGCGGCAAATCATAATGAGGAGGTTATTATGGGGGACTTCAACTACCCAGATATAGACTGGGAAACTGAAACTTGTATATCTCATAAGGGAAACAGGTTCTTGGCAATAACAAAAGACAATTACCTCTCCCAACTGGTTCAGGACCCGACTAGAGGGACGGCCATACTGGACTTAGTATTAACCAATAGGCCCGACAGAACAACAGACGTGCAGGTTGGGGGACACCTGGGAAATAGTGACCATAAAGTAATAACCTTCCAATTATCATATAAAAGAGCGTTTCTACAGGGAGGAACAAAAATACCAAACTTCAAAAAAGCTAAATTTAGCCAACTAAGAGAGGCCATAGGCCAAACTAACTGGGACAAAGGCCTCAAAAATAAAAATACAGCCACAAAATGGGATATCTTTAAAAACATCCTAAAATCTCATTGTGAGAGGTACATACCGTATGGTAATAAAAGGTTAAGGAACAAAAAGAAACCAATGTGGATAAATAGAACTGTAAAGAAAGCAAAAAATGATAAAAAGAAAGCATATCATTCACTGAAACAGGAGGGGAGCACGGAAGCACTGAAAAACTATAAGGAAAAAAATAGAACATGTAAAAAACAAATAAAAGCGGCCAAACTAGAGACCGAGAGATTAATTGCCGAAGAGAGTAAAACTAACCCTAAAATGTTCTTTAATTATATAAATGTTAAAAAGTATAAATCTGAAGGTGTCGGCCCTTTAAAGAGTAATGAGGGGGAAGTCGCAGAGAGCGATGAGGAGAAAGCAAAGCTGTTAAATATTTTTTTCTCCAATGTATTCACTGAGGAAAAGAAATTGTCAGATGACATGCAGAATGCAAAAATAAATTCCCCATTAATAGTGTCCTGTCTGACCCAGGAAGAAGTACATCAGCGACTTAAAAATATTAAAATAGACAAATCGCCAGGACCGGATGACATACACCCCCGTATCCTAAAGGAATTAAGTAATGTCATAGCCAGACCCTTATTTCTGATATTTGCAGACTCTATACTGACAGGGAATGTACCACAGGATTGGCGCATGGCATATGTGGTGCCAATATTCAAAAAGGGGCCAAAAACAGAGCCTGGAAACTATAGGCCGGTAAGTTTAACATCTGTTGTGGGTAAACTGTTTGAAGGTTTTCTGAGAGATGCTATATTAGAGCATCTCAACAGAAATAAGCAAATAACACCATATCAGCATGGCTTCGTGAGGGATCGGTCATGTCAGACTAATTTAATCAGTTTCTATGAGGAGGTAAGTTCTAGACTTGACAGCGGCGAATCAATGGATGTCGTATATCTGGACTTCTCCAAAGCATTTGACACTGTACCACATGAAAGGTTAGTATATAAAATGAGAATGCTCGGACTGGGAGAAAACATCTGTATGTGGGTAAGTAACTGGCTCAGTGATAGAAAACAGAGGGTGGTTATTAACGGTACACACTCAGATTGGGTCACTGTCACTAGTTGGGTACCTCAGGGGGTCAGTATTGGGCCCTATTCTCTTCAATATATTTATTAATGATCTTGTAGAAGGCTTGCATAGTAAAGTATCAATTTTCACAGATGACACTAAACTGTGTAAAGTAATTTACACTGATGAGGACAGTATACTACTACAGAGGGATCTGGATAGATTGAAGGCTTGGGCAGATAAGTGGCAGATGAGGTTTAACACTGATAAATGTAAAGTTATGCACATGGGAAGGAAAAATGCAAGTCACCCGTACATACTAAATGGTAAAACACTCGGTAACAATGACATGGAAAAGGATCTAGGAATTTTAATAAACAGCAAACTAAGCTGCAAAAACCAGTGTCAGGCAGCTGCTGCCAAGGCCAACAAGATAATGGGTTGCATCAGAAGGGGCATAGATTCCCGTGATAAGAACATAGTCCTACCACTTTACAAATCGCTAGTCAGACCACACATGGAGTACTGTGTACAGTTCTGGGCTCCTGTAAACAAGGCAGACATAGCAGAGCTGGAGAAGGTCCAGAGGAGGGCATCTAAAGTAATAACTGGAATGGGGCAACTACAGTACCCTGAAAGATTATCAAAATTAGGGTTATTCACTTTAGAAAAAAGACGACTGAGGGGAGATCTAATTAATATGTATAAATATATCAGGGGTCAGTACAGAGATCTATCCCATCAGCTATTTATCCCCAGGACTGTGACTGTGACGAGGGGACATCCTCTGCGTCTGGAGGAAAGAAGGTTTGTACACAATCATAGAAAAGGATTCTTTACGGTAAGAGCAGTGAGACTATGGAACTCTCTGCCTGAGGAGGTGGTGATGGTGAGTACAATAAAGGAATTCAAGAGGGGCCTGGACGTATTTCTGGAGCTTAATAATATTACAGGCTATAGCTACTAGAGAGGGGTCGTTGATCCAGGGAGTTATTCTGATTGCCTGATTGGAGTCGGGAAGGAAGTTTATATTCCCCTAAAGTGGAGAAAATTGGCTTCTACCTCACAGGGTTTTTTTTTTTTTTGCCTTCCTCTGGATCAACTTGCAGGATAACAGGCCGAACTGGATGGACAAATGTCTTTTTTCGGCCTTATGTACTATGTTACTATGTTACTATGCTATTATATTACAGTCAAAAAATTCTTATTTTTTTTAATGCAAGCTACTGTGACACCAGATATGAGTGGTGGCACTGGGCAAGTGGGCACAGTATACGCTGTGAGCCTGACACACGCTGGCAGGCAACTGCAATTAGATTACACAGGAAAAAAAAAAGCAGACTGATGTACTATCCCTAAAAAGGGCTTTTTGGGGTGCTGTCAGGATGCTGTCCTTACAGCAGAGATCAGATGAGTCTGTCAGGATTGTAGTGGACACTGAATACACTGGCCTAGCTATCGATTTCCCTATTAAATCAGCAGCAGCACTGTCCCTCCTCTCACTAAGAATGCAGCTTCCAAATGAATCTAAAATGGATGCTGTCCAGGAGGTGGGAGGGTCTGGGCGGGAGGGTATGCTGCTGATTGGCTGGAATGTGTCTGCTGACTGTGAGGTACAGGGTCAAAGTTTCCTCAATGATGACCAATAGGGGGCGGACCGAACATCGCATATGCTCGCCCGTTGCGGCGAACGCGAACAAGCAATGTTTGCCGGGAACTGTTTGACGGCAAATAGTTCTTCGGGACATTTCTATTCTGGCATTATTTCTTTTAGCTTTTTATAGCATTTAGTATGTATTAAATCATGTGTTAGTGTGTGTGTGTATAGCCTTTTATTGTTTTTATTGTTTATTTAAGTTATGTCATGTTTGAATGGAAAAATTTAGATTTTAATGGATTTTTTATTTTTGTCTAAACTGTATGCAGCCGAGTATATAAGGAATTATCATGTTTATGCAAGACAAAGTATTAGCAATATAGTCATTACCTGAGGACTTATTAGGCACTTTTGTACTAGGTGTAGGAGATAGCTTGAAGCAGCTACATCTCCAGTTTACATCCTGAGGACAGTCAGGCCAACAACATTGGAATAGAAGTTTCAGGATTCAGAAAAGCACCTTTTTAATCAAGGATTAGAATCAGACCGGAGTTGTTACCAGTGTAAGACTTTCATTATTACCAGCCTAGTCTGAGCAGTAGCTTTCTTATGTATTAAAAGAGCCTGTACTTCATTGAGGGTTTGCATTTCCCTTTCCCCATATGCATGGGAGATCGTTTTTAATGCCGGATTGTATCAAGAGACTGTTTAATGCCTATCGATGTATTGTAATCAAGAGTCATCATCAGTAAAGTGCCATTTGGAGTTTCACCCTGCTTGCCTCAGACTCAGTTCCTCTATTAACACTATAGTAAATGGTTGTACCTCCATACAAAAGGTAATGGCGTCACGACTACAAGGGACCTTGCCACTAGCACATTAATACAGACGACCAAGGGCACCTTGTGCCATTTTCCTTTTCACTTATGCAAGCCTGCCCCACGACAAACCGTGAGTAACCAGAACTGTATTTACCTCAGCCCACCTATTGCTCACACCGTGACCTCACACATAATTCCCCTGCAAGGTCTGGTCTACTACACATATATACTCATCAATAATAACTAATATCAATTTTCCACACTATACTCATTGCATCTAACCTTCAAATCAGACCCAGTAATAGGGTGTATTACATATTGTATATTTTTTTTATATATTTTTACATAATAATTTCTTACAAATGGTATGGAAATCATGTAAATAATTCAACACTAATAAATAACATTTTGCATACTACCCCTTCCCCAAGCCCTAATAAACAATACCCTTTAAAGACCTGCTAGCTGCCATTTGTCCATTTCCATAACAATGCATACCTCTAAAAATGCTGCCCTTCCCCTCTGTGGCATCAGAATTTTTTTTATCTGTGGACTTTGATTGTTGTTCTTCTCTATTGCTCTGATTCTTATTATAACTGATGAAAGATACAGTCAGCTACCTCCAGGACACAACCGACCTACTGAATAAACTATCTGCAATAGAGGGAACTATCCTGGCTACAAAGGATCTAGAATCTTTATATTCTAACATCCCACACCAGGATGGATCAAACGCCTGTGAGGTTTTTATGAAAGATAAAAAGGAATTGGCACAAAATCTATGGTGGTACTTAAAAAATTCATCCTGACCCATAATTATTTATCATTTGGTGAAAGCATATACCTACAGAGGACTGGTACGGCAATGGGGAGCAAAATCGCAGCACAATATGCAAATCTGTTCATGGCCAAGCTTGAAAGTGACATCCTGTCCTCCTGCCCCATCAAACGTTTTGCCTAAAATTGTTACATTGATGACATCATAATCATCTGGACTGGATATAAACAACTAAAAACATTCCATGAACGCTTCAATCAGTTTCATCCCACCATCAATTTCACTTTCAATTACTTCTTTACTGAAATAAGTTTTTTGGACACCATCATCAAGATACAGAACAATAAAACAGCTCTTTACCAAAAACCAACTGGCTGCACAGCATACTTCACCAAACACATACAAAAATCCATCATCTACGTCAAGCAATCAGATACAACCGCAAATGTTCAAACTAAACTAAAACCCTAATCTCAAAAACATAATTGTCAGAAGATCACAGTCATCTCCAACAAATACAGGAACATTCCACTGCAAACAGACCAGATGTAAGACCCGTCGATACATAATGACTAGAGTTGAGCGAACACCTGGATGTTCAGGTTCGAGAAGTTCGGCCGAACTTCCAGGAAATGTTCGGGTTCGGGATTTGAACCCGACCCGAACTTCGTCCCGAGCCCCATTGAAGTCAATGGGGACCCAAACTTTTCGGCACTAAAAAGGCTGTAAAACAGCCCAGGAAAGAGCTATAGGGCTGCAAAAGGCAGCAACATGTAGGTAAATCTCCTGCAAACAAATGTGGATAGGGAAATTAATAAAAATAAAAATAAAATAAATAAAAATTAACCAATATCAATTGGAGAGAGGTCCAATAGCAGAGAATCTGGCTTCACGTCACCCACCACTGTAACAGTCCATTGTCAGATATTTAGTCCCAGGCACCCAGGCAGAGGAGAGAGGTCCCTTAATAGAGATTCTGGCTTCATGTCAGCAGAGAATCAGTCTGCATGTCATAGCAGAGAATCATGCTTTACGTCATCCAACACTGGGACAGTCCATTGTCAGATATTTAGGCCCAGGCACCCAGGCAGAGGAGAGAGGTCCCATAACAGAGAATCTGGCTTCATGTCAGCAGAGAATCAGTCTGCATGTCATAGCAGAGAATCATGCTTTAGGTCACCCAACACTGGAACAGTCCATTGTCAGATATTTAGGCCCAGGCACCCAGGCAGAGGAGAGAGGTCCCGTAACAGAGAATCTGGCTTCATGTCAGCAGAGAATCAGTCTTCATGTCATAGCAGAGAATCAGTCTTCATGTCATAGCAGAGAATCATGCTTCACGTCACCCAACACTGGAACAGTCCATTGTCAGATATTTAGGCCCCGGCTCCCAGGTAGAGGAGAGAGGTTGCGTAAAAGAGATTCTGGCTTGATGTCAGCAGAGAATCAGTCTGCATGTCATAGCAGAGAATCAGGCTTCACGTCACTCACCACTGTAACCGTCCATTGTCATATATTAAGGCCCAGGCACCCAGGCAGAGGAGAGAGGTCCCGTAACAGAGAATCTGGCTTCATGTCAGCAGAGAATCAGTTTTCATGTCATAGCACAGAATCATGCTTTACGTCACCCAACACTGGAACAGTCCATTGTCAGATATTTAGGCTTCGGCACCCAGGCAGAGGAGAGAGGTCCCATAACAGAGATTCTGGATTCATGTCAGCAGAGAATCAGTCTGCATGTCATAGCAGAGAATCAGGCTTCACGACACCCACCACTGTAACAGTCCATTGTCATATATTTAGGCCCAGAAGGCACCCAGGCAGAGGAGAGAGGTCGCGTAACAGAGAATCTGGCTTCATGTCAGCAGAGAATCAGTCTGCATGTCATAGCAGAGAATCAGGCTTCACGTCAGCCACCACTGGAACAGTCCATTGTCATATATTTAGGCCCAGGCACCCAGGCAGAGGAGAGAGGTCCTGTAACAGAGAATCTGGCTTCATGTCAGCAGAGAATCAGTCTGCATGTCATAGCAGAGAATCAGGCTTCACGTCACCCACCACTGGAAAAGTCCATTGTCATATATTTAGGCCCAGGCACCCAGGCAGAGAGAGAGGTCCCATAACAGAGAATCTGGCTTCATGTCAGCAGAGAATCAGTCTGCATGTCATAGCAGAGAATCAGGCTTCACGTCAGCCACCACTGGAACAGTCCATTGTCATATATTTAGACCCAGGCAGAGGAGAGAGGTCCCATAACAGAGAATCTGGCTTCATGTCAGCAGAGAATCAGTCTGCATGTCATAGCAGAGAATCAGGCTTCACATCACCCACCACTGGAACAGTCCATTGTCATATATTTAGGCCCAGGCACCCAGGCAGAGGAGAGAGGTCCCAAAACAGAGAATCTGGCTTCATGTCAGCAGAGAATCAGCCTGCATGTCATAGCAGAAAATCAGGCTTCACGTCACCCACCACTGGAAAAGTCCATTGTCATATATTTAGGCCCAGGCACCCAGGCAGAGGAGAGAGGTCCCATAACCGAGAATCTGGCTTAATGTCAGCAGAGAATCAGTTTGCATGTCATAGCAGAGAATCAGGCTTCACATCACCCACCACTGGAACAGTCCATTGTCAGATATTTAGGCCCAGGCACCCAGGCAGAGGAGAGAGGTCCCGTAACAGAGAATCTGGCTTCATGTCAGCAGAGAATCAGTCTGCATGTCATAGCAGAGAATCAGGCTTCACGTCAGCCACCACTGGAACAGTCCCTTGTCATATATTTAGGCCCAGGCACCCAGGCAGAGGAGAGAGGTCCCGTAATAGAGAATCTGGCTTCATGTCAGCAGAGAATCAGTCTTCATGTCATAGCACAGAATCATGCTTTACGTCACCCAACACTGGAACAGTCCATGGTCAGATATTTAGGCTTCGGCACCCAGGCAGAGGAGAGAGGTCCCATAACAGAGATTCTGGATTCATGTCAGCAGAAAATCAGTCTGCATGTCATAGCAGAGAATCAGGCTTCACGTCACCCACCACTGTAACAGTCCATTGTCATATATTTAGGCCCAGAAGGTACCCAGGCAGAGGAGAGAGGTTGCGTAACAGAGAATCTGGCTTCATGTCAGCAGAGAATCAGTCTGCATGTCATAGCAGAGAATCAGGCTTCACGTCACCCACCACTGGAAAAGTCCATTGTCATATATTTAGGCCCAGGCACCCAGGCAGAGGAGAGAGGTCCCATAACAGAGAATCTGGCTTCATGTCAGCAGAGAATCAGTCTGCATGTCATAGCAGAGAATCAGGCTTCACGTCACCCACCACTGTAACAGTCCATTGTCATATATTTAGGCCCAGGCACCCAGGCAGAGGAGAGAGGTCCCGTAACAGAGAATCTGGCTTCATGTCAGCAGAGAATCAGTCTGCATGTCATAGCAGAGAATCATGCTTTACGTCACCCGACACTGGAACACTCCATTGTCAGATATTTGGGCCCAGGCACCCAGGCAGAGGAGAGAGGTCCCGTAACAGAGAATCATGCTTCATGTCAGCAGAGAATCAGTCTTCATGTCATAGCAGAGAATCATGCTTCACGTCACCCAACACTGGAACAGTCCATTGTCAGATATTTAGGCCCCGGCTCACAGGCAGAGGAGAGAGGTCCCATAAAAGAGAATCTGGCTTCATGTCAGCAGAGAATCAGTCTGCATGTCATAGCAGAGAAATCAGGCTTCACGACACCCACCACTGTAACAGTCCATTGTCATATATTTAGGCCCAGGCACCCAGGCAGAGGAGAGAGGTCCCATAACAGAGAATCTGGCTTCATGTCAGCAGAGAATCAGTCTGCATGTCATAGCAGAGAATCAGGCTTCACGTCACCCACCACTGTAACAGTCCATTGTCATATATTTAGGCCCAGGCACCCAGGCAGAGGAGAGAGGTCCCATAACAGAGAATCTGGCTTCATGTCAGCAGAGAATCAGTCTGCATGTCATAGCAGAGAATCAGGCTTCACGTCAGCCACCACTGGAACAGTCCATTGTCATATATTTAGGCCCAGGCACCCAGGCAGAGGAGAGAGGTCCCGTAACAGAGAATCTGGCTTCATGTCAGCAGAGAATCAGTCTGCATGTCATAGCAGAGAATCAGGCTTCACGTCACCCACCACTGGAACAGTCCATTGTCATATATTTAGGCCCAGGCACCCAGGCAGAGGAGAGAGGTCCCATAACAGAGAATCTGGCTTCATGTCAGCAGAGAATCAGTCTGCATGTCATAGCAGAGAATCAGGCTTCACGTCACCCACCACTGGAACAGTCCATTGTCAGATATTTAGGCCCAGGCACCCAGGCAGAGGAGAGAGGTCCCGTAACAGAGAATCTGGCTTCATGTCAGCAGAGAATCAGTCTGCATGTCATAGCAGAGAATCAGGCTTCACGTCAGCCACCACTGTAACAGTCCCTTGTCATATATTTAGGCCCAGGCACCCAGGCAGAGGAGAGAGGTCCCGTAACAGAGAATCTGGCTTCATGTCAGCAGAGAATCAGTCTGCATGTCATAGCAGAGAATCAGGCTTCACGTCATCCACCACTGGAACAGTCCATTGTCATATATTTAGGCCCAGGCACCCAGGCAGAGGAGAGAGGTCCCATAACAGAGAATCTGGCTTCATGTCAGCAGAGAATCAGTCTGCATGTCATAGCAGAGAATCATGCTTCACGTCACCCACCACTGGAACAGTCCATTGTCATATATTTAGGCCCAGGCACCCAGGCAGAGGAGAGAGGTCCCGTAACAGAGAATCTGGCTTCATGTCAGCAGAGAATCAGTCTTCATGTCATAGCAGAGAATCATGCTTCACGTCACCCAACACTGGAACAGTCCATTGTCATATATTTAGGCCCAGGCACCCAGGCAGAGGAGAGAGGTCCCATAACAGAGAATCTGGCTTCATGTCAGCAGAGAATCAGTCTGCATGTCATAGCAGAGAATCAGGCTTCACGTCACCCACCACTGTAACAGTCCATTGTCATATATTTAGGCCCAGGCACCCAGGCAGAGGAGAGAGGTCCCGTAACAGAGAATCTGGCTTCATGTCAGCAGAGAATCAGTCTGCATGTCATAGCAGAGAATCAGGCTTCACGTCACCCACCACTGGAACAGTCCATTGTCATATATTTAGGCCCAGGCACCCAGGCAGAGGAGAGAGGTCCCGTAACAGAGAATCTGGCTTCATGTCAGCAGAGAATCAGTCTGCATGTCATAGCAGAGAATCAGGCTTCACGTCACCCACCACTGTAACAGTCCATTGTCATATATTTAGGCCCAGGCACCCAGGCAGAGGAGAGAGGTCCCGTAACAGAGAATCTGGCTTCATGTCAGCAGAGAATCAGTCTGCATGTCATAGCAGAGAATCATGCTTACGTCACCCAACACTGGAACAGTCCATTGTCAGATATTTAGGCCCAGGCACCCAGGCAGAGGAGAGAGGTCCCGTAACAGAGAATCATGGCTTCATGTCAGCAGAGAATCAGTCTTCATGTCATAGCAGAGAATCATGCTTCACGTCACCCAACACTGGAACAGTCCATTGTCAGATATTTAGGCCCCGGCACCCAGGCAGAGGAGAGAGGTCCCATAACAGAGAATCTGGCTTCATGTCAGCAGAGAATCAGTCTGCATGTCATAGCAGAGAATCAGGCTTCACGTCACCCACCACTGTAACAGTCCATTGTCATATATTTAGGCCCAGGCACCCAGGCAGAGGAGAGAGGTCCCATAACAGAGAATCTGGCTTCATGTCAGCAGAGAATCAGTCTGCATGTCATAGCAGAGAATCAGGCTTCACGTCACCCACCACTGTAACAGTCCATTGTCATATATTTAGGCCCAGGCACCCAGGCAGAGGAGAGAGGTCCCATAACAGAGAATCTGGCTTCATGTCAGCAGAGAATCAGTCTGCATGTCATAGCAGAGAATCAGGCTTCACGTCACCCACCACTGGAACAGTCCATTGTCATATATTTAGGCCCAGGCACCCAGGCAGAGGAGAGAGGTCCCTGTAACAGAGAATCTGGCTTCATGTCAGCAGAGAATCAGTCTGCATGTCATAGCAGAGAATCATGCTTTACGTCACCCAACACTGAAACAGTCCATTGTCAGATATTTAGGCCCAGGCACCCAGGCAGAGGAGAGAGGTCCCGTAACAGAGAATCTGGCTTCATGTCAGCAGAGAATCAGTCTGCATGTCATAGCAGAGAATCATGCTTCACGTCACCCGAACATTGGAACAGTCCATTGTCATATATTTAGGCCCCGGCACCCAGACAGAGGAGAGGTTCATTCAACTTTGGGTTGCCTCGCAATATAATGGTAAAATGAAAATAAAAATAGGATTGAATGAGGAAGTGCCCTGGAGTACAATAATATATGGTTAAGGGGAGGTAGTTAATGTCTAATCTGCACAAGGGATGGACAGGTCCTGTGGGATCCATGCCTGGTTCATTTTTATGAACGTCAGCTTGTCCACATTGGCTGTAGACAGGCGGCTGCGTTTGTCTGTAATGACGCCCCCTGCCGTGCTGAATACACGTTCAGACAAAACGCTGGCCGCCGGGCAGGCCAGCACCTCCAAGGCATAAAAGGCTAGCTCTGGCCACGTGGACAATTTAGAGACCCAGAAGTTGAATGGGGCCGAACCATCAGTCAGTACGTGGAGGGGTGTGCACACGTACTGTTCCACCATGTTAGTGAAATGTTGCCTCCTGCTAACACGTTGCGTATCAGTTGGTGGTGCAGTTAGCTGTGGCGTGTTGACAAAACTTTTCCACATCTCTGCCATGCTAACCCTGCCCTCAGAGGAGCTGGCCGTGACACAGCTGCCTTGGCGACCTCTTGCTCCTCCTGTGCCTTGGCCTTGGGCTTCCACTTGTTCCCCTGTGACATTTGGGAATGCTCTCAGTAGTGCGTCTACCAACGTGCGCTTGTACTCGCGCATCTTCCTATCACGCTCCAGTGCAGGAAGTAAGGTGGGCACATTGTCTCTGTATCGTGGATCCAGCAGGGTGGCAACCCAGTAGTCCGCACACGTTAAAATGTGGGCAACTCTGCTGTCGTTGCGCAGGCACTGCAGCATGTAGTCGCTCATGTGTGCCAGGCTGCCCAGGGGTAAGGACAAGCTATCCTCTGTGGGAGGCGTATCGTCATCGTCCTGCGTTTCCCCCCAGCCACGCACCAGTGATGGTGCCCGAGCTGCGTTGGGTGCCACCCCGCTGTGACCATGCTTCATCCTCATCCTCCCCCACCTCATCCTCGTCCTCCTCATCCTCCAGTAGTGGGCCCTGGCTGGCCACATTTGTACCTGGCCTCTGCTGTTGCAAAAAACCTCCCTCTGAGTCACTTCGAAGAGACTGGCCTGAAAGTGCTAAAAATGACCCCTCTTCCTCCTCCTCCTCCTGGGCCACCTCCTCTTCCATCATCGCCCTAAGTGTTTTCTCAAGGAGACATAGAAGTGGTATTGTAACGCTGATAACGGCGTCATCGCCACTGGCCATGTTGGTGGAGTACTCGAAACAGCGCAACAGGGCACACAGGTCTCGCATGGAGGCCCAGTCATTGGTGGTGAAGTGGTGCTGTTCCGCAGTGCGACTGACCCGTGCGTGCTGCAGCTGAAACTCCACTATGGCCTGCTGCTGCTCGCACAGTCTGTCCAGCATGTGCAAGGTGGAGTTCCACCTGGTGGGCACGTCGCATATGAGGCGGTGAGCGGGAAGGCCGAAGTTACGCTGTAGCGCAGACAGGCGAGCAGCGGCAGGATGTGAACGCCGGAAGCGCGAACAGACGGCCCGCACTTTATGCAGCAGCTCTGACATGTCGGGGTAGTTGTGAATGAACTTCTACACCACCAAATTCAGCACATGCGCCAAGCAAGGGATGTGCGTCAAACCGGCTAGTCCCAGAGCTGCAACGAGATTTCACCCATTATCGCACACCACCAGGCCGGGCTTGAGGCTCACCGGCAGCAACCACTCGTCGGTCTGTTGTTCTATACCCCGCCACAACTCCTGTGCGGTGTGGGGCCTGTACCCCAAACATATGAGTTTCAGAATGGCCTGCTGACGTTTACCCCGGGCTGTGCTGAAGTTGGTGGTGAAGGTGTGTGTCTGACTGGATGAGCAGGTGGAAGAAGAGGAGGAGGAAGCCGAGTAGGAGGAGGAGGCAACAGGAGGCAAAGAATGTTGCCCTGCGATCCTTGGCGGCGGAAGGACGTGAGCCAAACAGCTCTCCGCCTGGGGCCCAGCCGCCACTACATTTACCCAGTGTGCAGTTAGGGAGATATAGCGTCCCTGGCCGTGCTTACTGGTCCACGTATCTGTGGTTAGGTGGACCTTGCCACAGATGGCGTTGCGCAGTGCACACTTGATTTTATCGGATACTTGGTTGTGCAGGGAAGGCACGGCTCTCTTGAAGAAGTAGTGCCGGCTGGGAACAACATACTGTGGGATAGCAAGCGACATGAGCTGTTTGAAGCTGTCTTTGTCCACCAGCCTAAATGACAGCATTTCATAGGCCAGTAGTTTAGAAATTCTGGCATTCAGGGCCAGGGATCGAGGGTGGCTAGGTGGGAATTTACGCTTCCTCTCAAATGTTTGTGAGATGGAGAGCTGAACGCTGCCGTGTGACATGGTTGAGATGCTTGGCGACGGAGGTGGTGGTGTTGGTGGTACATCCTCTGTTTGCTGGGCGGCAGGTGCCAACGTTCCTCCAGAGGCGGAGGAAGAGGCCGAGGCGGCAGCAGCAGAAGAGGCCGAGGCGGAAGCAGCAGAAGAGGTAGCAGGGGGAGCCTGAGTGACTTCCTTGTTTTTAAGGTGTTTACCTCACTGCAGTTCATGCTTTGCATGCAGGTGCCTGGTCATACAGGTTGTGCTAAGGTTCAGAACGTTAATGCCTCGCATCAGGCTCTGATGGCACAGCGTGCAAAACCACTCGGGTCTTGTCGTTTGCACATTGTTTGAAGAAGTGCCATGCCAGGGAACTCCTTGAAGCTGCCTTTGGGGTGCTAGGTCCCAGATGGTAGCGGTCAGTAGCAGGCGGAGTCTCTTGGTGGCAGGTGTTCTGCTTTTGCCCACTGCTCCCTCTTTTGCTACACTGTTGGCTCGTTCTCACCACTGCCTCTTCCTCCGAACTGTGAAAGTCAGTGGCACGACCTTCATTCCATGTGGGGTCTAGGACCTCATCGTCCCCTGCATCGTCTTCCACCCAGTCTTGATCCCTGACCTCCTGTTCAGTCTGCACACTGCAGAATGACGCAGCAGTTGGCACCTGTGTTTCGTCATCATTAGAGAAGTGCTGAGGTGGTATTCCCATGTCCTCATCAACAGGAAACATAAGTGGTTGTGCGTCAGTGCATTTTATGTCTTCCACCGCTGGGGAAGGGCTAGGTGGATGCCCTTGGGAAACCCTGCCAGCAGAGTCTTCAAACAGCATAAGAGACTGCTGCATAACTTGAGGCTCAGACAGTTTCCCTGATATGCATGGGGGTGATGTGACAGACTGATGGGGAGATAATGTGAACGTGCTGGATTCACTGTCGGCCACCCAATTGACTAATGCCTGTACCTGCTCAGGCCTTACCATCCTTAGAACGGCATTGGGCCCCATCAAATATCGCTGTAAATTCTGGCGGCTACTGGGACCTGAGGTAGTTGGTACACTAGGACGTGTGGATGTGGCAGAACGGCCACGTCCTCTCCCAGCACCAGAGGGTCCACTAACACCACCACGACCATGTCCGTGTCCTTTACTAGATGTTTTCCTCATTGTTATCGTTCACCACAACAACAAAAATATTATTTGGCCCAATGTATTGAATTCAAATTCAGGCCTTTTTTTTACAGACACCTAACACTATCTGGCTATCTATTTAGGTACCATATTACACTAATACAGGCACAGCAGTAACCACAGATTTAGCTGACTATGAATTTGAGGCCTAGTATTTAGGCACGGGTGACAGGCATACGTTTACGGACAGAATTAGACTGGGATATGCACAGTAGCATGTGTGTCAAGTTATTGAGAATGACCCTATCAGCACCTTGATTCTAATATACCCTTTTAGGGATGGATTTAAAGTAGGCCTGATACAGCAGAAACCACTAATTTAGAGAATTGCTAAATTGGGAATTGTATTTCAACCCAGAACAAAAACTGTGCTTTGACGGACACTAAATAACTTGCCCAGCCACAGCAATAACCACAGATTTAGCTGACTACAAATTTGAGGCCTATTATTTAGGCCCTGGGTGACAGGTATACGTTTACGGACAGAATTAGACTGGAATATGCACAGTAGCGTGTGTGTCAAGTTATTGAGAATGACCCTATCAGCACCTTGATTCTAATATACCCTTTTAGGGATAAATTTAAAGTAGGCCTGATACAGCAGAAACCACTAATTTAGAGAATTGCTAAATTGGGAATTGTATTTCAACCCAGAACAAAAACTGTGCTTTGACAGACACTAAATAACTTGCTTAGCCACAGCAATAACCACAGATTTAGCTGACTACAAATTTGAGGCCTATTATTTAGGCGCTGGATGACAGGTATACGTTTACGGACAGAATTAGACTGGGATATGCACAGTAGCGTGTGTGTCAAGTTATTGAGAATGACCCTATCAGCACCTTGATTCTAATATACCCTTTTAGGGATGGATTTAAAGTAGGCCTGATACAGCAGAAACCACTAATTTAGAGAATTGCTAAATTGGGAATTGTATTTCAACCCAGAACAAAAACTGTGCTTTGACGCACACTAAATAACTTGCCCAGCCACAGCAATAACCACAGATTTAGCTGACTATAAATTTGAGGCCTATTATTTAGGCGCTGGGTGACAGGTATACATTTACAGACAGAATTAGACTGGGATATGCACAGTAGCGTGTGTGTCAAGTTATTGAGAATGACACTATCAGCACCTTGATTCTAATATACCCTTTTAGGGATAGATTTAAAGTAGGCCTGATACAGCAGAAACCACTAATTTAGAGAATTGCTAAATTGGGAAGGCCTATTATTTGAGGCCTATTATTTAGGCGCTGGGTGACAGGTATACGTTTACTGATGGATATAGCCAAAAAACAACCACACTATTGAGGATTAAATGCACTTGGTGACAGGCTCAGCTTGCCCCTGATGTAGTATATGGCCAAAAAATAACCACACTATTGATGGTTAAATGCACTTGGTGTGACAGCTTCACCCTGATGTAGGATATAGCCAAAAAAACAACCACACCATTGAGGGTTAAATGCACTTGGTGACAGGCTCAGCTTGCCCCTGATGTAGTATATGGCCAGAAAATAACCACACTATTGAGGGTTAAATGCACTTGGTGACAGCTTGACCCTGATGTAGGATATAGCCAAAAAATAACCACACTATTGAGGGTTAAATGTACTTGGTGGCAGCTTGTGCTGGGGCACCAGAAGACGCAAAATGGGTGCCGATCACCCCAGAAAAAAGTGAATGAAAAACGCTCTGGGCAATTGAATATCAGCAGTTCAATTATCCACAGCTGCAGATCAATCAATGAATGAAGTCTTTTGGAGGAGTTAATCACTGCCTAATCTCGCCCTAACATCGCAGCTGCAACCTCTCCCTACACTGATCAGAGCAGAGTGACGTGCGGCGCTACGTGACTCCAGCTTAAATAGAGGCTGGGTCACATGCTGCACTGGCCAATCACAGCCATGCCAATAGTAGGCATGGCTATGATGGCCTCTTGGGGGAAGTAGTATGACGCTTGTTGATTGGCTGCTTTGCAGCCTTTCAAAAAGCGCCAAGAAAGCGACCAACACCGAACCCGGACTTTTACGAAAATGTTCGGGTCCGTGTCACGGACAACCCAAAATTTGGTATGAACCCGAACTATACAATTCAGGTTCACTCATCCCTAATAATGACCACTCACAAGGTGAAGGTCCCCAATACAGATCAGGACTACAAAATCCCAGGTACTTTCACCTGCACCACATAAAATGTGGTCTTTCTGATTGTATGTACCAAATGTCCTACTGGAGGTCTGCCGATGAAACTGGCCAAAAACTCTGAACAAGAATTAACTCTCATCGCCACACAATAAAAGAAGAAAGGAAAGGTTTCCCTGTACCTAAACACTTTTGCAGCCATGACCACAATATCACAGACATGAAAGCATTGATGTTAAAGGGGAATTTCAAATCAGAGGGACAGGAGAATCAGGGAATACAAGTTAATGATGACCTTTGACACACTTCGATCAGGAATGAATGTGTCTCATGGATTTATGTCTGCCTACATCTCTTAACTACTTTGCATCCGGGTCATTTGCCCCCTTCCTGACCAGGCCTAATTTTGCAAATCTGACATATCTCATTTTATGTGGTAATAACTTTGGAACACTCTCACTTATCCAAGCCATTCTGAGATTGTTTTCTTTTAACACATCGTACTTCATGATAGTCATAAATTTGGGTCAATATATTTCGCCTTTATTTATGAAAAAAGTCACAAATTGACAAAAAAAATAGAAAAATTTGCAATTTCCAAAATTTCGATTCATCTGCTTTTAAAACAGAAAGTGATACCTCATAAAATATTTATTACTTAACATTTCGCGTATGTCTACTTTATGTTGGCATCATTTTGGAAATGTCCTAAAAACATTTTTAAGGATTAGAACTATAGAAGCAATTCTTAAAATTTTTACGAAAATTGCCAAAACCCACTTTATAAGGACCAGTTCAGGTCTGAAGTCACTTTGTGGGGCTTACATAGTGGATACCCCCATAAATGACCCCATTGTAGAAACTACACCCCTCAAGTTACTAAAACCCTTTAGGCGTTCCACAAGATCACATTTTAAAATTTAACTTTGTTTTTTGCAGATTTTCATTTTAATTAATTTTTTTCTTTAATACATCGAGGGTTAACAGCCAAACAAAACTCAATATTTATTACCCTGATTCTGCGATTTACAGAAACACCCCACATGTGGTCATAAACTGCTTGGGCACACGGCAGGGCACAGAAGAAAAGGAGCGCCACATGGTTTTTGGAAGGCAGATTTTGCTGAACTCGTTTTTAGATGCCATGTCCCATTTGAAGCCCCCCTGATGCACCCTTACAGTAGAAACTCCCCAAAAGTGACCCATTTTGCAAACTAGGGGATAAGGTGCCAGTTTTATTGGTACTATTTTTGGGTACATATGATTTTTTGATCATATAATTTTTGATCTGTTTTAGCACCGTTTTTATTTATTTATTTTTACAGCGTTCACCTGAGGGGTTAGGTCATATGACATTTTCATAGAGCAGATTGTTACGGACGTGGCGATACCTGTATACTTTTTCTTATTTATTTAAGTTGTTTTGAAACGATATGTACCTCACAGTCAGCAGACACATTTCAGCCAATCAGCAGCAGACCCTCCCTCCCAGACCCTCCCACCTCCTGGACAGCATCCATTTTAGATTCATTCGGAAGCTGCATTCTTAGTGAGAGGAGGTACAGTGTAGCTGCTGCTGATTTAATAGGGAAATCGATAGCTAGGCAGTGGCGGATCCAGGGGGGGGGGCAACGGGGCAATTGCCCCCCCCCGAGCTGGCGGCGGGCGGCGGCAGCGGGGCACAGGGAGATGAGCGCTTCCATTGTGGAAGCGCTCATCTCCAGTCATCTGTATCGCTGTCCTCAGGACAGCAATACAGATGCCTGCCTGTGCTGTGGCAGGGAGGGGGAGGCGTGTCCCTTTCCCTTCCTCTGATAGGCTGCCGGCCAAGTGCTTGCAGCCTATCAGAGGCCGGCGCAGGCGGCGCGATGACGTCATCGCGCTGCCTGCGCCATACAGCGTGAGACACAGGCCAGAAGAGGCTGCATCGCATCGCTGACATGGAGGTAAGTATGTGTTTTTTTATTTTTTATTATATACAATACTTTTACTGGGGGCGCTTATTACTGGCACAGGGGGGCTGTTATCACTGGGGGCACTTATTACTGGCACAGGGGGGCTGTTATCACTGGGGGCCCTTTTTACTGGCACAGGGGGGTTGTTTATCACTGGGGGCTCTTTTATTACTGGGGGCACTTATTACTGGCACAGGGGGGCTGTTATCACTGGGGGCTCTTATTACTGGCACAGGGGGGCTGTTATCACTGGGGGCTCTTATTACTGGGGGCACTTATTACTGGCACAGGGGGGCTGTTATCACTGGGGGCTCTTATTACTGGCACAGGGGGGCTGTTATCACTGGGGGCTCTTATTACTGGCACAGGGGGGCTGTTATCACTGGGGGCTCTTATTACTGGCACAGGGGGGCTGTTATCACTGGGGGCTCTTATTACTGGCACAGGGGGGCTGTTATCACTGGGGGCTCTTATTACTGGCACAGGGGGCTGTTATCACTGGGGGCTCTTATTACTGGCACAGGGGGCTGTTATTACTGGCACAGGAGGGCTGTTATTACTGGCACAGGGGGGCTGTTATTACTGGGGGATGTTATTACTGGCACAGAGGGGCTGTTATCACTGGGGGCTGTTATTACTGGCCCAGAGGGGCTCTTATTACTGGGGGCTGTTATTACTGGCAAAGGAGGGCTGTTATTGCAGCCTATCAGAGGCCGGCGCAGGCGGCGCGATGACGTCATCGCGCTGCCTGCGCCATACAGCGTGAGACACAGGCCAGAAGAGGCTGCATCGCATCGCTGACATGGAGGTAAGTATGTGTTTTTTTATTTTTTATTATATACAATACTTTTACTGGGGGCGCTTATTACTGGCACAGGGGGGCTGTTATCACTGGGGGCCCTTTTTACTGGCACAGGGGGGTTGTTTATCACTGGGGGCTCTTTTATTACTGGGGGCACTTATTACTGGCACAGGGGGGCTGTTATCACTGGGGGCTCTTATTACTGGCACAGGGGGGCTGTTATCACTGGGGGCTCTTATTACTGGGGGCACTTATTACTGGCACAGGGGGGCTGTTATCACTGGGGGCTCTTATTACTGGCACAGGGGGGCTGTTACTGGCACAGTGCCAGTAATAAGAGCCCCCAGTGATAACAGCCCTCCTGTGCCAGTAATAACAGCCCCCTGTGCCAGTAATAACAGCCCCCAGTGATAACAGCCCCCTGTGCCAGTAATAAGAGCCCCCAGTGATAACAGCCCCCCTGTGCCAGTAATAAGAGCCCCCAGTGATAACAGCCCCCCTGTGCCAGTAATAAGAGCCCCCAGTGATAACAGCCCCCCTGTGCCAGTAATAAGAGCCCCCAGTGATAACAGCCCCCCTGTGCCAGTAATAAGTGCCCCCAGTAATAAGAGCCCCCAGTGATAACAGCCCCCCTGTCCCTGTGCCAGTAATAAGAGCCCCCAGTGATAACAGCCCCCCTGTGCCAGTAATAAGTGCCCCAGTAATAAGAGCCCCCAGTGATAACAGCCCCCCTGTCCCTGTGCCAGTAATAAGAGCCCCCAGTGATAACAGCCCCCCTGTGCCAGTAATAAGAGCCCCCAGTGATAACAGCCCCCCGTGCCAGTAATAAGAGCCCCCAGTGATAACAGCCCCCCTGTGCCAGTAATAAGAGCCCCCAGTGATAACAGCCCCCCTGTGCCAGTAATAAGAGCCCCCAGTGAAAACAGCCCCACGGGGGGCTGTTATCACTGGGGGCTCTTATTACTGGCACAGGGGGGCTGTTATCACTGGGGGCTCTTATTACTGGCACAGGGACAGGGGGGCTGTTATCACTGGGGGCTCTTATTACTGGGGGCACTTATTACTGGCACAGGGGGGCTGTTATCACTGGGGGCTCTTATTACTGGCACAGGGGGGGCTGTTATCACTGGGGGCTCTTATTACTGGCACAGGGGGGCTGTTATCACTGGGGGCTCTTATTACTGGCACTGGGGGCTCTTATCACTGGGACAGGGGGGCTGTTATCACTGGGGGCTCTTATTACTGGCACGGGGGGCTGTTATCACTGGGGGCTCTTATTACTGGCACAGGGGGGCTGTTATCACTGGGGGCTCTTATTACTGGCACAGGGGGCTGTTATCACTGGGGGCTGTTATTACTGGCACAGGGGGCTGTTATTACTGGCACAGGAGGGCTGTTATTACTGGCACAGGGGGGCTGTTATTACTGGGGGATGTTATTACTGGCACAGAGGGGCTGTTATCACTGGGGGCTGTTATCACTGGGGGCTGTTATTACTGGCCCAGAGGGGCTCTTATTACTGGGGGCTGTTATTACTGGCAAAGGAGGGCTGTTATTACTGGGGGCTGTTATTACTGGCACAGTGGGTCTGTTATCACTGGGAAGCTGTTATCACTGGGGGCTGTTATTACTGTCACAGGGGGGCTGTTATTACTGTCACAGGGGGGCTCTTATTACTGGGTGTGGAGCACTATGGGGTCATTTACTAGGGGCACTATATAGGGGTATTTTATACTGGCACATTATGGGGCACTATGGGGACATTAGCTCAACTGGGGCATTACAAGGGGGTATTTTTTGCACTGTCACATTATAAGGCGAATTATTTCTACTGGGGGGCATTATGGTGGGCTTTATTACTCCCCCATGGTATGACCCCCTAGTAGCAGCACCGGCCTATCCTTCTGCCCCTTCTCCAAATCCTTATTATGAAATCTTTCTCATTAGGATAAAACACAACATCATCTCCGCCGAGCCCCCGGCTAAAGTGTGGAAGTGGCGTCCGAGATCCCCAAGGGTCAAGTCAAGTAATTGTAAGTTTTCATGTGAAATATGTTTGTTATACACATATAGCATACACTGTGCCCGACAATATACAGTATAGCGCTACACTGTGCCCCACAATGTACAGTATACCACTACACTGTGTAGTCTGTTCTATAAGTACCATTGTTTTGTGGCGGCGGACAGAAAATAATCTGAAAGTGCCCCTCCCGAGACCAGGCTCTGGATCCGCCACTGTAGCTAGGTTAGTGTATTCAGTGTCCACTCCAGTCCTGAAAGACTCATCTGATCTCTGCTGTAAGGACAGCATCCTGACAGCACCTCAAAAAGCCCTTTTTAGGAATAGAACATCAGTCTGCTTTTTTTTTTTTCCTGTGTAATCTAATTGCAGTTGCCTGTCACCGTGTGTGTCAGGCTCACAGCGTATACTGTGCCCACTTGCCCAGTGCCACCACTCATATCTGGTGTCACAGTAGCTTGCATTTTTTTCTTAAAACAACAATTTTGACTGTAATAGAACAGCAGTCAGTTGCCTGCAAGCGTGTGTGTTTCAGGCCCTGCAAGTGCAGAGTGTCACCTCACCAGTGCAACTCCTATCTGGTGTCACAGTATATTACATAAAAAAAAATTAAAAAATACAATTTTGATTGTAATAGAATAGCAGTCATTTGCCTGCAAGCGTGTGTGTCAGGCCTACAGCGTCTACTCTGCCAACTACTGCCAGTGCACAGTGCCACTCATATCTGGTGTCACAGTAGCTTGCACGCATAGTACAACTAAACTAATCTTAAAAAAATGACAGACAGAGGCAGGTCACCCTGCAGGGGCCGTCGTGGTCATGGTGCTGTGATTCCCTTTGGCCCTAGAATAATGCCCAGTGTTCAGAGGCCACATACCCTGAACTCAAAAAGTTCTGAGGACATAGTTGACTGGCTAACACAGGACACCCAATCTTCTACAGCTTCCGCTCGGAACCTTGATGCACCATCCTCCTCCAGCTCAGCTTCGGGCACCTCTCAAGTTACCACTCGCCCGCCTGCCGCCACCACCAACACTAGCACCACAGCTGCTTCACTTGATCTATCAGAGCAGTTATTTACACATCAGTTGGAAGAAATGAGTGACTATTATTGCCAGAGGATGTAGATAACAGGGATATGTCTCAGTCAGGCAGCATTACACACATGGATGTACGGTGTGATGATGATGATGTTGTACCCACTGCTGCTTCCTTTGCTGAGTTGTCAGATACAAGTGAAGCGGTTGATGATGGCAATGTGTCCATGGATGTCACGTGGGTGCCTGCTCGAAGAGAAGAAAAACAGGGGGAAAGTTCAGATGGAGAGACATAGAGGAGGAGGAGACGAGTTGGAAGCAGGGGGAGGTCGTCGCAAGGAGCTAGTGGCACAGTCAGACAGCATGTATCGGCACCCGGGGTCAGCCAGACAGCACGGCAATCAATGCATGCTGTTGCCACCACCAGAATGCCGTCATTGCAAAGCTCAGCAATGTGGCATTTTTTGTGTGTGTCTGCCTCTAACAACAGCGATGCCATTTGCAACCTATGCCAAAAGAAACTGAGTCGTGGGAAGTCCAACACCCACCTAGGTACAACTGCTTTGCGAAGGCACATGATCGCACATCACAAATGCCTATGGGATCAACACACGATGACGAGTAGAAGCAGCACACAAACTCAAAGCCACCATCCTCCTCCTGGTCCAGCATCTTCAGCCATGTCAACCACTGCTGTCCTCCTTGCCCCTTCTCAACCATCCGCCACTCCGTCTCTCGCCTTGAGCAGTTCCTGCTCATCTGCCCACAGTCAGATGTCTGTCAAGGACATGTTTGAGCGTAAGAAGACAATGTCACAGAGTCACCCCCTTGCCAGGCGTCTGACAGCTGGCTTGTCGAAACTCTTAGCCCGCCAGCTTTGACCATACAAGCTGGTGGAGTCTGAGGCCTTCAAAAAATTTGTAGCTAATGGGACACCGCAGTGGAAGGTACCCGGACGAAATTTCTTTTCACAAAATGTAATCCCCAACCTGTACTCAAAAGGAAGTCATGGCATGTCTGGCACACAGTGTTGGGGCAAGGGTCCATCTGACCACTGATACCTGGTCTGCAAAGCACGGTCAGAGCAGGTATATCACCTACAGTGCTCATTGGGTAAACCTGCTGACGGCTGTCAAGCATGGAATGCGTGGCTCTGCAGAGGAGTTGGTGACACTGCCACGACTTGCAGGCAGGCCTGCTGCCACCTCCTCTACTCATCCTACTCCATCCTCTTCTATAACCTCCTCGGCTGAGTCCTCTTCTGCTGCTGCATCTTGCTCCACATCAACTGCACCCCCCCAGCTCCCCAGGGGCTATTCCACATCCCGGATACGACAGTGTCACGCTGTCTTGGGGTTGACTTGCCTGAAAGCTGAGAGTCACAACGGAACAGCACTCCTGTCCGCCCTGAACGCACAGGTGGCTCAATGGCTGACTCCATACCAAATGGAGATCGGCAAAGTAATGTGTGACAACGGAAGCAATTTGTTGGCGGCATTGAATTTGGGCAAGTTAACACATGTGCTGTGCATGGCACATGTGTTGAATCTGATTGTACAATGCTTTGTGCATAAGTACCCAGGCTTACAGGTAGAGATGTCCCAAACTATTCGCCGGCGAATAGTTCCCGGCGAACATAGCTTGTTCGCGTTCGCCGCTGCGGGCAAACATATGCGATGTTCGTTCCGCCTCCTATACGTCATCATTGAGCAAACTTTGACCCTGTGCCTCACAGTCAGCAGACACATTCCAGCCAATCAGCATACCCTCCCTCCCAGACCCTCCCACCGCCTATCAAAAAGCAAGGACAGCATCCATCTTAGATTAATTCTGAAGCTGCAGTGTCACAAAGTTGCAATCGCAATGCGATTAATACAGGTTATATTAATCGCATTGCGATTACAACTTAGAGCTGGGTTCCTAATGGTTATATTGATAGAATATAATGAAGATTGAGAATATAGTGCTATATTCATTGTCAATTCTACCAATACAACCATTAGGAACTCAGATCTAAGTTTTAATCGCAATGCGAATAATGCAGGTTATATTAATCGCATTGCGAATTCAAGCTAGCGAATGCAAGCTAAGTTCCTAATGGTTGTATTGCTATAATTGACGAATATAACGAATATAGCACTATATTCTCAATCTTCATTATATTCTAGCAATAAAATCATTAGAAACCTAGCAGCTCTAAGTTGAATTCGCAATGCGATTAATATAACCTGCATTAATTGCATTGCGATTACAACTTTCTCAAATCCGACAGTACATTCTAGCATGGAGCCGTTCTCATGGTGATGGGGACGCTCCATGAGCACGGAAGTCGGCAGAAGCTCTAAGTTGAAATCGCAATGCGATTAATTCAAGTTCTATAAATCGCATTGCGATTTCAACAGAACTTCTGCTGACTTCCGTGCTCATGGAGCGTCCCCATCACCATGGGAACGACTCCATGCTAGAATGTACTGTCGGATTTGAGAAAGTTGAAATCGCAATGCGATTAATTCAAGTTCTATAAATCGCATTGCGATTTCAACTTACCACACTCTGCGTCAACTACGTAATTTTCCATGGGAGTTTTGCCATGGATCCCCTCCGGCATGCCACAGTCCAGGTGTTAGTCCCCTTGAAACAACTTTTCCATCACTATTGTGGCCACAAAGAGTACCTGTGGGTTTTCAAATTCGGCTTCCTATTGATGTCTATTGCGGTTCGCCCGGTTCGCATGTTTGCGAACATTTGTGGAAATTCACATTCGTGAACGGAAAATTTTATGTTTGCGACATCACTACTTACAGGACGTCCTCAAGCAGGCCAGGAAGGTGTGTGGCCATTTCAGGCGTTCCTACACGGCCATGGCACACTTTTCAGCTATCCAGCGGCAAATCAACATGCCAGTGAGGCGCTTGATTTGCGACAGCCCGACACGTTGGAATTCAACACTCCTAATGTTCGACCGCCTGCTCCAACAAGAAAAAGCAGTCAACGAGTATTTGTATGACCGGGGTGCTAGGACAGCCTCTGCGGAGGTGGGAATTTTTTTGCCACGTTACTGGACGCTCATGCGCAATGCCTGTAGGCTCATGCGTCTTTTTGAGGAGGTGACAAACCTAGTCAGTCGCACTGAAGGCACCATCAGCGACATCATCCCATTTGTTTTCTTCCTGGAGCATGCCCTGCGAAGAGTGATGGATCAGGCCGTAGATGAGCGTGAAGAGGAAGAGGAAGAGTTGTGGTCACCATCACCACCAGAAACAGCCTTATCAACATCGCTTGCTTAACCTGCGGCAACACTGGAAGAGGAGTCTGAGGAAGAGGAGTCAGAGGAGGAATGTGGCTTTCCCAGGGTGCTCGTTGTCACCTATCTGGTACCCATGGTGTTGTACGTGGCTGAGGGGAAGAACATACCTTCACTGAGATCAGTGAGGACGAGGAACGGAACATGAGGAGCTCAGCATCCAACCTTGTGCAAATGGGGTCTATCATGCTGTCGTGCCTGGTGAGGGACCCTCGTATAAAAAGGCTGAAGGAGATTGACATGTACTGGGTGGCCACACTACTAGACCCCCAGTATAAGCAGAAAGTGCCTGAAATGTTACTGAATTACCGGAAGTCGGAAAGGATGCAACAGTTCCAAAATAAATTAAAAAGTACGCTTTAACCACTTCAGCCCCGCTAGGTGAAACCCCCTTCATGACCAGAGCACTTTTTACACTTCGGCACTACACTCCTTTCACCGTTTATCGCTCGGTCATGCAACTTACCACCCAAATGAATTTTACCTCCTTTTCTTCTCACTAATGGAGCTTTCATTTGGTGGTATTTCATTGCTGCTGGCATTTTTACTTTTTTGTTATTAATCAAAATGTAACGATTTTTTTGCAAAAAAATGACATTTTTCACTTTCAGCTGTAAAATTTTGCAAAAAAAACGACATCCATATATAAATTTTTCGCCAAATTTATTGTTCTACATGTCTTTGATAAAAAAAAAATGTTTGGGCAAAAAAAAATGGTTTGGGTAAAAGTTATAGCATTTACAAACTATGGTACAAAAATGTGAATTTCCGCTTTTTGAAGCAGCTCTGACTTTCTGAGCACCTGTCATGTTTCCTGAGGTTCTACAATGCCCAAACAGTAGAAAAACCCCACAAATGACCCCATTTCGGAAAGTAGACACCCTAAGGTATTCGCTGATGGGCATAGTGAGTTCATAGAACTTTTTTTTTTTTGTCACAAGTTAGCGGAAAATGATGATTTTTTTTTCTCTTTTTTCCTTACAAAGTCTCATATTCCACTAACTTGCGACCAAAAATAAAAAAATTCTAGGAACTCGCCGTGCCCCTCACGAAATACCTTGGGGTGTCTTCTTTCCAAAATGGGGTCACTTGTGGCGTAGTTATACTGCCCTGGCAATTTAGGGGCCCAAATGTGTGAGAAGTACCTTGCAATCAAAATGTGTAAAAAATGGCCTGCGAAATCCGAAAGGTGCACTTTGGAATGTGTGCCCCTTTGTCCACCTTGGCTGCAAAAAAGTGTCACACATCTGGTATCGCCGTACTCAGGAGAAGTTGGGGAATGTGTTTTGGGGTGTCATTTTACATATACCCATGCTGGGTGAGATAAATATCTTGGCAAAAGACAACTTTTCCCATTTTTTTTATACAAAGTTGGCATTTGACCAAGATATTTTTCTCACCCAGCATGGGTATATGTAAAATGACACCCTAAAACACATTCCCCAACTTCTCCCGAGTACGGCGATACCAGATGTGTGACTTTTTTGCAGCCTAGATGCGCAAAGGTGCCCAAATTCCTTTTAGGAGGGCATTTTTAGACATTTGGATCCCAGACTTCTTCTCACACTTTTGGGCCCCTAAAAAGCCAGGGCAGTATAAATACCCCACATGTGACCCTACTTTGGAAAGAAGACACCCCAAGGTATTCAATGAGGGGCCTGGCGAGTTCATAGAATTTTATTTTTTTGCATAAGTTAGCGGAAATTGATTTTTAATTTTTTTATTTTTTCTCACAAAGTCTCACTTTCCGCTAACTTAGGAAAAAAAATTCTATCTTCCATGGACTCAATATGCCCCTCACGGAATACCTTGGGGTGTCTTCTTTCCGAAATGGGGTCACATGTGGGGTATTTATACTGCCCTGGCTTTTTAGGGGCCCTAAAGCGTGAGAAGAAGTCTGGAATATAAATGTCTAAAAATGTTTACGCATTTGGATTCCGTGAGGGGCATGGCGAGTTCATGTGAGATTTTATTTTTTGACACAAGTTAGTGGAATATGAGACTTAGTAAGAAAAAACAAACAAAAAATATATATATTTCCGCTAACTTGGGCCCAAAAAAATGTCTGAATGGAGCCGATCAATGACAGGGGGGTGATCACCCATATAGACATTGATCACCCCCCTGTAAGGCTCCATTCAGACGTCTGTATGATTTTTACGGATCCATGGATACATGGATCGGATCCGCAAAACACATGCGGACGTCTGAATGGAGCCTTACAGGGGGGTGATCAATGACAGGGGGGTGATCAGGGAGTGTATATGGGTGATCACCCGCCTGTCATTGATCACCCCCCTGTAAGGCTCCATTCAGACGTCTGCATGTGTTTTGCGGATCCGATCTATGTATCCATGTATCCGTAAAAATCATACAGACGTCTGAATGGAGCCTTACAGGGGGGTGATCAATGACAGGGGGTGATCAGGGAATCTATATGGGTGATCACCCGCCTGTCATTGATCACCCCCCTGTAAGGCTCCATTCAGACGTCCGCATGTGTTTTGCGGATCCGATCCATGTATCCGTGGATCCGTAAAAATCATACAGACGTCTAAACGGAGCCTGACAGGGGGGTGATCAATGACAGGGGGGTGATCAATGATAGGGGGGGTGATCAATGATAGGGGGGGTGATCAGGGAGTTTATATAGGGTGATCATAGGTGATCAGGGGTTCATAAGGGGTTAATAAGTGACGGGGGAGGGAGTGTAGTGTAGTGTGGTGTTTGGTGCGACTTTACTGAGCTACCTGTGTCCTCTGGTGGTCGATCCAAACAAAAGGGACCACCAGAGGACCAGGTAGCAGGTATATTAGACGCTGTTATCAAAACAGCGTCTAATATACCTGTTAGGGGTTAAAAAAAAAATCACATCTCCAGCCTGCCAGCGAGCAATCGCCGCTGGCAGGCTGGAGATCCACTCGCTTACCTTCTGTTCCTGTGCGTTCACAGGAAATCTCGGGTATCGCGAGATGACGCGCCGATGCGTCCAGGAGGAGTAAATCAACCACGTCCCGGACGCATCGGCGCGTTAGGCGGTCGGGAGGTGGTTAATATTGATAAGTAACCATGGCAATCAGGACTGCAGTAGCGTCCTGGTTGCCATGGTTACCGATCGGAGCCCCAGCGGGGGGGGGGGGGGGCGCACACTGGCCACCAATGATAATACAATAGAGGGAGGGAGGGGGGGCCCGCACACTGACCACCAATGATAATACAATAAAGGGAGGGGGGGCCGCACACTGGCCACCAATGATAATACAATAGAGGGAGGGGGGGGGCCCGCACTGGCCACCAATGAAATTAAAACTGGGAGGGAGGGGGGTCTGCCCCCTGCTGCCTGGCAGCCCCTGATCTCTTACAGGGGGCTATGATACGCACAATTAACCCCTTCGGGTGCGGCACCTGAGGGGTTAATTGTGCGGATCACAGCCCCCTGTAAGAGATTGGGGGCAGTCATTTACACAGTTCGTAGTATATTCTAAGGGCTCTTTCACACCTGCGTTCTTTTCTTCCGGCATAGAGTTCTGTGTGCATCCATTTTTTTTCACTGACCCATTGACTTGAATGGGTCCGTGAACCGTTGTCCGTCAAAAAAAAAAAAAGGACAGGTCGTATTTTTTGACGGACAGGATACACGGAGGCGGATGACAAACGGTGCATTTTCCAAGTTTTCAACTGACCCATTGAAAGTCAGGGACACTGTTATGGGGGGGGGGGGGGGAATCTGTGGATGACACATAAGATGCCCCCATAACAGTGCCATCCACAGATGCACCCATAACAGTGCCATCCACAGATGCCCCTATAACAGTGCCATCCACAGATGCCCCTATAACAGTGCCATCCACAGACCACCATTAGTTCAAAACCCACCAAAAGCACACCTTTTGGTTAAAAATATTTTTTTTCTTATTTTCCTCCTCAAAAACCTAGGTGCGTCTTATAGGGTGAAAAATATGGTAATTATAACTTTTTGTGAATTGGGACGTTTAAACTTTTTTTTTTATTCCAATTTAAATCTAGTAGGAGTCGGTTAATTTTTTGCAGACTTCGACTCCAGGTACTAGGGCTGCATGATATGGGAATTTTGTGTGATTGCGATTAGGGCCCTAAAAATTGCGATAACGATATTTTAAGGGAATAGTGCTAGAGGTCTATTTGCTTGGATTTTCCCATATGAGCCGCTGACGAGGCTGGGTATGATATAGTTATGGGGGATCTGTGGAGGACGCCGTTATGTGGGATCTGTGCTATGACACATAGGACCATGAGGGGCGCCAGCATAACACAGCATGCCTCCTCTGTCATATCCTATATTAAATTTTGCATAGACAATATCACTGATACCCAAATCATTCGGACCTTCCCAAATAGGAAACCATGGATAAACAGAAATGTCCAAAACCTTTTGAAGGCACGTGACATTGCTTTCCGAAAGGGAGACCCAGAGGAGTACAAAACAGCCCGGTCCAATCTGAAGAGGGGCATTAAGGAGGCGAAGCACTGCTACAAAACAAAAATACAACATCATTTTACAAGCTCCGATTCCCGACGCATGTGGCAGGGTATCAAGTCCATTACGAATTATAAGAGCAACACCTGTTCCATCAACACTGGAAATTCTCTCTCCTGATGACTTAAATCATTTTTTTGCACGATTTGACAAAGGCAATGAGCTGCCTATCATCAAATTTGCCCAGTAAGAGGCTCCATTATGTTCCCTGATGCTGAGAGCACATGAGGTAGAATGGGCCTTCAGCCACATTAATCCCCACAAAGCAGCTGGCCCTGATGAAGTTCCTGGAAAAGTGCTAAAAAACTGTGCTAAACAGCTGAAAACAGTGTTTACCAGTATGTTTAACAGCTCACTAGAGCAGGCCATTGTCGCCACTTGCCTGAAGTCCTCCACAATTGTCCCAATTCCAAAACAGGCCGGGGTGAAACCTTAAAGGGAACCTGTCATGTGGATATTTGATTATAATCTAACTAATTATATATAATCATTAACTACTAAAAAGTACCTTAGATGTATTCACTTACTGAGGTGACAGATGGTTACCTCATAATATACATATACACATACAAAGATGTCGCATGCTAATAAGCTGATTCGAGTCCGGCGTGATGTCATTGAGTCCAGCGTATATTTAATTCAGCTATAGCCACTCCCCTGCCCACCTGCTGCTGATTCCTATGGAAACAAACTGTCACTCAGCAGCAGGTGGGCGGGAAGAGTCAGGAGCTCATAAATATTCATGACTCATCATTATCAGCTGGAGCTTTTCAATACAAGATGATGGCAGATTGACTGGGTCAATTAAAGAAAGTGACCCAGCATTTTGCTAAGAGAATCAGTCACTTATTTATGTTGCCCTTAGTTAGGACACCATAAAACTGGTGACAGGTTCCCTTTAAGTGATTATCGCCCTCTCACTCCTATTGCTATGAAGTGTTTTGAACAACTTGTCCTCAGGCACATGAAGAGCAAGATCTGCACCTCCATGGGTCAATACCAGTTTGCTTACAGAGCACAAAGGTCGGCTGAGGACGCCGTCTCACTTACCCTTCACACTGCGTTGTCACACCTGGAGCAGAGAGACAGCTATGTGCGGATGCTGTTCATCGATTACAGCTCGGCCTTTAACACCATCCCTCCCAACAAGTTGGCAACGAAACTGAACAACTTGGGTCTCAGCTCACACCTGTGCAACTGGATACTGGATTTTCTTACAAAAAGACCACAAATCGTACGCATGGGCAAGCACTTTTCTTCATCCTTAACACTAGACACTGGGTACCGCAAGGCTGTGTGTTGAGCCCTCACCTTTACTCCCTCTTCACAAATGACTGTAAACCTATTCACAATACCAATACCATTATAAAATTTGCAGATGACACGACCGTGATAGGCTAATCTCCAACAATGATGAAACAGCCTATAGGAAAGAGGTTGAGAACCTAGAGAGATGGAGTAAGAACAACCTCATACTCAATACCAAAAAAACAAAGGAGCTAATTCTGGATTTTAGGAAGAAGAAACAAAATGGACACCATCCCATTAGCATTAATGGTGGAAACGTGGAGATAGTTCAAAGTTTCAGATTCTTGGGAGTTCATATTAGTCAGGACCTGTCATGGATAAAAAACACAACAGAAATTACCAAAAAAGGCCTTCAGAGGCGTTATTTTCTGAGGAGTCTGAAGAAAGAACAACTCCCAAAACAGCTGCTAGTCAATTTTTACAGGTGCACCATAGAATCTGTTATCACATACTGCATTACAGTGTGGTACTCCGGCTGCTCTTCTGAGGACAAGACCCTCAAGCGCACAATCAGAATGGCTGGCAGAATTAGGCTAGGTCTACACAACAACATTTGTTGCACGACAGGGCGCAACATTTGTTGCGCGACATTTTGTTGCACTAATGTCGCGCGACAATTTTTATAATGACAGTCTATGGTGTCGCACTGCAACATGCGACATGCTGCGACGTGACAGTCGCAGAAAAATCCATCTCGAATGGATTTTCTGCGACTGTCGTGTCGCAGTATGTCGCATTTTGCAGTGCAACACCATAGATTGTCATTATAAAAATTGCCGCGCGACAAATGTCGTCGTGTAGACCTAGCCTTACTGGTACTCAGTTACCATCACTGGATGACATCTTCACTGCTCGCTGCAGCAACAGGGCAAAGATTATCTGCGGCGATCCAACTCACCCCAGCCACAGCCTTTTCACCCCCATACCCTCTGGTAGGAGTCTTAGAGCCCTACATGCCCGCACCACTAGGCTGAAGAACAGCTTTTACCCCAAAGCAATCAGTCTCCTAAATGCTCGGAGATTATTGCCCCTTCCTAGGATAGAAACTACCACAGACTGAAAGTGACTGCTGCATTCATAAATCCATGATGACATCTTGTCTGCAGTGGTGTCTGAATCAGTGTATATATACTCATAAGCACTTCCTACTTTGCTCTTGCTATATATATATATATATATGCCGTGAACTGTGAATAGTAATGCCTTCTAGTGCAATGGTTTTTTTTTTTCTCCTAGTGTAATGCTTTAGTTTAAATGTCAGTTCTTGTTCCCCTGTCCATGGCATCTAGGATTGCTCCAAACAACATTTCATTGTATTGTACTACATTGTATTGTACAGTGACAATAAAGGCATCTTATCTTTTCACATATAGCATCTTATGCTGGTCCCCCTCATGGCCCTATGTGCCCTAAACTGCGCACATAACTGGCTTTGTGTGTAAAGTATTTTACTACTGTGTGAAACAAGCTCTATCCTATTGATAAATTGGCCAGCCTCTGTACTCACTTTCACAGTACTATGAATGCACTGCAGAGAGCTGGCCAGCCGGCGCGCGACTGACGTCATTTAGTAACGCTCCTCCCACTATAGGAAGCAGGAGCGTTACTAAGTGATGTCAGTCACGCGCCGGCCGGCCCGCTCGCTGCAGTGCATTCATCGTGAAAGTGAGTACAGAGGCTGGCCATTTTATCAATAGGAGAGAGCTTGTTTCACACAGTAGTAAAATACTTTACACACAAAGCCAGTTGTGCGCGCAGGCCCCTTCATATATAATCGCTGCATTTTCGGGTTGGCCAAATAGCCATAAGATTATTTTTTCAATATATCATGCAGCCCTACCAGATACCCAAAATTGCCTCTGACTCCTCAGCCCTGCAAGATACCCCCTCCCTCAGCATCCCCCCCATACAAGATACCCCCTCCCTGAGCATCCATGCAGCTGCCCCCCCCCCCATACAACCAGATACCCCCACCCTCAGCATTAGGGCTGCACGATAAATCGAAAAAATAATCGAATCGCGATAATCGCCAAATGCGATATGGCGATTTGGCCGACCCGAAAATGCCGCGATTATATATAAAAGGGGCCCCGCGCACATAACTGCCTTTTGCATGTAAAGTGTTTTACTAGTGTGTGTGTGGGTGAAACAATCTCTCTCCTAACAGGTCCGGCGTCTGTACTCACTATGAATGCAATGCTCTGCAGTGAGCGGCAGCGAGGTGGCCGGCCGGTGCGTGACTGATGTCACTTAGTAACAGTCCTCCCACTTCAGGAAGCAGGAGCGTTACTAAGTGACGTCAGTCACGCGCCGGCCACCTCGCTCCCGCTCGCTGCAGAGCATTGCATTCATAGTGAGTACAGAGGCCGGACCTCTTAGGAGAGAGATTGTTTCACCCACACACACACTAGTAAAACACTTTACATGCAAAAGGCACTTATGTGCCCAGTTTAGGACACATGAGGAGGACCAGCATAAGATGCTATATGTCTTAAGCTGGCCCCCCTCATGGCCCTATGTGTCCTCCACTCATCCCCTATAACAGCGCCCTCCACAGGTCCCCCATAACAGCGCCCTCCACAGGTCCCCCATAACAGCGCCCTCCACAGGTCCCCCATAACAGCGCCCTCCACAGGTCCCCCATAACAGCGCCCTCCACAGATCCCCCATAACAGCGCCCTCCACAGGTCCCCCATAACAGCGCCCTCCACAGGTCCCCCATAACAGCGCCCTCCACAGGTCCCCCATAACAGCGCCCTCCACAGGTCCCCCTTAACAGCGCCCTCTACAGGTCCCCCATAACAGCGTCCTCCACAGGTCCCCCATAACAGCGTCCTCCACAGGTCCCCCATAACAGCGTCCTCCACAGGTCCCCCATAACAGCGCCCTCCACAGGTCCCCCATAACAGCGTCCTTCACAGGTCCCCCATAACAGCGCCCTCCACAGGTCCCCCATAACAGCGCCCTCCGCAGGTCCCCCATAACAGCGCCCTCCACAGGTCCCCCATAACAGCGTCCTCCACAGGTCCCCCATAACTATGTCATACCCAGCCGTGTCAGCGGCTCATATGGGAAAATCCAAGCAAATAGACCTCTAGCACAATTCCTTTAACCACTTCAACCCCGCTAGCTAAAACCCTCTTAATGACCAGGCCACTTTTTACACTTCTGCACTACACTACTTTCACCGTTTATCGCTCGGTCATGCAACTTACCACCCAAATGAATTTTACCTCCTTTACTTCTCACTAATAGAGCTTTCATTTTGTGGTATTTCATTGCTGCTGACATTTTTACTTTTTTTTGTTATTAAAGGGATTCTGTCACCTCCCCTAAGGCAAAAAACGATTTAAAACCAGCCATGCAGCACAGCTTACCTGGATTAGGCTGTGCTGTTCAATCTTGAAATCCGTCCAGCAGTTAGTTCAAAAAACGAGTTTGATCAATCAGGAAATGCTTTCTGAAGGTGCCCAGAGGGGCGTTTTTTTCTTCTGAGAGAGCCCAGTCCCGCCCCTTTTTCAGTGCCCAGCCCGCCTTCCTTTTACTTCCTAACCGCCGCCCCCAGCCTGCCACAGCCTCCCCTTCCTCTCCTCCCCCTCCCTCTTGCCGAACGAAGTCTCGCACAGGCGCAGTACCCACTGAGGGCTGCGCCTGTGCGATCATCAGGAGACTGAGGGCGGCAGCTTCATCTTCGTCACTGGGCATGCGCCGAGCCCAGTGACGTCCGATGCTTGCTCTTCCCTGCTGACTGAGGGAAGAGCGAGCATCGGACGTCACTGGGCTCGGCGCATGCCCAGTGACGAAGATGAAGCTGCCGCCCTCAGTCTCCTGATGATCGCACAGGCGCAGCCCTCAGTGGGTACTGCGCCTGTGCGAGACTTCGTTCGGCAAGAGGGAGGGGGAGGAGAGGAAGGGGAGGCTGTGGCAGGCTGGGGGCGGCGGTTAGGAAGTAAAAGGAAGGCGGGCTGGGCACTGAAAAAGGGGCGGGACTGGGCTCTCTCAGAAGAAAAAAACGCCCCTCTGGGCACCTTCAGAAAGCATTTCCTGATTGATCAAACTCGTTTTTTGAACTAACTGCTGGACGGATTTCAAGATTGAACAGCACAGCCTAATCCAGGTAAGCTGTGCTGCATGGCTGGTTTTAAATCGTTTTTTGCCTTAGGGGAGGTGACAGAATCCCTTTAATCAAAATGTAACAATTTTTTTGCTACAAAATGACATTTTTCACTTTCAGCTGTAAAATTTTGCAAAAAAAAAACGACATCCATATATACATTTTTCACTAAATTTATTGTTCTACATGTCTTTGATAAAAAAAAATGTTTGGGAAAAAAAAATGGTTTGGGTAAAAGTTATAGCGTTTACAAACTATGGTACAAAAATGTGAATTTCCGCATTTTGAAGCAGCTCTGACTTTCTGAGCACCTGTCATGTTTCCTGAGGTTCTACAATGCCCAAACAGTAGAAAACCCCCACAAATGACCCCATTTCGGAAAGTAGACACCCTAAGGTATTCGCTGACGGGCATAGTGAGTTCATAGAACTTTTTATTTTTTGTCACAAGTTAGCGGAGAATGATGATTTATTTATTTTTTCTTACAAAGTCTCAAATTCCACTACCTTGCGACAAAAAATAAAAAATTCTGGGAACTCGCCATGCCTCTCACGGAATACCTTGGGGTGTCTTCTTTCCAAAATGGGTCACTTGTGGGGTAGTTATACTGCCCTGGCAATTTAGGGGCCCAAATGTGTGAGAAGTACTTTGCAATCAAAATGTGTAAAAAGATGGCCGGTGAAATCCGAAAGGTGCACTTTGGAATATGTGTCCCTTTGCCCACCTTGGCTGCAAAAAAGTGTCACACATCTGGTATCGCCGTACTCAGGAGAAGTTGGGGAATGTGTTTTGGGGTGTCATTTTACATATAACCATGCTGGGTGAGATAAATATCTTGGTCAAATGCCAACTTTGTATAAAAAAATTGGAAAAGTTGTCTTTTGCCAAGATATTTCTCTCACCCAGCATGGTTATATGTAAAATGACACCCCAAAACACATTCCCCAACTTCTCCTGAGTACGGCGATACCAGACGTGTGACACTTTTTTGCAGCCTAGGTGGGCAAAGGGGCACATATTCCAAAGTGCACCTTTCGGATTTCACCGGTCATTTTTTACAGATTTTGATTGCAAAGTACTTCTCACACATATGGGCCCCTAAATTGCCAGGGCAGTATAACTACGCCACAAGTGACCCCATTTTGGAGAGAAGACACCCCAAGGTATTCCGTGAGGGGCACGGCGAGTTCCTCAAATTTTTTATTGTTTGTCACAAGTTAGCGGAAAATGATGATTTTTTTTCTTTTTTCCTTATAAAGTCTCATATTCCACTAACTTGCGACAAAAAATAAAAAATTCTAGGAACTCGCCATGCCCCTCACGGAATACCTTGAGGTGTCTTCTTTCCAAAATGGGGTCACTTGTGGCATAGTTATACTGCCCTGGCATTCTAGGGGCCCATATGTGTGAGAAGTAGTTTGCAATGTCATTTTACATATACCCATGCTGGGTGAGATAAATATCTTGGTCAAATGCCAACTTTGTATAAAAAAAATTGGAAAAGTTGTCTTTTGCCAAGATATTTCTCTCACCCAGCATGGTTATATGTAAACTCAGGAGAAGTTGGGGAATGTGTTTTGGGGTGTCATTTTACATATAACCATGCTGGGTGAGAGAAATATCTTGGCAAAAGACAACGTTTCCAATTTTTTTATACAAAGTTGGCATTTGACCAAGATATTTATCTCACCCAGCATGGGTATATGTAAAATGACACCCCAAAACACATTCCCCAGCTTCTCCTGAGTACGGCGATACCACATGTGTGACACTTTTTTGCAGCCTAGATGCGCATAGGTGCCCAAATTTCTTTTAGGAGGGCATTTTTAGACATTTGGTTCCCAGACTTCTTCTCACGCTTTAGGGCCCCTAAAAAGCCAGGGCAGTATAAATACCCCACATGTGACCCCACTTTGGAAAGAAGACACCCCAAGGTATTCAATGAGGGGCCTGGTGAGTTCATAGAATTTTTTTTTTTTTTTGGGCATAAGTTAGCGGAAATTGATTTTTTATTCTCACAAAGTCTCACTTTCCGCTAACTTGGGACAAAAATTTAAATCTTTCATGGACTCAATATGCCCCTCAGCGAATACCTTGGGGTGTCTTCTTTCCAAAATGGGGTCAGTTGTGGGGTGTTTGTACTGCCCTGGCATTTGAGGGTCTCCGCAATCATTACATGTATGGCCAGCATTAGGAGTTTCTGCTATTCTCCTTATATTGAGCATACAGGTAATGAGATTTTTTTTTCCGTTCAGCCTCTGGGCTGAAAGAAAAAAATGAACGGCACAGATTTCTTCATTCGCATCGATCAATGTGGATGAAAAAATCTCTGCCAAAAAAAAAAGAAAGGAGGGGAAAGGCGTCTGCCAGGACATAGGAGCTTCATCCAACATCCATACCCACTTAGCTCGTATGCCCTGGCAAACCAGATTTCTCCATTCACATCAATCGATGTAGATGAATAAATCATTGCCGGGATTTTTATTTTATTTTTATATACAAAGTGTTTGCCAAAGCATAGGAACGCCGTCTCCTCCTCAGCTCGTATGCCTTGGCAAACGTATCTGTTACTGCAGAGTAGAAATCTCGTCTTGCAGCGCCGCATACACCGACTTGCGTGTAATCTGACAGCAGCGCAATGCTTCTGTCAGAATGCACATCAGTGCTGCAGCTAGTCGATCAGTTGGTCCATCTGGAAGGTAAAAAAAAAGAAAGAAAAAAAGAAAAAAAAAGAAAATACCAGGCCGCAACGCAATAATTTTATTAACTTTGGAACAGAACATATAAACTTTAACTTTTTGAACTAAACATTAACCTTTTTGCTTACTGGCGATTTTTTTTTTTTTTACCTTTATAGAACAAACCTCTCCTTCCCCATGGGTCAATGTGCAAAGCGCAAATCGCCCAAAGATGTGGCGAAGTGCGTTATGCACTTTGTCCCAGGTGAAAGGAGACGTTTGCAGCAGCTGTGAGTGAATGGGCCCTAATAGCCCTGTGTGCCTGTCCTGTGAGATGTGATCCCAATGCTAGGTGTACCTGTGTGTGGTACTTCCGGAAACACTCTCTAAAGCATAGGGCAGGGTGGTCAGGACAGAAATAGCGGGTGTCACGCCTTATTCCACTCCTGCTACAGACACAACATTTTTTTCGGGGTGGCGGTCGGTTTGAGGTACCAGGAACGACACTGGGGAAATGTCGCTCGTGTAGACGGCTAACTACACTGGTGGATGGGGCCACGGAACCTCCTGGGTACAGGAGGTTCGCAATGATCTCTTCCTGAAATCTGAGGAAGGATCCAGTTCTCCCAGCCTTACTGTAGAGAACAAAACTATTATACAGAGCCAATTGAATTAAATATACAGACACCACCTTATACCAGCGTCTGGTTCTGCGGGACACTAAATACGGAGCCAACATCTGGTCATTGAAGTCCACCCCTCCCATGAGCAAATTATAGTCGTGGACTGAGAGGGGCTTTTCAGAGGGGTTGCTCGCTCAATTTGGATTGTCGTGTCTGCGTGAATGGAGGAGAGCATGCGGCCCTCTGCCCCCTTGCAAGACGGGTGGTAACGAGCCGTTGGGGGAAGCCCGCGCGGTGCCACAGGCGCCAATCCGTTCTAGAAACAAATGCCTAAAGAGGGCCACACTTGTGTAAAAATTGTCCACATAAAGATGGTACCCCTTGCCGAATAAGGGTGATACCAAGTCCCAGACTGTCTTCCCACTGTGTGGGTATAGCCTGTGGCCCTTTCACAGAGCTTATACAATTTGACCCCATACCGGGCGCGCTTGCTTGGGATGTATTGTTCGAAGCCAAGGCGCCCGGTAAAATGTATCAGGGACTCGTCTACGCAGATGTTTTGCTCAGGGGTATACAAATCTGCAAATTTCAGGTTGAAATGGTCTATGAGGGGCCGAATTTTGTGGAGCCGGTCAAAAGCAGGGTGGCCTCTGGGACAGGAGGTGCTGTTATCACTAAAGTGCAGGAAACGCAGGATGGTCTCAAAAGGTGTCCTGGACATAGCAGCAGAGAACATGGGCATGTGATGAATTGGGTTCGTGGACCAATATGACCGCAATTCATGCTTTTTAGTTAGACCCATGTTGAGGAGGAGGCCCAGAAAAGTTTTAATTTCGGAAACTTGGACTGGTTTCCACCGGAAAGACTGGGCTTAAGAGCTTCCCGGGTTGGCGGATATAAATTGTGTGGCATACCGATTTGTTTCGGCCACGACTAAGTCCAAGAGCTCCGCAGTCAAGAACAGCTAAAAAAATCCCAGGGCCGAACCGATCTGAGCTGTCTCAACCCGAACTCCAGACTGGGCAGTGAAAGGGAAAACTACAGGTGCGGCTGAAGTTGGGGACTGCCAATCAGGGTTTGCCAGCACCCCAGGGATTCTAGGGGCTCTACGGGCACGTCTTTGCGGTGGCTGCGACGGGGTCACTACTGCTCGTGCCACCGTACCAGCTTCAACTGCCCTTCTGGTGCTCGCCACTTCACCAGGTTGTACGGCAGTGCTGGTACTAGGTCCAGGAAGGGCTGCGCTGCTGGTGTATGCCTCACCTGCGGTCTAGCGACACGGGGCCGGGTACGCCTGGTGCTATCAGGGACCTCAGCCTCCTCGTCCGAACTTTGGGTCAGAGAGCCACTGCTTTCTACAGGTTCGTATTCTAACCCGCTAGATTCATCAGATGAGGGTTCCCATTCCTTATCCGACTGGGTCAGAAGCCTGTAGGCCAGGGATCAGCAACCTTCGGCACTGCAGCTGTTGTGAAACTACAATTCCCAGCATGCTTCATTTATTTCTGTGAGAGTTCTGAGAAGAGCAGAGGAAGTATGCATGCTGGGAGTTGTAGTTTCAGAACAGCTGGAGTGCCGGAGGTTGCCTACCCCTGCTGTAGGCCTTTTCAGAAGAATACCCCCTGTTTGACATTTGGGCAACTAAATTTAGGGGTATTCCCTGAGACTACCAAAGAAAAAAAGCAAGCCTGTCTTACAAAGGGGAGGCTAGCGAAGTACCAGAGGCCGCTGCGGTTGATAAAAAACATCAAAACTGATTTTTTTATCGCCGCAGTGCATGTAAAGTGAATGTGCAGTGACCACTGCGGTGGGGCGGGCGTGGGTGAACGCACGTGTGGGCGACCGATCAGGCCTGATCGGGCAAACACTGCATTTTGGGTGGAGGGCAAACTAAAGTGACACTAATACTATTATAGATCTGACCGTGATCAGTTTTGATCACTTCCAGATACTATAAAAGTACAAATGCTGATTAGCGATACGCTAATCAGCGAATAAGGGACTGCAGTGGGCTGGGTGCAAACTGATCCCTAAACTACCTAACCAAGGGGCCTAAACTATACCTGAAACCTAACGGTCAATACCGGGCTTTCCCCGAAATCTCGCAAGAGGACGCACCAGCGCGTCCACCCAGAACAACAGGACCGCCGCAAAGACGCAATCCTGCGTACGGCGGTCCTGAGCCGATTAAAATATCGCATATCGTTATCGCAAATTTTTAAGGCCCTAATCGCAATCGCACAAAATTCCCATATCATGCAGCCCTACTCAGCATCCATGCAGCTGCCCCCCCCTCAGCATCCATGTAGCTGCCCCCCCCTCAGCATCCATGTAGCTGCCCCCACTCATACAAGATACCCCTCCCCTCAGCATCCATGTAGCTGCCCCTCACATACAAGATACCCTCCCTCAGCATCTATGCAGCTGCCCCCCGCGGTGTACAATCCCTCACAGCACATCACCAACAGTTTCAGTAAAACATAAGTTACTTAATCAGTAGGTTCCGCGTAATTCTAAATTCTACAACGCTGCAGGATTTTTTTTTAGTTCACACTCCCCGCGCTGCTGACGCTCGCAAGCACCATGTGATATACGTGAAAAAGAGCGCGGCTCTCCTGTTTCCGATCCACGTGATCTAGGAGTACCACGTGATGTTATGACGTCAGCAGGCCCTTCCCGAATATAGTATTTAGCCTCGGGAAAACCTCTGTAATGCTCGTCCGTTTTCAGTCACCTGCATAAACATTCCTTCTGCGGCTTCTTGCGCAAACAGGGTTACATGAACGTACGACGTGGCGGAGGTGATGTCATTAGCTAGAAACATGTCCGACAGTAAGCTCAGAAGTGAGTTGATAAACTTTGGCTACATTCCGGGGCCCATAACAGATAGTACTCGTGGGGTCCTGGAGAAGAAGCTCGAGAAGCTACGGTCGGCGGCTAAACACCCCGTGGGCAGCAGCCAAAGAAGCGAAAATGCCACAAAAATCCGGCGCCGGGAGCCACAGGTTGACAGCAGTGCTGACGATAAGACTTGGAAGACTCTGACATCTGACCGCCGGAGACAGTCTCACGAACAGTCTCCTAAAGAGAGAGTGCTGGAAGAGAGCAGCAGGAGGGGAGATGGGGATAGGAGAGTAGATGAGAGCAGCATCTTACCTGCTCACATTGAGGAGAGTGCCCTGACGAATACCTCCCTTGCTTACAACCCTGGTTATAATAGGTATTCCACTGACATCCCCGAGAGAAGCTCCACTGGTTATAATAGGTATTCCACTGACATCCCCGAGAGAAGCTCCACTGGTTATAATAGGTATTCCACTGACATCCCCGAGAGAAGCTCCACTGGTTATAATAGGGATTCCACTGACATCCCCGAGAGAAGCTCCACTGGTTATAATAGGTATTCCACTGACATCCCCGAGAGAAGCTCCACTGGTTATAATAGGTATTCCACTGACATCCCCGAGAGAAGCTCCACTGGTTATAATAGGGATTCCACTGACATCCCCGAGAGAAGCTCCACTGGTTATAATAGGTATTCCACTGACATCCTCGAGAGAAGCTCCACTGGTTATAATAGGGATTCCACTGACATCCCCGAGAGAAGCTCCACTGGTTATAATAGGGATTCCACTGACATCCCCGAGAGAAGCTCCACTGGTTATAATAGGTATTCCACTGACATCCCCGAGAGAAGCTCCACTGGTTATAATAGGTATCCCACTGATGTCCCTGAGAGAAGCTCCATTAATTTTAATAGGTTTTCAGGTGATGAGCTGAGGTACAGACCAATAAGCGACAGCATCAGGGACCAGAGGAAAAGTCCATATATCTCCAGCAATAGGTCTTCGCTAGACTCTTTATCTCCTCTGACATATGCTGGCCTAAAGCAGGAAAAAATGTCACATTTGAAGCCATCCTGGGCTAAAAAGCTAGAACGTTACTTGTCAAGACTGCTGCGGTTGCTGTGTGTGGTCCTGGTTCTGGTCTTCTCTGGTATCCTAATTATGAAGAGTGGCATCTTGAGTACATCTCAGGACGATGGCAGTAAGTTCAGTGTTCAGTCTATATAGTGATGGATTTGTGAAAGCACTTGCTGCCAAAACAAGCCTAATCAGTTTGGAAAAAAATCGGCACACTACATAGGCCTATGATTGAGGCAATTATTGGGAAGGAGAGTTGCTAGGATTTCACAGTCCCAATAATTGCCATGTGTAAAGGTGCCACCGATCACCTGATGAGCAAATGCTGTTCATTACGTAAAATCATTTTTTAGGGACTATTAACACGTTCGCATGAATGGTTCTGCAATTTTGCATAATGTGTGCAGAACCATCCATTTCAATGGGGCTGCAAAACATGCGAACAGCACACCGTGTACTGTTGGCATCTGTAGTTCCGTTCCACAGCCACGGACAAGAATAGACATTTCTATCACAGGGCCGGCCATGTGTGGTCCGCAAAATGCCCCGGTTTTGTGGACATGTGAATGGACCCTTATTTGAATACCAAAATCATAGTTTCTCGGCAGCAGATTGTGCTATCTAAACAGCCATCTGCTGTCCAGAGGTATTAAGTCTCTATGCGGACAAGCTATCACAGTAGTGATCACTCTTACCCACGTAGCAGAGATTATTGCTGCATGATGAGTAGACAACTATCTGGACTGAATGGTTTGTTCCCGATAATTGCCTGCTGAGTCGTTCCGTGTAAACTGCCCTTTGGGTAGGTCATTAATATCACGTTGGCCGACTCCCGGTATCCCCACCAATAAGCTGTTTGAAGAGAAAACAGTGCTTGTACAAGCGCTGCCTTCTGTTCATTGTTTACCTGATCGCCGTCACAACAGCAGCGGTGAGCAGGTGTAATTACAGCTCAGCTGTCCCATTCACTTCAATAGGAGGGCTCCTTCCTATTCAAGTGTATACTACAGAGCCATCCCATTGAAGTGAATGGGACGTCAGAGATGTAATTAAACCTGCTTGCCATCGCAGCTGCAGTTGCTTTCTCTTCAAACAGCTGATTGGGGGGGGGGGGGGGCGATAGTTGAACACTTGCTTTTCTGATATTGATGACCAATTCTGAGGAGAGATCATCAGCATAAGGGCCCTTGCACACGACCGTATGCCCTCCAAGACATATGGTCCGTGAGCGGACCTTATGTCCTGCAGTGGCATTGATCGTGTGCACGGGAGTACACAGCATCATAGATCACAATGATACTGTGCACGCCTCGCCGGCCGCGGGACTATTGTCCTGCACTCCTAAGATCATATAAGTGCGGGACAATAGTCCCGCGTGCGACCCGACATGCACAGTATCATTGTAATTTATGATGCTGTGTGCTCCCGTGTGCATAATCAATGCCGCTTCAGGACGTATAGTCCACTTATGGACCGTATGTCTCAGAGGGCATACGGTCGTGTGCAAGGGCCCTAAAAGTAATAGACAACCCCTTTTAAGGGTATGGAAATGTGTAACATAAACACTTGATTTTCCACACCAGGTTTGCATGTGGAAAATCTGCATCATTTACATACAGTAGTAGCAAAGTGGATTATAATTTCACAAATCTGATTGGCAAGCTGCCTATTTTTTGCGCAGAAAACTCCACACTTAAACCTCTAGCACACGAATGTGTCGTGTTTTGTGGACGGCAAATTGCTGATGCCACTTTGCGGAACTGAACAGACAGCCCATTATAGAAATGCCTATTCTTGTCCGCAAAACGGCCAAGAATAGGACATGATCTGTAATTTTTGCGGGGCCGTGGAACAGAGCATCGGAGTGCTGTCCGCATATTTTGTGGCCCCATTCAAGTGAATGGGTCCGCACCTAAGCCGCAAAAAATGCGGCTCGGATGCGGAACCAAACCACGGTCGTGTCCAAGAGGCCTTAACTTTATATGTGCTTCAGATTTTAAATATGCTAAATGTCAATTTATGTTGCGGATTTCTGATGTGGATTTGACCCCTTGCAATGCAGAGGGTGAAATCTGCAACCACGTTTCTACAAGGATTTGGTGGGCATGCCAGTAGATACACTGTGTGAATTTTCTGCTGCCAAAAATTGCAGCAATTCCTTTACGTGCGACTGTACTGGTAGGACTGTCAGACGGATCAGGATCCTGATCTGTCTGACAAACGCATTGAAGTGCCGGATCCGTCTCTCTGGTCTCATCCGGAAAAACAGATCTGTCTTTTTTTTTTTCCACATTTTTTGTGGTCGTACCACAATGCCGTATCCGTTTTGCCAGAACACTTAGGGCCGGATCCGGCATTAATGCATTTCAATGGGAAAAAAAATGCCGAAGTGCAAGTGTTCCGGAATTTTGGACGGCGATAAAACCGCAGCATGCGGATAAGTTTACACTGGGCAGTGGTCATAAGTGTTCATATGAATTATCGTATCGGCAATTATGTACTTTCCTCTCCCTGGCAGGCAGAGTTATCATTGCCTAGTCTGAACAATGCTTTGTAAATGTTGCTCCAAGCAGAATTTATTGCTGCGACCTACAATGTTTTTTATAGGGTTGTCCAAAATCTTAGAAAATAATAGTGAATAGAAAAAAATGTATAAAGGTTATAAAATAAAAATACTACACTTTAATCTTCCACCAACGATTTAGCAGTCCCTCCAATCTTTGTTTTCAAATGGCCAGTGCATGTCGACTGCTGTAGCCAATCATTGGCCTTAGTGGTGACATGCCATGCAACCGGCATCAGTGCTCATTAGAAATTTCCAAACAACTTATACAATACTATGGTTTTCTAGTTGATCTTTTTGTGCAGTTTCCCAGTGTTAGGCCCCATGCACACGGCCGTTGTTCACGGCCGTGTGCGGGCCGTGGAACCGCGGCCTGGATCCCTCCTGAGAGCAGGAGCGCACGGTGTCACTGGTTGCTATGACGCCGTGCGCTCCCTGCTGCCGGCACATTACAGTAATACACTGGTATAGATCATACCAGTGTATTACTGTACTGTGCCGGCAGCAGGGAGCGCACGGCGTCATAGCAACCAGTGACGCCGTGCGCTCCTGCTCTCAGGAGGGATCCAGGCCGCGGTTCCACGGCCCGCACACGGCCGTGTGCATGGGGCCTTAACAAGTCTTTAGCCAGGTCTAGCTTTAAAAGTCAGCGACAACAGTAAGGCTCCTTTCACATCACTGTTTCTCCTTTTTGTTCGCCGACTCTGTTGAGGGGCAGGAGAACGGAAAGGATGGATTCTGCAGATAACTGAGACCTAACTGTGCGTAATGGAGCCTAAAGACCCCAGGACTTTCGTCTTCTCTCAAAAATCATGTTCTGAGCGGACACTGAACGGACCCCATTATAGTCTATATGGGGTCTTTAGGCTCCGTTACGCTCAGTTAGGTCTCAGTTATCTGAAGAATCTGTCCTTTCTGTTCTCCTGCTCCTCAACGGAGCCAGAGAACGGAAAGGAGAAATGGTGATGTGAAAGGAGCCTAACAGCATGTTGTATGCTTGCATCCACACAACCTAATTGAAGAAAAGTTGTTGCTCATTTAGAAAAAAGTCCAGCAATTTGCATGTATTTTCACATCACCCCAGAGCTTTTTCCCCACCAATAGTGAGAATACAGCTGAGGGATTCACTTGTCCAATCTGATATCAGGTGTAGAGAGACTCCACATACTGGGTGGTAACCATATAATGTCAGATAATTATTTTGCATGGGTCATGTTTTTTATAATTGTATATTTATTGAAAGTGTCTTGGCATTTAAAATATATATATATACACATACACAGTACAGACCAAAAGTTTGGACACACCTTCTCATTCAAAGAGTTTTCTTTATTTTCATGACTATGAAAATTGTAGATTCACACTGAAGGCATCAAAACTATGAATTAACACATGTGGAATTATATACATAACAAAAAAGTGTGAAACAACTGAAAATATGTCATATTCTAGGTTCTTCAAAGTAGCCACCTTTTGCTTTGATTACTGCTTTGCACACTCTTGGCATTCTCTTGATGAGCTTCAAGAGGTAGTCACCTGAAATGGTTTTCACTTCACAGGTGTGCCCTGTCAGGTTTAATAAGTGGTATTTCTTGCCTTTTAAATGGGGTTGGGACCATCAGTTGCGTTGTGGAGAAGTCAGGTGGATACACAGCTGATAGTCCTACTGAATAGACTGTTAGCTGCTTTTTTCTTGACATAATACAAATTCTAAGTAAAGAAAAACGAGTGGCCATCATTACTTTGAGAAATGAGGGTCAGTCAGTCCGAAAAATTGGGAAAACTTTGAAAGTGTCCCCAAGTGCAGTCACAAAAACCATCAAGCGCTACAAAGAAACTGGCTCACATGCAGACCGCCCCAGGAAAGGAAGACCAAGAGTCACCTCTGCTGCGGAGGATAAGTTCATCCGAGTCACCAGCCTCAGAAATCGCAGATTAACAGCAGCTCAGATTAGAGACCAGGTCAATGCCACACAGAGTTCTAGCAGCAGACACATCTCTAGAACAACTGTTAAGAGGAGACTGTGTGAATCAGGCCTTCATGGTAGAATATCTGCTAGGAAACCTACTGCTAAGGACAGGCAACAAGCAGAAGAGACTTGTTTGGACTAAAGAACACAAGGAATGGACATTAGACCAGTGGAAATCTGTGCTTTGGTCTGATGAGTCCAAATTTGAGATCTTTGGTTCCAACCACCGTGTCTTTGTGCGACGCAGAAAAGGTGAACGGATGGACTCTACATGTCTGGTTCCCACCGTGAAGCATGGAGGAGGAGGTGTGATGGTGTGGGGGTGCTTTGCTGGTGACACTATTGGGGATTTATTCAAAATTGAAGGCATACTGAACCAGCATGGCTACCGCAGCATCTTGCAGCGGCATGCTATTCCATCCAGTTTGCGTTTAGTTGGACCATCATTTATTTTTCAACAAGACAATGACCCCCAAACACACCTCCAGGCTGTGTAAGGGCTATTTGACCATGAAGAAGAGTGATGGGGTGCAGTCACAGGACCTGAACCCAATTGAGATGGTTTGGGGTGAGCTGGACTGCAGAGTGAAAGCAAAAGGGCCAACAAGTTCTAAGCATCTCTGGGAACTCGTTCAAGACTGTTGGAAGACCATTTCAGGTGACTACCTCTTGAAGCTCATCAAGAGAATTCCAAGAGTGTGCAAAGCAGTAATCAAAGCAAAAGGTGGCTACTTTGAAGAACCTAGAATATGACCTATTTTCAGTTGTTTCACACTTTTTTGTTATGTATATAATTCCACGGAACACGGTCCGTGTGATACTGGCCTGGATTTCTTCTGATTGCAGGAGCGCACGGCATCATTAGTTGCTATGACGCCGTGCGCTTTCTGCTGACGCCGCAGTACTGTCGTACACTGGTATGATGTATACCAGTGTATTACTGTACTGCGACGGCAGCAGGATGCGCATGACATTATAGCAAATAATGACGCAGTGCGCTCCTGCACTCAGAAGAAATCCAGGCCGGTATCGCACGGACTGTGTTCCACGGACATGTGAATCCAGCCTTATTGTGTGCACGACCACCACAGATGGATTGCAGTGTGGTAGTAACCATGGAAATGAGCAGCGTATAATGTGATGGGAAAATTAATCCTGCCAGCTAACAAAGCAATACCGATAGTAACAATAAATTAGTAAGTGGCCTGTATTAACTTCCTCTACATGATACATGCTATTTGCTGAAGTCAGACAATGCCTTTAACCTGTTTGGGACATAGGGCGTACAGGTATGCCCTTATGTCCTGGTACTTAAAGACACAGGGCGTACCTGTACGTCCTGTGTATTTCTGATCACCGGCGGGCGGTGATCGGAACAAGGTGCCTTCTCAAATCATTGAGCAGGCACCTTGGGTCAATGCGCGGGCGTCCTGTGTCAATTCAGACCTGCGGTTTGCGGCTTTTACTGGAGGTTGCAGCGGCAGGCGGCGGTGCCATTGGATCCCTGTGCGATGCCTTCCTTAGGCATTGGCGCTGCCTTCCAGTGAAGAGCCTGTGAGATCCAGCCCCCTGGATCTCACAGGCCAAAAGCTGTATGAGTAATACACACACTGTACTGCCAATGCATTCCTATACATTCCAAGTATTGGAATTCAACTTTTGGGGTCTGATCCCCTTTACAATGAAGTCCCAAAGTGGGGACAAAAAATAGTGGACAAAAAAGTTGAAAAAATAAAGTTTTCCCCCCAAAAAATTTAAAGTTTCAAGTAAAAAACAAAACAAAAACGTAATTTCCCTCAGATGAACACCGTAAAAAATACAAACTGTGCTAAATAAAAATGTTTTTGTCACCTTTCATCACAAAAAGTGTAATAGCAAGCGATCAAAAAGTCATACGCACCCAAAAATAGTGCCAATCTAACTGTCATCTCATCCCGCAAAAATCATACCCTACCCAAGATAATCGCCCAAAAACTGAAAAAACTATGGCTCTCAGACTATGGAAATACTAAAACATGATTATTATTATTTTTTCGTTACAAAAATTAAATCATTGTGTAAAACTTACATAAATAAAAACATCAGTATACATAATAGGCATTGCCGCATCCGTGACAACCTGCTCTATACAAATACCACATGATCTAACCTGTTAGATGAATGTTGTAAATAACAACAAAAAAACCTGCCAAAACAGCTATTTCTTCTTACCTTGCCTCACAAAAAGTGTAATATAGAGCAACCAAAAATCATATGTACCCTAAACTAGTACTAACAAAACTGCCAACCTATCCCGTTGTCTCTGGGGACCCGATAACCCGGAATAGGCAGGTGATCGGTGGTGTGATAATACACCACCAATCACCATCCTGGAGATCCTGAGAGGTGATGATGACATCACCTCTCAGGATCGGCTCTCATTGGCTGCAGGGGCGAGACGGGCCATTCAAATTATTGCAGCACTCCTCTACTCCTCCTTTTGTGTCCGGGAGCTGAGGAGCGAGGAGCGCTGCACGGATCTCCAGAGCCAGAACCCCCATCTGTGCCCAGCACCCCTTTCATCTTTACTAAGGTATTTAGGGAAAGGTTAGGGACAGAATAGGTTAGGCATGGATATTCAGGGAAAGTTTAGTTGAGGAAAAAAAAGTTTTTGGTTGCATCACCTTAAATCTGGGGTCTACAGCACAGCTGTGTGACCCTAGACCCCCCCAGAGGTGCTGCAGCTTGCCCCCCCACAACTCTTTTGGGGGCACAAGCAGTTTTTTTCTGCGTACCCTGACTGTGGCCAGCATTCTTAGCGGACTGTTAGCGTATCACACACCCCACCGTTGATCAGCGAGTTTGAATTTTTATCTATATTTTTTTGTCTGTTACGTTTATGGTAAGTCTGCAAACACCTGTGCCCCCACACACACGCACACCAAATAAAGATTTCCAGGCACGCACACACACACACACACACACTCCCCTATGGCCCGCTGGATGTTCTCGGCCGAGGAGGCATACGCCCAGCTTGCCTCAGAGTCTGAGAGCCCCAGCAAGGACGAGGATGACCCCACTTTCCTTTTGTCATCTGCGTCCTCCTCCTCATCATCTAGCGACTACAATCGGTATATTGGAGGAGTTGATCTCTCTCATCAAGTCCTCAAGCCATATAATGCAATGCGCAAAACCCAGGCATGGTACAAAAAGTTGCGGTCTGCTTGGTACAGGTTGCCTTGTACAACTCTTTTGTGCTGTCCTGGAGCGTTGGCAACACAGGGAAATTCCTTCAGTTCTATCATTCATAAAGTGGGCTGCGCAGGCGCAGTGAGCGCAGTGAGCTACGCTACCAGCGACCGCCCACCCTACCTCCTGACTGCCAAGAAGTTAGTTGTAAATAGTACAGCGCTAGATTTAAGATGATTGGAATACGTTAAACAATAGCCACAAGTTAGATATGATTACCGTATACTACAGAGAGCGGGGCCCGGTGTAGAAGAATACACTGACTGCACTGGGCCCCACTGCCATTACAGAAACAGATGCCGGCCTTCGGCTCCCTCTAAGCCTATTCACCAGACGGTCACAGCATTTACCCCCATAAGACGCACTTTGGGTGGGGGTGGGGGGGGGGGGGAGTGTGTCTTATAGGGCTAAAAATACGTTGGGTATTGCCACGTCCGTTAGAATCTGCTCTATTAAAATACCGCATGACCTAACCCCTCAGATGAACACTGTAAAAATATTAAATAAAGTGCAAAAAAATGTATTTTTTGGTCACCTTACATCACAAATACTGTAATAGCAAGCGATCAAAAAGTCATATGCCTCCCAAAATAGTGCCAATAAAACCGTCCCCGCAAAAAATGAGCCCCTACCTAAGGTAATCGGCAGAAAAAAAACTGACTATTAGACTATGGCGATACTAAAATGTTTTTTTTGTTTGTTTCTAAAAGGATAATATAGTGTAAAACCTAAAGACATATTAGGTATTGCCGCGTCTCTATAAAAACACCCCATGTCCTAACTCTTCAGATGAACACGGTAAAAAAAAAAAACTATAAAAAACTGCCAAAACATTTTTTGGCAAATTTTCCATTTTAAACCGTTTTTTCCCAGTAACAAAGCAAGGGTTAACAGCCCAACAAAACTTAATATTTATTTCCCTGATTCTGCAGAAACACCCCATATGTGGTTGTAAACTGCTGTATGACCAAACTGCAGGGCGCAGAAGGAAAGGAACGCCATATGGTTTCTGGAAGGCAGATTTTGATGGCCCTTTTTTGGCACTATGTCCCATTTGAAGAACCCCTGATGCACCCCTAGAGTAGAAACTCCATAATAGTGACCCCATCTAAGAAACTACAACCCTCAAGGTATTCAAAACTGATTTTACAAACTTTGTTAACCCTTTAGGTGTTTCTCAACAGTTTATGGCAAGATTCAGTTGTAAGTACAGTTACAACAAGTTGGCCATCCTCAAAATAATGTCCTTTTTAAGTGGATGTACTGTGGTCCAGTCAGAAGCGGCGGGTCCAAGCAAAATGAAACGTATATAGAATATAAAATATATATCGTAACAGTAGTAATGGAACTAGCAATAAAAAATTGTGATAAATATAGTAAGAAAAATAGTATTCATACTAGTGATAAAATTCACAATTGGTGAAAATACTAATAAAGTATTAATGCACTCACTTTGCTTGGGGATAGTCATCAGGATAAGCACATAACACCTGTGACATCAACTCCCCCCCCCTGGCCAGAATCGCATGTAGAGTGGCAGTGACAGATGGCAGCACACAGTGGAGGCTTCAGATCAATCACTTTATTCAGACAATGTAAGGCTCAAAGCTCAAGTTGGGGGGATAGCTAACTTGTTGTAACTGTACCCACTACTATCTGGTCTGCTCACGGGCCTTATGCTATAGGCCGTTCTATCTTCTCTAAAATACGGAGCTACATTGCCTCACATTGCATAGTTATAATTCTTTTTGGAGTGGCGCTCACTAAACATTCCCCAGTGGAGCGATCGGCACTAGCACTACTTGGCCACGCCCACCTTACTTGGCCACGCCCACCACACTCCGATATCCTCCCCCTCTCCAGCACACGCTTCACTGCTCCCTGTGTCCTTACAGCAAGCACCACATGCAGTAGTCGGGTCTCAATACCCCAGCTACATCAGCCTCACCGCCACAACAGGTAACAAGAATAATAATCTAATTAGATGATCATAACTTTCTTATCATATACAAACTGCCTTTTCAATTACCCTAAACTGTATTTTATTACACGGCATTGCCTAACCAAGTATAATAGCAAAGCCACAGCGCTTCAGCCACATCTATTTCATCTCTGGCAAAGGTAATAACAATATTAACCATTTCCCAACATCACCACAACTCCTTTATCACTCACCCTTCACTTTTTAATAACTCCTAAACCATTTCCGCCACACAGAATTGTACTACATTGTCAATAAAAGTGACCGGGGAGCATTAAACGAACAGCAAACATCCAGCTGCACCTGCAGCTGCAGCACACCAGGTAACAACCCCCCATCCAAAGTCCATACCCAGAGCCACATACATTTATTGCCATTGCCTCCAACCACCAAAATAATGCACTGACATCTACTTATGATGTCACCATTCATCACATACCGACCAATCACGTTCATCCGCAGGAACTAGGTACAGCTCCTGACTCCATTATCTAATGTTATTAATCTATTTATCTTTTTTGAGAGATCATTTTATTCATTTATGTATTTATCTACCTAACAACTGATAACCACATCCTATCTTACCCATGTAATTTAACATGGCAATACATATGAGTTGACCGATTCTACCTATTTATTTATATATTTATGTATGAATTCAGGCTTAAATACACAATTTTATATGACGACATATGAGAACTGAATCTTTTTATCAAATTGTTGTGCTTTTGTGAACCATTAACGATACGCCTACGCATTCATTTTCTTTGATGCCTATTTGTTATAGGCCTCTTCTCTATAGTCTTTACCCAGAAGGCCATTATATATATATGTATGTGTGTGTATGTGTGTGTGTGTATGTGTGTGTGTGTGTGTATATATATATATATATATATATATATATATATATATATATATATATTTTTTTTTTTTTTATATATCGTATTTTTCTCCTCTTCTAGATTTTGTCTTTTGAAGATAGCACTTCTTATTCCATTCTACCAACTTAATTGAAAGATATTTTCTCTCTTTATATTATTCTTATCCCTTACTTTCAACTATCGTTATTATTATGAATTTTATCAAACCCTCGCTTTTAATGCCATGAAAAAATCCCCCCCCCTTTGAGTACAAATTGTACATGTATATACTTTTGTTATTATTTATGTTCTTTGTAGACTTGATAAAGGGGTCATGCGCACCCCGAAACGCGTTGTCTCTCAATAAACACGTACTCGTCAAAACCGGTTGTGATTTGCGCCTCACGTCCACCAGCTCGCCAGACCACAAAGGTTGTGACGGGCACTGTCAGTATTTCAGTTAAGTCAGTACTCTCTGCTCTGCACTGATAGGGGCAATCGCCGCAAAACAGCTGTCTGCAGATGAGGTGCTGACTCATTTACTATCCAAGTCATGTCTCAAGGCTTATTTTAAGAGCTGAATATTGATTTATAGGATAGCTGCCTTACATCTGGTGGCATTAGAGGCAAAGCTTGTTAAGAGCTCATTTGCATTTCTTCCCTCCCATTGTGAATGGATTAATGGAATTTATTTACCAAAACAATTAAACATATACAGCCTTATTCTACATAATAAAAAAACTCCTCTTTATTTCATGATGGAATAACCTTAGGATGGTAATATACTTTCCTCAAAAAGCATTTTATATAAAAGAAAAAATTTTCTTTTTTTAAATCATTGATTTTTATCCACCCTGCTGCCGCCGCCGCCTCCGCCTCCGCCGCCGATAGTTCATGTACAAAACATGTGTTGAAAAGATATCACAAAATGGCAGTATGCATAAGATGGTGGTTCAACTGTTCAATCTTGTCATTCAACATAAAATGGATATATTTTTCTCTTCAGTATCTGTACTGTCACTTTAAGTTATTTAAGCACTTTATAATCTCTTTGAGAGGTATATCTAAGGTCTAACTAATAGTTCTGCTTGCTCAATTTGGTTTGCAGTATGCAATTGCTTATGATCTGGTATGAGCAGTTTGCAGTTTGTATGGAATCTGGTTTGTATGCTTGTAATTTGTAGCTTGCAATTTGTATAGTTGCCATTGGTGGAACTGTAAGTAAACACACACACACATTGTTTATATATACCGTATTTTTTTATATATATATATATATATATATATATATATTTAGATATATATATATATATATATAGATATATATATAGATATAGAAAAGCACTGGCAGCACCGTCCCTAATGTAAAATGGTGGGTGCAACTAGCCCAAAATGGATTAAAGCCAATCTGATAAATACAAAATAGAAAAAAGATGGGCAGCACTCCAAGAAATAAAAATAGCAAAAAAAACTTTACCCCAATGGAGCATAAAAATTCTTGATGTTGTTTCTTAATTGAAATACAACTATTTGGGCCTCAGCACAATTATATCGAAAACACTTTGTTGGGCTATTGCTTGCTTTAAAACATAACTTTTACTAAGTTTGTTCTTAAAATAATGGGGAAACACTATCTATATTCATAAATTAACAGTGATAAATGTTGTACCTGTTGATGGACATTCCCTGTACTGATATGGAATTTTCTTACCAGATCAGGGGATATATTTTTGTCCAAACTACTCCCGTCTGTATGGGTCCAAACGGTTCAGGTACGCAGTTAGGCTCGTATTTAGTGGATGGAATCTTCTATGGGACAGGGTCCTATCTAGCCCTAGATCTAATCCCTAATGGATGTATTGGGATTGGGGCTATTAGGCCCTGCCTAACAGAAATACAGAGCACCCGCCCCGATAGGGGCGACCCCGTCAGGAACCTTTCCCTGTAAGGGGCCTAAATCCCTTATGGATTCCCTCTCTATTGTCCCAACATGTTTCGTCCCCCTCTCTGGGGACTCATCAGGGGAGATATTTGCTCTTGGAGGGTTAACTAAAGTAAAGAAAAAAGGGAAAATATACACCAAGAACAGTCACAATTTGTCCCGATTGTATAATGAAAAGAAAAGAATTTGGGGATCACATTAAGTTGATCCAACATTTACTAACCGCTTCAGTAGTTGTTCTGTTGAACGCGGGAGGTGTCGGATGTATCGACAAGTCCGTTTTTCAGAGACACTAAAAAGACAGTGGTCCGTGTCCTGTTAAGATGCGGGGAAGTGTCTCCGGCATCTATGTCTCACCGCCTGTAGTTTGTTGTCTCAGGAGGTTGGCGCTTAGTATCGCGCCGGTTTCCCTATTTAAATCCCCCACTCTGATACAGCCCTGCGGCCTTTCCACTCCCACTTCCTGTGCGCTGGAACGCACGCTAGTAACGCGTGCTAGGAAGTGAGAGGGAGGAGCGGCCAACTAACAATGGGCCAGGTTGGAGGTTCGTGGTATTACGAGTGCGCGTCTCTCGTTGCGTAGCAACCGGGTGACGCGCAACACGCAATTTAGTCTGATGGCTTGACTTATTCTACATCTGAGCATCATTGCTCGAACCAGGATTTCTTTGACGGGTTTCAAAAGACCAGTACAATTATTCATTTGTATTATTTTATTTTCACCCTGAGTGGGGGAGTTTAATATTATTTTAATTTTGTTTATATTTTGTTTTATTTTATTTTATTTTGTTTTACTGGGATTTGGCCTTATGTATGCGCTCTAATGGTCATATCACATTTGCATCCAGTGCCTTCATGTGTCACCATGAGGCTCAGATGAAAGGGCCATAATTCAGTTGATCATTAAGGCTGTTCGGGTATACTGTCTGCATATAAAATATCCATTTGGCTTCACATTGCAAAATCTTTTTGTCCCAGTTTCCTCTTCTGCCGGTTTGTTTTATTAAGTCAATTCCCATAAACTCCAGGGAGTCCAGTCTTCCGTCATGTTCAAATCTGACATTCCGGGAGACTGATGTTTCTCTCTCATGTGTAATGTCTCCAATATGTTCACCTATTTGGCGCCTGAACTCTCTTTTGGTCTTGCCGATGTACTCTTTACCGCATTTACAGTTAATTTTGTAGATGACACCCTTTGATTTACAATTTATCATGTCTCTGATGGTGTATACCCTGCCAGTCACGTTACTCATGAAAGTTTTACCACGGCACACATATTTACAAGAGACACGTACCACATTTGTAACAGCCCATGACCGGCTTGTCTAACCATGTTCTGTGTGCAGGAGGCCCTACAAAGTGGCTTTTGACAACCTTGTCACGTATACTCATTCCCCTCCTGTAGGTTATACTGGGGTATTCTCTAATTACACTCCTTATATCTGAGTCCATTCTTAAGATGTGCCAGTACTTGGAGATAATATTTTTCACATTTTTCACATTTGGGGCTGCCTGATCAAATGTTCTAATCATTTATCACTGTTAATTTATGAATATAGATAGTGTTTCCCCATTATTTTAAGAACAAACTTAGTAAAAGTTATGTTTTAAAGCAAGCAATAACCCAATGGAGCATGCTAGCATGCTCCATTGGGGGTAAATAAAGTTTTTTTGCTAGTTTTATTTCATGGAGTGCTGCCCATCTTTATATATATATATATATATATATATATATATATATATATATATATATACTAACAATAGGAACATTATATAACTGTTTTAACTACCTATTTTGGCCTCTTGTTCCCATAAAACGGCAAAGTGCATCTCGTGATTCACAAGTGGCTCTTTAGACACTTCTATGCAGCTCTTTGGTGCGCAATAATCGAATCGCGAATAATCGATAAATGCGATTTTGCGGACCCGAAAATTATATATGAAGGGGCGCATAACTGGCTTTGTGTGTGAAGTTTTTTTACTACTGTCTGAACTCTGAAACAAGCTCTCTCCTATTGATAATATGGCCAGCCTCTGTACTCACTGTCACTATGAATGCACTGCAGCGAGCGGCTTCTGGTGCAGCTACATCACTTCCGGCTATAGACTTTTGTCCGGGTATGGAAAAGTGGCAGAACACCGGCCCGCTCGCTGCAGTGCATTCATAGTGAAAGTGAGTACAGAGGCTGGTCATTTTATCAATAGGAGAGAGCTTGTTTCAGAGTTCAGACAGTAGTAAAAAACTTTACACACAAAGCCAGTTATGTGCGCAGTTTAGGACACATGAGGGGACACATAGGGCCATGAGGGGACCAGCATAAGATGTTATATGTGTGTCTTATGCTGTCCCCCCTCATGGCCCTATGTGTCATAGCACACATCCCCTGCCTATAACAGTGCCATCCACAGATCCACCCCATAACAGTGCCATCCACAGATCCACCCCATAACAGTGCCATCCACAGATCCACCCCATAACGGCGTCCTCCACAGATCCACCCCATAACGGCGTCCTCCACAGATCCACCCCATAACGGCGTCCTCCACAGATCCACCCCATAACGGCGTCCTCCACAGATCCACCCCATAACGGCGTCCTCCACAGATCCACCCCATAACGGCGACCTCCACAGATCCACCCCATAACGGCGTCCTCCACAGATCCACCACATAACGGCGTCCTCCACAGATCCACCCCATAACGGCGTCCTCCACAGATCCACCCCATAACGGCGTCCTCCACAGATCCACCCCATAACGGCGTCCTCCACAGATCCCCCACATAACGGCGTCCTCCACAGATCCCCCACATAACGGCGTCCTCCACAGATCCCCCACATAATGGCGTCCTCCACAGAAGCTGAACAGCGCATGCACTACTTTTTTGCGTTGCGGAGGCACAGCCAGAAGTACCACGGAAGCACTCTGTAGCAGTCATATCCCGGATCCTGGACCCATTTACTTCAGCATGCGCTTCCTTCCTATATATTTTAGGTTTGAAAAATGTGGCTCTGAAAATAAATTTCAATCGTGGTTTTGGCGATATTTGGCTCAGTTGACAAAAAAGTTTGCCCACCACTGGTCTAGACTTCTGCCCAGCAACAACAGATTAACAATATGTTTTCTTTTGTTTCTGCTGTGTCACTAAGCTTACCTTGCATTACATAATTAATCTTAAATGGATATCATCATTTTCTGCTTCTGTGAACACAATATATAAGTTATATGACATCTAAAACATGAAGTCACAGTAAATAACTTTGCTTTTGTCTCTAACACATAAACATAAGAACTGTATTAAGGTTATTGTCAGGTCCAGCTGCATAAACATACAAGCTGTATTAGCAAACTAGGACAAGTCTTAGCCGGCCAGCTACACTCCCACCAAAATAACCTATAATTCTATGTTCTTAGTGGTTGGACTTGAACATGAATTTGAGGAATTTTCCATCAGGTTCTCAACTTCCAAGTGTCTTTCATCACTCTCAAGTAGAACAACTAACTTCTATATAGGACGTTCCAACTTGAGTGGAGTAGTGAGACGTCTTCCTTTTTTGTCAAGTTTTGAGTCTCCTATTTGTAACAGCACTCTTCTTACTAGTTTGTCTTCATCCTTTTGAACTTCTAGAACTTTGGCCAATTTCCATTGACTTCTAGGTAAATCTTCTTTCACTAACACTATGTCACCAACTTGGACATTTCTTTTGGGTGTTTGCCATTTACTTCTTAGCATAATATTGGCAAAGTACTCTTTCCTCCATCTATTCCAAAACTGTTCTGATAGATATTGAACTCTTCGCCATATCCTTTTAGCATATAATTCCTCTTTGGTGAACTTGCCAGGCGGTGGCTGTATGTAATCGACTTAAGGTGAAGTAGCTGGTCGGGAGTTAACTGGTCCAAACTTGTTGCATTGTTGATGTTATCAACTGCAAGTGGACGACTGTTAACAATACACATTACTTCATAGAATAGGGTCCTAAAGTGAAGCATCATCTATTCTTCTGGCATTCTTTTTCAACACTGAACTTAACACATTTCTCACAGTTCTTATTTGTCTTTCCCAAATTCCTCCTGTATGGCTTGCATGTGGAGCATTCATATGAAAATCACACTGTTTCTCTAACAAATACTCAGTTACTTTTTCTTCAATTCATTCTTTGCTCCGACAAAATTAGATCCTTGGTCAGATCTAAGCGCTCTGACGGTACCTCTAATGGTACATCTTAAGGCGTTGATGAATGCGTGAGTTGACATATCTTCTAACATTTCCAGGTGAATTGCTCTGGAGCTCAGACATGTAAATATTAGTCCATATCTCATGTACTCCTTGCGGTTCTGTTTGGTGATGAATGGGCCAAAACAATCCATTCCGCTATAAAGAAATGGTGGTGATGGGTTTAAACAATCTGCCGGTAAATCTTCCATTCTTTTTTCTTCTGTTGGTCTACGTGCATTTCTGAAGACTACGCATTTACTTGCAGTACAGACCAAAAGTTTGGACACACCTTCTCATTCAAAGAGTTTTCTTTATTTTCATGACTATGAAAATTGTAGATTCACACTGAAGGCATCAAAACTATGAATTAACACATGTGGAATTATATACATAACAAAAAAGTGTGAAACAACTGAAAATATGTCATATTCTAGGTTCTTCAAAGTAGCCACCTTTTGCTTTGATTACTGCTTTGCACACTCTTGGCATTCTCTTGATGAGCTTCAAGAGGTAGTCACCTGAAATGGTCTTTCAACAGTCTTGAATGAGTTCCCAGAGATGCTTAGTTCTTGTTGGCCCTTTTGCCTTCACTCTGCGGTCCATCTCACCCCAAACCATCTTGATTGGGTTCAGGTCCGGTGACTGTGGAGGCCAGGTCATCTGGCGCAGCACCCCATCACTCTCCTTCATGGTCAAATAGCCCTGTTGTCCTGAAAAATAAATGATGATCCAACTAAACGCAAACCAGATGAAATAGCATGCCGCTGCAAGATGCTGTGGTAGCCATGCTGGTTTAGTGTGCCTACAATTTTGAATAAATTCCCAACAGTGTCACAAGCAAAGCACCCCCACACCATCACACCTCCTCCTCCATGCTTCACGGTGGGAACCAAGCATGCACAGTCCATCCGTTCACCTTTTCTGCGTCGCACAAAGACACAGTGGTTGGAACCAAAGATCTCAAATTTGGACTCGTCAGACCAAAGCACAGATTTCCACTGGTCTAATGTCCATTCCTTGTGTTCTTTAGCCCAAACAAGTCTCTTCTGCTTGTTGCCTGTCCTTAGCAGTAGTTTCCTAGCAGATATTCTACCATGAAGGCCTGATTCACACAGTCTCCTCTTAACAGTTGTTCTAGAGATGTGTCTGCTGCTAGAACTCTGTGTGGCATTGACCTGGTCTCTAATCTGAGCTGCTGTTAATCTGCGATTTCTGAGGCTGGTGACTCGGATGAACTTATCCTCCGCAGCAGAGGTGACTCTCGGTCTTCCTTTCCTGGGGCGGTCCGCATGTGAGCCAGTTTCTTTGTAGCACTTGATGGTTTTGTGACTGCACTTGGGGACACTTTCAAAGTTTTCCCAATTTTTCGGACTGACTGACCTTTTATTTCTTAAAGTAATGATGGCCACTCGTTTTTCTTTACTTAGCTGCTTTTTTCTTGCCATAATACAAATTTTAACAGTCTATTCAGTAGGACTATCAGCTGTGTATCCACCCAACTTCTCCACAAGGCAACTGATGGTCCCAACCCCATTTATAAGGCAGTAAATCCCTATTATTAAACCTGACAGGGCACACCTGTGAAGTGAAAACCATTTCAGGTGACTACCTCTTGAAGCTCATCAAGAGAATGCCAAGAGTGTGCAAAGCAGTAATTAAAGCAAAAGGTGGCTACTTTGAAGAACCTAGAATATGACATATTTTCAGTTGTTTCACACTTTTTTGTTATGTATATAATTCCACATGTGTTAATTCATAGTTTTGATGCCTTCAGTGTGAATCTACAATTTTCATAGTCATGAAAATAAAGAAAACTCTTTGAATTAGAAGATGTGTCCAAACTTTTGGTCTGTACTGTACATCCTACGTATCTCCGATCACCGCTGCTTGGCAGGCGGTGATCGGAACCCGGTGCCTGCTCAAATAATTGAGCAGGCACCTTGGGGCAATGCACCCCTGTGTAGGCGATTGCAGCAAACTGCATGTCAATTCAGACCTGCGGTTTGCTGCGTTTCCGGGTTATTCGGGTCTCTGGGGACCCGATATCCCGGAACAGGATGGTGATTGGTGGTGTGATAATACACCACCATCCTGAGATCCTGAGAGGTGATGTGACATCACCTGTCAGGATCGCCTCTCATTGGTCGGCAGCAGGGGCGGGCAGTCCAAAATACTGCAGCGCTCCGCTCTTCCTCCTTTTCAGTACGGGAGCCGAGGAGAGAGGCGCGCTGCAGGTGGATCTCAGAGCCAGCACCCCCATCTGTGCACCCAGGTATTTAGGGAAAGGTTAGGTTAGGCAAGGATATTCAGGGAAAGTTAGTAGAAGAAAAAAAACTTTTTTATTGTATCACCCTAAATAGGGTGTCTGGGGTCCACAGCACAGCTGTGTGACCCTAGACCCCCAAGGGGTGCTGAAGCTTGTGCCCCCCCCCCACAACTTTTTTGGGGGCGCAAGCAGTTTTTATTTTTTTGTGCGTACGCTGACTGTGGCCTGCACTCTTAGTGTCCGGCCACTGTTAGCGCATCGCACACCCCACCGCTGATCAACTTCGGGTGGTTGATCAGCGATTTAGAATGAATTAGCAAATAAAGTTTATCACGCACACACACACACTCCTCTATGGCCTTGCCGGATGTTCTCGGCCGAGGAGGCATACGCCCAGCTTGCCTCAGAGTCCGAGAGCCCCAGTGAGCACGAGGATGACCCCACTTTCCTTTTTTAATCCGCATCCTCCATCATCTAGCGATGATGATGAGCCCCATGGGGCCGCAGACGCCGCCAGGCGGAGCAAGGGGTCCGCCATGCTAGGGACCCTGTGGCCCAAACTAGTACGAGCAGCTCTGGGGCTCGTACTAGTTTTTCCGGCCCACCAGTTAAGTCCACTGGAGCCCCTTGCCGGTGAACTTGTCTGGTATACCCTAGAGCGTTTTGAGCCCGCAATTCCTGATTTTGTAGGCCAACCAGGAATCCAGATTTCCACAGTGGGCTTGAATACGATTACTTTTGTCTTTTTTCAGTGACCACTTTGTGTTATATGGTGGAACAAACAAACCTGTACGCCCAACAGTTTGTTGCTCAACACCGGGGCTCCTTTTTGGCTAGGCCCGGTGACTGGACTCCGGTCAGTGCAGCCGAGATAAGGACATTTTGGGGCCTCGTGCTGCACATGGGCCTAGTCAAGAAACCTAGTGTCAGGCATTACTGGAGTGGGGACGTTCTCTACCAGACCCCACTTTACAGTACGGCCATGACACGCTCCCGTTTTTGAGGCCATACGGAAATGCCTGCATTATTCAGATAATGCAGCATGTCCTCCCCCCCCAAGGTGATCCTGCCTATGACTGCCTGTACAAAATCAGTCCGGTCATCGATGACTTTGGGGCCAAATTTGAACAGGCCTATGTAACTGGAAGGGAGGTCGCGGTTGATGAGTCTCTCATTGCTTTCAAGGGGAGACTCCTTTTCCGCCAGTATGTCCCCTCTAAGCGGGCGAGGTATGGCATGAAGCTCAGGGTACAAGTTTTGTGTGTGCGAGGGGTGAGAATCCCGTATTCAACCCCCAGAATGTCCCCCCACTCTGGGTGTTAGCGGGAAACTTGTGCGGGACCTTATGCACCCACTGCTAGATGAGGGTTAACACCTGTACGTGGATAACTTTTATACTAGTATCCCATTGTTCCAGTCCCTCGCCGCCAGATCCACGTCCGCTTATGGGACCGTGCGGACAAATCAACGCGGCCTCCCTACCCACCCCCTTCAGGTACCTATCCCCAGGGGTGAGACCCGTGCCCTTACCAGTGGAAACCTGTTGCTGGTCAGATATAAGGATAAGAGGGATGTCCTTGTACTTTCCACAATTCATGGTAACTGCATCACCACTGTCCCTTTGCGAGGTACCGCGTCAATGGTCCTCAACTATAATATGTATATGGAAGGAGTTAATCTCCTCAAGCCATATCATGCCATGCGCAAATCTTGGGCATGGTACAAAAGTTGCGTTCTACTTTGTACAGCTTGCCTTGTACAACTCTTTTGTGCTGTCAACACAGTGACATTCCTTCAGTTCTATGAGGCAGTCCTCAAAGCCCTGATCTTTTCTGACCGCGAAAGAGCAGGCCGGAGTACCTCGGGAACAGGAGGCGCCCGGATCGTCCCTGGCCTACACTTTACAGGTGTGGTCCCCCATACTGGAAAGAAGGGACGGACCCCCAAAAAAGTGCAGAGTGTGTCACAGGAGGGGGTTACGAAAGGACACCACTACTCAGTGTGACACGTGCCCTGATCATCCGGGCTCTCTGCATTGACTGTTGCTTCATTGGAGTACCACACTTCCATGAAGTACTAAATTTATATCCCAATTTAGCCACTGACAATCTGATAAAAAAAAATGTTTCTCAGACTTGAGACACTAAAACAAACATTTTTATTTTTCAAAAATATTTAGTAAAACGAAAATAAATTAAAAAAAAGACATATTAGGTATCGCCGCATCTGTAAGAATCTGTTCTGTAAAAATACCCCATGACCTAACCCCTCAGATGAACACGGTCAGAAAAATAAAATTAAAACGGTGCAAAAAAGTTATTTTTTTTGTCACCTTACATCACATAAATTGTAATAGCAAGGCATTAAAAAGTCATATGGCCCCCCCCCCCAAAAAAAATAGTACCAATAAAACTGTCTTCTCATCCCACAAAAAATGAGCCCCTACCTAAGATAATCGGCTAAAAACAAAAACAAAAAAAATGACTCAGACTATGGAGATGCTAAAATGTTTTTTTTTTTTGTTTATAAAAAGATAATATAGTGTAAAACATAAATAAAAAAGTAGACCTATTAGGTATCGCCGTGTCCGTAAGAATCTGCTCTATAAAAAAAACCATGACCAAACCCCTCAGATGAACAGTCAAAAAAAAAATATAAAAACTGTGCCAAAACAGCAATTTTTTGGCAAATTTTTCATTTTAATCCGTTTTTTTCCCCAATAACAAAGCAAGGGTTAACAATCAACCAAAGCTTAATATTTATTACCCCGATCATGCAGTTTACAGAAACACCCCATATGTGGTCGTAAACTGCTGTATGACCAAACGGCAGGGCGCAGAAGGAAGAGAACGCCATATGGTTTCTGGAAGGCAGATTTTGATGGCCTTTTTTATTTATTTATTTTTTATTTAGGGCACCATGTCCCATTTGAAGCCCCCCTGATGCACCCCTATAGTAGAAACTCCATAAAAGCGACCCCATCTAAGAAACTACACCCCTCAAGGTATTCAAAACTGATTTTGTTAACTTTATTAACCCTTTAGGTGTTCCTCAACAGTTTATGGCAAATGGAGATGAAATTTCAGAATTTCTATTTTTGGTAACCTTGCCTCACAAAAATGTAATATAGATAAACCAAAAATCATATGCACCCTAAAAATAGTCTAATCCAGGGATGTCAAACTCGTGGCCCTCCAGCTGTTGCAAAACTACAACTCCCATCATGCCTGGACATACTACAGCTATCAGGGAATGCTGGGAGTTGTAGTTTTGCAACAGCTGGAGGGCCATAAGTTTGACATCCATGGTCTAAACAAAACTGCCACCTTATCCGGTAGTTTCCAAAATGGGGTCACTTTTATGGAGTTTCTACTCTAGGGGTGCATCAGGGGGCTTCAAATGGGACATGGTGTAAATAAACCAGTCCAGCAAAATCTGCCTTCAAAAAAACCATACGGCGCACCTTTCCCCCTACTGTGTGACCGTACAGTAGTTTATGGCCACATATGGGGTCTTTCTGCAAACTACAGATTCGGGGCAATAAATATACCATTTTGTTTGGCTGTTAACCCTTGCTTTGTTACTGGAAAAAATTTATTAAAATGGAAAATTTGCCATTATCTCTTGTGAACACCTAAAGGGTTAAAGAACTTTTCTATTATGTAAGCCTCTCAAAGTGACTTCAGACCTGAACTGGTCTCTAAAAATTTCTGAAAAATTGTAAGATTTGCTTCTAAACTTCTAAGCCTTGTAACGTCCCCAAAAACTAAAATGTAATTCTCAAAATGATCCAAACATGAAGTAGACATATGGGGAATGTAAAGTATTAACTATTTTTGGAGGTATTACTATGCATTATAGAAGTAGAGAAATTGAAACTTGGAAATTTGCTATTTTTTTCAAAAATTTTGGTTTTTTTATCAATACATTTTATTTTTTTACTTAATTTTATCAGTGTCGTGAAGTACAATATGTGACGAAAAAACAATCTCAGAATGGCCTGGATAAGTCAAAGAGTTTTAAAGTTATCACCACTTAAAGTGACACTGGTCAGATTTGCAAATAATGGCCTAGTCCTTAAGGTGAAATATGGCTGTGTCCTTAACCCCGTTTTGAGATTGTTTTTTCGTCACATATTGTACTTCATGACACTGCTAAAATTGGGTAAAAAAATTTAAAAAAATTTGCATTAAAAAATACCATATTTACCAAAAATTTTGAAAAATTTGCAAATTTCAAAGTTTCAGCTTCTCGACTTCTGTAATACATAGTAATACCCCCAAAAATTGTGATGACTTTACATTCCCCATATGTCTACTTCATGTTTGTAGCATTTTGGGAATGATATTTTATTTTTTAGGGATGTCACAAGGCTTAGAAGTTTAGAAGCAAATTTTGACATTTTTCAGAAATCTTCAAAATCCCACTTTTTATGCACCAGTTCAGGTTTGAAGTCATATTGTGAGGCTTAGATAATAGAAACCTCCCATTCTAGAAACTACACCCCTCCAGGTATTCAAAACTGTTTTTTCAAACTTTATTAACCCTTTAGGTCTTTCACAAGAGTTAATGGCAGATTGAGAAACAATTTCGAAATTTCTATTTTTTTTTAAATTTTCCAATATAATCAATTTTTCCCAGGAATAAAACAAGGGTTAACTGCCAAACAAAACTCAATATGGGTTGCCCTGATTATGTAGTTTGTAGAAACACCGCATATATGGTCGTAAACTACTGTTCGGCCGAACGGTCATAGAAGGAGGGGAACACCATATGGGTTTTGGAAGGCAGATTTTGCAGGACTGGTTTTGTTTATACCATGTCCCATTTGAGGCCCCCTGTTTTACCCCTTGAATAGAAATTTCAAAAAAGTGACTCCATCTAAGAAAGTACACCCCTCAAGGTATTCAAAACTGGGTTTACAAACTTTGTTTACCCTTTATGTGTTCCACAAGAGTTAAAGGGGTTGTCCAGGTTCAGAGCTGAACCCGGACATCCCTCCATTTTCACCCCGACAGCCCCCCTGACATGAGCATCGGAGCAGTTCATGCTCCGATGCTCTCCTTTGCCCTGCGCTAAATCGCGCAGGGCAAAGGCATTTTTCTGAGTTCCGGTGACATACCGGGCTCTCTATGGGGCTGACAGGCAGCCCGGTGACGTCACCGGCACTGATGGGCGGGATTTGGCTCTGCCCTAGCCAGTAAAACGGCTAGGGCAGAGCTAAAGCCCGCCCCTCAGAGCCGGTGACGTCACCGAACACACTGCTGGGCGGAAGTTACCGCCCGGCAGTGTGTTATTGAAAACACAAGAGCCCGTGCCCTGCGCGATCTAGCGCAGGGCATGGGAGCGCATCGGAGCATGAGATGCTCCGCTGCCGGGGTGAAAATAAGGGTATGTCCGGGTTCAGCTCTGAACCCGGACAACCCCTTTAATGGCAGATGGAGAAACAATTTTGAAATTTCTATTTTTTGGAAAATTTTCAATTTTAACCCTTACTTTATTACTGGAAAAAATGGGTTGACAGCCAAACAAAACTCAAAATGGGTAACCCTGATTCTGTAGTTTGCAGAAACGCCCCATATGTGATCGTAAACTACTATTTGGCTAAACGGCAGGACATAGAAGAAGGGGAACGCCATATGGTTTTTGGAAGGCAGATTTTGCTGGACTGGTTTATTTACACCATGTACCCTTTCAAGCCCCCTGATGCACCCCTAGAGTAGAAACTCCATAAAAGTGACCCCATCTAGGAAACTACGGGATAAGGTGGTTGTTGTTTTGGGACTATTTTAGGGGTAAATATGATTTTTGGTTGCTCTATATTACACTTTTTTGAGGCAAGGTAACCAAAAATTTCAATTCTACAATTGTTTCTACATTCGCTATTTAGTTTTGTGGAACACCTAAAGGGTTAACATAGTTTGTAAAGTAACTTTTGAATACCTTGAGGGGTGTATTTTCTTAGATGGGGTCACTTTTTTGGAGTTTCTAGTCTAGGCTACATCAGGGGGGGCTTCTAATGGGACATGGTGTCAAAAAGAAAAAATAGTCCATCAAAATCTGCCTTCCAGAAACTGTATGAGTTCCCTTCGTTCTATGCCCTGCCGTGCGGCTATATAGCCATTTACGACCACATATGGGGTGTTTCTGCAAACTTCAGAATCAGGGCAATAAATATTTAGTTTTGTTTGGCTGTTAACCCTTGCTTTATTACCGGAAAAAGGTATTCAAATGGAAATTTTGCCTAAAAATTGCTTTTTTGGCACCGTTTTTATTTTATATTTTTAACACCGTTCATCCGAGGCGTTTGGTCAAAAGTTATTTTTATAGCGACGACTTTTACGCACGCGACGATGCCCAATATGTATGGCTCTCAGACTTTGGAGATACTAAGCAGGCATCCTAAAAACTGCGGCCCTCCAGATGTTGTAAAACTACAATTCCCACCATGCCCTGCTGATGGCTGTAGGTTGTCTGGGCATGCTGGGAGTTATAGTTTTACAACATCTGGAGGGCCGCGGTTTGAGGATGCCTGCTCTAAAACTAATATTTTTTTGGGGGAAAAAAATGTTTCCGTGTCTCCAAAGTCTGAGAGCTATAGTTTTTTTATGTTCTCTAGTGGACTGTTGGGGATTATAAAAATGTAGTACTCCATGGAAGTGTGATACTCCCTGAAGCAATCGATAACGCAGGCTGGTGTTGAGGGGGGGCTGGTGGGGGGTCAAGTGGCAGGGGGGTGGGGTCTGGGGTCTGATAGATGGATCAAAGAAAGTTTAGGGTAAAAGTTCTTATTTTTTTTTTTCCTTTTTCCTAACTAACCTTTCCCTTCCTAATGGTGCCTCTCCTTCACTGACCCTAACCCACCTGGGTGGCGATGGGTGCAGGAGGGTGATGGATGCTGATTTAGGGGGACGCAGGAGCTGGTGCTGAACGGTGCTGCACGGTGAGGGTGCTGGACAGGAAGCGGAGGGGAGAGAGGAGCGCAGGAAGTTTGAATCTCGCGCCTCTTTCCCCTGCACCAATCAGCACCCTGGACAGCGGGTTTCAGCACCAGGGCCAGCACCGCCTCTTCAAATCTTTGTACTGCGATTGGTGGTGTGTAATCACGCCACCGATCGCAGTCTTTTTCCGGTTCATCGGGTCACAGGACACCCGAATGGACCGGAAAAGCAGAAAACCGCAGGTCTGAATTGACCTGCGGTTTTCTGCGATCGCCGTTCCGATTACCTCCCGCGGCGCCGGAATTGTGAATTAAAGCCATGCCGTACCGGTTCGTCATGGCTCCCTAAGGGGTGTTAAGGAGTTAAAAAGTTCTTACCTAGATCTAACTGTTTACTTACATAGCAATTCCATCTAGAAGCCACTTCTTCAGGTAGCTTAGTTAGCATCCTGACAGTTGTTCAGTACTTCTAGATCTTGAACATATGGGATGGCATTGCTGCATGCTTGCAGGAAGTCACCATACTTTTGTAGTCTGAAGTGTTCTTTAGTGTTCTTTTAGGCCAGTAATTCAGTTTCTCTCTAAAGACTTTTTGTACTAAGAAAGGATGACTTGCGTTCAATGTTTCCCAAGCTTGTTTGTAGGCTTCTTCGTCTTTTTTTCTTTAAAAGTTACCTTCAAGAGCTTCCTTGGCTTCTCCACCAACATATCTCCTGAAGGTAGAATAACTTCTTAAATGGACTGAACTGAAGCAATGATGCTCAATGATCATTTCAAAACTTACCTTTCACCCTATGAACTTCAGTACGTCTCCTGAAAATACAGTGGGTTCCGGAACGGGAAGTCTAGCTAGGACTGTTTTCTGTGGTCTTGCTGGGACAATTGCTGTAACACTCTCCTGAGCATTGCCATGGCATCTAGGAAGAGAATCATCCGGTTCTATTTTCTCACTCACTTCTGAATTTGGCGAGTCCTTTTCTTCATCTTTTCTGGTAGAGATAGAGGGTAAATTCACACAGCTTCTTCCTAACACTGGACTAGGCCTCGATGGCAGCTTCCATCTCAATTTCTGCTTTCTTGACAGCAAGTTGTTCAACTAATTCCTTTCTTTTGGCTGAATTATTTGGACTCTGATATGGGGGTGGCACTTCTGCTAGCGAAGGAAGTCCCACTTGTAATTGTGGTTCCACCTAAGGACCAAGCATAGTCCCTCATAAAAAGCTTGTTTATTCTCTTCTTGCTTTAACTTCATTATAGTTTACTGCAGATGATGGTTCTCTCATGAGCTTTACTAAATCTTTAGTGACCGCAGTACATTTGTCTATGTTCCTTACAATGTCCTGGGAAGGTGTCGTAAGCGACCGCAGGTTGACATATGCTGCCATAAGCTCTGATTTAGATTCTTCTACCGTCTCTACCATATCACTCAAGTTCCCTTTTTATACTTTCTTGTTTTAACTTTCCATGCCTTTAATGTACAATTTCCACTTCTCATACATTCTGGCAAACTTTTTTCCTTTTAATGCTGCTTTTTGCTCCAAAATTTCTATATATATATTTGTTTGAGGCAAGACTAATGCTGCATCAGACTCTTCTACCTCAGAGGAGGTTCCCTTGCTCTTTCCCCCTCTATCTATCTTTGTATCCTCTAACAGTGGCATGTTAATACTAGGTTCAGACATTTTACTTTAAATGCTATAACAATCAATACGAATATTAAGAGTACTTTCACTTTAAATGCAATATTGACAAATACAGAATTAAATGACTTTCACTTTAAATGTTTTAGATCCCGTGTACTACAATCTGTCCTTTTGTTTTTATTTAAAGTCTCTTATTTCTGAACACAAAAAAAAATTCTCCTTATGCTAAAGCCTATATGCAATGATAAGTAATAAAAGGAAAGCTCTGACCTTATTCTGAAGAGCAGGATACTGCAATCTGAAGGTTGGTGGAACAAATGTCTTAAAGGAGACTTGTCTTTTCTTGATGTGATGCGATGCTCTGCCCTGGCTTGCGATGCTCTGCTGCAGGCTTTGGGCCTAGTGGCGGGAAACTAGCTGAATGCAGTACATGGTCTCTCCGTGGATAGCAGTGCAGGCACTCTCGCTATGGACTTTGGCCTCCCACCAGGCTTCTTTCTCTCTCTAGGAATCGCAGGTGGGTTGGCGCTCTTTCTCTGACTATTTTGCCCTTGTCGTTCTACAACTTTGAGTCGGCTGCAGTTTGACTAATGCACACGTTCTATGGCCTTTATAGTAGCTCTGCTGACGTGTCTTTGCTTGCTCAGTCAGGAAACAGTTGCTGCGCGGCGGTATATGCTGGAGCTCTGTTGCTCTAATGCACTCTTTGCTGTGCAAGTTGAGGAGCCGCTATCACTTCGCCCTCTGAGGGTAATAGTTCCACTGTGGCAGGCACAGCACTATGAAGTGCCTTTTGTGCTGTGGCATTAGAAGAATTTTTATATCTCTGTCTTCTAGTCTAACTAGACGGTCTATTACTCTGTAATTCCTCTAGCGCCGTTCTATGGAAACAGTTTTGAAGAGCACACCGAATGCTTCAAAAAACTTCTTTATTCATTTCAACTTTTCTTCATATATAACACAGCCGCCTCCGCAGCATCTTGCTGTGTGAGAAGCTGGCTGTGATTGGTCTAGACTTCTGCCCAGCAACAACAGATTAACACTATGCTTTCTGTTTCTGCTGCGTCACTAAGCTTACCTTACAAAATTAATCTTCACTGGGCTAATTTTCACCTTAAGGACCAGGCCATTTTTTGCAAATCTGATCACTGTCACTTTGTGTGAATAACTTTAAAACGCTTTGACTTATCCAGGCCATTCTGAGATTTTTTTTCATCACATGTTGTAATTCATGACACTGGTAAAATGGAGTTAAAAAAAAAATCACTTTTATTTATGAAAAAATACAAAATTTACAAAAAAAATAGAAAAATTAGCAAGTTTCAATTGCTCTACTTCTATAATACATAGTAATACCGCCAAAAATAGTTATTAATTTACATTCCCCATATGTCTACTTCATGTTTGGATCATTTTGGGAATGCCATTTTATTTTTTGGGGACGTTACAAGGCTAAGGCCTCTTTCACACTTGCATTATTAGGATCCGGCGTGCACTTCCGTTGCCGGAAGTGCCCGCCGGATCCGTAACACCACAAGTGAACTGAAAGCATTTGAAGACTGATCCGTCTTCAAAATGCGTTCAGTGTTACTATGGCAGCCAGGACGCTATTAAAGTCCTGGTTGCCATAGTAGTAGTGGGGAGCGGGGGAGCAGTATACTTACCGCCCGTGCAGCTCCCGGGGTGCTCCAGAATGACGTCAGAATGCCCCAAGCGCATGAATGACGTGATCCATGACGTCACTCTGAAGCGCCCTGGGAGCCGCACGGATGGTAAGTATACTGCTCCCCCCGCTCCCCACTACACTTTACCATGGCAAACAGGACTTTAGCGTCCTGGCAGCCATGGTAACCATTCAGAAAAAGCTAAACGTCGGATCCGGTAATGCGCCGAAATGACGTTTAGCTTAAGGCCGGATCCGGATTAATGGATCCGGATCAATGGGCATTAATTCCGGATCTGGCCATGTGGCAAGTGTTCAGGATTTTTGGCCGGAGCAAAAAGCGCAGCATGCTGCGGTATTTTCTCCGGCCAAAAAATGTTCCGGTCCTGAACTGAAGACATCCTGATGCATCCTGAACGGATTTCTCTCCATTCAGAATGCATTGGGATAATCCTGATAAGGATTTTTCCGGCATAGAGCCCCGACGACGGAACTCTATGCCAGAAAAGAAATACGCAAGTGTGAAAGAGCCCTTAAACTTTTAGAAGCAAATCTTGGAATTTTTCTGAAACTTTCCAAAACCCACTTTTTAAGGACCAGTTCAGGTCTGAAGACACTTTGTGAGGTTTACATAATAGAAACCACCCAACAATGACCCCATTTTGGAAACTACACCCCTCAAGTTATTCAAAATTGATTTTACAAACTTTTTTAACCCTTTAGGTCAGGCATCCTCAAACTGCGGCCCTCCAGCTGTTGCAAAACTGCAACTCCCAGCATGCCCAAACAACCTACAGGTATCAGCCTACAGCAGGGCATTGTGGGAGTTGTAGTTTTACAACAGCTGGAGGGCCGCAGTTTGTGGGTGCCTGCTTTAGGTGTTCTACAAGAGTTACTGGCAAATGGAGATGAAGTTTCAGAATTTCAGTTTTTGGGCAAATTTTCAATTTTAATCAATTTTTTTTCCAGTAACAAAGCAAGGGTTAACAGCCATACAAAAGTCATTATTTATGGCCCTGATTCTGTAGTTTATAGAAACGCACCATATGGTTTCTGGAAGGCAGATTTTGCTGGACTGGTTTATTTACACAATGTCCCATTTGAAGCCCCCCCTGATACACCACCCCTAGAGTAGAAACTCCCAAAGATTTACTCCTTGGAAGATCAGGGCCTTGAGAACTGCCTCATAGAACTGGAGGAATTTCCCTGTGTTGCCAGCACTCCGGGACAGCACAAAAGAGTTGTACAAGGCAACCTGTACCAAGTAGACTTCAACTTTTTTGTACCATGCCCGGGTTTTGCGCATGGCGTTATATGGCTTGAGGACTTGATCAGAGAGATCAACTCCTCCCACATGCTGCATTATCTGCATAATGCAGGCATTTCCGCATGGCCTCAAAACGGGAACATGTCATGGCCATACAGTAGAATGGGATCTGGTAGAGGATGTCCCCACTCCAGTACAGCCTGACACAGCGTTTTTTGACTAGGCCCATGTGCAGCACGAGGCCCCAGAACGTCCTCATCTCGGCTGCACTGACAGCCACCGGACCTAGCCAAAAAGGAGCCCGGGTATTGAGCAAGGAACTGTTGGGCGCACAAATTAGTTTGCTCCACCATCGGATGCACAAAGTGGTTACTGAAAAAAACAAAAACTAAAATAGTCAAATTCAGTGAAGCCCACTGCGGGAATCTGCATTCCCGATTGGCCAACAAAAAATAAGGAATCGCGGGCTCAAAATCCTCTGGGGTACACCATACAAGTTTACCTGTAGGGGGCTCAAGTGGACTTATCCGGTGGGCCGGAAAACTAGTATGAGCCCCAGAGCTGCTCGTACTAGTGTGGGCCACAGGGTCCCTCGCATGGAGGTCCTCTTGCTCCACCGCCTTGGGGGCTTCTCATCATCACTAGATGATGAGGACGACGCGCATAACAAGAGGACAGTGGGGTCATCCTCGTCCTCACTGGGGCTCTCTGAGTCGGAGGCAAGCTGGGAGTATGACTCCTCGGCCGAGAACGTATGGCAGGCCATAGGGGAGTGTGTGTGTGTGGAAAACTTTATTTAGTGTGTGTGGGGGCACGGGTGTTTGCGTACTTACCCTAAACCTAACAGAAAAAATAAGTAACTAAAGATTCAAACTCGCTGATCAGCGGTCCGAAGCTGATCAGTGGTGGGGTGGGCGCATCGCTAAGAGTGCCGGCCACAGTAAGCCCATGCACAAAAAAAGAAAAAGTGCTTGCGCCCTAAAAGATGTATGTGGGGGGCAGGGGGGTTTAGCGTCACACAACTGAGTGTGCTGTGGACCACAGACACCCGATCAGGGTGATGCTGGAAAAAAAACCTTTTTTTCCCTTAAACTCTCCCTAATCTCCCTGCCTAATCTAAGCTGTCCCTAATCCTGTCCTTAGTTACCTGTGGTGGCTCAGATGGGGGGTGCTGGGCACAGATAAGGGGTGCTGTGCTCTACGAGGCTCCTCTCTCCACGCTCCAGGACACAGTGTGGAGGAGGAGGCAGAGCTGGGGGAAGTCAACCGCCCCGCTAGCCCGGGCAGCTAATCAGACGCGATCCTGAGAGCTGATTTCACCATCACCTCTCAGGATCTAAGGATGGTGATTGGTGGTGTATTAACACACCACCGATCACCATCCTATTTCGGATTATTGGGACACCAGAGACCTGAATTACCTGGAAGCGCAGCAAAGGATCTGCGGTTTGCCGCGATCGCTGATGGGGTGCCTGATGAATAATTTCAGCAGGTACTCTGTTCCGATCACCGCCCACCACGCATCGGTGATCGGGAATACACAGGGCGTACAGGTAGGTGTGTCCCCAACAGGTTAAAGGAAAATTATCTTTTTCTGCTTCTGTGAACACAATATATAACGGTTATGACATCCAAAACATAAAGTCACAGTAAATAACTTTGCTTTTGTCTCTAGCACATAAACATAGGAACTGTATTAGGTTATTGTCAGGTCCAGCTGCATAAACACACAAGCTGTATTAGCAAACTAGGACAAGTCTTAGCTGGCCAGCTACAATCAGGGCCCTCATTCTCTTGTTGTAATTATTGACTTGTCTGTTGCTATGTTATTTATGACTGTTTGTACATGAACCCCTGAACTGTAAAGCGCTGCGGAATATGTTGGTGCTCAATAAATAAATATAATTATTATTATATATTGGCATGTTTCAGTAATATAGCCCTATTGTATACCTAGCTAAACTGAGTGTTAAAGTGTTTGAGGCATATACAGCTAATAGGATACAAACACAATCAGCAGGCACAAGTAAAAAGTAACTTGGCTTCAGGCCTTGGGAAGCCAACTGCCGTAGGTAGTGGTATATTTAGGAGGTGTTTTAATTTAAAGGAAGTCTGTCATCTACATGAAATGGGTTGTCTCACTTCAGCAAATGTTAATGATCATATAGATAAACTATATACAAGGCACTTACTAATGTATATTGACTTTGCTGGCTTTGTTTTGCCATCACATTATAAACTGCTCGTATCTAGGGATTATGCCGCAGTGGTGGCTGGGGACGCATGCTGTAGCTCATGGATGCCTATGTGCTACCACAGTCCCGCCATCAGAGAGGCCTGGTGCATTTTCCTATACCTATAGTGTGCAAGCATGACTGCTGCTGCTAGATTGCAGTATTGACGTAACGCCTTGAAAAAGAGCAATATGGAAAATCACAATACATTGGTAAGTGCCTTGTATTAACTTTCTCTACATGATAAATGCCATTTGCTGAAGTAAGACAACCACTTTAACCGCCTCCGGACCGCCTAACGCAGATGTGCGGTCCGGAGGCGGCATCCCTGCGCAGAGTGACGCATATACGCGTCATCTCGTGAGGGCCGAGATTTCCTGTGAACGCGCGCACACAGGAACAGAAGGTAAGCGAGTGGATCTCCAGCCTGCCAGCGGCGATCGCTCGCTGGCAGGCTGGAGATGTGATTTTTTTAACCCCTAACAGGTATATTACACGCTGTTTTGATAACAGCGTCTAATATACCTGCTACCTGGTCCTCTGGTGGTCCTTTTTGTTTGGATCGACCACCAGAGGACACGGGTAGCTGTGTAAAGTACCACAAAATACTACACCCCCCCCCTGTCACTTATTAACCCCTTATGAACCCCTGATCACCCATGATCACCCCATATAGACTCCCTGATCACCCCCTGTCATTGATCACCCCCCTGTCAGGCTCCGTTCAGACATCCGTATGATTTTTACGGATCCACGGATACATGGATCGGATCCGCAAAACGCATACGGACGTCTGAATGGAGCCTTACAGGGGGGTGATCAATGACAGGCGGGTGATCACCCATATAGATTCCCTGATCACCCCCTGTCATTGATCACCCCCCCTGTCATTGATCACCCCCCCTGTAAGGCTCCATTCAGACGTCCGTATGCGCTTTGCGGATCCGATCCATGTATTCATGGATCCGTAAAAATCATACAGACGTCTGAATGGAGCCTTACAGGGGGGTGATCAATGACAGGGTGGTGATCACCCCATATAGACTCCCTGATCAGCCCCCTGTCATTGATCACCCCCCTGTAAGGCTCCATTCAGACATTTTTTTTTGGCCCAAGTTAGCGGAATTTTTTTTTGGGGGGTTTTGTTTTTTCTTACTAAGTCTCATATTGCACTAACTTGTGTCAAAAAATAAAATCTCACATGAACTCACCATACCCCTCACGGAATCCAAATGCGTAACATTTTTTAGACATTTATATTCCAGACTTCTTCTCACGCTTTAGGGCCCCTAAAATGCCAGGGCAGTATAAATACCCAACATGTGACCCCATTTCGGAAAGAAGACACCCCAAGGTATTCCGTGAGGGGCATATTGAGTCCATGAAAGGTTGAAATTTTTGTCCCAAGTTAGCGGAAAGGGAGACTTTGTGAGAAAAAAAAAAAACAATTTCCGCTAACTTGTGCCAAAAAAAATAATAATTCTATGAACTCGCCATGCCCCTCATTGAATACCTTGGGGTGTCTTCTTTCCAAAATGAGACTTTGTAAGGAAAAAAGAAAAAAAAAATCATCATTTTCCGCTAACTTGTGACAAAAAATAAAAAATTCTAGGAACTCGCCGTGCCCCTCACGGAATACCTTGGGGTGTCTTCTTTCCAAAATGGGGTCACTTGTGGGGTAGTTATACTGCCCTGGCAATTTAAGGGCCCAAATGTGTGAGAAGTCTTTGCAATCAAAATGTGTAAAAAATGGCCTGCGAAATACGAAAGGTGCACTTTGGAATATGTGCCCCTTTGCCCACCTTGGCTGAAAAAAAGTGTCTCACACCTGGTATCGCCGTACTCAGGAAAAGGTGGGGAATGTGTTTTGGGGTGTCATTTTACATATACCCATGCTGGGTGAGAGAAATATCTTGGTCAAATGCCAACTTGAATAAAAAATTTGAAAAGTTGTCTTTTGCCAAGATATTTATCTCACCCAGCATGGTTATATGTAAAATGACACCCCAAAACACATTGCCCTACTTCTCCTGAGTACGGCGATACCAGATGTGTGACACTTTTTTGCAGCCAAGGTGGGCAAAGGGGCACATATTCCAAAGTGCACCTTTTGGATTTCGCAGGCCATTTTTTACACATTTTGATTGCAAAGTACTTCTCACACATTTGGGCCCCTAAATTGCCAGGGCAGTATAACTACACCACAAGTGGCCCCATTTTGGAAAGAAGACACCCCAAGGTATTCCGTGAGGGGCATGGCGAGTTCCTAGAATTTTTTATTTTTTGTCGCAAGTTAGTGGAATATGAGACTTTGTAAGAAAAAATAAATAAAATCATTTTCCGCTAACTTGTGACAAAAAATTAAAAGTTCTATGAACTCACTATGCCCATCAGCGAATACCTTAGGGTCTCTACTTTCCGAAATGGGGTCATTTGTGGGGTTTTTCTACTGTTTGGGCATTGTAGAATCTCAGGAAACATGACAGGTGCTCAGAAAGTCAGAGCTGCTTCAAAAAGCGGAAATTCACATTTTTGTACCATAGTTTGTAAATGCTAGAACTTTTACCCAAACCAATTTTTTTTTTTGCCCAAACATTTTTTTTTTTTATCAAAGACATGTAGAACAATAAATTTAGCGAAAAATTTATATATGGATGTCGTTTTTTTTGCAAAATTTTACAGCTGAAAGTGAAAAATGTCATTTTTTGTCATTTCGATTAATAACAAAAAAAGTAAAAATGTCAGCAGCAATGAAATACCACCAAATGAAAGCTCTATTAGTGAGAAGAAAAGGAGGTAAAATTCATTTGGGTGGTGAAAGGAGTGTAGTGCAGAAGTGTAAAGTGGCCTGGTCATTAAGGGGGCTTCAGCTAGCGGGGTTGAAGTGGTTAAGCACTATAAACATGAATAGAACTGGAGACACTGACAGCTAATTTAATATCTTTATTCGCTTTCTCATTTCTCACTCCCCTTTTTCAAAGCTCTACTGTATTACCTGGTCAGGACTGCCGAGCAAGCACAGCAAGTGTGACAGTGTAAAGCTGTGTTCACATCACAATTTTGTTCCATGTTTAGTATATACATTTGGGGGGGAAAGAGGATGCAAAAGCATAGTATACAATGCTTTTTCTTCCTTCAGAGCAGCAGAGTTTTGCAATAAAGTATCCATTTTAATAAATGGATACATTTTTTGAAGATGGCATCCGTCACCATAGGATTCTATTGACAAACCTGATCTTGTATCCTATAGAAATACTTTTTACCTCCTATGCTTGGTGGGGTTCGCATCCGTTGGTTCCCCACCGATCAGTTGATTAACTTTGATTCTGTGGATAGAGGATAACTTTTAATCATGACACAACCCTTTTTAACCACCTCCGGACCGCCTAACGCACATGTGCGTTCCGGAGGTGGCAGGCTGGCGCACAGTCACGCATATACGCGTCATCTCGCGAGACGCGAGATGACGCGAGTATGCGCCCGCGCGTGCGCAGTTCGCGCCGGCATTTCATCGAGAAGTATTTCGTCAGCAACCTGCCAGCCAATGATCGTGGCTGGCAGGTTGCTGATTTTTAAAAAATCCAATCAAAGTGCCAGATAGCAGATCATATTAGTAAATATGATCTGTTATATGGCTGCCTGCTCCTCTGCTGGTTCTTTTCGTCGGTTGGATCCAGCAGAGGAGCAGGCTTCACAGTGAGTACACCAAACACTACACTATAGCCCCTGATCACCCCCCTGAACCCCAATTAACCCTTTGATCACCTCTTTGATCACCCCTGTCAATCACAAGTGAAAAGAAAAAAGTGATCAGTGCAAACTGTCACTTTTTTTTTTCACTGTTATTGACCGTTAGGTTTTAGGTATAGTTTAGGTCCCTTGGTTAGGTAGTTAGCGATCAGTTAGCGCCCAGCCCACCGCACCGCAGTCCGTTATTCGCTGATTAGCGTATCGCTAATCAGCATTTGTACTTTTATAGTATCTGAAAGTGATCAAAACTGATCACGGTCAGATCTATAATAGTACTAGTGTCACTTTAGCTCGCCCTCCACCCAAAACGCAGTGTTTGCCCGATCAGGCCTGATCGGTCGCCCACACGTGCGTTCGCCCACACCCGCCCCACCGCAGTGACAAAAAAAAATTTTTTTTTGATCACTGCACATTCACTTTACACGCACTGCGGCGATAAAAAAATCAGTTTTGATATTTTTTATCAACCGCAGCGGCCTCCGGTACTTCGCTAGCCTCCCCTTTGTAAGACAGGCTTGCTTTTTTTTTCTTGGGTAGTCTCAGGGAATACCCCTAAATTTAGTTGCCCACATGTCAAACAGGGGGTATTCTTCTGAAGAGGCCTACAGGCTTCTGACCCAGTCGGATGAGGAGTGGGAACCCTCATCTGATGAATCCAGCGGGTCAGAATACGAACCTGTAGAAAGCAGTGGCTCTCTGACCCAAAGTTCGGACGAGGAGGCTGAGGTCCCTGATAGAACCAGGCGTACCCGGCCCCGTGTCGCTAGACCGCAGGTTGCGCAGGATCCGCTTCAAGAGCAGCAGAGTGGGGCTGGTGCTGTCGGATTACGTGGTGAGGCATACACCAGCAGCCCAGCCCTCCCTGGACCTAGTACCAGCACTGCCGTACAACCTGGTGAAGTAGCGAGCACCAGAAGGGCAGTTGAAGCTGGTACGGTGGCACGTGCAGTAGTGACCCCGTCGCAGCCACCGCAAAGACGTGCCCGTAGAGCCCCTAGAATCCCAGAGGTGCTGGCAAACCCTGATTGGCAGTCCCCAACTTCAGCCGCACCTGTAGTTTTCCCTTTCACTGCCCAGTCTGGAGTTCGGGTTGAGACGGCTCAGATCGGTTCGGCCCTGGGATTTTTTGAGCTGTTCTTGACTGCGGAGCTTTTAGACATAGTTGTGGCCGAAACAAACAGGTATGCCACACAATTTATCACCGCTAACCCGGGAAGCTTTTATGCCCAGCCTTTCCGGTGGAAACCAGTCCAAGTTTCCGAACTTAAAACTTTTCTGGGCCTCCTCCTCAACATGGGCCTGACAAAAAAACATGAATTGCGGTCATATTGGTCCACGAACCCGATTCATCACATGCCCATGTTCTCTGCTGCCATGTCCAGGGCACGTTTTGAGGCCATCCTGCGGTTCCTGCACTTTAGTGACAACACCGCCTCCCGTCCCAGGGGCCACCCTGCTTTTGACCGGCTCCACAAAATTCGGCCCCTCATAGACCATTTCAACCAGAAATTTGCAGATATTTATACCCCAGAGCAAAACATCTGCATAGACGAGTCCCTGATACATTTTACCGGGCGCCTTGGCTTCAAGCAATACATCCCAAGCAAGCGCGCCCGGTATGGGGTCAAATTGTATAAGCTCTGTGAAAGGGCCACAGGCTATACCCACAAATTTCGGGTCTATGAGGGAAAAGATCAGACCCTGGAGCCGGTCGGTTGCCCTGACTACCTGGGGAGCAGTGGGAAGACAGTTTGGGACTTGGTGTCACCCTTATTCGGCAAGGGTTACCATCTTTATGTGGACAATTTTTACACAAGTGTGGCCCTCTTTAGGCATTTGTTTCTAGAACGGATTGGCGCCTGTGGTACCGCGCGAACTAGTCGCGCGGGCTTCCCCCAACGGCTCGTTACCACCCGTCTTGCAAGGGGGCAGAGGGCCGCACTGTGTAACGAAGAACTGCTCGCGGTGAAATGGAGAGACAAGCGTGACGTTTACATGCTCTCCTCCATTCACGCAGACACGACAATACAAATTGAGCGAGCAACCCGTGTCATTGAAAAGCCCCTCTCAGTCCACGACTATAACCTCCACATGGGAGGGGTCGACTTCAATGACCAGATGTTGTCTCCGTATTTAGTTTCCCGACGCACCAGACGCTGGTATAAGAAGGTGTCTGTATATTTAATTCAATTGGCTCTGTACAATAGTTTTGTTCTCTACAGTAAGGCTGGGAGAACTGGATCCTTCCTCAAATTTCAGGAAGAGATCATCGAGAACCTCCTGTATCCAGGAGGTTCCGTGGCCCCAACCACCAGTGTAGTTAGCCGTCTACACGAGCGACATTTCCCCAATGTCGTTCCTGGTACCTCAACCCAACAGTCACCCCGAAAAAGATGTCGTGTCTGTAGCAGGAGTGGAATAAGGCGTGACACCCGCTATTTCTGTCCTGACTGTCCGGACCACCCTGCCCTATGCTTTGGAGAGTGTTTCCGGAAGTACCACTCACAGGTACACTATTAGCATAGGGATCATCTCACCAGGATAGGCACACAGGGCTATTAGGGCCCATTCACTCACTGCTGCTGCAAACGTCTCCTTTCACATGGGACAAAGTGCATAACGCACTTCGCCACATCTTTGGGCGATTTGCGCTTTGCACATTGACCCATGGGGAAGGAGAGGTTTGTTCTATAAAGGTAAAAAAACAAAAAAAAAACAGGTAAGCAAACAGGTTAATGTTTAGTTCCAAAAGTTAAAGTTACATGTTCTGTTCCAAAGTTAATAAAATTATTGCGTTGTGGCCTGTTTTTTTCTTTTTTTTTTTTTTTGTCTTTTTACCTTCCAGGTGGACCAACCGATCTACTAGCTGCAGCACCGATGTGCATTCTGACAGAAGCATTGCGCTGCTGTCAGATTACACGCAAGTCGGTGTATGCGGCGCTGCAAGACGAGATTTCTACTCTGCAGTAACAGATACGTTTGCCGAAGCATACGAGCTGAGGAGGAGGCGGCGTTCCTATGCTTTGGCAAGCACTTTGTATGTATATATATATATATAAAAAAAAAAATCCCGGCAATGATTTATTCATCCACATCGATTGATGCGAATGGAGAAATCTGGTTTGCCAGGGCATACGAGCTAAGTGGGTATGGATGTAGGGCGGAGCTCCTATGTCCTGGCAGACGCCTTTCCCCTCCATTTTTTTTTTTGGGCAGAGATTTTTTCATCCACATTGATCGATGCGAATGAAGAAATCTGTGCCGTTCATTTTTTTCTTTCAGCCCAGAGGCTGAACGGAAAAAAAAAACTCATTACCTGTATGCTCAATATAAGGAGAATAGCAGTAAACTCCTAATGCTGGCCATACATGTAATGATTGCGGAGACCCTCAAATGCCAGGGCAGTACAAACACCCCACAACTGACCCCATTTTGGAAAGAAGACACCCCAAGGTATTTGCTGAGGGGCATATTGAGTCCATGAAAGATTGAAATTTTTGTCCTAAGTTAGCGGAAAGTGAGACTTTGTGAGAAAATAAATAAATAAATCAATTTCCGCTAACTTATGCGAAAAAAAAAAAATTTCTTTGAACTTGCCAGGCCCCTCATTGGATACCTTGGGGTGTCTTCTTTCCAAAGTGGGGTCACATGTGGGGTATTTATACTGCCCTGGCTTTTTAGGGGCCCTAAAGCGTGAGAAGAAGTCTGGGATCCAAATGTCTAAAAATGCCCTCCTAAAAGGAATTTGGGCCCCTTTGCGCATCTAGGCTGCAAAAAAGTGTGACACATCTGGTATCGCCGTACTCAGAAGAAGTTGGGGAATGTGTTTTGGGGTGTCATTTTACATATACCCATGCTGGGTGAGAAAAATATCTTGGTCAAATGCCAACTTTGTATAAAAAAATGGGAAAAGTTGCCGTTTGCCAAGATATTTCTCTCACCCAGCATGGGTATATGTAAAATGACACCCCAAAACACATTCCCCAACTTCTCCTGAGTACAGCGATACCAGATGTGTGACACTTTTTTGATGCCAAGGTGGGCAAAGGGGCGCATATGCCAAAGTGCACCTTTCGGATTTCACCGGTCATTTTTTACAGATTTTGATTGCAAAGTACTTCTCACACATATGGGCCCCTAAATTGCCAGGGCAGTATAACTACGCCACAAGTGACCCCATTTTGGAAAGAAGACACCCCAAGGTATTCCGTGAGGGGCATGGCGAGTTCCTAGAATTTTTTATTTTTTGTCGCAAGTTAGTGGAATATGAGACTTTGTAAGGAAAAAAGAGAAAAAGAGAAAAAAAAAAAAATCATCATTTTCTGCTAACTTGTGACAAAAAATAAAAAATTCTAGGAACTCGCAGTGCCCCTCACGGAATACCTTGGGGTGTCTTCTTTCCAAAATGGGGTCACTTGTGGCGTAGTTATACTGCCCTGGCAATTTAGGGGCCCAAATGTGTGAGAAGTACCTTGCAATCAAAATGTGTAAAAAATGCCCTGCAAAATCCGAAAGGTGCACTTTGGAATATGTGCCCCTTTGCCCACCTTGGCTGCAAAAAAGTGTGACACATCTGGTATCGCCGTACTCAGGAGAAGTTGGGGAATGTGTTTTGGGGTGTCATTTTACATATACCCATGCTGGGTGAGAGAAATATCTTGGCAAACGACAACTTTTCCCATTTTTTTATACAAAGTTGGCATTTGACCAAGATATTTTTCTCACCCAGCATGGGTATATGTAAAATGACACCCCAAAACACATTCCCCAACTTCTCCTGAGTACGGCGATACCAGATGTGTGACACTTTTTTGATGCCAAGGTGGGCAAAGGGGCGCATATGCCAAAGTGCACCTTTCGGATTTCACCGGTCATTTTTTACAGATTTTGATTGCAAAGTACTTCTCACACATATGGGCCCCTAAATTGCCAGGGCAGTATAACTACGCCACAAGTGACCCCATTTTGAAAAGAAGACACCCCAAGGTATTCCGTGAGGGGCATGGCGAGTTCCTAGAATTTTTTATTTTTTGTCGCAAGTTAGTGGAATATGAGACTTTGTAAGGAAAAAAGAGAAAAAAAAAAAATCATCATTTTCTGCTAACTTGTGACAAAAAATAAAAAATTCTAGGAACTCGCAGTGCCCCTCACGGAATACCTTAGGGTGTCTTCTTTCCAAAATGGGGTCACTTGTGGCGTAGTTATACTGCCCTGGCAATTTATGGGCCCAAATGTGTGAGAAGTACCTTGCAATCAAAATGTGTAAAAAATGCCCTGCAAAATCCGAAAGGTGCACTTTGGAATATGTGCCCCTTTGCCCACCTTGGCAGCAAAAAAGTGTCACACATGTGGTATCGCCGTACTCAGGAGAAGTTGGGGAATGTGTTTTGGGGTGTCATTTTACATATACCCATGCTGGGTGAGAAAAATATCTTGGTCAAATGCCAACTTTGTATAAAAAAATGGGAAAAGTTGTCGTTTGCCAAGATATTTCTCTCACCCAGCATGGGTATATGTAAAATGACACCCCAAAACACATTCCCCAACTTCTCCTGAGTACGGCGATACCACATGTGTGACACTTTTTTGCTGCCAAGGTGGGCAAAGGGGCACATATTCCAAAGTGCACCTTTCGGATTTCACCGGTCATTTCTTACACATTTTGATTGCAAGGTACTTCTCACACATTTGGGCCCCTAAATTGCCAGGGCAGTATAACTACGCCACAAGTGACCCCATTTTGGAAAGAAGACACCCCAAGGTATTCTGTGAGGGGCATGGTGAGTTCCTAGAATTTTTTATTTTTTGTCGCAAGTTAGTGGAATATGAGACTTTGTAAGAAAAAAATAAAAATAAAAAATCATCATCATTTTCCGCTAACTTGTGACAAAAAATAAAAAGTTCTATGAACTCACTATGCCCATCAGCGAATACCTTAGGGTGTCTACTTTCCGAAATGGGGTCATTTGTGGGGTAGTTATACTGTTTGGGCATTGTAGAACCTCAGGAAACATGACAGGTGCTCCGAAAATCAGAGCCGTTTCAAAAAGCGGAAATTCACATTTTTGTACCATAGTTTGTAAATGCTCTAACTTTTACCCAAACCATTTTTTTTTTGCCCAAACATTTTTTTTTTATCAAAGACATGTAGAACTATAAATTTAGCGAAAAATTTATATATGGATGTCGTTTTTTTTGCAAAATTTCACAGCTGAAAGTGAAAAATGTCATTTTTTTGCAAAAAAATCGTTATATTTTGATTAATAACAAAAAAAGTAAAAATGTCAGCAGCAATAAAATACCACCAAATGAAAGCTCCATTAGTGAGAAGAAAAGGAGGTAAAATTCATTTGGGTGGTAAGTTGCATGACCGAGCGATAAACGGTGAAAGGAGTGTAGTGCCGAAGTGTAAAAAGTGGCCTGGTCATGAAGGGGGTTTCACCTAGCGGGGCTGAAGTGGTTAATACTTTCGATGCAAAAGGCTTTTGGACATTTTGCAGCTGGGACTGTTCTCGCAGCTTTAACATGCACAAATAAAACTTAAATTCCAAAATAAAATCATGCTAACCCCCATACCCATATATTTTCTGTTGTCAAAATGGCACTTGGCACTTTATACTTGCAGACGCCTTTATGCAACTTTGCTTAAGAGTTATTAGTTGATAAATGTGAGACCCAAGCAGAAAATTACATGCAGTTCAGCATGTACTGAATTCATACATACCACTTAGGCCCAAAGTTCCTTTCACAGGTCTTCATCAAATTGCCAGTGCTAGAAAGACCAAAAATATGTTTTTCATTTGGAAAGCTCCTTTGTTAGAGTGTGAAGATACATGCTCTCTGATTGGGAGGTGGTGTTGATAACATGCACAGTAGCCCATGTTACCCTTCCCCTGGGGTCATGTACAGTTACGCAGGTAGAGAGAATCTATGTCTCTTCCTCTGTGCCAAGGGAGGCCAATGGGCTGGCCCCCTCTCCTCCACCATGCTGGTCGACATCACAGCTGGCTGAATGGAGAAAGGTTGCTTTATCCTGGTTTATATTAGGCTGTGTATCCGCTAGTAATATAAGCCAGGTCTTCTTTTTAAGCTTACCATTATCAGGAAATTGACCGACAATGCTAGCATAGTGTTCAATACAGAAAGCCGGTAAACTGGTACTAGTCTATAAAGAAATAGTAACTAACGGTGGTTATTTACTATATATTTTGTTTTGCAGTGAAACTGGTTCCTTCTGACTGTGAAGGCAGACAAGATCCGGTAATTGTATTTTTTTTATTTTTATGGATTTCTATATTATTATTTATTCGGGGAAGTGTATGTAATTTTTAGATATCTGCACATCTTTACAAATTGCTGCCTGTCAACCTCGAAACACAGTAACAATGATTCATTCACAATATGCTTTAATACCCACGCTATATGTGTTTTGTCCTATACGTAAATAGCATTAGGGCGTTGCCGTCTTTTTCTCAAAGCTACCATTATCAATGAGGATGATGATGATGGCTTTTTTGACGAAAAGTTTATGATGCTACATAGATCTAAATTGTTTTATTATAAAGATCTCATCCATGCAGGTTCCCAAGTTATGTATTTATTAGATTTATGATTTCTTTAACAGAAAGTAGAATGAGACCATCTTGTTTATGGATCGAAATAACCACACAGTTAAAGGGGTTGTCCGGGTTCAGAGCTGAACCCGGACATACCCTTATTTTCACCCCGGCAGCCCTCCTGAGCCTGGCATCGGAGCATCTCATGCTCCGATGCGCTCCAGTGCCCTGCGCTAGATCGCTCTTGTGTTTTCAATAACACACTTCAGTAACTTCCGCCCAGCAGTGTGTTCGGTGACGTCACCGGCTCTGAGGGGCTGGCTTTAGCTCTGCCCTAGCCGTTTTACTGGCTAGGGCAGAGCCAAATCCCGCCCATCAGTGCCGGTGACGTCACCGGGCTGCCTGTCAGCCCCATAGAGAGCCCGGTATGTCACCGGAACTCAGAAAAATGCCTTTGCCCTGCGCGATTTAGCGCAGGGCAAAGGAGAGCATCGGAGCATGAACTGCTCCGATGCTCATGTCAGGGGGGCTGCCGGGGTGAAAATGGAGGGATGTCCAGGTTCAGCTCTGAACCTGGACAACCTCTTTAAAGGCTACACCTTTGGGGGCAATTTTTTTTATTATTGCATTGTACTTATTTTGCGCTAAAATAATTTTTTTCAATTGTTCTTTATTGAAAATATGAAATCCTTTTTTCTGTACCAGCAGCCTGTGGATTTTCTGTCTTTTCAGTTATCTGGTGAGCAGACAGACTCCTTATCTTTTCTTTCTGACATTATAAACGCTCATTAAAACTAAAGATATTAGAATTTTCCTAAAATTCGATTCACCAAATTTTGGGGGAAAAATTCAATTTGAACCGAATAAATTCACGGCGAATTTTGTTAAAAACGTCTATCTCCTGGCTGCAGAGAACCTTTATAGTGGTGTAGATCACTGTGCCTTGCTGTAACACGCATAGGGAGTCTACTTTGGTAGTGAAATAATAATAATACTGAGTCCATATGACATGCAGGCTTCGCACTGCACACTTCAGTTATTTGGGCAGTCACTGGGCCAAAACTGATCAAATAACTTGCGTATGAACTCAGCCTTACAGAACAATGATAGGGCCAAGAAGAAGCGCACTACTTTTACACCGTCATCAGCTGATTCCACGTAGATGTCTACAGACCCCTTTCTATTAAACGCTTATACAAGTAGAGCCCCCTTGACAGAGTGGAGAGGGTGTCAGCAGTAAGTTTGTGTCGACTTCACTGATTATTTTGCCCTTCCTCTGAACTGTCAAAACAATAACCTACAAAAAACAGATCCTATCTGTGGAGCATCTGCCTTCACTCGGTCAGTATTTGGTCAGAAATCCATCAGTAGTGCTAATGCCCAAAAAATCAGTAGTGGGTCCAAAACAAAGATGACATGTGAAAGGAATATTTGCATGTTTTCTGTGTTTTGTACCCATTCCTGCTTATGGGACCATACAGGCCTTTACAGCTGCTACACAGATAGGTTCCATTGTGCGTCTCATTTTGCCTTCCTTCTGACACATCCGCTTACTTGTATGTATCGCCTTACTTGTATGAAATGACACATGCTATTATATGTGTGACCATTCCTAGAGGTCTCTATACTAACAGTATTTATTAGGACTACTTATTTTGACATGGCTTTGAAGTTGTCGGGTATCTTGACCCCATAGTTAAAAGAAACTAATATGTAGGCGTCATTTGCGGCTCTTACTTTCTGACAGGACAAGCTATTCTAATACATTAGACCTACTAGGCTACCTATTACAAGTAGCTGAAACTGTGTCATCATCAATGGCCTTGCTGACTGCTCTGCCATCCTGAATTCAATATAGTGCCGTATACAATATTAAACTAAATGTCCCCTGAAGAGCCCGGTTATCAATATGGATGAAACGCGTAGGGACTTAATTGTATGCCACAATTTTTAGGCAGCAAATTTAGGCGCTAAGTGTGTATATATAAAGATCACATCTATATCAATAAATGTGTCTGGCATCGTAGTATATAAATATGTACATAGATATTTGTATGTGGGGATATACATATAGATAATCACACGTGTGATTAAACTTTGGTGTATCGCTAAACACGAGACATCTTGAGCAATTGTCTACTATCACATATGGTATCCACAGCTGTGGTGTTCCATTGCTCTGTGTACTGTAAGTTTGTTGTTTTTGTGTACCTAGAATAGGCCACTACCTAGAAACATAACAGCATTATAGGGTCAGACTAGGGCCTATCAGGAGGTTCCAGAACACGGGATCGCCCTTATCAGGGTGGCCATTCCGTTTATAGGCAGGGTTGTTAAGTATAGGGCCACATATAGGGATAGGCCCAAACCAACAAGCAATCACCCTACCTATACCGCTATGTCTTCAATCACAACGGAGGAATAGATACATTGCCATTGAACATTACAGTACATATCCCTGATGTGCCGTTTTTGTGTATTTTTTTTTCTTTTTCTGTGTCGTTTTTGTTTGTGGGAGTTTATTTTACATGTGACTTATATTAAAGGCTACGTTTTATAACAGGAGAAACCCTGTGATTACATCCGAAGAAGGGTCAAATAAATTATGTCAGCCAAGCCAAAAAGGCTAAATCGTGGCCCAGTCATGAAGTGGGGAGGGTGGGAACAGCATGAGAAGTCCACAGAGTTGCCCTATGACATATAGTGGTGAGGTGGAAGCAGCATGAGGAGGCCACAGAGAGCCCAATGACAGATTGTGGAGGTGGTGGCAGAATCAAGAAGACACAGAGTAGCACAATGACAGTGTGGGGGGGGACAGCAGCAGCATCAGGAGGAGGCCACAGAGTGGCAGCAGAGAGGTGGGTGGCAGCATCAGAATAGTAGCGGCAGCTTTTTCCAGGGCAAACAAATCCAGTTTGGCTGCCAAGTAGTCCAGCGGATCTTCAGTGTGGGGTGGCAGGGTGCTGTCCAAGTATGCTACCACCTGCTGGTTCAGGTCCTGCTCTGTCTAGCTGCTGGTGAGTAGTTTCTTCACTATGCGGGTGAAGGAAGCTGCTCATCAGCAACTCTAGACTCAGGCTGTTGCTGATGGAGCTGGTACTGCTCCTGCCGCCCCTCCCCAGCAGCCATGGCAGTGGAATTTGAGCGCTGAGGGCCCATCGATTAGACCAGCGAGAGGATGGACGATGGTGCAGATAGGAGGCGGCCAACTGACTTAAAAGTATGTCTCTTTAGTAGTTCAGTTTGTCCTCCCTCTCAGCGGGTGTAAAAAAAAAAAAAAAGGCCCCCATTTTGGACCGGTAGCGAGGGTCCAACAAGGTGGAGAGCCAGAAGTCATCCCTCTGCCGAATGGTGACAATTCGGCTGTCACTACCTATGCAAGTGAGCATGCAGCGGGCCATTTGCGCATGTGACTCAGAGGGACTCCCTGACTCCCATCTCCACTGCATACTGCCATGATGTGCCTGGGTCATCTCCCTCTTGCTTTTCCGGCTGCTCCAGCTCCTCCTCTCCTGTCACCTGTGTAGAAAAAACACCCATTTTGCTACACATTGCTTGTGTTCCAATGTCCTCCTCCTCCAGTTCAGCCCCCACAGGGCTCATGTTGCAGTAAGACCTAGTCACCACGTCTCCAGTCCCCTGACCAGCCATATTTAGCAGCATTTGTTCCAGGACATGAAGCAGTGGAATGACGTTGTTCATCCCGTAGTCCTGGTGACTGACAAATTACATGGCCTCCTCAAAGGGCCTGAGCAAACGGCAGGTGTCAGGCATGAGCTGCGAAGTTATCGAAGTTACACAAGGCAGTACTCCTGTCCGCTTGGATCATCAGGAAATTGTTTATGGCCTTTCTCTGTTCGTACATTTGGAGGGTGGAATTCCAACGGGTGGAAACGTAGCATATCAGCCTATGTTGGGGGATACCCTTCTGCAGCTTAAGGGAGGTGTGCTTCATGGTGTACAAGTGACTGAAATGCATGCAAAGTTTCCTGCCCATTTTTATGATGTCTTGCAGATGGGTGGAAGACTTCAGGAAATGCTTGACAACCAGATTGAACACGTGTGCCATGCAGGGCGCATGGCTCAGCCCTCCTTGACGCAGTGCTGACACCATGTTCTTCCCGTTGTCAGTCGCCATGGTTCCGATTTTCAGTTGTCGCGGAGAAAGCCAGGATTCGATTTCTTGCTGAAGGACACAGAGCAGTTCCTCCCCTGTGTGACTCCATTTGCCCAGGCAAACTAGGTGCAGAACAGCATGACGCCGCCGTGGTATGCTGGAGGGGCACTGTGAATTGTCCCAGCAGCAGAGGCTGAGGACACAGTGGAGGATGAGGAGGCAGAGGCAGACATTGTCCCTGGACCGACGGCGTGGCAAAGTGGAGGCGGAAGTGGCATCACCTGGCCAAGTTGCAGGAACCACATTCACCCAGTAGGCCGTAAAGGACATGTACTGTCCATGACCATAGTTATACCTCCACACGTCGGCGCTCCCGTGCACTTTGGCAGACAGCAACAGGCTCAAGGACTGGCCCACCTTCTGTTCTACATATTTGTGCAGGACTGGTACTGCCTTTTTGGCAAAGAAATGAAGGCTTGGGACTCTCCACCTTGGCGCGGTCCCAGCCATCAGTTCTCTGAAAGGTGCAGAGTCCACCTCTTGGAAAGGGAGGGACTTCAGCACCACCAACTTGGACAGGAGCACATTCAGCTTCTGCGCCGTTGGATGAGTGCTTGCATACTGTTGTCTCTGGTAATCGCTTCGGTGATCGATTGCTGACGGAATGAGTAATGAGGAGTAGAAGGAACAGGAGCATCGGTACCAGCAGATGCTGGGAATGACAGACAGCTCCCTTCAGCTATGGTGGTGAAGCCTTGACTGCCTGAAACCGGGTGCGTGCAGCTGGGTAATGCAGCGGTTGCTACAGCAGGCTGGACCACCACATCGGAGCCACGGTTCTCCCAGGCCACCGTATGGCAACGCTGCATATATTGACGCACGGCCGTAGTGCCAACATTGGCCCCCTGGCCATGCTTCACCTTCTGCCCACAGATTCTACATATGGCCACATTCACCTTCTCCGGCGGCTTAAGAAAAAAACTGCCACACCTCCAAGAAGTTGATTTTACCACCGACACTACCCACTGACTGAATGCTACCGCTGCTGCCTCTGTGAACCCCCCCCGTATCGGCGATCGCTGCAAACCGCAGGTCAACTCTTTCTGTAGTTTCTGATCACCGCAGGGATCAGAAACTTTAAAATGGCCAAAGTAAAAAAAATAAATATATGAACCCCCCACCTCCCCTGAATGATTTTATGTCGGTGGGGTGTAGGGGGCGGGTTGTGGGCGTTGGCGGGCGGTGCGGCAGTTGGGATCGCGATCCCCCGCCTGCCTCCTCCTGAATTTTCATTGGTGGTCAGTGGTGTATACCAGAGTGTCAGCACATTGCTGACACTCTGGTATAAACGGCTGACATCGCTGCAACTGCTGTATGGAAAGGGTTAAGTCAGGGAGCTCCCTCCCTCTGCCATCGAGGGGCTGCTGTGCCTTTGCAGCCCCCATATGGATGGGGGGACAGAGGGAGGGAGCTCCCCTCCTTCCCCGTCTGCTCAGTTGTGGCAAACTGGGAAGGTTCCCATGGCAACAGGACGCCTTCTCAGGCGTCCTGCTGTCCATGGTGCTAAACAGATCTATGCTAAAGGCATAGATCTGTTCAGTGTAAGTAAAATACAGTACAGTACCCTATATAGGGTACTGTACTGTTTTTTATACAGACATCAGACCCACTGGATCTTCAAGAACCAAGTGGGTCTGGGTCCAAAAAATGTTTTAAAAAAAAGGGAAAAAAAGTAAAGATAATAAAAACACATTTATCACTGAATAAAAAAAATAAAAATACACTACACATATTAGGTATCGCCGCGTCTGTAACGACCTGATCTATAAAACGGTCATGTTACTTTCCCCGCACGGAGAACACCATAAAAATAAAAAATGAAAACTATGAGGAAATTGAAATTTTGCCCACCTTACTTCCCAAAAAAGGTATTAAGTGATCAAAAGAGTCGCATGTATGCCGAAATAGTACCAATCAAACTATTACCTCATCCCGCAAAAATTAAACCCCTACATGAGACAATGGCCCAAAAAATAAAAAAACATAGGGACACTATAACATGATATTTTTTTTTTTGTTTCAAAGATATTATTGTGTAAAACTTACATAAATAAAAAAAAAGTATACATATTGGGTATCGCCGTGTCCGTATCGACCAGCTCTATAATATCACATGAGCTAACCCCTCAGATGAACACCGTAAAAAATAAAAACTGTACTAAATAAACAATTTTTTGTCACCTTACATCACAAAAAGTGTAATAGCAAGCGATCAAAAAGTCATATGCACCCCAAAATAGCGCTAATCAAACCGTCATCTCATCCCGCAAAAATGATGCCCTACCCAAGATAATCGCCCAAAAACTGAAAAAACTATGGCTCTCCGACTATGGAGAAAAATGAAATCATTGTGTAAAACTTGCATAAATAAAAAAATTGTATACATATTGGGTATCGCCGCATCCGTGACAACCTGCTCTATAAAAATACCACATGATCTAACCTGTCAGATGAATGTTGTAAATAACAACAAAAAAAGTGCCAAAAAAGCTATTTCTTGTTACCTTGCCTCACAAAAAGTGTAATATAGAGCAACCAAAAATCATATGTACCCTAAACTAGTACCAACAAAACTTCCACCCTATCCCGTAGTTTCTAAAATGGGGTCACTACAGTAGTTTACGACCACATATGGGGTGTTTCTGTAAACTACAGAATCAGGGCCATAAATATTGAGTCTTGTTTGGCTGTTAACCCTTGCTTTGTAACTGGAAAAAAATTATTAAAATGGAAAATCTGCCCAAAAAGTGAAATTTTGAAATTGTATCTCTATTTCCCATTAATTCTTGTGGAACACCTAAAGGGTCACAAAGTGACTTCAGACCTGAACTGGTCCCTAAAAATTGGGTTTTTGAAAAGTTCAGAACAATTTCAAGATTTGCTTCCAAACTTCTAAGCCTTGTAACATCCCCAAAATATAAAATATCATTCCCAAAATGATGCAAACATGAAGTAGACATATGGGGAATGTAAAGTAATATCTATTTTTGGAGGAATTACTATGTATTATAGAAGTAGAGAAATTGAAACTTGGAAATTTGCTATTTTTTTACAAATTTTTGGTAAATTTGGTATTTTGTTATAAATAAAAATGTATTTTTTTTAACTTCATTTTTCCAGTGTCATGAAGTACAATATGTGCCGAAAAAACAATATCAGAATGGCCTGGATAAGTCAAAGCGTTTTAAAGTTATCACCACATAAAGTGACACTGGTCAGATTTGCAAAAAATGGCCTGGTCTTTAAGGTGAAAATGAGCTTGGTCCTTAAGGTGTTAATCAGAATTCAGTCTTTATTCACACTTCGCAGAAAACAAAGTAACCTTAGTTTTAAGTCATTCTGTTCAGTTCACACCGTGCCGCGGGTACCGCATATAGAGTTCAAGTGCTGGTATGTGTTCACACCTTGCAGTAGATCTGCATAGAGTTCAGGTCCTGGATACCGTCGACTTGTCCTGCCAGACAGGCCGCAAACATACATCCAGCCAGAAGCACCTTATGGGCTCATTCAGACAGCCGTAAGTTTTGTTCCGCATGGGTTCCGTTCCACAGCACCGCAAAAAATATAGAACATGTCCTGTGTTTGTCAGTAAAACTCGGCTCCATGGCCCCAATCAAATCTAAGGATCAGCAAAAAACTGAATGTGTTCTGTATGCATTCCGTTTTTTGCGGACGGATCCACATTTTTACAGACCACAAAAAAAAAAACGTATGGCCGTCTGAATGAGCCCCAACACAGACACCTACTACACTCACTCTAGCTGGCAAGCTGACACCTAACTGTCTTAAAAAGCAATATATAAATATAAAAAAAAAATATATATATATATATATATATAGAGCTCCAGATGGCTACCAAAATGGTCACCAATGCGACTTGAAATTGCAAAATGGCAACAAGACTTTGCAGTCTTGTCGCCATTTGCGCCTAAATCCTCCGCTGCTCTGCCTCTAAGAAAAAAAGGCTTTCACCCAGCAGACACATGCTGCAGCCGTCTGCTGGGTGAAGATCCGCTCGCTCACACTACTCGGCATAGAGGGTGGGCATGGCTTGGGTTCCCGCATCTTGTGCTTCCACTTCCAGCAGTCTGCTTCTGAATTCACACGTCTGCGAGATCCCGGCCCAGAGTCCTGCTGAGTGCAGGAGCGCACAGCGTTATTGGTTGCCATGATGCAGTGCGCTTCCTGCTGCCACCGCAGTACAGTAATACACTGGTGTGACAACCAATGACGCAGTTCGCTCCTGCACTTAGCAGGACTCCGCGCCGGGATCTCACAGACGTGTGAATTCAAGCACTCTTACATTGCAAATCCAGTCAAGCTCCCAGCAGACCTTGGACTCCAGTTTTCCCTCACAACGACCTGATGTGACTAACAAGTCTCAAACGTTTAATGGCTTCCCTAATCTCATACACTTCAAGGAGCTTGAAACATGAGTATGTATTCTGCATATGTTCTTGTCCATATTCCACAGTTTCTACAGTGCTGATTGCACATTATTAGTATTAAGGACCATCATTACTGCATAAATAAATCAGGTTAATTAGTAATTAAAGGGATTTTCAAGAACTTTAATTCAAAAGAAATTAAGGGCAGGAAATATTAAAAAAATAAACTCACTCACTGGTTAATTCCCGGCCACTCCAGCGCTGATACAGTTTTTTCTTTCCTGAAGTGATGACATGGAATATGTCCATGTGACCATTGCAGACAATTACTGGCCTCATTGTTGATGCCAGCATGTGCAGCAGGTGACCATAGACTCACATCATGTGAATGTACAGCACTAGAAAATAAGGAAGGATCAGTGCAGGAGTGATGTGGGATTCAACCAGTGAGATTTTTGAGTACAAAATGTTTAAAGGGACTGTCCAGTGCAGTGCAAAATTTTAGTAAAGTATTTGGAGTGGTTTTATATTAAAGAATCAAAACTCACATCCCTCAATCCCTGATGTTCCCATTCCAACTGGGTTTCCACTGGTCTCTACTTAATGGTCCAGTCTCCACAAGCAGAAAAATGCCAGGAGAAGCCTGCTCAGCCAATCACTAGCAGTGGCGCTATACTTTTTTCTCGACCAGTGATTGACTGAACTGGCATTTCCTGTGTGCAGAGACCAGTGGGAACCCATTTAGCATTGAAATAGGAGTGGCAGGGGATCAGTGGTGGTGAGTATTGATTCTTTTTAAACCACCCTGAGCACTAAAAATTGTGCCTCCCTTGTCAACTCCTTTTAATATTTTTCCATATCAGCACTAAATCAGGGCTTGACAAATTTCCTTGGAATCTAGGAGCCAGCTAAAAAAGTTAGGAGCCAGGCGGAGCCGCGTCCAAGCCCCCAATAGATGCCCCCATAGTGCTCTCCCTCCCCCCCCCCTCCCAATAATGCTGTATACCATGTTACATATACCACCGCTCCGGACCCTATTGACTATAGTGGGGACGGGTGTGGAGCTCTGACGCAGCCTGGCAGTTCGCGGTGAGAGGCCGCCGGACTAAAAAGTTGGACATGCAGTACTTTTAGTCTGGTGGCCTTTCGCCATGCACTGCAGTGCTGCTCCAGCGAAACAGCGGAAGGACGGATCCGACAGGGTGAACAGCCTGCCGGATCCGTTCTGCCGCAAGTGTGAAAGAACCCTTTGTTATATAGCTACTGAATGAGACAGAAGAAGGGATGCCTTTAACATATATATCTCCTTGAGAAGCCAATTTTATCCTAAAGGGTTAATTCAAACTGTAATCTAAACTCTGTCCTGTCACTTCTCTTATCTCTCTGCTCCTGTCCCTTAATCTTATCACTGCTGCAAAAGCATCAGCCAACAGCCTCAGTGTAAACTGTTCTAGAGTCTGACTCAAAGAATCGAATGAGTCTCTAGCCAAGTCGGATCTTTAGATTCTACCTGTGACTCATTCGATTCTTTCTGACTCCCTGTACTTGTGTCAGTGACTCAGAGCTGCTAGTGCTTGCCTCAGCTCTGATTGGTTGGTGGGCGGGGAGGGGATGGGCTGGCAGAAGCAGCTTCCACTCTAGGATCAGATTTCACTGCTCCCGAGTCCCTCCCCTCCCTGCTGCCAGCGGCTCTGTGTGCTTTGACTCACTGACTCAGACGGAACTGTTTCAAGTGGTGCTGCCTCCGGACAGAACGGCAGCTCCGCACCCATCGCCCGGGCACCTTTGAAAACGGGCTGACAAATACCCAAGCGCTAGGACTAAATTCCTGGTCGCCATGGCGACCTGGCGCCTGGGATTTGTCGAGCCCTGCACTAAATGACATGTACAGTTGCTGTCTGATTTCTAGTGTGTTACTGGTTTAAGTTGTCCATGCATTAATGATGGACAACCTTGACACTTTTTTTTTTTTTTCTGGCACCTATTGCTGTTAGGCCCCATGCACACGGCCGTGTTTCACAGCCGTGTGCGGGCCGTGGAACCGCGGCCTGGATCCCTCCTGAGAGCAGGAGCGCACGGCGTCACTGGTTGCTATGACGCCGTGCGCTCCCTGCTGCCGGCACAGTACAGTAATACACTGGTATAGATCATACCAGTGTATTACTGTATTGCGGCAGCAGCAGGGAGCGCACGGCGTCATAGCAACCAGTGACGCCGTGCGCTCCTGCTCTCAGGAGGGATCCAGGCCGCGGTTCCACGGCCCGCACACGGCTTTGAAACACGGCCGTGTGCATGGGGCCTTAGATTGCTGTGTTAGATTATTTTCATTCATTGCAGGTGCTGATGGCCTAGTAAAAAATAAATTAAAAGCTCATGGTACGGTACTGTTCACAGACCTGCCTCATTGGTCATGTGCCAGCTGACTTAATCAACATGCACTGCTTAAAGCAGGCATCCTCAAACTGTGGCCCTCCAGCTGTTGCAAAACTACAACTCCCAGCATGCTCGAACAGCCTACAGGTATCTGCCTACAGCAGGGCATTGTGGGAGTTGTAGTTTTACAACAGCTGGAGGGCCGCAGTTTGAGGATGCCAGGCTTAAAGGGCTTATTGTGTCCTCTCAGACTTAGGCCTCTTGCACACGACCGTATGCATTTTGCGGTCTGCAAAAAATGGTTCTGCATAAAATACGGATGACATCCGTGTGCATTCTGTATTTTGCGGAACGTAACAGCTGGCCCCTAATAGAACAGTCCTTTCCTTGTCTGTAATGCGGACAATAATAGGACATGTTCTATTTTTTTGCGGAACAGAAGTACGGACATACAGAAACAGAATACACACGAGTAACTTCCGTTTATTTTGCGGACCCATTAAAATGAATGGTTCCGTATTCAGCCCGCAAAAAAAAACCCAACGGAATGGACATGGAAATAATATACACATTCGTGTGCATGAGGCCTTAGATGGCTTATATGCTCCTAAGCATCCCAGCTATATTATATATACAGTATTTTAAATTTGGCTCCTAAATTTTTCAGGTTAGGAGCCAATGGCTCCTTCATATTTTTTTTTCTTAGTCTGGAGCACTGATATATACAGTCGTGGCCAAAAGTTTTGAGAATTACATAAATATTGGAAATTGGAAAAGTTGCTGCTTAAGTTTTTATAATAGCAATTTGCATATACTTTTGGCCACGACTGTATATATTGTAAGAGATCACCTTCTTTCAGGGGGTCACAATATAAGTCCAAATGACAGTTTATTTTTACCATCCCAAACATAAATTATACATTTTGTATTAGCAAGTGCCCGTCTAGGCACTTGCTAATACAAAATAACGTATCCCTGACTCGCCTAAATAGCCACGGAAATCAAATGCGGCTTTCCTCAGCCAAACAGTCTGGCAGCCTCCAGGCTGTGAAAACTCTGGTACCTTTTGGGGGCATTCTGGCCCAGTAGTCCTCCTGACTCTGGCCGTGTGACCCTCGCTCCACAGGTGTCGCTGGGGGGGTCCCCCAAACTTCGGGCTATCGCGTAGCCTCGTGGCCCCTCAACCTCCCTGGCTGAAACAACTCAGAGCCTCTGCAGGTCTCTGTTCTAAATCACTGTTCCCTAACTGACACCCTGGTAGGTGCTTTATCCCAGTCTTCTTATCGCAAACCTCACCTACAATCCTCTCTGGACCAAGGGAACACCCTTCCTGGAAGGGTGTGGATTGGCAGATCCCACATCTAGTCCTATCTGCCAATCCAACTAAAATCCAGCCCAGAATGTACCAAAAACAACCTTGTCTCGGCAACCTACATGCTGCTGAGACTATTGCATCCCGGATTTTAGCTATCTCACCCAGCTGAGAGTGGAATATACACACCTTCCCGGATTGTCCACCTTATCAACATATAATAATAATAATAATAATATTATTAATTATTAAAGCGCCATTCATTCCATAGTGCTGTGCATATGAGAAGAGGTATACATACATAATACAGACAATTGCACTAATCCTAAACAAAACGAGTTACAAACTGGTGAAGAAGGAGAGGGCCCTGCCCGTGAGGGCTTACAATCTACATGGTATGGGAGAAGGGCACAGTAGGTGTGGGTGAAGTGAGGATCGAAGAGTGCGTATGGGGATGTATCGGGAAAGTAGCTCAGAGATGTAGGGAGTGGACAGGTTATGGAACGGCCTTGTATGTATTTGTTAGTACTTTGAAGTGAATTTGCTTGGCAATGGGGAGCCAGTGAAGGGATTGGCAGAGGGGAAAGGCAGAGGAGTAATAGGGTGAGAGGTAAATTAGTCCGGCAGCAGAGTTGAGGATAGATTGGAGGATGCAAGAGTGCTAGATGGAAGGCCACAGAGGAGAGTGTTGCAGTAGTCTAGGCAGGAGATGATGAGGGCATGTACACGCATTTTCGCATATTCAAAGTTAGGGAAAGCGGCGATGCGGGAGATGTTTTTGAATTGGAGGTGGCAGGTGGTGGAAAGGGCTTGGATGTATGGTCAGAAGGAAAGGGCAGAATACAAGGTCACTCCAAGGCAGCGGACTTGGTTGACTGGGGATAGTGTGCAGCTATTGATCAGGGGGTTGAGCAAGATGGGGGAAAGATTATGAATTCTGTTTTATCCATGTTAAGTTTTAGAAACCGGAAGGCAAAGAAGGATGATATAAAACAGTGTTTCCTAACCAGTGTGCCTCCAGCTGTTGCAAAACTACAACTCCCAGCATGCCCACACAGCAAAAGACTGTCCGGGCATGCTGGGAGTTGTAGTTTTGCAACAGCTGGAGGCACACTGGTTGGGAAACACTGATATAGAAGATAGACATTGTGGGATTCTTGATAGTAAGGTGGTGATGTTTGGACCAGAGAGGTTGATTTGTGTGTCGTCAGCATAGGAGTGATACTGAAAGCCATGGGACTCTATGAGCTGTCCCAGGCCAAAAGTGTAGATAGAGAAGAGCAGGAGTCCTAGGACAGAGCCTTGCGGGACACCAACAGAGAGGGAATGAGATGAGTGATATGGGAGTGGGAGACACAAAATGTATGTGTGTGTGTGTGTGTGTGTGTGTATATATGTGTGTATGTATATATATATATATATATATATATATATATATATATTATATTTAATGTGACATGCTCTAAACTTTTGAATGCAACTGTTCAATGTTTCAGTACTTTTTGCACAATTTTCTGTTTTCTAATAAGGAGCCCAATGGCAAAATTCACAACTGGTGTTTGATCCGCCGAATAAATTTTCTGGTTACATTAAGATTGGTATTTAACCACTTCAACCCCGCTAGCTAAAACCCCCTTAATGACCAGGCCACTTTTTACACTTCTGCACTACACTACTTTCACCGTTTATCGCTCGGTCATGCAACTTACCACCCAAATGAATTTTACCTCCTTTTCTTCTCACTAATAGAGCTTTCATTTGGTGGTATTTTATTGTTGCTGACATTTTTACTTTTTTTGTTATTAATCAAAATGTAACAAATTTTTTTGCAAAACAATTACATTTTTCACTTTCAGCTGTAAAATTTTGCAAAAAAAAAAAAAGACATCCATATATAAATTTTTCGCTACCTTTATTGTTCTACATGTCTTTGATAAAAAAAAAAATGTTTGGGCAAAAAAAAAAATGGTTTGGGTAAAAGTTATAGCGTTTACACACTATGGTACAAAAATGTGAATTTCGGCTTTTTGAAGCAGCTCTGACTTTCTGAGCACCTGTCATGTTTCCTGAGGTTCTACAATGCCCAAACAGTAGAAAAACCCCACAAATGACCCCATTTCGGAAAGTAGACACCCTAAGGTATTCGCTGATGGGCATAGTGAGTTCATAGAACTTTTAATTTTTTGTCACAAGTTAGCGGAAAATGATGATTTATAAATATTTTTTTTTTCTCCTTACAAAGTCTCATATTCCACTAACTTGCGACAAAAAATTTAAAATTCTAGGAACTCGCCATGCCCCTCACGGAATACCTTGGGGTGTCTTCTTTCCAAATGGGGTCACTTGTGGGGTAGTTATACTGCCCTGGCAATTTAGGGGCCCATATGTGTGAGAAGTAGTTTGCAATCAAAATCTGTAAAAAAAATGACCGGTGAAATCCGAAAGGTGCACTTTGGAATGTGGGTCCCTTTGCCCACCTAGGCTGCAAAAAAGTGTCACACATCTGGTATCGCAGTACTCAGGAGAAGTTGGGGAATGTGTTTTGGGGTGTCATTTTACATATAACCATGCTGGGTGAGAGAAATATCTTGGCAAAAGACAACTTTTCCAATTTTTTTATACAAAGTTGGCATTTGACCAAGATATTTTTCTCACCCAAGGAGAGGTTTGCAGCAGCTGTATGTGAATGGGCCCTAATAGCCCTGTGTGCCTGTCCTGGTGAGATGTGATCCCTATGCTAAGTGTACCTGTGTGTGGTACTTCCGGAAACACTCTCCAAAGTATAGGGCAGGGTGGTCAGGACAGTCAGGAAAGAAATAGCGGGTGTCACGCCTTATTCCACTCCTGCTACAGACACAACATTTTTTTCGGGGTGGCGGTCGGTTTGAGGTACCAGGAACGACACTGGGGAAATGTCGCTCGTGTAGACGGCTAACTACACTGGTGGATGGGGCCACTGAACCTCCTGGGTACAGGAGGTTCGCGATGATCTCTTCCTGAAATTTGAGGAAGGATCCAGTTCTCCCAGCCTTACTGTAGAGAACAAAACTATTATACAGAGCCAATTGAATTAGGTATACAGACACCTTCTTATACCAGCGTCTGGTTCTGCGGGACACTAAATACGGAGCCAACATCTGGTCATTGAAGTCCACCCCTCCCATGTGAAGGTTATAGTCGTGTACTGAGAGGGGCTTTTCAATGACACGGGTTGCTCGCTCAATTTGGATTGTCATGTCTGCGTGAATAGATGAGAGCATGTAAACGTCACGCTTGTCTCTCCATTTCACCGCGAGCAGTTCTTCGTTACACAATGCAGCCCTCTGCCCCCTTGCAAGACGGGTGGTAACGAGCCATTGGGGGAAGCCCGCGCGACTAGTTCGCGCGGTGCCACAGGCGCCAATCCGTTCTAGAAACAAATGCCTAAAGAGGGCCACACTTGTGTAAAAATTGTCCACATAAAGATGGTACCCCTTGCCGAATAAGGGTGATGCCAAGTCCCAGACTGTCTTCCCACTACTCCCCAGGTAGTCAGGGCAACCGACCGGCTCCAGGGTCTGATCTTTTCCCTCATAGATCCGAAATTTGTGGGTATAGCCTGTGGCCCTTTCACAGAGCTTATACAATTTGACCCCATACCGGACGCGCTTGCTTGGGATGTATTGTTTGAAGCCAAGGCGCCCGGTAAAATGTATCAGGGACTCGTCTACGCAGATGTTTTGCTCAGGGGTATACAAATCTGCAAATTTCAGGTTGAAATGGTCTATGAGGGGCCGAATTTTGTGGAGCCGGTCAAAAGCAGGGTGGCCTCTGGGACAGGAGGTGCTGTTATCACTAAAGTGCAGGAAACGCAGGATGGTCTCAAATCGTGTCCTGGACATAGCAGCAGAGAACATGGGCATGTGATGAATTGGGTTCGTGGACCAATATGACCGCAATTCATGCTTTTTACTTAGACCCATGTTGAGGAGAAGGCCCAGAAAAGTTTTAATTTCGGAAACTTGGACTGGTTTCCACCGGAAAGACTGGGCATAAGAGCTTCCCGGGTTGGCGGATATAAATTGTGTGGCATACCGATTTGTTTCGGCCACGACTAAGTCCAAGAGCTCCGCAGTCAAGAACAGCTCAAAAAATCCCAGGGCCGAACCAATCTGAGCTGTCTCAACCCGAAACTCCAGACTGGGCGGTGAAAGGGGGAACTACAGGTGCGGCTGAAGTTGGGGACTGCCAATCAGGGTTTGCCAGCACCTCAGGGATTCTAGGGGTTCTACGGGCACGTCTTTGCGGTGGCTGCGACGGGGTCACTACTGCTTGTGCCACCGTACTAGCTTCAACTGCCTTTCTGGTGCTCGCCACTTCACCAGGTTGTACGGCAGTGCTGGTACTAGGTCCAGGATGGGCTGCGCTGCTGGTGTATGCCTCACCACGTAATCCGACAGCACCAGCCCCACTCTGCTGCTCTTGAAGCGGATCCTGCGCAACCTGCGGTCTAGCGACACGGGGCCGGGTACGCCTGGTGCTATCAGGGACCTCAGCCTCCTCGTCCGAACTTTGGGTCAGAGAGCCACTGCTTTCTACAGGTTCGTATTCTGACCCGCTAGATTCATCAGATGAGGGTTCCCATTCCTCATCCGACTGGGTCAGAAGCCTGTAGGCCTCTTCAGAAGAATACCCCCTGTTTGACATTTGGGCAACTAAATTTAGGGGTATTCCCTGAGACTACCCAAGAAAAAAAGCAAGCCTGTCTTACAAAGTGGAGGCTAGCGAAGTACCGGAGGCCGCTGCGGTTGATCAAAAATATCAAAACTGATTTTTTTTTATCTCCGCATCTCACAGGACAGGCACATCCTTGTGGATCCTGTAAATTTTGTGGGTTCATTAAAAAATCCAAAAGCTTCACTAACAGCACTGCGGATAAAACGTTCTTCATTAAGTCTTTCCACAATTGCAAGTCAGTTGGTGTTGTGTATTTAATGACATGTATATGCAGCATCAAATATGTGGGTAAAACCATCAGAGAGCTAAGAAGACGGATTGGGGAGCATATTTTGGATATTACCAATCTCAAAGATACGCCAATTGCTCGTCATGTTCTTGACCTTCACAGGGGGGATACATCTTCGGTCAAATTTCAAGTGATCGACTCTGTGAAGCCGTCACCAAGGGGCGGTGATTATGATCGCATATTGTTGCAAAAAGAGGCGAGATGGATTTTTTCTCTGAATACCATCAAACCATCCGGCCTCAATGATGCGATCTCATACGTCCCGTTCATCTAGTGACCAGGCTGATTTCTTTGTGTTACTGTACAATGCACTATGAGAAGTGGATTCATGTGTGTGATCATTGATACAAGTGGCTACACACATGAATCTATGTGTCTGTCCGTTTTTACACACTTCTCTTGGAGTGACTCTCCTTCACTGTATATTACAATAAAGATGTCCATGCTGCGATAAATATATAAAGCCGCTTTGTAAATTCCTTGCTTTGTTTATGTGGCGCTTGCTGCGCTTTCCCTGTGACTCACCTTGTTCCTCCACCCTTCAGCCTTTAGTTTGCCTTGTGCCGTGCCTCCTGGCCGGATTGGCTGATTGACGGAGGCGTGTCTAACAGGGCGGGGTTTCACCCTGTAAAGCTCGGTGTTCTGTGGGCCGCTTTGCGGCCATCACAGTGCCGGATTACATGCACACTAGCACGCAGCACCTCAGCCTAGAGGTTGCTAGCTCAGGCAGGATAGTGACTGTTTGTAAAGCTCCGTACCTCACACTAGAGGAAAACGGTGCTAGGCAGGGATCTCTATCACTGACTGTTTGTTTGTCCATTACCTCGGTTATTAAAACAACACTGAGGCTCTGGGCTCTAGTATTAACCTGGTGCACATAGCTCCTGATGAAATGCATTCCCAATGCATGGAAACGCAGCGTTGAGCTGTTGCAAATAAGGGACATGTCAGGGCAACCATTGCTCCTTTAATCCACCTGGAGTGAATGCTATTGCTCTGCCATAGTCCAGCACCTGTGATTATTAGTGCAGTGAGAGTCTGCGCGCTGGCTCTCACTGTTTTGGAGTGGTGTTTGGTGGAATTCCCATACCAATACATCCCCTTGATACCTTTCACCCTGGGATACACATCTTGAACCCTGTGGTTGAATGAGCCCCTTATGCTAGTAGCTTGTGAGACTACACTGGCAATCCAGATGGTGGTGCTATTTGGTATATATCAGTGTTTTCACAATTGTTAAAGTCAGTTTTGCACATTATACTGACGGTTGATACCCCTTACTTCTTAATCAGACAATTAATAAAGACATTATTATTTTGTTTTAGCGCCTATCCCCATGTTATTTGCAAATGCCAACTTTGTATAAAAAAATGGGAAAAGTTGTCTTTTGCCGAGATATTTATCTCACCCAGCATGGGTATATGTAAAATGACACCCCAAAACACATTGCCCAACTTCTCCTGGGTACGACGATACCACATGTGTGACACTTTTTTGCAGCCTAGGTGGGCAAAGGGGCCCACATTCCAAAGTGCACCTTTCGGATTTCACAGGCCATTTTTTACAGATTTTGATTTCAAAGTACTTTGCACGCATTTGGGCCCCTAAAATGCCAGGGCAGTATAACTACCCCACAAGTGACCCCATTTTGGAAAGAAGACACCCCAAGGTATTTCATGATGGGCATAGGGAGTTCATGGAAGTTTACATTTTTTGTCACAAGTTAGTGGAATATGAGACTTTGTAAGAAAAAAAATCATCATTTTCCGCTAACTTGTGACAAAAAAATAAAAAGTTCTATGAACTCACTATGCCCATCAGCGAATACCTTAGGGCAGGGATCTCAAACTGCGGCCCTCCAGCTGTTGCAAAACTACAAATCCCAGCATGCCCGGGCAGCCTACAGGTATCAGCCTACAGCAGGGCATTGTGGGAGTTGTAGTTTTGCAACAGCTGGAGGGCCGCAGTTTGAGATGCCTGCCTTAGGGTGTCTACTTTCCTAAATGGGGTCATTTGTGGGGGTTTTCTACTGGCTGGGTATTGTAGAACCTCAGGAAACATGACAGGTGCTCAGAAAGTCAGAGCTGCTTCAAAAAGCGGAAATTCACATTTTTGTACCATAGATTGTAAACGCTATAACTTTTACTCAAACCATTTTTTTTTACCCAAACGTTTTTTGTCAAAGACATTTAGAACAATAAATTTAGCAAAAAAATTATATATAGATGTCGGGTTTTTTTTGAAAAATTTTACAACTGAAAGTGAAAAATGTTATTTTTATTGCAAAAATTTTGTAAAATTTCGATTAATAACAAAAAAAAGGTAAAAATGTCAGCAGCAATGAAATACCACCAAATGAAAGCTATATTAGTGAGAAGAAAAGGAGGTAAAATTCATTTAGGTGGTAAGTTGTATGACCGAGCAATAAACAGTGAAAGTAGTGTAGTGCAGAAGTGTAAAAAGTGGTCTGGTCATTAAGGGTGTTTAAGCTAGGGGGGCTGAGGTGGTTAATAACTAAACCCATAGAACTGAGGCAGAAATGCTTTTTTTTCCCACTACATTGTATATTGTATTAAATGCCATTAGAAAGTACAAGTTGTCCCGTAAAAAAAACTAGGCTTCGTACATCTATGTGTAAAGTGATGGAAGCAAATAGGTATTCGAAGTGGACAGTACCGTCTAGCAAATTACCTAAGTTGTTGCAAAATGGCTTGAGGACAAAAAAGTGAAGATAATGGAATGGCCTAAAATTTCTGGGCAGAACTGAAAAAGCATATGCGAACAAGAAGGCCTGCAGTCGGTTACCTCAGTTGTGCTTACAGAAATGGGCCAAAATTCCAGCAACTTGTGGAAGACTACTCAAAAAATATTTAACCCAAGTTAGGCAATTTAAAAGCAATGCTACCAAATACCAATCGCATGCAAACTTCTAAGTCAATTAATATGTGAAGAAAGTAAATTGTCTATCATGGTTTACCGTATTTATCATATTTCACCTTCTTGAAATATTATAGGGATTCCACCTAACCTTAGGAAGGGAATGTGTACTAGAATTAAATGTCGGGAATTGTGAAAAGCTGAGTTTTAATGAATGTTATCCAATAAAACATCTATATAGTGCCACCTACATTTTTTTTTTTTTTTGTCTTGCTCACTGAGAAGGCCGCACATGCTCCATTTCATCCTTTAACTGTCTCCTGAGTTATGGACACTCCTCCTTAGCTGTAGGAGAAAAGACACTCCCTTTAAGCTACCAGGATGGGGAGATCTCTGGATCCATGTGATGTACAGTGTTAGTTTTAGATTTTTTAGAAAGATGGTCATATACTATATGATGTCTGATTATTCATGACATAAACCAGTGATGGTGAACCTTTTACAGACCGAGTGCCCAAACTGTAACCCAAAACCCACTTATTTATCGCAAAGTGTCAACACTGCAATTCAATATGAATACCAATATAGTATATCTTCCATGTACTTTATCATTTAGCTATAATATCCTGCCTACATTCAGTGCGCTGCCTGCGCTGTTCATAGTGCGCCCTGCGCTGATGAATGGCAGGAAAAGTCTATGGCATATTGGTACACCTTAGACTTTTCCCATGGTGCGGGTGCCCACAGAGAGGGCTTTGAGTGCCGCCTCTGGCACCCATGCCATAGGTTCGCCACCACTGGCATAACCCCTTTAAGGCTACATTCACATATGTGCTAAGGTAATCCAGTAGTCGGTTCCAGCAGAGGCTATGCCAGATAACGCCAGGGACCCCCAGATCCCCATTGGCTATTATAGTGGTGATTTCTGGCTATTCTGTATACTGTAAATTCCAGTAATCCCTGTTTCTCTGCTGAAACAGACTACCAGAGTTGGTTGCCACATATGTAAACCTTTCCTTCAGCTGCCCATACACATTAGATAAATGTAGGCTGACCTCACTGATGTGTCAGACATGCGCCATCATTCTTGTTGTAGGTGAAATGAGGTAGCGGGTTAACGCCCCTGAGAACACAGGTATGTGCTTGTTGAAATTCAACATGCAGATTTGGTTTGTCTAGCAGCAGCTTAGGCTACTTTCACATTTGCGTTCGGGGCTCCGCTTGTGAGTTCCGTTTAAAGGCTCTCACAAGCGGCCCCGAACGGATCCGTCCAGCCCTAATGCATTCTGAGTCGATGCGGATCCGCTCAGAATGCATCAGTCTGGCAGCGTTTGGGCTCCGCTCCGCTCAGCAGGCAGACACCTGAACGCTGCTTGCAGCGTTCAGGTGTCTGCCTGGCCGTGCCGAGGCAAACGGATCCGTCCAGACTTACAATGGAAGTCAATGCGGGCGGATCCGTTTGAATTTGACACTATGTGGCTCAATTTTCCAACTGATCCGTCCCCCATTGACTTTCAATGTAAAGTCTGGACGGATCCTTTCACACTTCGAATTTTTTTTTACAATATAATGCAGACGGATCCGTTCTGAACGGATCCATCGTCTGCATTATATGAGCGGATCCGTCTCAGACGGATCCGCTCTGAACGCAAATGTGAAAGTAGCCTTAGGGCTCTTTCACACTTGCGTTGTCCGGATCCGTCGTGTACTCCACTTGCCGGAATTACACGTCGGATCCGGAAAAACGCAAGTGAACTGAAAGCATTTGAAGGCGGATCAGTCTTCAAAATGCGTTCAGTGTTACTATGGCAGCCAGGACGCTAGTAAAGTCCTGGTTGCCATAGTAGTAGTGGGGAGCGGGGGAGCAGTATACTTACCGTCCGTGCGGCTCCCGGGGAGCTCCAGAATGACGTCAGAGCGCCCCATGCGCATGGATGACGTGCCATGCGATCACGTCATCCATGCGTATGGGGCGCCCTGACGTCACTCTGAAGCTCCCCGGGAGCCGCACAGACGGTAAGTATACTGCTCCCCACTACACTTTACCATGGCTGCCAGGACTTTAGCGTCCCGGCAGCCATGGTAACCATTCAGAAAAAGCTAAACGTCGGATCCGGCAATGTGCCAAAACGACGTTTAGCTTAAGGCCGATCCAGATTAATGCCTTTCAATGGGCATTAATTCCGGATCCGGCCTTGCGGCAAGTGTTCAGGATTTTTGGCCGGGGCAAAAAGCGCAGCATGCTGCGGTATTTTCTCCGGCCAAAAAACGTTCCGGTCCTGAACTGAAGACATCCTGATGCATCCTGAACGGATTTCACTCCATTCAGAATGCATTAGGATAATCCTGATCAGGATTCTTCCGGCATAGAGCCCTGACTACGGAACTCTATGCCGGAAGAAAAGAACGCAAGTGTGAAAGAGCCCTTAGTATACTCTCTATTAAGCATACATGCACATGTATGGGGGGTTTCGGGCTCAGTAGTGGTCGACCAGACAAGCAGTCACCCAACAGCTGTGGAGCATGTATGTCCAGCTTTAAAATCTGAAATGGAAATTTGCAAGACCAGAAGATTACACATTAAAGAGAATCTTTTTTTTTTGAGAAACTACCTTGAGTATAAAAAAAACAATTATACAAAAATTATAGTAGCAAATTTTGTGTAAAGATTTTATTTTGAGTTATCTATTTTCCTATGATAGACCTTTAGTCCCGAATATCAGTTTCTATCAAGGCCATGTTAATTTCTACTTACTTTTATGGATATAAGTTTACTTTATTTGTTTCTTTCCATTTCTTTATTAAATTTCATTCTTTATTCCTACAGTTTTGCAAAGCTAAGCAAAAGGAAATTACACTCCGAATCTTGTCAGAATTGTATGATTTTTTGTCCTTACAGGCAGGTACGTGTTTATTATTAAAAAGTACTTGTTTTAATGTATCATAGCAGTATAGAGAAGTTCTGCTACAAATCTGTTATCTGCTTTAGAAGAACACTGATACCAAAATGTGTTAATATATCAGCCTGTATGTAAATCTGTGTGATTTTTTTATTTTCTTTAAAAAATGCGTGGATGGTTTTCTGGATATGATTTAAATATCTCAAACAACCCTTACATGTTTAGAGCCATGATATTTTCACTCCTGTTTATTTACGAACAGTAGCATGACCACTGCAGCCAATCACTATCCACAGTTCTCTACAGCTGAGGACAGCTATTGACTGCAGAAGTGATGTGCCATATACAAACATGTTACCCCGGCTGTTTTTAAGCAGCAGCAGCAGCAGAAGTACCAGACCAGCACAGTAGAGAATGGAGCTGGAGAAATGAATAGCTGGAGTATTTCTTGTTTTCTTGTTTTGAGCAATTGTACGGGTTGTACACAATTTTAACCCCTTAAAGGGAATCTGTCACCTGCTTTTACCATTTTAAGCTGGCACCATCGCTATGTTCACTAAAGTACCTTTTTTCCAGGAGTCTTCTTTTTACTTTATTTCGTTTTGTAGTTTTGATATAAAAACTCTTTTATGTTATGCTAATGAGGCCCCAAGGTGCCCAGAGGGGCGTTTTTTTTTTTTTCACTCTCCGGTGCCCAGTGACGCCCCCCTGCAGTGCCCAAGAAGGCCTCCTGATGCTCAAATAACCTCCCACAGCCTGGCAAACGGTTCCGCAGTACCGCCTGCGTGATCATCAACCTCCTGAGGGCAACAGCCTCAAAAGTCTCACTGGGCATGCGCCGAGCCCAGTGATGTAACCTGAGCGCTGTTGCCCTCAGGAGGTTGATGATCGCGTAGGCCGCAGGCGGTACTGCGCCTGCGCAAGTTTTCTGGCCGCAGACAGGAAGAAGGACGGGGCATTTCTATAAGGTAGACTATCACGTGGGGAGGGGGCGGAACAGTTTGCCGGGCTGTGGGAGGTTATTTGAGCATCAGGAGGCGTTCTTGGGCACTGCAGAGGGGCGTCACTGGGCACCGGAGAGTGAAAAAAAACACCCCTCTGGGCTCCATGGAGCCTCATTAGCATAACTTAAAAAGTGCTTTTATATCAAAACTACAAAACGAAATAAAGTAAAAAGAAAACTCCTGGAAAAAAGGTACTTTAGTGAACATAGCGATGGTACCAGCTTAAAATGGTAAAAGCAGGTGACAGAGTCCCTTTAAGGACCCGTGCAGCTGGACGTGTCTTAAGAACCAGCGCCGCAAGGTCTGCTGGGTTCTGGGAGGGGATTGTTGGTGAATCTGAGTGCGATGCTGGTCTTACTGGCCATCCGTTTATTTTATTTTTTTAGAAGAGAGATATATATGTGTGTGTCCTTTTATTACACCATATGCAACATTTCAGCTCATCTCATTGGAGCTCATGGTAATTATTGCCAAATAAAATAAATTTTCAGTAACCATGATTATTAAGAAAAGATATAAATAAAATGTAATACAATCTCATGTTTTAGTCTCCAATCAATAACCCTTAAGAATCCGTAACTAGACTCATGTGTATACTTAATACATGTGTGATATTAGAAAATACATATTTGTGTTAAAATAATACACATTAAAAATGTAATGATCGTGGGGCCCTCACCCTATTTGTCCGGACTCCATGTGGCTAAAGTACGGCGTATCATAAGTACAACTGCATCTGCGTCGACACAGTGTAAGGCCCCTTTCACACAGGTGAGTTTTCCTCATGGGTGCAATGCATGAGGTGAACACATTGCACCCGCACTGAATCTGGACCCATTCATTTCTATGCGGCTGTGCACATGAGCAGTGATTTTCACGCATCACTTGTGCGTTGCGTGAAAATCGCAGCAAGCTCTATATTGAAGAAGTGAATGGGGCTGCGTGAAAATCACAAGCAAGTGCGGATGCGGTGCGATTTTCACACACGATTGCTAGGAGACGATTGGGATGGGGACCCAATCTTTCTTTATTATTTTCCCCTTATAACATGGTTATAAGGGAAAATAATAGCATTCTTAATACAGAATGCTAAGTAAATTTTTCTAAATTTTCTCCCAGGTCCTCAAAGAAGAAGAGAGAAGACAAGACGGGCTGCGCCAACAAGTGGATGAGGGGAGTTTAATTAATTATTTGGTTTTTTTTAACCCCTCCATCCCTAATTTACTTAGCATTCTGTATTAAGAATGCTATTATTTTCCCTTATAACCATGTTATAAGGGAAAATAATAAAAATCTACATAACACCAAACCCAAACTTCTGTGAAGAAGTTCGGGTCTGCGTACCAAACATGCCGATTTTTCTCGCGTGCGTGCAAAACGCATTAAAATGCTTTGCACTTGCTGGGAAAAATTTTGCATTTTCCTGCAACGTACGCGCATCCTTTCCCGCATGTCACCCACAACGCCCATGTGAAAGAGGCCTAAGTCCCGCGAGATCATGGCATCGTTCATGTGCTTGCGCAAGCGGAGCGGTGCAATGTCACTCGGAGACTACAATTAAGTTTGCTATTGTTAAATCCTACACTGCGTATGTCCGTACGGCATCCATGTATTCAACGGGTAGCCATTGCTACCAGGTAAACAACTGGTTCTGTGAATAGTAACAGGCGATGTTTTTCAAGGGATTAGTAACATAAATCACTATGTAGGGTCTGGATGCTACGGGAAGGCTCCCGGTCACAAGTTAACTTAGGATCCGTGCCTTAACCCATTAGGGGCTGCAGATGGGGGCACGCTAGTGTCACCACCTCATGCATCCCTATGTCCACAAGTGAAAGTGAGTACAGGAAAAATTGGGCATTGTCCAAATTGATTCCAAGAGGGGTAAGGATATCCTCCCTCGGTGGAGGATCCTTCTCCCCCCCTCCTCCCCCCAGGTCATTGAAAAGGAAGACTGGAGGCACATTCAAATGTCACCTTCCCTTCAAGTCGAACTGAGGGAAAAATCAAGGACTATCCATAGGAACATAGGCACAGTGGTTAACAGGTTAAGCAAACGTTGTAAGTAATATTAGACTAAACAAATCTTGTTATAAACCCACATGGAGGATCTCATAATGGGTGGTGTCTTCACGATCATTCTCTATAGTTTCTTTTCAAATTTTCCTAGGATAAAACAGAAAAATTAAGAATAAAGAATGGAAAGAGCACAGGTCTTATTCCTACAACACAGGAGATATCGGAGCGCATCCAGAGGGCCACAGCAGCTATAGCACCCTAAAGTCCACATTAAGTCCCTTTTGTTTCAATGTTTGTAAATGGTATATCCAATAAAGTTCCCGTTTTGTAGATAAAGCTATCCTGTCATCTCCGTGTCTGGGCATGGCAACCTGATCTATAACTCTAAAGCGTAAGTCCCTCTCTGTGTTTTGCCTCTATGAAATGTTTAGACACTGGCAAATCTAGTTTCTTTTCCTGGATGCTATACCTATGTTGGTTAAGCCTGGTCTTAACATCCCATGTGGTTTCCCCAACATAGTAGAGGTGGCATGGGCATTCAAGTAGGTAAATAACGTATGATGAATCGCATGTTAGGTAATGTTTAATCCTGATCTCCGCTCCTGTATCTGGATGTGCAAAGGTGGGACCTCTCAACAATTAGTATGCAATTTACACAGTTATGGCAGGGGTAACTACCCGTTCTAGTGGAACCAAAATATGAACGGATTGTGTGTGTGTGTTTTGTGCCTATATCCGCTCGGACTAATTGGTCTTTAATATTCTGGGTGCGTCGAAAGAACATGAGGTGGCCCACTGAAATCTGGAATCTGCCTGAAGTTGCTCCCCAAGAACGGCCAATGTTTTTTGAGGACATCACCTATTTTAGTACTTATAGGTGTGTAACAGGGGACAAACGGTATAGGTTTTGTTCGTACTGTCTGAGTTTTATCATTTTTTAAAAGGGTGTCCCTAGAGAGGGGGCGAACCTTATCCATGCACATCTGTATTCATTTTCACGGGTAACCCCTCTTGGAAAATGTATTTCCCATCTCAAATAATCTGTCCTCTAGATTCCCTCTGTCCTTGACTATTTTTTTTCACCCTAAACAATTGGCTAAAGGCTAATGACTTTAACATGGCTTTAGGATGATTGCTATTGTATCTCAGCAGTGTATTTCTATCTGTTGCTTTTACAAATAAGTCCGTATAAAGTTGGCAACCTACTCTCTTTACAGTCACATCTAGGAACTGGATCTCACTATATGATGATACAAGTGTAAATTTGACCTCAGGGTCTATGTTATTCAAAAATTTGCCAAAATCAACCAAATCTGATTCTGTGGCGGTCTATAGTAGGAAGACATAATCTATGTAACGCCACCACCTCAGGATGTGCCTAAAGTGGTGGCTCACATAGACGTGTGTCTCCTCCATGTGTGCCATAAAAATATTAGCGTAATTTGGCGCTACATTTGATCCTATTGTGGTCCCACGCAGTTGTATATAAAAATCATCTTGAAACTGAAAATAATTGCAGGTAAGTATTAGATCGAGCAATGAAATCAAGTTTTTTACCGGTATTAGTATATGCAGTATTGGCTAGACAATCCTTAATCGATCTTAGGGCTGTAGAGTGGCAAATTGAGGTATAAAGGCTAACTACATCAAAATATGTTAAAATCACATGCTCCGGAAGTTCAATTTATTCTATTAAATAAAAAAAATGGGTGGTATCTCGTACATATGATTTTATTAACAAATGGAGATAATATTTTATCCAAAAAGATTGCCATTTGTCAACAAAGGGACTCAATTCCCGAGACTATTGGACGTTCCGGTTGGGCTTCAAGGGATTTATGTATTTTAGGCAACAAATAAAAAACGGGAGTCTGAGGACGATCCACATAAAGGAATGTATAAAGCTTTTCATCAATGATCCTTTTTTCTTTTGCCTGGTCGAAGATGCGTCGGATAAGTCTCAAAATATCAAATTTAGGATCACCAGGTAGTTTGCGGTACACATTCGTATTGCTCAACTGTCAGATGATTTTTTTTCTATGTAATCAGTAGTGATCATAACTACCACCGCCTCGCCCTTATCGGCCGGTCTGATGGTCAGTTGAAAATTTTTCCGTAACTCTTGTAAAGCTTTGCATTCTATTGTGGATATTAGAGTTGTTGTGATACCAAATTTTTTATTCGGTTTTGATACCATTAAAAAGTATTGCGATACTCGATACCACACGAAAAACATAAACCAAAAAAGCCATGTGCATTCCGCATTTTAAAAAATGGTGAATCGCGCTGTTTTTATTTATTTTTTCTGTTACGGCGTTCACCGCATAGATTTTTTAAAATATTTTAATAGTTTGGACTTTTCTGACGTGGCGATATCTAATATGTTTATTATTTATACATTTGATATGTGAAATTGGGAAAAGAGGGTAATTCATACTTAATATTTTGGTGTGTTTTTTTTAAAACTTTTTTTATTTGTTTATTATTTTTTTAACACTATTTATTTAACTCCTTAAGGACTTAGGACGTACCGGCACGCCATGTTTACTTAGTCCTTAAGGACCCATGACGTACCGGTACGTCCTAACTTTAAAACTACATTGCGGCTGGGGTTAATCGGAACAGGATGTCCGCTGAAATCATTCAGCGGGCATCCGGGCACAACGCCCCCGCATCGGTGATCGCAGCAAGCCGCAGGTCAATTGCGGCTTTACCTGAGGTTTGCAGCAGCGATCGGCGGTGCCATCAGGTCCCCATGCTGCTGGAGGGGGGACCTGACGGCATGGAAGGCAGCGCGATGCCTTCATTAGGTATTAACGCTGCCTTCTCACAGGCCGGAAGCTGTATGAGTAATACACACAGTATTACTCATACAGCCAATGCATTTCAATACAGAAGTATTGGAATGCATTGTAAAGGGGATAAGACCCCCAAATGTTCAAGTCCCAAAGTGGGACAAAAAATAAAGTTGGAAAAATGATTATTATTTTTTTTTGCTTCAAAAATGATATTGTGTATAACTTGCATTAAAAAAAACAGATACATATTAGGTATCGCCGCATCCGTATCGACCGGCTCTATAAAAATATCACATGACCTCAGATGAACACGCTAAAAAAATAAAAACTGTGCTAAGTAAACAATTTTTTTGTCACTTTGCATCACAAAAAGTGTAATAGCAAGCGATCAAACGCACCACAAAATAGTGCCAATAAAACAGTCATCGCAAAAATCATACCCTACCCAAGGTAATCGCCCAAAAACTGAAAAAATTATGGAAACACTAAAACATGATTTATTTATTTTTTGCTTTAAAAATGAAATCATTGTGTAAAACTTACATAAATAAAAATAAATAGGTATGGCAGCGTCGGTGACAACCTGGTCTATAAAAATATCAAATTTCTAACCTGTCAGACGAATGTTGTAAATAACAAAAAATAAAAACTGTGCCAAAACAGCCATTTCTTGTTACCTTGCCTCACAAAAAGTGTAATATAGAGCAACCAAAAATCCTATGTACCCTAAACTAGTACCAACAATACTGCCACCCTATCCTGTATGTTTCTAAAATGGGGTCACTTTTTTGGAGTTTCTACTCTAGGGTGCATCAGGGGGGCTTCAAATGGGACATGGTGTAAAAAAAAAAAAACAGTCCAGCAAAACCTGCCTTCCAAAAACTGTATGGCATTCCTTTCCTTCTGCGCCCTGCCGTGTGACCTTACAGCGGTTTACGACCACATATGGGGTGTTTCTGTAAACTACAGAATCAGGGCCATAAATATTGAGTTTGGTTTGGCTGTTAACACTTGCTTTGTAACAGGAAAAAAATTATTAAAATGGAAAATCTGCCAAAAATGTGAAATTTTGAAATTGTAGCTCTATTTTCCATTAATTCTTGTGGAACACCTAAAGGGTTAACAAAGTTTGTAAATACCTTGAGGGGTGTAGTTTATAGAATGGGGTCATTTTTGAGTGGTTTCTATTTATGTAAGCCTCGCAAAGTGACTTTAGAACTGAACTGTTCCCTAAAAATTGGGTTTTTGAAAATTTCTGAAAAATTTCAAGATTTGCTTCTAAACTTCTAAGCCTCGTAACATCCCCAAAAAATAAAATATTGCCAAAATGGTCCAAACATGAAGTAGACATATGGGGAATGTAAAGTAATAACTATTTTTGGAGTTATTACTATGTATTATAGAAGTAGAGAAATTGAAACTTGGAAATTTGCTATATTTTTGTAAATTTTTTATAAATAAAAATATATTTTTTTTACTTCATTTTACCAGTGTCATGAAGTACAATATGTGACGAAAAAACTGTCTCAGAATGGCCTGGATAAGTCAAAGCGTTTTAAAGTTATCACCACTTAACGTGACACTGGTCAGATTTGCAAAATATGGCCAAGTCCTTAAGGTGAAATAGTGCTGAGTCCTTAAGGGGTTAATAACTCTTTCCCCCCTTAGGAGCTAGATCCTGGGATTTTTTTCACCCCTTGTCCTATTCACCATGATGGAGCTCTATCAGGGTGAATAGGACTTCACACTGTCCCTGCTGCTCTGTGCTCTGTGCACACAGCATCATTAGTAGCGTCCTGGCTGCCATGTTAACCGATCAGAGCCCCAGGATTACACTGCTGGGGCTCCGATCAGAAGCTGCCACTGCACCACCAATGAGGGGGAGGGGAAGGGACCCTGTGGCCACTGCCACCAATGATTTTAATTCTGGGGGGGTTGAGAGGGGCTGGCGCACTGTACCACCAATAATTTTAAGGGGGGGGGGGGGCGCACTGCGCCACCAATGATAATTGCCCCTTAATACAGGAGGCGGGTACTGGCAGATCAGCGGCAGTTAACCCCTCAGGTGCCGCACCTGAGGGATTAACTGTCGCTGCTCGCAGCTCCCTGTCAGGGGCAGGGTGCCGGTAATGCGATTCTGCTGCCGGCACCCACCTCCTGTATTATGTGTTAAAGTCTACTTTTCCTGGGTCCAGACTTTAAGTATTAGGCTACACAGAGCGGCACCCAGCGATGTCCCAGCATCTACTATTAGTCCTGGGCGCCGCTCCGTTCACCCGCTGTGCCCCATTACTGTCTCCTTCTGCTCCATATGCTAATTACTATCGGAGCAATGGGGAGTAGACATCAGCTTCTCTAGTGGGCGTTCCTTCTACCTGGCTGTAGCGCTGTCCAATCGCAGCGCAGGGAGAAGGAACGCCCACTAGTGAAGCTGATGTCTCCTCCCCATCGCTCCGAGGAGCCCATATGAGGATCCTCATTTGGGCCAGATCCTGCCCAGGTGCGCCCTTCATCCTCTTATGGGTCAGATCCTGCCCAGGTGCGCCCTGCATCCTCTTATGGGTCAGATCCTGCCCAGGTGCGCCCTGCATCCTCATATGGGCCAGATCCTGCCCAGGTGCGCCCTGCATCCTCATCTTAAAAAGACCCCTGCCTTTACCTGCTTCAGTTTGTTGTTTCCTGTCCTCGGGATCGCATGGAAGCCGCTCCTGCTATGTCAGGGGTTGATGGATCACACGGCCTAAATAATATTGCTCCATTCGGGAGGGCCGTGCAGAGGTCGGGGGTCCGGATCATTCCCATGTCCTTCCATGAAGGCAGCCCCGTGCTTGCGTTCCCCTGCTCACTCATCGCGTGGAACGAGGGATCATGCGCACAGGCCGGATGTTCCGTTACCAGGCCTCGGCGTCACTTGCAGTTGCGGGTGATGTCAGAGGCCGGGAGCATGGAGTACGGCGTTTCCAGCATCGCAGAGTGCATAGCATGTTGGCTTCTCTGGAAGCTCCTGAGTTCCGCAAGCCTGTGGATCCTGCTGCCCAGAGCCAGGTAAGCCTCCTTCCTGTCTGACTACCGACCCTGCTTGAAGGGGGGGGGGGGGGGCACATTATTATATCCCTCACTGGTGAGGAGCTGTAAAAGAGTCTCCCTGGTTAAAGCCCTAAAAAGTTATTATTACCTTACAGGGCAGGGACACCAGCACCAAAAGATCTGCCGAGGATTCATTAACTGGGAAGAAATGTGCAATATGTAGAAAATCCCTAGCATCCAATTTAAAGAAAACGTTATGTCCTTGATGCACGAACTAAATAGATTCTGAGGAGTCACCCTCTTTCCTTGAATCTACCGGAAGGAGAGGTTAAATCAGCAATTGACACAAGGCTACCGCCGTGTTCTCCTCAGCCCTCTACCTCACAAAGATCACAGATGTCAGACCTTCAGTTGGAGCCTGACTGATGAGGGAGAGATATCATCACTAGGAGAATCTGAATCCTCCGATGATAATTCAGGGAAGCCCCTTTGTAGCCCAGAGGATACGGAAAAGTTATTAAAACCATCAGGGCTACAATGAAAATAGAGGAAGTTAAAGAGCCTCAGCCCATCCAGGACAGAATGTTCCAGGGGCTGGGAGAGAAGAAACGGAAGGTCTTTCCTGTACATTATAACATTAAAATGTTGATTAATAAAGAATTGAAAGATCTAGAGAAAAATGATGTAATTCCCATCCTTTAAGAGCAAATATCCGTTTGCTGAGGAGGACTCAGTACTGTGGGAAAAAACTCCTAGGATTGATGCGCCTGTCGCTCGCATATCTAAGAAAACTTCTCTCCCTTTTGAGGACATGGGCCTTTTAAAAGACCCCATGGATAAGAAATGCCAAGGTCTCGTAAAACGTGCATGGGAAACAACCACAGCCATACTAAGACCCAGTTTAGCTGCCACCTGTTCCTCGAGATCCCTGTCAGTCTGGTTAATACAGCTGGAAGAACACTTGGAGGCAGGAACTCTAAGGGAAGAAATGCTAGCCTCAATACCCATCTTAAAGCAGGCTTGTAACTTCTTGTCAGATGCATCCGCAGACCTGGTGAAACTCTCCGTCAGATCCTCAGCCCTCTCCAATTCCACAAGAGCTATATGGCTCAGATCTTGATCTGGTGATGCCAGTTCAAAAAGTCGGCTATGCTCTATTCCGTGTCAGGGGGATAGGCTATTCAGGTCAGTCCTTGAAGACATCTTGGCTAAAGCATCAGACAAGAAAAAAGGATTCCCTTCGGAGTCAAAATTCTATCAGCACCGCCGATCCTTTTGAAATCAAAGGAAAGCTAAACCAGACCAAAAAAGGAAAGACAATCCTCCAGAGGAAGAGGGGAAGGGTTTTCTATTCAACCCTAAATCCACTTCAAAACCTGGCCAATGACGCTAGGCTTCAAGTAGGTGGCAGGTTAAAAATGTTCTCTACTGCCTGAGAAGAGATTTCATCCTCCCCATGGGTTATAAATACCATATGCATGGGGTACAAACTAGAATTCGACACGCCTACACCCGATTTTTTCACCGTCAACAGGCCATTAAAAAGATCAGAAAAACAGCAAGACTTAGAGACAGAGATATTATCTCTCCTAATAAAAAGGCGTAATTGTTCCAGTCACGAGATACCAGGAAAGGCGAGGATTTTATTCTCCCACATTCCTTATTCAAAAGCCAAACAGGTCCTTCAGACTAATAATCATTTTAAGGAAACTAAACAAATACATGACCTACAAAAGATTTAAAATGGAATCGATCAGATCCACAGTGAATCTCCTATCTCGCAACTGTTGCATGGTAACTATAGACTTCTCGGATGCTTATTACCACGTTCCCATACACAGAGCATACCAAAAGTACCTCAGGATTGCAATACTCCTAGGAGGTCAGGAGTACCACTTTCAGTTCCAGGCACTCCCTTTCGGGCTATCATCAGCCCCAAGAATATTTTCGAAAATATAGTCCATATCTAGACTATCTTTTGATAGCAGGTTCATCTCTTCAGGACCTCCAGGGGCATCTGAAGACGGTGCAAAAAAAGTTGGTGGCGTTAGGCTGGCTAATAAATACCCAAAAATCTGACCTGGTTCCCAGTCAGCACAAGAAGTTCTTGGGAATCCTGTTAGATTTACACAACCTTATGTCCCTTTTACCTTCAGAAAAGCAGATGGTTGTAAGTCCAAAAATCTCCCAATTCTGCGAATCCAGAAGAGTGGCCTTCAGGGACATCATGAGACTGTTGGGACATCTAACATCTACTATTTCCGCAGTCGAATGGGCCCAGTATCATACAAGGACACTGCAAAGGTTCCTTCTGGAATCCTGGGACGGAAATCAGAATTCTCTAAACAGGAGAGTGAAAATTCCAGAAAAAGTGAAGATGTCTCTCTTCTTGTGAAAGATAAAGAAAAATCTCCAAAGAGGAGTTTTTTGGCGACCGACAGATCAGATCGTTATAACAACAGACGCCAGCAGCTGAGAATGGAGAGGCCACACAGGAAATCGGGTGGTCCAGGGCACCTGGAGCGTAGGGATATCTGCTGTCTCTTCGAACATGAGAGAATTGGTGGCATTCTTGAAGGTATTTGCTCTTCATCCATCTGTAAAATCCCATCACATAAAGATATTGTCCGACAACTCTACCACAGTAGACTACCTAAACCGGCAGGGGGGTACAAGAAGCAGAGAACTACAACAACTGTCAGAAGATTTTCGGTTGGGCAGAGAAAAATCTAAAATCCCTGGTAGCTGTCCATCTAAACGGCAAGTGGCGGATTATCTCAGCAGAGAAGATCTAAGAGTGGGAAAGTGGTGATTGGACCCCAACATGTTCAGACCGATATCTCACAGATAGGTGTTAGCAAAAGTGGATCTCTTCGAAAATCAGAAGAACAAACAACAATTTATTCGGTTCCTTCTCCAGCAGGGATCAGCCGCCAATGATGGATTCCCTGTCATGTCCGTGGCCAAAGGATCTCCTGTATGCTTTTCCCCCTTACAGTATGATTCCAAAGGTATTAATAAAGGCAATAGAGGAAGAGGCACAGTTAATACTGATTGCACCCTTTTGGCCGAAAAGATCCTGGTTTCCCCTCCTCTACAATCTGTCGGCAGGTCAATTCTGGTCTCTCCCAACGTATCTGGGACTACTACGTCAGGGCCCGGTGTTCCATCCAGATGTAGCGAGACTATATTTAACAGCCTGGAGAGTGAACTGGTCCACTTAAAACAAAGGGGCCTATCTGAATCTGTAATATCCACTCTGCTTTCCAGTAAGAAAGACACTACCTCCCGGATCTACAGGACAACATGGAAGGCCTTTTTGGAGTTTGCAGGAGACAGACTGTAATGCAGTAAGGATCCCAATATTCCACTCATACTGGACTTTCTGCAGGCAGGTATTGACAAAGGTCTCAAGCCAAATACCCTCAAAGTGCAAGTCTCAGCATTGAGTAGTTTTCTTGAAGTAAAGCTGGCATACTTGCCGTTGATGAAGCTGTTCATAAAAGGAGCATTCAGAAGATGCCCATTTGTCCATTCTACCATTCCTCCTTGGGACCTGAATCTAGTATTGGAAGTATTAATGGACGCACCGTTTGAGCCTTTGCAGGAGATCCCACTTAAGCTCCTGACTCTAATAACCACATTTTTATTAGCAATGTCAGCTAGAAGAGTGGGGAAAATCCAGGGCGTCTCCTGCAGAGCACCCTATCTCAGTGTTATAGACAGTATTATCCTTAAACACACCCCAATGTTCCTACCTAAGGTGGCCTAAAAATTCCATCGCCAACAAGAGGTGTCTCTTCCATTTTTCTGTGAGAATCCAGGTTGTGAGTTAGAAAGGAGATACCATAATTTGGATGTCAGAAGATGCCTGTTAACTTACCTGGAGGTCTCAAGTGTTCAGAAAATCCGACCATCTCCTTCTCCAGTATCAAGGCCAGCATAAAGGGCCGCGGCAAGCAAAAGTACCATAGCCAGATGGATCCGAAGCACCATAGAGTTCTGTTACCTCCAAAGAAGCTTGACCTCTCCTAAGGGGATTAAAGCACACTCTACCAGGGCTGTCTCTGCCTCATAGGCAGAGAATGCCTCTGCCTCAGTAGAGCAAATATGCAGAGCAGCTACTTGGAGAAACCCAAATACCTTCTTTAAGCATTATAAATTGATGTCTGTGAAGGTTCTCATTTATCCAGGTCATGGTATATATCTGTAAAGAATAAATCAAGGCAACTGGGCGTACTGTAGATTTCTTGAAAACGTTTCACTCGTTCTTCTAACAAGCTTTCTCAATTCTGAGTGATTATACAAGAAATTCTGGGAATAAATATTTAACTGAATCCACTTCTGGTAATTAGACCCAGCATTGGGTCAAAGGTGTTGATTCCATTATCCTAATTGGAGTCAGTAGGTGATAAAGACTTCCCAGAAAAAGGTGTCGACAGCATTATACGTGGCAGACAATAGATGTCTAACCCCCCACATCTATTCCAAGTGTATGCCTTACTGGACCTTTGTCTGAGTACCACCTACTTCAAGTATAAGGACAAGTTCTACAAGCAAAAACATGGCTGTGCTATGGGATTGCCAGTCTCGCCTATTGTAGCAAACCTGTATATGGAGGAAGTAGAAAGGAAAGCCCTGACCACTTTCAAGGGAATTACACCGAGTCATTGGTTCAGATATGTGGATGACACTTGGGTTAAAATTCATAAACAAGAATTACAGGCTTTCACCGACCACATCAACTCAGTGGATCATAACATCAATTTCACGCGGGAAGATATGCAGAACAACAAACTGGCGTTTCTGGACTGTCTTATAACGGTGGAAGAGGGAAGGAAGCTGGGAATGGAGGTCTATCGAAAACTAACACACACAGACCAGTACCTGCTGTTTGATTCCCACCATCCTCTAGACCACCACCTGGGAGTCATCCAGACTCTACACCACCGGGCAGAGAAAATCCCCACTAGCACAGAGGCCAAGGCGAAGGAACTCAAACACCTCAGAGGGGCACTTAAAACTTGTGGGTATCCAGTTTGGGCCTTTGTCAAAACAGAAGGAAGGAGAAGAAAGACCACCAAGACTACCAGTAAGGGCGAGAAGCATGACAGACGCAAGAATATGGTTATCCCATATATAGCTGGGGTGTCTGAGAAACTCAAAAGGATTTTTAATAAACATCACATTCCTGTTTGCTTTAAACCCAGCAACACACTGAGGCAACAACTGGTTCACCCCAAAGACCCAACGCCTAAACACAAGATGGACAACATTGTGTACGCAGTCCAGTGCAATGAGGAATGCTCAGAACTGTATATCGGCGAAACAAAACAACTACATCAGCGTATGGCCCAGCATAGAAGAGCCAAAACCTCTGGTCAAGATTCAGCCGTGTACTTGCATCTAAAAGGAACAGGTCACACCTTTGAAGACAGTCAAGTACATGTTTTGGATAAGGAGGCCGATTGGTACAAACGAGGCGTGAAGGAGGCCATCTACGTAAAAATGGAGAAGCCAAGCTTGAATAGAGGTGGGGGGGGTTAGACATCTATTGTCTGCCACGTATAATGCTGTCTTGACACCTTTTTCTGGGAAGTCTTTATCACCTACTGACTCCAATTAGGATAATGGAATCAACACCTTTGACCCAATGCTGGGTCTAATTACCAGATGTGGATTCAGTTACATATTTATTCCCCAAATTTTTTGTACAATCACTCAGAATTGAGAAAGCTTGTTGGAAGAACGAGTGAAACGTTTTCAAGAAATCTACAGTACGTCCAGTTGCCTTGATTTATTCTTTACAGATATTATAAATTGATGTACTTCAAAATCGTGATTTATCATATGGCAGAAAAGTCTTATCTGCAGTAGTCCCACCCTAGTGTTTGTTTTCTCTATTAATCCTCCTGGAGTGCCGCTGTGGAAGCGCCGGGGAAAAGAGGCGATTACTCTTACCGGTAATTGGATTTTCCAATAGCCTCCACAATGGCACTGGATTCCCTACCCAAGTTATATTAATTATTGTGGGAAATATTATGTTATGTTACGTTATGTTACTATCCATTATATCAATAAAGTTCTTGAACTAACTAACCGAGTCCTAGGTCATTAACTAAAGCAGGTAAGGGGAGGGGGCCTTTTAAGATTGAGCTTCTATGTTGTTTCCTGTCCTGGGGAGGTGTGGACACCCTCCTGGAGTGCCGTTGTGGAGGCTATTGGAAAATCCAATTACCGGTAAGAGTAATCGCCTCTATTTTTGTAGACAGGGATTGTCTTTGTATTTTGTTTGGAGGCAAGGGTTTCAGTAAATACTTGATTGCAAAAATCACTTGCCTTTACTAATTTATTGTGAGACAAATTACATTAAACAGGTAAACACATTTCAACAGAACATAGGCACACACAATACTCCTAGAACTATCACTTTAATGATCCACATACTTGCTTAATTATCTATCTTTAAATAAGGTATTAGAAGGTTTTTGGGACCATATATAAACTAGACTATTGATTTTTATTTTTATTTTTTTATAGACAGTCTCGACTTTAAAAAAACATCTTTATTATTTTTATAAAACGTCAATATTTTTATGGCCCAAAACTTTAGCCCACAAGCCCAGTCAAGGGTCCTCATTCTCTTGCGAGTCAACTACAACATAAATTCCATAATCTAACGAGAACAAAAAATAAATGAAACACTGCAACGAATAGCGTCCATCCGCTATGGCAAGGACCCCTCTGAGCTGAAAAAGTAGTCTGCATAGAGTTCCCGAACTGCAGTGCCTGCAGTCCCAGGTCGTCTATGCAGGGTCCTCGCCAAACCCAAAACTGACATGGAAGAATTTCCTACATCGGCAACAGAAGAGGAAGCCTTGTGAATCCTGGTTAAGTTGTGTAGAACAACACAAGCTTGAATCAGGGTAGCATTCTTAGGATCCATTTGTATGGATGACAAAAACACCCTCCACTTGCTAAAGAGTATTCCGAAAGCGCACTCAACATACCGACGGGCACAAGTCAACCGGTAGTTGAAAATACGCCTCCTGACATCCAAATCACACTTTGGGAATGCAAATGCAAACCCTTCATCCGCCACGATCACAAATGGAGCCGGGGGACCAGCATATCTGGACAGTCTACTGGACTCAGGAAGGGCAAGCTGGTTGGCACGAAGCCGCTCACCCATTCTAGAAGCACTAAAGACGAGAGCATCTGCAGTGCTTCCATAGGCCCCCGATTTCAACCATTATAAACCGATAGTTACTGTCAGCAACAGCCATAAGCACTTTAGAAAAATATTGCTTATAATTGAAGAATCGGGTCCCTGAGTGAGGAGGCTTCTTCACACGAATTTGCTTGCCATCCATTGCCCCGATTCAGTTTGTTGCAGCAAGATTGAAGCCCTCAGCGATTCAAACCCAATCGTCCGCCTTGGTCTGTGGCATCCCAGTCTCTCTGAGTTGATGCCAGATGACATGGCAAGTGTGACGCACAATCTGAGAAATCAATGAGGTTCCCAAAAGCAACTCAAAATGCAGGGATGCAAATGAGTTCCCAGTTGCCAGGAATCTGTAGACAAAAAGGTGACATCATTAATTTGGCTGAAATTAGTCACATCATGAGCATGGTTCATATAATGGTTGTTAGTAGACATATGTTACACATTGTATGTCCATTTTGTATACTATCATTTTATCCACAAAATTGTTGAACATCAGATAAAAACTTTCAACAATGGGAGTGTGGGCCCAACTCCTACAAGCTATGTTACGCCTACTGTGGTCACGCCATTTCCATGCTGAATGTATGGGAAACGTAGAATGCTGTGAACACCTCAGCAGGATGATGGAGTTGGCATACACCAAACTTAAAAGCTATAAATACAGGACTACTGTTCAAGTATACACATGAGTCTAGTAACGGATTCTCAAGGGTTATTGATTGGAGACTAAAACATGAAATTGTATGAAAATGTATTTATATATCTTTTCTTAAAATCAATTGTTCAATAACCATGATTATTGGTAATAATTATGTACTTATTGAACTCACCTATATAAACCTGTATAGAGTACTGTTTTCACTGCTTGACCAAGGCTCCAATTAGATGAGCTGAAACATTGCATACGGTGTAATAAAAGGATTTCACCTAAAAGTCCCAGAGTGCTCCCTTGTTACCTGCTTTTACTATTAATTGGAAGATTTGTGTCCAAAACCTATTTCAAGGAATTTTGCACCTGGCACGTGTGTGTGTGTGTGTGTATATATATACAGTACAGACCAAAAGTTTGGTCACACCTTCTCATTCAAAGAGTTTTCTTTATTTTCATGATTATGACAATTGTAGATTCACACTGAAGGCATCAAAACTATGAATTAACACACATGGAATTATATACATAACAAAAAAGTGTGAAACAACTGAAAATATGTCATATTCTAGGTTCTTCAAAGTAGCCACCTTTTGCTTTGATTACTGCTTTGCATACTCTTGGCATTCTTTTTTCACTTCACAGGTGTGCCCTGTCAAGTTTAATAAGTGGGATTTCTTGCTTTATAAATAGGGGTGGGACCATCAGTTGCGTTGTGGAGAAGTCAGGTGGATACACAGCTGATAGTCCTACTGAATAGACTGTTAGAATTTGTATTATGGCAAGAAAAAAGCAGCTAAGTAAAGAAAAACGAGTGGCCATCATTACTTTAAGAAATGAAGGTCAGTCAGTCCGAAAAATTGGGAAAACTTTGAAAGTGTCCCCAAGTGCAGTCACAAAAACCATCAAGCGCTACAAAGAAACTGGCTCACATGCGGACCACCCCAGGAAAGGAAGACCAAGAGTCACCTCTGCTGCGGAGGATAAGTTCATCCGAGTCACCAGCCTCAGAAATCGCAGGTTAACAGCAGCTCAGATTAGAGACCAGGTCAATGCCACACAAAGTTCTAGCAGCAGACACATCTCTAGAACAACTGTTAAGAGGAGACTGTGTGAATCAGGTCTTCATGGTAGAATATCTGCTAGGAAACCACTGCTAAGGACAGGCAACAAGCAGAAGAGACTTGTTTGGGCTAAAGAACACAAGGAATGGACATTAGACCAGTGGAAATCTGTGCTTTGGTCTGATGAGTCCAAATTTGAGATCTTTGGTTCCAACCACCGTGTCTTTGTGCGACGCAGAAAAGGTGAACGTATGGACTCTACATGCCTGGTTCCCACCGTGAAGCATGGAGGAGGAGGTGTGATGGTGTGGGGGTGCTTTGCTGGTGACACTGTTGGGGATTTATTCAAAATTGAAGGCATACTGAACCAGCATGGCTACCACAGCATCTTGCAGCAGCATGCTATTCCATCCGGTTTGCATTTAGTTGGACCATCATTTATTTTTCAACAGGACAATGACTCCAAACACACCTCCAGGGTGAAGGCAAAAGGGCCAACAAGTGCTAAGCATCTCTGGGAACTCTTTCAAGACTGTTGGAAGACCATTTCAGGTGACTACCTCTTGAAGCTCATCAAGAGAATTCCAAGAGTTTGCAAAGCAGTAATTGAAGCAAAAGGTGGCTACTTTGAAGAACCTAGAATGACATATTTTCAGTTGTTTCACACTTTTTTGTTATGTATATAATTCCACATGTGTTAATTCATAGTTTTGATGCCTTCAGTGTGAATCTACAATTTTCATAGTCATGAAAATAAAGAAAACTCTTTGAATGAGAAAGTGTGTCCAAACTTTTGGTCTGTACTGTGTGTGTGTGTGTGTGTGTATATACTGAACAAAAATATTTATTTTTTGCATGAGCTGAACATGTTAGTGAACACTTCTCTTTTGCCAAGATAATCCATCCCACCTCACAGGTGTGGCATATCAAGGTGCTGATTAGACAGCATGAAAATTGCACTAGTGTGCCTTAGACTGCCCACAATAAAAGCCCACTCTGAAATATGCAGTTTGGTCACAAAGCACAATGCCAACGTTTGAGGGAGCATGCAATTGGCATGCTGACTGCAGCAATGTCTATCGAAGCTGTTGCCTGTGCAATGAATGCTCAATTCTCTACCATAAACAGTTTCCAAAGGCGTTTCGGAGAATTTGGCAGTACATCCAACCGGCCTCACAACCGCAGACCATGTGTAACCACACCAGCCCAGGACATCCACATCCAGTTCCATGATCGTCTGAGCCCAGCCACCTGGACAGCTGCAGCAACAATCGGTTTGCATAACCAAAGAATTTCTGCACAAACTGTCAGAAACCGTCTCGGGGAAGCGCATCTGCATAGTCGTCCTCCTCATCGGGGTCTGGACCTGACTGCAGTTCGTCATCGTAGCCGACTTGAGTGGGCAAATGCTCACATTCGATGGCGTCTGGCATGTTGGAGAGGCGTTCTGTTCCGGTTTTCACTGTTCAGGGCAGATGGCAGACAGCGTGTTTGGTGTCGTGTGGGTGAGCGGTTTGCTGATGGTTGACATTGTGGATCGAGTGTCCAGCGTTGGGGTTATGGTATGAGCAGGCGTATGTTATGGACAATGAACACAAGTGCATTTTATTTATGGCATTTTAAATGCACAGAGATACCATGACGAGATCCTGAGGCCCATTGTTGTGCCATTCATCCACGACCATCACCTCATCCCAGTTCTTGAATGGCCAGCATACTCACCGGATATGTCACCCATTGAGCATGTTTGGGATGCTCTGGATCAGCGTATACGACAGCGTGTTCCAGTTCCTGCCAATATTGTGCAACTGTCAGGAGGAAAATAAACATGCTTCTAAAATTCCCTTTTTTTCAATTTGGGGTAACAGGACAAATACCCTCATAATAAACAAAACAATGTAACAAAAAGGGTCTCTCGCCTAACAAAACAAAAAACAAGATAATATCCTAGCAGGGCTGATGCAGGTAATGATAGGCGTGCCTGGGGTGGCAAGGCTGAGCCCAAGGGTAGAGAAATTCTATCCCTATTTTGGCCCTAAAATGTAATCTCTGCCCAGGGAAGCTCCCTGATGGTGGAGGCCCCTTGTCTTCATGCCTAAAGCCTGACAGAACCCTGTTAAAACCCTTTACTGATGTACATATCTGAGTAAATATTTGTTTGGGTAAAAAACCCTATGAGCATATCTGGATGACACAGACAGTAATAACCCCAACGCATTTCCTCCACATCTGGCCGTTCATCAGGATGTGGTAAATTCGAATATTTGTAGGGAATGATATAGTAAAACAAAAATAATTATAGTAATGATAAGATACTTGGCTCCTTGAAGTCACATGTGGGAACGACATATATAAACGACCATGTCGGCAGATACTGACATGGAATGCCCAACAGTGCCTCGCAACGCCGATGTCTGGGGAGCTTTCTGCAACATCGCACAGCTATTGAAGAGTGGTGGACAAACATTCCACAGGCCACAATCAACAACCTGATCAACTCTATGCGACGAAGATGTGTTGCACTGCATGTGGCAAATGGTGGCCACACCAGATACTGACTGGTTTTCTGCAAAACTGTGCACATTTCAGAGTGGTCGTTTATTATTGGCAGTCTAAGGCACACCTGTGCAATATTCATGCTGTCTAATCAGCACCTTGATATGCCACAACTGTGAGATGGGAAGTGTTGTATTTATATTTTTATTAAATATATATATACACAGTCAGGTCCATAAATATTGGGACATCAACACAATTCTAACATTTTTGGCTTTATACACCACACAATGGATTGGAATGAACAAGATGTGCTTTAACTGCAGACTGTCAGCTTTAATTTGAGGGTATTTACATCCAAATCAGGTGAACGGTGTAGGAATTACAACAGTTTGCATATGTGCATCCCACTTGTTAAGGGACCAAAAGTAATGGGACAAGTGGCTTCAAAGCTGTTCCATGGCCAGGTGTGTGTTATTCCCTCATTATCCCAATTACAATAACCAGATAATAGGTCCAGAGTTCATTTCAAGTGTGCTATTTGCATTTGGAATCTGCTGCTGTCAACTCACAAGATCCAAAGAGCTGTCTCTATCAGTGAAGCAAGCCATCATTAGGCTGAAAAAACAAAACAAACCCATCAGAGAGATAGAAAAAACATTAGGCGTGGCCAAAACAACTGTTTAGAACATTCTTAAAAAGAAGGAACGCCCCGGGGAGCTCAGCAACACCAAAAGACCCGGATGACCACGGAAAACTGTGGTGGATAGTAACATAGTAACATAGTACATAAGGCCGAAAAAAGACATTAGTCCATCCAGTTCGGCCTGTCATCCTGCAAGTTGATCCAGAGGAAGGCAAAAAAAAACTGTGAGGTAGAAGCCAATTTTCCTCACTTTAGGGGAATAAAAAATTCCTTCCTGACTCCAATCAGGCAATCAGAATAACTCCCTGGATCAACGATCCCTCTCTAGTAGCTATAGCCTGTAATATTATTACGCTCCAGAAATACATCCAGACCCCTCTTGAATTCCTTTATTGTACTCACCATCACCACCTCCTCAGGCAGAGAGTTCCATAGTCTCACTGCTCTTACCGTAAAGAATCCTTTTCTATGTTTGTGTACAAACCTTCTTTCCTCCAGACGCAGAGGATGTCCCCTCGTCACAGTCACAGTCCTGGGAATGAATAGATGATGGGATAGATCTCTGTACTGACCCCTGATATATTTATACATATTAATTAGATCTCCTCTCAGTCGTCTTTTTTCTAAAGTGAATAACCCTAATTTTGCTATTCTTTCAGGGTACTGTAGTTGCCCCATTCCAGTTATTACTTTAGTTGCCCTCCTCTGGACCCTCTCCAGCTCTGCTATGTCTGCTTTGTTCACTGGAGCCCAGAACTGTACACAGTACTCCATGTGTGGTCTGACTAGCGATTTGTAAAGTGGTAGCACTATGTTCTCATCACGGGCATCTATGCCCCTTTTGATGCAACCCATTATCTTATTGGCCTTGGCAGCAGCTGCCTGACACTGGTTTTTGCAGCTTAGTTTGCTGTTTATTAAAATTCCTAGATCCTTTTCCATATCAATGTTACCGAATGTTTTACCATTTAGTATGTACGGGTGACTTGCATTAGTTCTTCCCATGTGCATAACTTTACATTTGTCAGTGTTAAACCTCATCTGCCACTTATCTGCCCAAGCCTCCAATCGATCCAGATCCCTCTGTAATAGTATACTGCCCTCTTCAGTGTTAATTACGTTACACAGTTTAGTGTCATCTGTGAAAATTGATATTTTACTATGCAAGCCTTCTACAAGATCATTAATAAATATATTGAAGAGAAAAGGGCCCAATACAGACCCCTGAGGTACTCCACTAGAGACAGTGACCCAATCTGAGTATGTACCATTAATAACCACCCTCTGTTTTCTATCTTTGAGCCAGTTACTTACCCACTTACAAACGTTTTCTCCCAGTCCGAGCATTCTCATTTTATATACTAAACTTTTATGTGGTACAGTGTCAAATGCTTTGGAGAAGTCCAGATACACGACATCCATTGATTCGCCGCTGTCAAGTCTAGAACTTACCTCCTCATAGAAACTGATTAAATTAGTTTGACATGACCGATCCCTCACGAAGCCATGCTGATATGGCGTTATTTGCTTATTTCCGTTAAGATGCTCTAACATAGCATCTCTCAGAAAACCTTTACCCACAACAGATGTTAAACTTACCGGCCTATAGTTTCCATGCTCTGTTTTTGAACCCTTTTTGAATATTGGCACCACATTTGCCATGCGCCAATCCTGTGGGACATTCCCTGTCAATATAGAATCTGCAAATATCAGAAATAAGGGTCTGGCTACGACATTACTTAATTCCCTTAGGATACGGGGGTGTATGCCATCCGGTCCTGGCGATTTGTCTATTTTAATCTTTTTAAATCGCTGTTGTACTTCTTCCTGGGTCAGACAGGACACTTTTAATGGGGAATTTATTTCAACATTCAGCAAGTCATCTGACAGTTTATTTTCCTCAGTAAATACATTGGAGAGAAAAAAATATTTAACAGCTTTGCTTTCTCCTCCTCGCTCTCTGCGACTCCCCCCTCATTACTCTTTAAAGGGTCAACACCTTCAGATTTATACTTTTTAACATTTATATAATTGAAGAATATTTTAGGGTTAGTTTTACTCTCTTTAGCAATTAATCTCTCGGTCTCTAGTTTGGACGCTTTTATTTGTTTTTTACACCTGTTTTAGTGTTTTATATGCTTTCTTTTTGTCATTTATTTCTTTACAGTTCTGTTTATCCACATTGGTTTCTTTTTGTTCCTTAACCTTTTATTCCCATACGGTATGTACCTCTCACAATGAGATTTTAGGATGCTTTTAGAGATATCCCATTTTGTGGCTGTATTTTTATTTGTGAGGACTTTATCCCATTTAGTTAGGCCTGTGGCCTCTCTTAGTTGGCTAAATTTAGCTTTTTTGAAGTTTGCTATTTTTGTTCCTCCCTGTAGAAACGCTCTTTTGAATGATAATTGGAAGGTTATTACTTTGTGGTCACTATTTCCCAGGTGTCCCCCAACCTGCACGTCTGTTGTTCTGTCAGGCCTATTGGTTAATACTAAGTCCAGTATGGCCGTCCCTCTAGTCGGGTCCTGAACCAGTTGGGAGAGGTAATTGTCTTTGATTATTGCCAAGAACCTGTTTCCTTTATGAGATATACAAGTTTCAGTTTCCCAGTCTATATCTGGGTAGTTGAAGTCCTCCATAATAACCACCTCATTATGATTTGCCGCCTTGTCAATCTCATTTAGTAGTAGATTTTTTGTGGACTCTGGTATATTAGGTGGTTTATATTAAACTCCTATTAGTAATTTATTATTGTTTTTCGCGCCTCGTATCTCTACCCACAGTGACTCCACATGTTCATGTCCCTCACTTATATCTTCACGGAGTGTGGGCTTTAGACCGGACTTTACATAAAGGCAGACCCCTCTCCGGTTTTGACGATCCTTTCTAAACAGACTGTAACCCTGTACATTAACTGCTCAGTCATAGCTATCATCCAGCCATGTCCACTATGTCATAGTCCTCCTCACACATCACTAATTCCAGTTCACCAGTTTTATTAGTCAGGCTTCTGGCATTAGTATACATACATTTGAGAGGTTTATGTATATTTTTTACCCTATACCTTTCCTTCTGAACTGTTCTAGTCCCTCCTTCCATTCCTTCCCCCAGTCCCATTACCTTGCCCCCAGTCTCTATCTGCACTATCTTCCCATCCTATAACATAATTACCCTCCCCCCAGTCCCTAGTTTAAACACTCCTTCAACCTTCTAGCCATCTTCTTCCCCAACACAGCTGCCCCTTCCCCATTGACCAAATAATTATTTCCCTGGTGAAGAAAACGCCCTTCACAACAGTTGGCCAGATCAAGAACACTCTCCAGAAGTTAGGTGTATGTGTGTCAAAGTCAACAATCAAGAGAAGACTTCACCAGAGTGAATACAGAGGGTTCACCACAAGATGTAAACCATTGGTGAGCCTCAAAAACAGGAAGGCCAGATTAGAGTTTTCCAAATGACATCTAAAAAAGCCTTCACAGTTCTGGAACAACATGCTATGGACAGATGAGACCAAGATCAACTTGTACCAGAGTGATGGGAAGAGAATATGGAGTATGGAGAAGGAAAGGAACTGCTCCTGATCCTAAGCATACCACCTCATCAGTGAAGCATGGTGGTGGTAGTGTCATGGCGTGGGCATGTATGGCTGCCAATGGAACTGGTTCTCTTGTATTTATTGATGATGTGACTGGTGACAAAAGCAGCAGGATGAATTCTGAAGTGTTTCAGGCCATATTATCTGCTCCTATTCAGCCAAATGCTTCAGAATTCATTGGACGGCACTTCACAGTGCAGATGGACAATGACCCAAAGCATACTGCAAAAGCAACCAAAGAGTTTTTTAAGGGAAAGAAGTGGAATGTTATGCAATGGCCAAGTCAATCACCTGACCTAAATCCGATTGAGCATGCATTTCACTTGCTGAAGACAAATCTGAAGGGAAAATGCCCCAAGAACAAGCAGAAACTGAAGACAGTTGCAGTATAGGGCTGGCAGAGCATCACCAGGGATGAAACCCAGCAAGAGGTGGTGTCTATGCGTTCCAGACTACTTTTGGCCCCTTAACAAGTGGTAGGCACATATGCAAACTGTTGTAATTCTTACACCTCAAATTAGACAGTCTGCATTTTTTATTTATTTTTTTTCAAATCCATTGTGGTGGTGTATAGAGCCAAAAATTTTATAATTGTGTCGATATATATATATGTATATGTGTATGTATGTGTGTGTGTGTTAATTTATAGCTAGTATTGTTGTTTTTTTGTGAAAAATATATATTTAGTGTTACATAGCAATCAATTTTAGGTAATGCTAGTGTAGATTTTCCCACGCACATAATTTCTATGTGCGTCCTGCTCTTGATGAGCGCTGATCAGAAACATCCATTTTTCTGACCGGTCTGCTAAGTTTACAGTTTTAGGTAGTGTTGGTGTAGATTTTTGCATGCACGCAACATCTTTATGCGTGCGTCCTGCACCTGTAATTTTTGTAACTTTTTTTTCTCCTCCTTTTTCTCTGTATTTCATATTTATTACAAGCCCCTTCACGTGTGAAAACACAACATTCACACCCTTCACAATAAATAAAGGTTTACACATTTCACACGTCACAGCCCAATAAAATAAAAATGGCCCGTCTGTCCCAACGACTATACTCCTATACACCTATCTTGCCTCTGATACGGAGTCTGCCAGTGAGGGAGAAGAGGATGCCACTTTCCTCTATTCCTCTACCCCCTTATCATCATCAATAGTGATGAGGGACCTTTAACCACCTCCGGACCGCCTAACGCGCCGATGCGTCCGGAAGGTGGTTGCTTTTCTCCTCCTGGACGCATCGGCGCGTCATCTCGCGAGACGCGAGATTTCCTGTGAACGCGCGCACACAGGCGCGCGCGCTCACAGGAACGGAAGGTAAGCGAGTGGATCTCCAGCCTGCCAGCGGCGATCGCTCGCTGGCAGGCTGGAGATCCGAATTTTTTAACCCCTAACAGGTATATTAGACGCTGTTTTCATAACAGCGTCTAATATACCTCCTACCTGGTCCTCTGGTGGTCCCTTTTGTTAGGATCGACCACCAGAGGACTCAGGTAGGTCAGTACAGTCCCACCAAACACCACACTACACTACACTACACCCCCCCCCCCCCCCCGGTCACTTATTAACCCCTTATAAACCCCTGATCACCCCATATAAACTCCCTGATCACCCCCCTGTCATTGATCACCCCCCTGTCATTGATCACCGCCCTGTCATTGATCACCCCCCTGTCAGGCTCCGTTCAGACGTCCGCATGATTTTTACGGATCCGATCCATGTATCCATGGATCCGTAAAAATCATGCGGACGTCTGAATGGAGCCTTACAGGGGGGTGATCAATGACAGGCGGGTGATCACCCATATACACTCCCTGATCACCCCCTGTCATTGATCACCGCCCTGTCAGGCTCCATTCAGACGTCCGCATGATTTTTACGGATCCGATCCATGTATCCATGGATCCGTAAAAATCATGCGGACGTCTGAATGGAGCCTTACAGGGGGGTGATCACCCATATACACTCCCTGATCACCCCCTGTCATTGATCACCCCCCTGTCAGGCTCCATTCAGACGTCCGCATGATTTTTACGGATCCGATCCATGGATCCGTAAAAATCATGCGGACGTCTGAATGGAGCCTTACAGGGGGGGTGATCAGTGACAGGGGGGTGATCACCCTGATTACCCTGATCACCCCCTGTCATTGATAACCCCCCTGTAAGGCTCCATTCAGACGTCCGCATGCGTTCTGTGGATCCGATCCATGTATCCATGGATCCGTAAAAAATCATGCGGATGTCTGAATGGAGCCTTACAGGGGGGGTGATCAGTGACAGGGGGGTGATCACCCTGATTACCCTGATCACCCCCTGTCATTGATAACCCCCCTGTAAGGCTCCATTCAGACGTCCGCATGCGTTCTGTGGATCCGATCCATGTATCCATGGATCCGTAAAAAATCATGCGGATGTCTGAATGGAGCCTTACAGGGGGGGTGATCAGTGACAGGGGGGTGATCACCCTGATTACCCTGATCACCCCCTGTCATTGATAACCCCCCTGTAAGGCTCCATTCAGACGTCCGCATGCGTTCTGTGGATCCGATCCATGTATCCATGGATCCGTAAAAAATCATGCGGATGTCTGAATGGAGCCTTACAGGGGGGTGATCAGTGACAGGGGGGTGATCACCCTGATTACCCTGATCACCCCCTGTCATTGATAACCCCCCTGTAAGGCTCCATTCAGACGTCCGCATGCGTTTTGTGGATCCGATCCATGTATCCATGGATCCGTAAAAAATCATGCGGATGTCTGAATGGAGCCTTACAGGGGGGGTGATCAGTGACAGGGGGGTGATCACCCTGATTACCCTGATCACCCCCTGTCATTGATAACCCCCCTGTAAGGCTCCATTCAGACGTCTGCATGCGTTCTGTGGATCCGATCCATGTATCCATGGATCCGTAAAAAATCATGCGGATGTCTGAATGGAGCCTTACAGGGGGGGTGATCAGTGACAGGGGGGTGATCACCCTGATTACCCTGATCACCCCCTGTCATTGATAACCCCCCTGTAAGGCTCCATTCAGACGTCCGCATGCGTTCTGTGGATCCGATCCATGTATCCATGGATCCGTAAAAATCATGCGGACGTCTGAATGGAGCCTTACAGGGGGGGTGATCAGTGACAGGGGGGTGATTACCCTGATCACCCCCTGTCATTGATAACCCCCCTGTAAGGCTCCATTCAGACGTCCGCATGCGTTTTGTGGATCCGATCCATGTATCCATGGATCCGTAAAAAAATCATGCGGATGTCTGAATGGAGCCTTACAGGGGGGGGTGATCAATGACAGGGGGTGATCAGGGAGTCTATATGGGTGATCACCCCCCTGTCATTGATCACCCCCCTGTCATTGATCACTCCCCTGTCATTGATCACTCCCCCCCTGGTAAGGCTCCATTCAGCCATTTTTTTTGGCACAAGTTAGCGGAAATTTTTTGTTTGTTTTTGTTTTCGTTTTTTCTTACTAAGTCTCATATTCCACTAACTTGTGTCAAAAAATAAAATCTCACATGGACGCACCATACCCCTCACGGAATCCAAATGCGTAAACATTTTTAGACATTTATATTCCAGACTTCTCACGCTTTAGGGCCCCTAAAAAGCCAGGGCAGTATAAATACCCCACATGTGACCCCATTTCGGAAAGAAGACACCCCAAGGTATTCCGTGAGGGGCATATTGAGTCCATGAAAGATTGAAATTTTTGTCCTAAGTTAGCGGAAAGTGAGACTTTGTGAGAAAAAAAACAAAAAAAATCAATATCCGCTAACTTATGCAAAAAAAAAAAAAAATTCTAGGAACTCGCCAGGCCCCTCATTGAATACCTCGGGGTGTCTTCTTTCCAAAGTGGGGTCACATGTGGGGTATTTATACTGCCCTGGCTTTTTAGGGGCCCGAAAGTGTGAGAAGAAGTCTGGGATCCAAATGTCTAAAAATGCCCTCCTAAAAGGAATTTTGGCCCCTTTGCGCATCTAGGCTGCAAAAAAGTGTCACACATCTGGTATCGCCGTACTCAGGAGAAGTTGGGGAATGTGTTTTGGGGTGTCATTTTACATATACCCATGCTGGGTGAGAAAAGTATCTTGGTCAAATGCCAACTTTGTATAAAAAAAATGGGAAAAGTTGTCTTTTGCCAAGATATTTCTCTCACCCAGCATGGGTATATGTAAAATGACCCCCCAAAACACATTCCCCAACTTCTCCTGAGTACGGCGATACCAGATGTGTGACACTTTTTTGCAGCCAAGGTGGGCAAAGGGGCACCTTTCAGATTTCGCAGGCCATTTTTTACACATTTTGATTTCAAGGTACTTCTTACACATTTGGGCCCCTAAATTGCCAGGGCAGTATAACTACGCCACAAGTGACCCCATTTTGGAAAGAAGACACCCCAAGGTATTCCGTGGGGGGCACGGCGAGTTCCTAGAATTTTTTATTTTTTGTCACAATTTAGCGGAAAATGATGATTTTTCTTTTTTTTTTCTTTTTTCCTTACAAAGTCTCATATTCCACTAACTTGCGACAAAAAATAAAAAATTCTAGGAACTCGCAGTGCCCCTCACGGAATACCTTGGGGTGTCTTCTTTCCAAAATGGGGTCACTTGTGGCGTAGTTATACTGCCCTGGCAATTTAGGGGCCCAAATATGTGAGAAGAACTTTGCAATCAAAATGTGTAAAAAATGCCCTGCAAAATCCGAAAGGTGCACTTTGGAATATGTGCCCCTTTGCCCACCTTGGCAGCAAAAAAGTGTGACACATCTGGTATCGCCGTACTCAGGAGAAGTTGGGCAATGTGTTTTGGGGTGTCATTTTACATATACCCATGCTGGGTGAGAAAAATATCTTGGTCAAATGCCAACTTTGTATAAAAAAATTGGAAAAGTTGTCTTTTGCCAAGATATTTCTCTCACCCAGCATGGGTATATGTAAAATGACAGCCCAAAACACATTCCCCAACTTCTCCTGAGTACGGCGATACCAGATGTGTGACACTTTTTGATGCCAAGGTGGGCAAAGGGGCACATATTCCAAAGTGCACCTTTCGGATTTCACCGGTCATTTTTTACAGATTTTGATTGCAAAGTACTTCTCACACATTTGGGCCCCTAAATTGCCAGGGCAGTATAACTACGCCACAAGTGACCCCATTTTGGAAAGAAGACACCCCATGGTATTCCGTGAGGGGCATGGCGAGTTCCTAGAATTTTTTATTTTTTGTCGCAAGTTAGTGGAATATGAGACTTTGTAAGGAAAAAAGAGAAAAAAAAAAAAATCATCATTTTCCGCTAACTTGTGACAAAAAATAAAAAATTCTAGGAACTCGCAGTGCCCCTCACGGAATACCTTAGGGTGTCTTCTTTCCAAAATGGGGTCACTTGTGGCGTAGTTATACTGCCCTGGCAATTTAGGGGCCCAAATGTGTGAGAAGAACTTTGCAATCAAAATGTGTAAAAAATGCCCTGCAAAATCCGAAAGGTGCACTTTGGAATATGTGCCCCTTTGCCCACCTTGGCAGCAAAAAAGTGTGACACATCTGCTATCGCCGTACTCAGGAGAAGTTGGGCAATGTGTTTTGGGGTGTCATTTTACATATACCCATGCTGGGTGAGAAAAATATCTTGGTCAAATGCCAACTTTGTATAAAAAAATGGGAAAAGTTGTCTTTTGCCAAGATATTTCTCTCACCCAGCATGGGTATATGTAAAATGACACCCCAAAACACATTCCCCAACTTCTCCTGAGTACGGCGATACCACATGTGTGACACTTTTTTGCTGCCAAGGTGGGCAAAGGGGCGCATATTCCAAAGTGCACCTTTCAGATTTCACCGGTCATTTCTTACACATTTTGATTGCAAAGTTCTTCTCACACATTTGGGCCCCTAAATTGCCAGGGCAGTATAACTACGCCACAAGTGACCCCATTTTGGAAAGAAGACACCCCAAGGTATTCCGTGGGGGGCACGGCGAGTTCCTAGAATTTTTTATTTTTTGTCACAATTTAGCGGAAAATGATGATTTTTCTTTTTTTTTTCTTTTTTCCTTACAAAGTCTCATATTCCACTAACTTGCGACAAAAAATAAAAAATTCTAGGAACTCGCAGTGCCCCTCACGGAATACCTTGGGGTGTCTTCTTTCCAAAATGGGGTCAATTGTGGCGTAGTTATACTGCCCTGGCAATTTAGGGGCCCAAATATGTGAGAAGAACTTTGCAATCAAAATGTGTAAAAAATGCCCTGCAAAATCCGAAAGGTGCACTTTGGAATATGTGCCCCTTTGCCCACCTTGGCAGCAAAAAAGTGTGACACATCTGGTATCGCCGTACTCAGGAGAAGTTGGGCAATGTGTTTTGGGGTGTCATTTTACATATACCCATGCTGGGTGAGAAAAATATCTTGGTCAAATGCCAACTTTGTATAAAAAAATTGGAAAAGTTGTCTTTTGCCAAGATATTTCTCTCACCCAGCATGGGTATATGTAAAATGACAGCCCAAAACACATTCCCCAACTTCTCCTGAGTACGGCGATACCAGATGTGTGACACTTTTTTGATGCCAAGGTGGGCAAAGGGGCACATATTCCAAAGTGCACCTTTCGGATTTCACCGGTCATTTTTTACAGATTTTGATTGCAAAGTACTTCTCACACATTTGGGCCCCTAAATTGCCAGGGCAGTATAACTACGCCACAAGTGACCCCATTTTGGAAAGAAGACACCCCATGGTATTCCGTGAGGGGCATGGCGAGTTCCTAGAATTTTTTATTTTTTGTCGCAAGTTAGTGGAATATGAGACTTTGTAAGGAAAAAAGAGAAAAAAAAAAAAAATCATCATTTTCCGCTAACTTGTGACAAAAAATAAAAAATTCTAGGAACTCGCAGTGCCCCTCACGGAATACCTTAGGGTGTCTTCTTTCCAAAATGGGGTCACTTGTGGCGTAGTTATACTGCCCTGGCAATTTAGGGGCCCAAATGTGTGAGAAGAACTTTGCAATCAAAATGTGTAAAAAATGCCCTGCAAAATCCGAAAGGTGCACTTTGGAATATGTGCCCCTTTGCCCACCTTGGCAGCAAAAAAGTGTGACACATCTGCTATCGCCGTACTCAGGAGAAGTTGGGCAATGTGTTTTGGGGTGTCATTTTACATATACCCATGCTGGGTGAGAAAAATATCTTGGTCAAATGCCAACTTTGTATAAAAAAATGGGAAAAGTTGTCTTTTGCCAAGATATTTCTCTCACCCAGCATGGGTATATGTAAAATGACACCCCAAAACACATTCCCCAACTTCTCCTGAGTACGGCGATACCACATGTGTGACACTTTTTTGCTGCCAAGGTGGGCAAAGGGGCGCATATTCCAAAGTGCACCTTTCAGATTTCACCGGTCATTTCTTACACATTTTGATTGCAAAGTTCTTCTCACACATTTGGGCCCCTAAATTGCCAGGGCAGTATAACTACGCCACAAGTGACCCCATTTTGGAAAGAAGACACCCCAAGGTATTCTGTGAGGGGCATGGTGAGTTCCTAGAATTTTTTATTTTTTGTCGCAAGTTAGTGGAATATGAGACTTTGTAAGAAAAAAAAAAAAAAAAATAAATCATCATCATTTTCCGCTAACTTGTGACAAAAAATAAAAAGTTCTATGAACTCACTATGCCCATCAGCGAATACCTTAGGGTGTCTACTTTCCGAAATGGGGTCATTTGTGGGGTTTTTCTACTGTTTGGGCATTGTAGAACCTCAGGAAACATGACAGGTGCTCAGAAAATCAGAGCCGTTTCAAAAAGCGGAAATTCACATTTTTGTACCATAGTTTGTAAATGCTATAACTTTTACCCAAACCATTTTTTTTTTGCCCAAACATTTTTTTTTTATCAAAGACATGTAGAACTATAAATTTAGCGAAAAATTTATATATGGATGTCGTTTTTTTTGCAAAATTTCACAGCTGAAAGTGAAAAATGTCATTTTTTTGCAAAAAAATCGTTACATTTTGATTAATAACAAAAAAAGTAAAAATGTCAGCAGCAATAAAATACCACCAAATGAAAGCTCCATTAGTGAGAAGAAAAGGAGGTAAAATTCATTTGGGTGGTAAGTTGCATGACCGAGCGATAAACGGTGAAAGTAGTGTAGTGCCGAAGTGTAAAAAGTGGCCTGGTCATGAAGGGGGTTTCACCTAGCGGGGCTGAAGTGGTTAAGCAGGCGCCCCAGGGTAGCAGTAGAGGCAGCCCCCCAGAGCGAACCCTTATAGACCCCACTCCCTAACAATTATCAGCCACAAATTCCGGATTTTGAAGGCAGCTCCGGAATACAGATAGATTGTGTTGGCCTCACTAAACTAGATTTTTTTTTCACAATTTTCTCTGAAGATTTTGTAAATTTAATGGTGGCCCAAACCAATTTATACGCTCAATAATTCACTGCTCAGAACCCTACATCGCCATATGTTAGACCCCTAAGTTGGACCCCAGTAAATGCAGCAGAGATTTTGGGGATTCGTGGTGCATATAGGTATTGTTAAGAAGCCAAACCTTAGACAATATTGGAGTTCGGACATTTTCTACCAGCCTCTTATTTACAGTAACACCATGACCCGGAAGCGATTTGAGTCTATTCGGAAATTTCTACACTACAACAACAATGCACAGTGCCCACCCCATAACACAAGGTTTGCTGAGGTGTACACCCCTGATAAAAATGTTAGAGGGTTAGATTCCGCCAGTACCTGCCTAGCAAAAAGGTAAGGTATGGCATAAAAATATACAAACTTTGTGAGAGTAGCTCCGGGTACACCCACAAGTACCGCATTTACGTAGGAAAAGATTCCCAGATAGAACCTTGAAAATGACCCCATCCTAGATGTTAGTGGGAAGATTGTGTGGGACTTACTGCACCCACTGCTTGATAAGGGTTACCACCTTTATGTGGATATCTACTGGTACTTTGGTTTGTGGCACAGTGCGCAAAAATCAGGGAGGCCTCTCTAGATCCCTGGTAGGGCAACCGCTGAAAATGGGTGAAAGCAGGGCTTTCCTCCATGAGAACATGCTGGTAGTTAAGTAAAGGACAAGAGGAATGTCCTTTTACTGTCACTGCCAGTTCTGTGAGAAGGTCTGACAGACTTCCTTCTCTACCTCTTGCATGATGTTCTTTGTTTTGGTTTCACTTTCTCATCTCATTTCCTTCTCCCAGGTGTCACCTATTTAGACTAATCCTCTTTCCTTTATATTCCCTCCCATACTGCCTCACTTTGCGGTTTATACTACTTCCTGGATTGAAGTGTTCACTGCTGGAGGCTTCTGCTGCTGCACGTTCAGATAAGTCCTTTCATGTATTGTGTTTCCTTGCTGGCTTGAATCTAGGTGACCCTGACTCCCTCTGTATGAAGTGCAGGGAGCCGGTGGTCCTGTCCCCTCACTATTATAGGGTTCTCAGGTGTCACACAGTCTTAGGTATGTGGGCATACAATCGTCTACCTTTGAGACCCTTGTATGTGCTTAGCAGTCAGGGTGAGCTCTTAGGGTTTTATAGGGGTCACCTATATGCTCCTTAGTTTGGGATCAAGCCAGTCAGACGTTTATTCATAACTTCCAGCTATATACAACATCATCCATGACATTTACTGACTACCATTCACAGCAACACCAGCTCCCCTGCCGCTGGACGAGGTACCCCAAACCAGTTAGCATTTTTGATTACAAATAGTAGGGGTTGATCTTTCATATCAACGAAAAAACCAAAGTGTGGTACAAAAAGCTGGCTGTACACATTGTTCAGACGGCAGTGTGAAATGCGTACGTTCTATTTCATTCTGCAGGCCACACAGGAACTTTCCTTCAGGTGGCTATCAAGGCCCTAATTTTTTAAAGCTAGGCCGGGAAGGGTCCCGGTACTTCAGGAAGTCATGGTGCCCGTGTTGTACCAGGGAAACATTTTGCAGGTCAAGGCCCCCAGACAGCAAGAAAGGGAGGGACCCAAAAAAGATGCAGGGTGTGTTCCACCCTGCATCCTGAAGAACCTGGCCTGTGCATGCAGGATTGTTTTAAAATCTACCACACATCCATGAAGTATTAATTTAAAGGGAACCTGTCACGTGGAATATCGCAATAGAGCTGAGGACATGGGCTGCTAGATCGCCGCTAGCACATCCGCAATGTCCAGTCCCTATAGCTCTCTGTGTTTTTATTGTGCCAAAAAAAAGATATGCAAAATATCCTGAGCTTTGTGACGTCTGGGAGCAAGGAGGAGATTCGGAGGATGCGGGGCAGTGCTGGGCTCCTTCACACTGTTGCAATTTTTCATTTTTAGTGCCAAGTGTTTCCTAATTCTAGGAAACAATTTGAGGTCAAAGTGCCTACTACACACCTTGAAAGATTCCTTGAGGGGTGTAGTTTCCAAAATGGGGTCTCTTTTTGGGGATTTCCACTGTAGGGCCACCTCGGGGTCTCTTCATATGCGACATAGCTCCCAATTACCATTCCAGCTGAATCCGCTCTCCAAAAGCCATATGGTGCTCCTTCCACTCTGAAGCCTTCTGTGCGTCATATGGGATGTTGCTGTATTCAGGGGGAAATGGGGAACTAAATATGGGGGTGTATTTTGTCCTGTTACCCATTGGGAAAGTGAAAAATGTGGGTGTAAAGCAACTTTTTCTTTTTCATTTTCACTGCCAAGTGCTTCCTAATTCTAGGAAACACCTTTGAAGTCAAAGTGCTAAATGCACACCTTGAAATATTAATTGAGGGGTGTAGTGTCCAAAATGGGGTGACTTTTTGGGGGTTTCCACTATGAGGTCACCTCACGGTGTATTCATATGCAAAATAACTCCTAATTACCTTTCCAGCTAAATCCGCTCTTCAAAAGCCATATGGTGATCCTTCCACTTTGAAGCCTGCTGTGTCCCCCATACATAAGATTTTGAGCACATATAGGGTGTTTCTGTAAACTCAAGAATCAGGGTAATATATTTTGAGTTTTGTTCAGCTGTTAACCCTTGATGTGTTGCAGGAAAAATTTATTAAAATGTAAAATCTGCTAAAAAAAAGGAACCTTTTTAACCACCTCAGCCCCCTTAGCTTAAACACCCTTAATGACCAGACCACTTTTTACAATTCTGCACTACACTACTTTCACCGTTTATTGCTCGGTCATGCAACTTACCACCCAAATGAATTTTACCTCCTTTTCTTCTCACTAATAGAGCTTTCATTTGGTGGTATTTCATTGCTGCTGTCATTTTAACTTTTTTTGTTATTATTCGAAATTTAACAACATTTTTGCAAAAAAATGAAATCTTTCACTTTCAGTTGTACATTTTTTTTTTTAAAAAAACCACATCCATATATAAATTTTTCGCTAAATTTATTGTTCTACATGTCTTTGATAAAAAAAATGTTTGGGTAAAAAAAAATTGTCTGGGTAAAAGTTATAGCGTTTACAAACTATGGTACAAAAATGTGAATTTCCGCTTTTTAAAGCAGCTCTGACTTTCTGAGCACCTGTCATGTTTCCTGAGGTTCTACAATGCCCAGACAGTAGAAAACCCCCACAAATGACCCTATTTCGGAAAGTAGACACCCTAAGGTATTCGCTGATGGGCATAGTGAGTTCATAGAACTTTTTATTTTTTGTCACAAGTTAGCGGAAAATTATAATTATTTTTTTTCTTACAAAGTCTCATATTCCACTAACTTGTGACAAAAAATAAAAACTTCCATGAACTCACTATGCCCATCATGAAATACCTTGGGATGTCTTCTTTCCAAAATGGGGTCACTTGTGGGGTAGTTACACTGCCCTGGCATTTTAGGGGCCCAAATGCATGCAAAGTTGTTTGAAATCAAAATCTGTAAAAAAAAATTGCCTGTGGGGAAAGTCGCTCGTGTAGACGGCTCACTACACTGGTGGATGGGGCCACAGAACCTCCTGGATACAGGAGGTTCTCGATGATCTCTTCCTGAAATTTGAGGAAGGATTCTGTTCTCCCGGCCTTACTGTAGAGAACAAAACTAATATATGCAGCCAATTGAATTAAATATACAGACACCTTCTTATACCAGCGTCTGGTGCATCGGTAAACTAAATAGGGAGCCAACATCTGGTCATTGAAGTCCACCCCTCCCATGAGCGAATTATAGTCGTGGACACAGAGGGGCTTTTCAATGACACTGGTTGCTCGTTCAATTTGTATTGTCGTGTCTGCGTGATTGGAGGAGAGCATGTAAACGTCACGCTTGTCTCTCCATTTCACCGCAAGCAGTTCTTCATTACACAAGACAGCCCTCTCCCCCCTTGCAAGATGGGTGGTAACGAGCCGTTGGGGGAAGCCCCTGCGACTAGGTCGAGCGGTGCCACAGCAGCCAATCTGTTCTAGGAACAAATGCCTGAAGAGGGGCACACTTGTGTAGAAATTGTCCACATAAAGATGGTACCCCTTGCCAAATAAGGGTGACACCAAGTCCCAGACTGTCTTCCCACTGCTCCCCAGGTAGTCAGGGCAACCGACCGGCTCCAGGGTCTGATCTTTACCTTCATTGATCCGATATTTGTGGGTATAGCCTGTGGCCCTTTCACAAAGCTTATACAATTTGACCCCATACCGGTGTATAAGAGACTCGTCTATGCAGATGTTTTGCTCAGGGGTATACAAATCTGCAAATTTGTTGTTGAAGTTGTCTGAGGGGCCGAATTTTGTGGAGCCGGTCAAAAGCTGGGTGGCCTCTGGGACAGGAGGTGCTGTTATCACTAAAGTGCAGGAAACGCAGGATGGTCTCAAATCGTGTCCTGGACATGGCAGCAGAGAACATGGGCATGTGATGAATTGGGTTCGTGGACCAATATGACCACAATTCATGCTTTTTGGTTAGACCCATGTTGAGGAGAAGGCCCAGAAAAATTCGGAAACTTGGATGGGTTTCCACCGGATAGACTGGGCATAATAGCTTCCCGGGTTGGCGGCTATAAATTCAGTGACATATCGGTTTGTTTCTGCCACAACTAAGTCCAAGAGCTCCGCAGTCAAGAACAGCTCAAAAAATCCCAGGGCCAAACCGATCTGAGCTGTCTCAACCCGAACTCTAGACTGGGCGGTGAAAGGGGGAACTAATGGTGCGGCTGAAGTTGGGGACTGCCAATCAGGGTTTGCCAGCACCTCAGGGACTCTAGGGGGTCTACGGGCCTGTCTGTGCGGTGGCTGCGACGGGGTAACTATTGCACGTGCCACTGTACCAGCTTCAACTGCCCTTCTGGTGCTCGCCACTTCACTGTGTTGTACGGCAGTGCTGGTACTAGGTCCAGGATGGGCTGCGCTGCTGGTGTATGCCTCGCCACGTAATCAGACAGCGCCAGCCCCACTCTGCTGCCCTTGAAGCGGATCCTGCACAACCTGTGGTCTAGCAACACGGGGCCGGGTACGCCTGGTGCTATCAGGGACCTCAACCTCCTCGTCCGAACTTTGGGTCAGACTGCCACTGCTGTCTACAGGTTCATATTCTGACCCGCTAGATTCGTCAGATGAGGGTTCCCATTCCTCATCCGACTGGGTCAGAAGCCTGTAGGCCTCTTCAGAAGAATACCCCTTATTTGCCATTTGGACTACTAAATTTAGGGGGTATTCCCTGAGACTACCCAAGAAAAAAAGCAAGCCTGTCTTACAAATGGGAGGCTAGCGAAGTATCGGCGGCCGCTGCAATTGATAAAAAATATCAAAACTGATTTTTATTTTTATTTTTTTATCGCCGCAGCGCTTGTAAAGTGGTTGTGCAGTGATAAAAAAAAAAGAACATTTTTTGTCACTGCGGCGGGGCGGGCGTGGGTGAACGCACGTGTGGGCAACCGATCAGGCCTGATCAGGCAAACACTGCGTTTTGGGTGGAGGGTGAGCTAAGGTGACACTAATACTATTATAGATCTGACTGTGATCAGTTCTGATCACTTACAGATGCTATAAAAGTACAAATGCTGATTAGCAATACGCTATTCAGCAAATCAGTGATTCCGGTGCGGTGGTTGGGCGCTAAACGATCGCTAAACTACCTAACCAAGGGGCCTAAACTATCCTAAAACTATCAGTCAATACCAGTGAAAAAAAAAAAGTGACCGTTTACACTGATCACTTTTTTCCCTTTCACTAGGTGATTAAGGGGTTAATTGGGGTGCTGGGGGGTGATCTGGGGCTAAGTGTAGTGTTTGGTGGCAAATCTTGAGGAAGGGTAGTTGAGCAGCACTCCTTTAGATAGTCGGCGGTGCTCAGTGGTAAGGGTACATAACTTGATATCAAAGAACCACGGCACTCAATAGCTACTTATGAATCAGTTGTTTTCTTTTTCTTTTTCTTTATATATCTTTTTTTCATTTTTATATATCCATCCAAAAAATTAATAAGCCACTGGCCAACGTTTCGGTCTATTTGACCTTGTTCACGGCCTAATATGTGGATAAGTTATAAATTATAAATTAATAATTACATATATAACAATAGTAAATAGTTCTTAGTTAAATCACATGATATAGTTTAACAAAGTATTAGTAATTGCATCAGTCTTGAGAGAAAGTCTCTATCGTATCTAGGAGAATACAAAAAACGGACCAAATGCATATAGACATATATAACATATATAACATCATTTGGTAATCTATAATATGGTGAGGCATAAAGTGCAAGTAGTAGTCTGAAATGGAACTCTGTAATAGGGATTTCCAGATGGCATTGATGTATGGTATCTGTGAAGTCCAAATAGTATAATGTTAAATATAGACCCAGATGGTGTTACAATCATTCAGGTGATGTAAATAGTATAGTATAGTATAGTATAGTATAGTATAGTATCGACCACTTAAATATGTTGCTGATAACCTAGGATAAAAGTAATGGCTACAGAAGTAGTGTCTGGCTTCAGAAGTAGTATCCAATAGGAGTGACATAAATAGTAATACTGGCAGGGTCCTGTATATATAGCATCAGGGAGCGCACATACCTTAGTCTGTATAGTCATGAAGTTCTGGGATGGTGTGGGGACGCTACGTGTCTGTTCGTTTTATGAGGTAGCGGGGAGGCGTGTCTAGCGCCGGCTGACCGGCGTCATAAGCGTGCGCATATGTAAACAGAGGTACTGGACTCACGTGGCTAGCGTCACAAGCGGGCGCATGCGCAGAGCGATTTTATATTCGCATGAAGCCGGAGTCGGATGACGTGTATGCGGGCGCATGCGCAATCGAAAGCGCTAGTCTAGAAAGGGAACTGACCATATCAACAGGGATGTGCGCATTTGTATAGTGGTCGCAATGCTATTGGACAAAAAGTATTATAACACAGAGGACACAGAGTAGACATTAATCTTATGTAATTTGTTAGGACATAATTGCTATCTATTAGAGGGGTATAGACATATATGTTAAAGCTAGAAATTAGATATATCTCTATGTATTTCAGCATCTATACAGCACTCTATCATTATATCATTCTAATATACTATAGTGGTGGCATAATACTACATGTGTAACAGTGGTCATTTCACCTAAAGAAAATAAAGAGGAGGGAGGGGGGGAGAAAAAGAAGATTAATATCTGGAATCATATATTGTCTCTCATCTATACAGTATATTCAACAATAACTTGTAAATGGAAAACGGAATCAATTGCTAGCATGTAGAGAATCAGGAAATACAATGGTCAAGAAATACAGAAATCAAAGTCTCTATTTAACCCACGGGGTGCCAAGGTGTTGAGTTCGAAGATCCAATACGCCTCGCGTTGTTTTAAGCGTGCTATCCTGTTGCCTCCGCGTCTCGCCGATCCTACTTGTTCGAGAATTTGGAACTTTAATTGATTGATCTGGTGATTGGCAGAGATAAAGTGGTGTGGTACAGGTAGTTCAGTTTTTTGGCAACGGATATCCGATTTATGCTTAGATATGCGGTCCCGTACACTTTGGGTGGTTTCGCCTACATATGCCAGTCCGCACGGGCAACGGATTAGATAGACGACGTATGAGGATGCGCATGTATAGAAACCCTTTGGATGGTATGTTTTGCCAGAATGTGGATGAATGATTCTATTTCCTCGAATGACATTATTACATTGGGTACAACTGAGGCATGGATAGGTTCCTGTTTTTGAAGGGGCTAGTGTGGTTTGTCTTAAGGAGGGTTTCATGGGACCAATATCAGCTTTCACTAATCTGTCTCTCAGATTTTGGGGTCTTTTATAACACATACGGACAGGAGATTGGAATTCTGGAATATCTGGATATGATTGTGTAAGAATTGGCCAATGTTTTTTTATTATGGTTTGGATTTTGGGCATGATAGGATGATATGTCACCACTAGCGGGAGACGAGGAGATGATGGAGTGGTATTAGAAGAGGAATTGGGGCGTGTAGGAAGAGTCTGTTCTTGTGTAAGTAGGGAACGTGGATAACCTCTATCCTGAAATTTTTGTGACATTTCTTCTAGTCTTTTCTTGCACAATGTGGGATCTTTGACTATTCTAGATACTCTTTGAAATTGTGATCGGGGTAAGGATTGTTTTGTGGTACGGGGATGGCAACTTGAATAGTGGAGGTACTATTCAAGTTGCCATCCCCGTACCACAAAACAATCCTTACCCCGATCACAATTTCAAAGAGTATCTAGAATAGTCAAAGATCCCACATTGTGCAAGAAAAGACTAGAAGAAATGTCACAAAAATTTCAGGATAGAGGTTATCCACGTTCCCTACTTACACAAGAACAGACTCTTCCTACACGCCCCGACCCCAAAATCTGAGAGACAGATTAGTGAAAGCTGATATTGGTCCCATGAAACCCTCCTTAAGACAAACCACACTAGCCCCTTCAAAAACAGGAACCTATCCATGCCTCAGTTGTACCCAATGTAATAATGTCATTCGATGAAATAGAATCATTCATCCACATTCTGGCAAAACATACCATCCAAAGGGTTTCTATACATGCGCATCCTCATACGTCGTCTATCTAATCCGTTGCCCGTGCGGACTGGCATATGTAGGCGAAACCACCCAAAGTGTACGGGACCGCATATCTAAGCATAAATCGGATATCCGTTGCCAAAAAACTGAACTACCTGTACCACACCACTTTATCTCTGCCAATCACCAGATCAATCAATTAAAGTTCCAAATTCTCGAACAAGTAGGATCGGCGAGACGCGGAGGCAACAGGATAGCACGCTTAAAACAACGCGAGGCGTATTGGATCTTCGAACTCAACACCTTGGCACCCCGTGGGTTAAATAGAGACTTTGATTTCTGTATTTCTTGACCATTGTATTTCCTGATTCTCTACATGCTAGCAATTGATTCCGTTTTCCATTTACAAGTTATTGTTGAATATACTGTATAGATGAGAGACAATATATGATTCCAGATATTAATCTTCTTTTTCTCCCCCCCCTCCCTCCTCTTTATTTTCTTTAGGTGAAATGACCACTGTTACACAGGTAGTATTATGCCACCACCATAGTATATTAGAATGATATAATGATAGAGTGCTATATAGATGCTGAAATACATAGAGATATATCTAATTTCTAGCTTTAACATATATGTCTATACCCCTCTAATAGATAGCAATTATGTCCTAACAAATTACATAAGATTAATGTCTACTCTGTGTCCTCTGTGTTATAATACTTTTTGTCCAATAGCATTGCGACCACTATACAAATGCGCACATCCCTGTTGATATGGTCAGTTCCCTTTCTAGACTAGCGCTTTCTATTGCGCATGCGCCCGCATACACGTCATCCGACTCCGGCTTCATGCGAATATAAAATCGCTCTGCGCATGCGCCCGCTTGTGACGCTAGCCACGTGAGTCCAGTACCTCTGTTTACATATGCGCACGCTTATGACGCCGGTCAGCCGGCGCTAGACACGCCTCCCCGCTACCTCATAAAACGAACAGACACGTAGCGTCCCCACACCATCCCAGAACTTCATGACTATACAGACTAAGGTATGTGCGCTCCCTGATGCTATATATACAGGACCCTGCCAGTATTACTATTTATGTCACTCCTATTGGATACTACTTCTGAAGCCAGACACTACTTCTGTAGCCATTACTTTTATCCTAGGTGATCAGCAACATATTTAAGTGGTCGATACTATACTATACTATACTATTTACATCACCTGAATGATTGTAACACCATCTGGGTCTATATTTAACATTATACTATTTGGACTTCACAGATACCATACATCAATGCCATCTGGAAATCCCTATTACAGAGTTCCATTTCAGACTACTACTTGCACTTTATGCCTCACCATATTATAGATTACCAAATGATGTTATATATGTTATATATGTCTATATGCATTTGGTCCGTTTTTTGTATTCTCCTAGATACGATAGAGACTTTCTCTCAAGACTGATGCAATTACTAATACTTTGTTAAACTATATCATGTGATTTAACTAAGAACTATTTACTATTGTTATATATGTAATTATTAATTTATAATTTATAACTTATCCACATATTAGGCCGTGAACAAGGTCAAATAGACCGAAACGTTGGCCAGTGGCTTATTAATTTTTTGGATGGATATATAAAAATGAAAAAAGATATATAAAGAAAAATAAAAATAAAACAACTGATTCATAAGTAGCTATTGAGTGCCGTGGTTCTTTGATATCAAACTAGTGTTTGGTTGCTACTCACTGTGATGTCTGCTCCTCTGCTGAGACCAACCGACCAAAAGGACCAGCAGAGGAGCAGAGAAGCCATTTAACACCTTATATTTATAAATATAAAGTGTTAACTGGCTTCTGATTAGATTTTTTGAAAATCGCCAGCCATGATCATTGGCTGGCAGGCTGGTGACGAAATACAACTCTAACTTTTGCCGGCCCACAATGCTCATGCGCGGGCCGGCTTTGCCCGAAATCTCGCGTCTCGCGAGATGACGCCCCGGCGCGTCCACCCAGAATAAAAGGGCCACCGCCAGGACGCAGTCCTGCGTAGGGCGGTCCTGAGGAGGTAAAATTGCATTCCTATTTTCCTTTAATTCTTGTGGGACACCTAAAGGGTTAACTAAGTTTGTAAAATCAGTTTTGAATATCTTGACGGGTGTAGTTTCTAAAATGGGGTGATTTATGGTTGGTTTCTAAGGCTACTTTCACACTTGCGCTTGATCGGATCCGTTCTGAACGGATCCGATCATATTAATGCAGACGGAGGCTCCGTTCAGTACGGATCCGTCTGCATTAATAACTTAGAAAAATTTCTAAGTTTGCAAGTAGCCTGAGCGGATCCGTTCAGACTTTCAATGTAAAGTCAATGGGGGACGGATCCGCTTGAAGATTGAGCCATATGGGCTCATCTTCAAGCGGATCCGTTCCCATTGACTTACATTGTAAGTCTGAACGGATCCGCTCGCCTCCGCACGGCCAGGCAGACAGCTGAACGCTGCAAGCAGCGTTCAGCTGTCCGCCTGTCCGTGCGGAGGCGAGCGGAGCGGAGGCTGAACGCCGCCAGACTGATGCAGTCTGAGCGGATCCGCTCCATTCAGACTGCATCAGGGCTGGACGGAGGCGTTCGGGTCCGCTCGTGAGCTCCTTCAAACGGAGCTCACGAGCGGACCGACGAGCACAAGTGTGAAAGGAGCCTAATATGTAAGTCCCACAAAGTTACTTCATAACTGAACTGGTCCTTAATTTTCTTAAAAATATTAAGATTTGCTTCTAAACGTGTAAGCCTTCTAACGTCCCAAAAAAAGAAAATGTCATTTACAAAATGATCCAAACATGAAGTAGACATATGGTAAATGTAAAGTAATAACTATTTTTGGAGGAATTACCATCTATTTTAAAAGTATAGATATAGAAATTTGGAAAGTTGCAAATTGTTCCCAATTTTTGGTAAATGTGGTATTTTTTTTATGAATAAAAATCTAATATTTTTACTCATTTACCACTGTCATGAAGTACAATATGTGAGGAGAAAACAATCGTTTTAAAGTTTATCGCCGCATAAAGTGACAAATGTCAGATTTGCAAAAAATGGCCTAGTCATTAAGGTGAAAAATTACAGGGTCCTGAAGGGTTAAACACCTCATGCAAAATCATGTTCATGTACGTAATTTGCTTTAAGAAAATGTATGGAGCAAGTTTGCAAGCTGAGCCTGCTCCATACACTGCGTGTGCTGACTGTATAATACACCTGCTGGCAGTTACCGGGATTGGAGATGACTCAGCATCTGCGGGCTCCCTCTGTCCTCGCTGAATGCTCCCTGCCCTGCCATAGCAGACTGCCTGGTAAGCCCTTAGTCAGCTTAACAGGAAGCCTGTCAAAATCCTGTAGACAGCAATAATAATGTTTTCCAATTTTGAATATAAAAAAAAATCATAATTCATATTTCCATGTCCAAAGATGTCCGAACTATTAAAATACAAAAGTATTTATTGTGCTTGATGAATGCTGTAACTGGGGGAAAAAAATCTAAATGGTTGATTAGTGTTTTTTTGGTCATGTTGACCCTTCCACCCCCTTCCCCAAAGAATTGAATAGAAAGTGAGCCAATAGTTGTATTTACCCCAAAATGGTACCAATAAAAGCTACAGCTGGTCCCTCATAAAATAAGCCCTCACACATCTCTATAAACTGAAATATAAACAAAAGTATTTAAATAAAAAATAAAAAAATTGTATTGTAGTTACACATAACAAAAACTGTACAAATCCGGTATTGCTGTAATCATACTTACCCGTAGAGTTAAGCCCCTTGCAGACTAGCGTTTATTGGATAACACTGGCATAATGCTGCCAGTGTTATCCAATACATTTCAGAACTGTAAGGGTTACATAGCATCATAAATCAGTGTAATGCTATGTGAATCCTGTCAGGCTGGGACCTGCGTTGCGGACTCGCTACGGAAGGAACACTCGTCTGCAAGGGGCCTTAGGTTTTCATACAATTTTTAGCTCTCAGTGAACACCATAAAAACAAAACCCAAAAAGCATGATGAAATAGTTTTAATTTCAGCCCACAAATATTTTTTCCCCATTTTCTATCTTTAAGGGGTATTCCCATCATAATGATCACTGTTAAATCTGTTAATGATTTGACAGTGATCATTTTTGTAAATATATTTGATTAACAAATTCCCACCATTTAGGATAAAATTCATCCCCACTTACCTCATTGTTGTCATTCGGTCTCCCCTGGTTATGGCCACCGCTCTTCGCCGGAATGCCGGTGGCCACGCTTGCGCAGAAGACTCCTTCTTTCCGCCGGGCCGCTCGCTGTCCTGAACACACCGGCGTGCACGTTCGCGGCTCTGTACTATTCTGGCCAGGAAGAAGTCACCTTGGCGCATGTGTGGCGGCGTGCGCGTTCAGTCCAGCGCGCCGCCGGGCCAGGAGAAGTCTTCAATCAAGATGAAGCCCATCCCCAGCCAGAATCCAGGAAGTGAACGGCACGCTGGCAGCAGGTAAGTATGAAAAGGCGAAGCGGGATAACCCCTTTAAGTTAAATTAAATGGTCATGTTAAAAAAAAATATATAAAACACCTTGCCCCAGACCTTAAATGGCTATGTGAACAGAAAATATAAAAGGTTATGGCTCATGGAAAACAGAAAGAAAAATGAAAATTGTCTGGTGTTTAAGAGGTTAATTTTTTGGGGCAACCCCTTTTAAACTTACTACTTTGGTTGCACTTTTAGCTAAGGCAAACAACCTTACTTGAAATTGACAAATTTCACCTGAAGGTGTTTGGTCCAGAAAACACACTTTGTGTGATGGCCACATTTCCCAGACTCATTATGAATCATTATGATTGTATGAGTTTGGGTCAGAGCAGCAGTGTTCGCCTGTTCAATATGGGAAATGCAGCTATCTAGCGGAGTGTATTTCCCAAACTGAACACACCTTTGTAAAATAAGCATTTCTCTATCAGACCATTTTCCATGATCACTGTACTTAAAGGGGTTCTGAACCCGGACATATACCGATTTTCACCAAGGCAGCCCCCTGACTTGAGCATCTGGGCAGTTCATGCTCCGATGCTCTCCTTTGCCTTGCACTAAATTGTGCAGGGCAAAAGCATTTTCTGGAGTTCTGGCCATGTACCGGGCTCTCCATGGGGCTGACATCACCGGCACTGATGGCCGGGCTTTAGCGCTGCCGTAGCCTGTAAAACGGCTAGGGCAACGCTAAAGTCCGCCCATTAGAGTCCGCCCATCATCGAACAAACATGTTGGGTGGAAATAAAAGAGCCCTTGCCCTGCGCTATCCAGCGCAGGGCAAGGGAGCGCATTGGAGAATAAAAAGCTGTGATGCTATCATCAGGGGGGCTGCCTGGGTGAAATTATGGGTATGTCTGGGTTCAGATCTGAACCTGGACAACCGCTTTAAAGGCATTCTGTCAACTAGTTTGAGCCTATAGAGCTGAGGATATGCGCTTCTAGATTGCCGATAGCACATCCACAATATACATTTCGCATAGCTCTGAGTGTTTTTATTCGGTCATAAAAATGATTTTATAGATGCAAATGAGGCTAGTAAGGAGCCCAAAGGGCTGTTACCAACGTTTCAGCAGCCCAGCCACCCCCACTGTGAAGGAGCCCAGCACCGCCCCGCATCCTCTGTATCTCCTCCTTGCTCCCCCCGACGTCACACAGTTAGAGCGCCGTAATGTCGCGCATGCTCAGTTCGTTCCCTGAGGCTGATGCCAGCACAGGGTAGGAACACTCTGCTGGCACTGACACACAGCATACTTGCGCATGTGCGAGATTACAGCGCTCTAACAGTGTGACATCATGGGAGCAAGGAGGAGATTCAGAGGATGCAGGGCGGTGCTGGGCTCCTGAAAGGTTGGTAACAGCCTCTTGGGCTACTTACCTGCCTCATTTGCATTTATATTTTTTTTCACTGAATAAAAGCACTCAGAGCTATGGGAAATGTATATTGTGGATATGCTAGTGGTGATCTAGCAACGCATATCCTAAGCTCTATAGGCTAAATCTAGTTGACAGAATCCCTTTAATGCCAAGTCTCGTCAGAGCACTCAGCTTACCTGCACCGTATGTGCTTCACAGTTTTCCCTGGGCCGATAGCACTCTAGTTACGCCACTGCTACTAACCAATAACATCTTCCCATCACAACAAGAGTTAACTCAAAATGTGTTATATATATATATATATATATATATACTTTATAGGAGTTTTATTTAATTTTAATTAATTTTCATTGGTATAGTACTGCCAAAAATTGTTTACTATGAATATTAAGTTTAATGCCTTGACCTACCAGTACGTCATGGCTGACAGTATCACTGATATCAGTGATTTCCGCTGGTATCACTGTAAACAGCGATGCCGGCTAATTAACCCCTTTTATGCTGTGGTCAAAACTGACCGTTGCATACTGGGCGTTTGCGGGGGTCGGTGACTCCATTTTAATCCTCATTGTGTCCCCGCGCTGCAGTGACTGGGACCCGATGGCTGAGGAGGCAGCCCAATGCCTTGCACAGGCATCAGGGCTTGCCTTCTACGGAAGCGTAGGCAACAGTGTTATACACTGGTAATGCACTGGCAAGCAATTCATTACAATACAGATGTATTGTAATGTTTTGCAGAAGGGATTAGACCCCCGCACAGTGGGTAAAGTAAAAAAAAAATAAAATCTATAACTAAGTTTTGGGTTTTTTTGTAATAAAAAAACATTGTTTCAAATATATATATAAAAAATTTTTTATTATAATAAACACATAAAGTTTGTAAGAAAAAAAAAAAGGTAAACAGATATATTAGGTATCTCTTTCAGAAAATGGAGACACCGAAACTATTTTCTTTCAAAAATGTTTTTGTCTAAAACTGAAATAAATATAAAAAGTAGACATATTAGGGCTCTTTCACACCTGCATTCTTGTCTTCCGGCATAGAGTTCCGTAGTCGGGGCTCTATGCCGGAAGAATCCTGATCAGTTTTATCCTAATGCATTCTGAATGGAGTGAAATCCGTTCAGGATGTCTTCAGTTCCGGAACAGAACGTTTTTTGGCCGGAGAAAATACCGCAGCATGCTGCGCTTTTTGCTCCGGCCAAAAATCCTGAAGACTTGCCGCAAGGCCGGACCCGGAATTAATGCCCATTGAAAGGCATTGATCCGGATCTGGCCTTAAGCTAAACGTCGTTTCGGCGCATTGCCGGATCCGACGTTTAGCTTTTTAGAGTGGTTACCATGGCTGCCGGGACGCTAAAGTCCTGGCAGCCATGGTATAGGGTAGCGGGGAGTGGGGGAGCAGCATACTTACCGTCCGTG